>NC_091838.1:19782539-20407539 GCF_037783145.1 Equus przewalskii | reverse complement strand
AGAACTGCAGTCCCCAAAAAGACACTAGGACAGTGATGTGCTAGGAAACGTTTAACAATTGGCTCTCTGGGCTGAGAAAAAAAGCCCAGATTTGTAGCAACTACTCATTTTCATGGTGTAAACATTCCCACTATGATTGATTACAAGCTACCAACAAGACATCACCTAAGGGAGAGTTGGGAAATGATGCTCACAATTGACAATCTCACACCATAGCTGGACCAAAAAAGAAGACTCAAGCAAAAAGCACCAGATCCCATCCGAACTGTCCTGCTGAATCTCCCAACCCCACTCCGTATACACTTCGTACATCTCATACAAAACAAAGTATCATTATGAGTTAGACTGATAAATTAGACTTTAGGAAATTTTATCCCAGCATGTACCTTGATATGGAGAGGAAGGCAGAACCAGTAGCTGACTAAATCCTATGACAGAGAATAGAGTTTTCCTAAAGTGAGGTGCAGAATTCACAAGAGAGGTTGAAGAAGAGACCCTCTCTTGGAGAAAATGGAGAGTGTAAAGAAAAATTCAAGACTAAGAAGCATATGACAGCGATGACTAATAAAGAGTTTGAACTTTTTCCTCTTAGCTTTTGGGAATAGTCATTTTTAGACTTTTGTTTTAAGGGGGTTTTTTACAATGAAATATTTCCTGCCTATCCCTGAACCTTGAGTACACCATCACCCATCCACAGGGGCCAACATCATAACGTAAGCATTAAAATTGAAGGAGAAAAGTAGGTCCAGGGCCTTAGGTGGCAGCAGCAAGGTAAGAGAACATTCAAAGTAGAGCTTAGAGGAGCAGGGAACTCAGTAGCAGTGTGGAGAAGTTACCAAACCACGGAAGGACTAGGAAGCAGATGAGACAAAAATCTCTTTTTCCCCCAAGTGCACTAAAGAAAAGTTATCCTTGCAAAGGATGTGTTTTCCTTTTTGTGTATGAATTCCTAGGCTATGTCCTCATCTTACACTTTTTCTGTTGTGCTTTTAGTATTTTTGCTTTGATTTATGCCTTAGCTGGTCTCCTTCTGAGATGAGAAGTTGTTGTACCCAAGTGATTTCTTAGGAAATGTTTCTAGGAAAAAGTAGTAGGAAATTGGAGAAGTGGGACAGGAAGGGGATGGCTGAAGAAGTTCGTGGTATCAAATAAAGTCCCATGGAGGGTAAGTTTGGCATAACCCCAAGGAACCTCTGGAAACAGAGGTCGTGCCTCTAAGTTGTCCTGATCAGAGGACAAAGGAGATTTGTCTCTTGGTCCTTGATTAAGGACTATATCTGAGTATATGTGCAGAAAGGGAAGACATTGGGGTTCAGACACAAATTCCCATGCAGTTCTGACTCCATGTGCACAAGCAAAACATGTTCTGGCAGGCTAAGAGAAGTCTCCAGAGGAGACATGGAGGTACCAGTATTTACTAGAGAAAGCATATCAGAAGCCAGTGTGACAAAAACTGTAAAGGCTCCAATGGAATACAAACGAAGCACTGACAATTTTGGTATAATTTACTGCATGTGTTCTTTATACATTAACAATATTCACTTTTGTCATACTTATTGAATATGTTTTTCCAAGATCACTGTTGGATTTTTAATCCTGGTTACATTATTTTCTGATATACAGATGTTTTCAGTGTTTAAGCAGAAGAATTTTAATTATAATTTCTTTGGAAAGAAGGGACAACATCAATCTTGCTTATCAGTACCTACCAAAAGGCCTAACACATATTAGGAGGTTAATTAATATTGGAATTATTCTGTATATACTGTTTTGTATATTGAGTATTTTCCAGTTTTGGAAACTGCTGTTAAAATTATATCATCTTTCTCACATTTTAAAACATTTCTTATGAGAGTTTCACTTCAATTTGGGATGTAGAAAGACACAGAAGAATATCACTCCACCTTAAAAATGAGAAAAATCTAGATAACTTACAACATCGTAAGTTTTCTTAAGCTCATCAGTGGGCTGAGATCACAAGGTAAACTGCTGCTGAGAGAGCAGTAAAAGCAAAAATCATCTGAAGGGGAGCAAACACATTCGAGCTCAGGATCCTGCTCTGATACAAAGCAGAACTCTACTACAACTGGTTAAGATGAGGCAGGACCCTCCACCAAGATGCCCACCACACACCTCACAATGAGTTACAAGTAAAGTCTGTTTCCCACTGAAGGAAGAGCAAGAACGTAAAAAGAGACACCCCTTATGCTACAGGCACACACTGTCTGCTGAAAGCTAGGGGTAGGGTAGGAATACTGAGAACCACAACGCCACTCTAAGCACAATGTGGCAGTAGCCCACTGATGAAGGAAATGAAAGACTGTGCCACACTAAGTATTGATACAACAGCACACCGCAAACCATCTCAAGTAGAAACGGGATTGACTCAAACACCCACACTAACAATTTGAGAGAAGAAGAGGCTTGCTGATTTCCAGGCAAGAATAGTATTTAGCTCACTTTCTATTGTTCTTCTACATGCAGCATTCCGTAAAAATTATGAGATACACATAAAATCAAGGGAAAAAAATCAGTGCATTGCCAGAGATAAAGCAAATAACAGAACCAAACCCAGAGATGCCCCAGATGTTGGCACTATCAGACAGATAACTATATATAACTATGATTAATACATTCAAGGATCAAGTGGAAAATACAGACAACATGCATGAAGACATGGGGAATTTAGTAGGGAGATGGAAATAATTAAAAGTCAAAAGGCAATTCTAGAAATAAAAATTATCTCACAACAGAACTTTGGCATACACAAAACTGATAGAACTGAAAAGAGAAATAGACAAAAATATAATGAAAATTAGAGATTTCAACACTTCCTTTTTGGTAATCAATAAATAGAAAAAGTAAACAGAAAATCAGTAAAGATATTAGAGACTTGAATATTACAAAATAAATTGATCTACCGACATTTATAGAACACTCTATTCATCCCAAAGCAACAAGTATACATTCTTTTCAATCGCATGTGGAACATTTATCTAGACAGATCATGTTCTCAGATAAAAACAAATCTCAATAGTATAAAAGGAATGAAATCATAAAAGATATATTCTTTGACCACAATGGAATCCACTAGAAATCTCTAACTGTGAGATATCTGAGAAATCTCTCCATATATTTAAAAGGTAAACAATATACTTCTAAATAACCCACAGGTTTGAAAAGACAACAAAAGGAAATTATTAATTATTTTGACTTGAAAGGAAGGAAAACACACCATATAAATTGTTATTGGATACACTAAAATAGTGCTTAGAGGAAAATTTATATAATTAAATACTTGCATTAAAAAAAGAAGAAAGAGGGGCCATCCCAGTGGCATAGAGGTTAAGTTCATGTCCTCTGCTTCAGCAACCTGGGGTTTGCAGGTTCGGATCCTGGGCATAGACTTGCACACCACTCATCAAGCCATGCTGTGGTGGCATCCCACATACAAAATAAAGGAAGATTGGTACAGATTTCAGCTCATGGCCAATCTTCTTCACCAAGGGAAAAAAAAGAAGAAAAAGAAGAAGTAAGAAATCAATGATCTAGGATTCTACCTTAAGAAATGTTAAAAAGCAAAAATTAAAATTAACCTTACAGCAAGCGGATAGTGGGAAATGATAAAGTTCCAACGAAATGGAAAACTGAAAAAACAATAAAGATCCATGCACTCAAAAGCTAGTTCTTTGAACATATCAATAAAATTGATAAATCTCCAACCAGACTGATCAGAAAGAAAGAATATGAGAAAATGGGAAAAGATTGAAGGGTTGGGGTGGGGAGGGGACTTGAATTACCAATAACAGAAATAAAAAGGGAGACATCTCGATACACCCTACATTTGAAGAATAGGGAAGATCACAAACAATACTATGGCAATAAGTTTGAGAACTTAGATGAAATGGATTAGTTCCTAAAAATATGCAAATTAACAAAACTTACTCAATAAGAAATAAATAACCAGAACTGCTTTATGTCTATTAAAGAAATTGGACTAGTAGTTCAAAACATTCCCACAAAGAAAATCCCAGAACAAGCTGACTTCATGGTGAATTCTATAAAATATTTAAGGCAGAAATACTACTAATTATACCAAGTTTTTACAGAAATGAGATGAGAATATACTGCCCAATTCAATTTATGAAGGCTTTATTACTTTAATTTCGAAACCAAATAAAGACATTAAAAGAAACAAAGCTTAGATGAAAAATCCTCCCTGAGCATAGACACAAAAATCCTTTAAAAAACATTATCAAACTGAATTTAATAATATATGTCAAAAGGTTAATACATCACAACCAAGTGAAATTTGTCCTGGAGCTAAAGTTTGTTTAACATTTGGAAATCAATCAATATAATTCACTATATCAAAAGACTAAAATCAAAAAGCCATAGGATCATCTCAATAGATGCAGAAAAAGTATTTGAGAAAATTTAACAGCCATTCATGATAAATCTTCTTAGCAAACTAGCAACAAAAGAGAACTGTTGTCAGCGCACTCTGCTTCAGAAGCCCAGGTTCACCTCCCAGGCATGGAACCACACCACTTTGTCAGTCAACTTGCTGTGGTGGCAGCTCACATAGAAGAACTAGAAGGACTTACAACTACGTACTGGGGCTTTAGGGAAAAAAAGAGAAAGAGAGAGGAAGATTGGCAACAGATGTTAGCTCAGAGCGAATCTTTCTCAGCAAAAAAAGGAGAGAACTTTTTCAACTTGATATAGGACATAGTTATGGGTTGAATTAGGCCCCCTCCAAAAAAAAGATATGTTGAAGTCTTAACCCCTAGTATGTCAGAATAGAACCTCATTTGAAAATAGGATCTTTGTACATGTAGTCAAGTTAAGATGAGGTCTTTAGGGTGGCCACTAATCTAATAACTGATGTCCTTATAAAACTAGAAAATTTGGACAGAAAGACAGACATGAACAGAGAGAAGTCTGTGTGAAGAATCATGGGCAGAATGCCATGTGAAGGTGGAGGATTGGAGAAGTGTACTTATAAGCCAAGGAATGCCAAAGATTGCTGGCAAACCATCAGAGGTCAGGAGAGGGGCTTGGAACCAATTCTCACTCACAGCTCTTAGAAGGAACCAACATTGCCTACACCTTGATTTCAGATTTCTAGCCTTCAAGGGCAGTGAGACTATCAATTTCTGTTATTTTAGGCCACCCAGTTTGTCATACTTTCTTATGGAAGCCCTAGGAAACTAAGGTGGGCAGCTATTAAACAAAATAATAACTTTCACTAACAACCAACTTATGGCAAAAAACTGAAGCTTTGAATGCTTCCCTGTAAGGGTAGGCATATAAATTAATGGAATAGAGTCACATGTGATTTGCTGAATGATTTTTGACAAAGGTACCAAGAGAATTTAATAGGAAAAAAAGATTGATTTTTCAAAAAATAGTTCTGAAACAATTGTACACTATATTAAAAAAAGAAAAGAACTTCAACTCTTCCATTGCATCGTATATAAAAATTAACTCAAAATAGATTGTAGACCTAAATGAAAGCGTTACAACTACAAAACTTCTAGAAAAAAATACATAAGAGAAAGTCTGTGACCTTGGTATAGGAGAGATTTCTTGGATAAGATACAAAAAGCAAAATCATAAAAAGAAATATTAATAAATTGGACTTTATCAGAATTAAAACTTTCTGCTCTTTTAAAGCACTCTTAAGAAGAGAAAAGACAAGCCACAGACTGGGAGAAACTACTTGCAAAATATCTAATAAGTGATTTGTATCCAGACCATACAAAGAACTCTTACAACTCAAAAAGAAAATAAACAACCAAATCTTTAAAAATAGCAAAAAATTTGGGCTCTTTAGCCAAAGAAGACATATGAATGATGAATAAGCACATGCAATGATGCTCAACATTAATCATCATTTGGGAAAGCAAATTAAGATCACAGTGAGTGATCAGGCAAGGGTTAACTCAGCAGACCTGAGTTCCTTAAACCCTGCACATTCCAAAGAAAGGCCTGCATTCAGGACTGACTCTTGGAATATTCTATGGGATATTCTGCCTGGTAAGAGTATTTTTGTATGCCTGAGCCCTTGAACCAAACTATACGTATGGTGAACACCTGTTTTTGTGTGCCCAAGGCCTTGGGCCATACTGTACCAGTTTGACCAGGTAAGTTTATCCCGACAATGTGATTCCCTACATCTGGTTTTGTTTGGGGGAAACGGAGGCCTGGGTCAGAGAGCTGAGGTCAGTGACACATGTGCTCCATGCCCACGTAACTGAGTCACAACAAAACTCTGGACATAAAGGCTCAAGTGAGCTTCTCTAGTTGCCAACATTTTGCACGTGTCACACATCATTGCTGAGAGAATTGAGCATATTCCCATGTGAGCCCACTGGGAGGGGATATCTGGAGGCTTGCACAGGGTTTGTCCTGGACTTCACCTCATGCACCTTTTCCCTTTGCTGATTTCAGTGTGCATTCTTTCACTGTAATAAACTGTAACCATGAGTAAAGCAGCTTTTTTGAGTCCTATGAGTCTTTCTTGCAAAACACTGAGCCTGAGAGTGATATTGGGGACCTTGATGCAATGAGATAATACTTCATACGAACTTGAATGGCTAAAATTAAAGAGATTGACATGCCAATTGATAATTGCCAATTTGGCAAGGATTGAAAGCACCTGGAACTTTCATAGATTGTTGGTGGGAATGCAAAATGGTATATATACAGCTTCTTTGCAAACACTTTGGCAGTTTCATGTAAAGTTAAGTACACTTATCATAGGACCCAACAATCCTACTCCTCGATATTTAACAGAGAAATGGAAATATATGTTCACACAAAGACATGTATGCCAATGTTTTTAGCAGCTTTATCTATAATTGCCAAAAACAATAAATGTTCAATGCCTGGTGGATACATAAACAAATTGTGGAACATCCGTACAATAGAATAGAATATAGCAATAAAAAGGAACAAATTACTAATACATGCAACACATAGGTGAATCTCAAACATATTATATTATGTGAAGAGAACAAGACACAGAAAACTACATACTCATATTGTATGATTTCATTTATGTGATATTTGGTAAAAAGCAAAACTATAGAGACAGAAATCAGATCCATGGTTGCTGGTGCAAGAATTAGGTGAGAAGATGTTGCAAAATGGCATGAAGGAAATTGGGATAATTATTACATGACCATATATATTTGCCAAAAACAAAATCAATTTATGGTTCTAAAAATAATCCATGGGAAATATGTTTGATAAGATACATTTTTTGATTAAAAAAACTAAATAATTATACACGGAGAGTTATTTACATATTCTAGTAAGATATTCAAGGATTCAAATTATTGCCTAACTTGTGTGCCTAGCACAGTGTGTTGAATAAACGTCTAATAATTCAAAAAGAAACCTCTCTCCTGAAACATGAATAATACTCTACTATAAAAGTAGATCTTAACTAATTTAACCATTTCCCTATTGTAGGACATGTCGGTATTTTCTAATATTTTACTGTTATAAATTATGTTATAAGAACATACTCATATAGGTCTTTATTTTTGTCTTTTCTTAAATTATTTTTTACATCTTTTACATGGTTTTTAAGTGTTTCTTTTTATAGAGATTAGAGAATCTCTTAAATTTCTACATTTTTCTCCTAGTTTTCTAGTTTCCTTGAAAAAATGTGAGTTCTGAAATTTCACTGGAATTTATTTAGGTCTAAGTTGTTTTTCTTTATCACTAACTTTTAATTTAGAAAGCAATCTTCGTCCAGATATTTGAGTTAAAAGCTTCCTTACTCCCTCCTTGGTATCTCTTTTCTGGTCTATAAGGACTTGGTTCAAAGTTACAACTGTTACCACTGTTATCACTACTGTAGCTCTTGCATACTGCTTCATAATTATCTGTTTGTTGGACTTTCCTCTTACGTGGTAAGATTCTCATGAGAAGAAACCACTTTTTATTCATCTTGCAGTGTTCTCATCGCTGAACACAGTGTTTGGCACACACTGGGGACTTGACAAGGGTGTCTTGGCTAAATAAATAAATGATGGGGGTCTGAACAGCTGGGCCTTATTCCTACCCCTTTCACTGCCACAGTGTGAACACAGGGCTGCTCACTGCTCTCATTTATTCAAGGTAAATCTCTGCTTCTCAGTCTCTTGTGGTGTAACCCCTAAAGAAGCAGCAAACCTCACCAGAGAAGCATTTGAGATACACATTTCTTTGTTCTTTGCCTCCCATGACATCAGAAGTCTTTGTTAAATTATTTTCAGTGAAAGGGTTTCTCTGCCATAAGACAGTATAGCTAGAGGTTTAGATCATAGGCTCTGGAAACAGAATTCTTGGGATTAAAAGTGAGTTTTGCTACTTACTAGCTACAATTTTAGAAAGTTAGTGTCTTTGCCTGTAAAATGGGAACAGTACACCTTTGATAAGGCCATTTGAGGATTAGCGGAGATAATATATGTAAAGGTCTCAGCACATAGGAAAGGCATAGTAAAGATGAGATCTCTTTGTATTAGCTATGTGCTCACTCTATCCCATCTTTGTTGAGTGCTTCCATTTCACTGGAAATTTTCCACAGGTTGTTTGACACAGGCTAGCACACTGGGAATCAGGCTGGTGGCAATGTGGAGATGTGCATTCTAGTGCCCACTGGTCTTGCTGGTTGGACAAAGGCAACTGTCTTTGCGTCTCCTGCCATGTTTAGAATGAGAGGCTGTACTGAGTCCTCTCTATGTCTGGCCCTTGCAGTTCTGGGATTATCCTGTCGGGTCCATGATTGATAGAAGAGGCTCCTCAGCAGGCTTTGCTTTTGTGCTCTGTCTGTGCAAAGAGGAATCATTATTTCTCATCTCAGTCCTGTCATCAGTGTCCCTCAACCATCGCTTGAGGCTTCCTTCTACTTACGTATGTAATGAAAGTTCTGAAAGCCCAGAGACCACCCCTATTGCCGCTTCACTCATGCTGTGACTTCTCACCTATTGAAAACTGGTCTATTTGGATATCGTTCCAGCAGCTGGCTTCCTCCTGCTCTTTTTATTTCTCTAGTTTGCTTTACAAATTAGGGAGAAAAATTCCTTCCTCATTTTTTATTTCTGTCATGGGGCTGGGGGCTGAGAGGAAGCTGATTTTCAAACGTATCTTTCTAGACACCCAGAAAACAGGGACTCTAAGGGAATTGTAGAATTTGTTTTTAAGATTAAGTACACCTGGGATTGTACCTGCTGGGTTTCTAGGCTGTAAATAAATACTAAGGAAGTGGTTATTTCACCAGGATTTTAACTACAGGCTCATTTGCTTCTGTGAAATTCTAAGTGAGACTCATTTTTGAAATGACTGGTGAAGAGAGACTACGAACTCTGTATTCTAAGCAAATGGTATAGCCTCCCAAGGCCATCCACCATCTGCCAGCCAAGTGTCTAAATTGCTACAGCTCAAATCCCACTCCAGTAAACAACATTAACCAAAAGGTTCACTTTGCTGAATCATTTTCAAGTCCTGAAAAGTGGTCCACTCTGACAGTCAGTGTGGCATGGGGGAAAACATCATTTTAGAGAAAGGATGACCTGAATATAAGTAATTTGCAGAAAAGCATGAGGATTAAAAATAATAAAATCATAGTAGATTCTGCTTACTGGGAACTTTCTCCTCCCTGGCCCCAGGCTTAGCACTTTACCGATAACATCTTGTTGAATTCTCAACACAACCCTTTGAGGTAAGTACTAACATTACCTAGTTTTGCAGATGTCAAAAGTGAAGCTTTGAGACCTCAGCAACTTACCTAAACTCACACAGAGGGCATATGGAAGAACCTATATTCAAACCCTGTCCTGCCTAAAACCCAAAAGTATGCTCTGAACCAGCGGTCTCCCAAATCAGGACTGGACAACTGCACTTCCTTAGCTACACAGGCATCTCTTGAGGAGCTTGTGAAAAACAGAAACCATTGGCTTCACCCTGACAGATGCTGATTCAGAGGGTCTCAGTTGTCAGCCGAGGAATTCTAACAGGAACCATAGCTTAGCCTCGACTCTATAATGACCCCTAGATTCTGGATTTGTATGAGCAGACTACAGAAATAGTCTCTAGATAGTGGCTGCAGAAGAGAGACACATTGCTGGGTTTGGGGTTAAGACACAGGCTTTTGTCACTGCAGTAACTTGCCTGATGATGTTGTACCTCAACTTCACATATCTGAGACAGTATCATAATATGTACCCCTTCTATTTTCTGGTATCTTCTATGGCTGTAATGAAGATCAGAAAAGATGATGAGGCAAGGAGAGCATTGAAAATGATAGAGTGCTAAATATATACATATCCTACGTTTATTACTGTAGTATTCTATTTCTTATTCCCTGGGTGGAGCAGATTTCAGTGCTCTATCTAGAAAAACGTGGATCCTCTTTTTACCATTTTTGTGCAAACTTTACCTCCACACCCACACCAGCTGCCTTTGTTCCCAAGAACCAGCACCTGTTGCCCTTCTGAGGGCTGCTCTGGGGCAACTGAGGCTGCTTTGTCCTCAGAGGTTTACTTGTGCAGAGGGAGGTCCTCAGTGGCTCAGATTGGGGTGTTACAATGCAAAGGGCAAGATCTGCCCCCTGCAAGACAAAAGCCAGTCTCTCAACAGGCAAGACAGTGATAGAGACAGGACTTTTATCAAGTGCTGAACTAGCTAATCGGAAGATGGTGGACTAGCATCATAAAGAACCATCTTAAGGGATACCCAGAATCTTGAAGAAATTATACAGGGCTAGTGGTCTATAGTGGAGGGAGTCGGGAATGTTGACCATCTGCTACTGTAGACTGGGGGTCGCCACATCAGACCTTTCAACTGTCATCACTGATGGATGCCAATATAGAATTTCTGTCTAGGGGTCATTAGATTTCCGAGGAACTCAAAAGAACAAAGTTATCATCTTATTGCAGCTGGGAGGTATATATGTAAGTAGGGGTCATAAAATCATGATGCATGCAGTTTTCTTTGTTGTCCAGTTATTTATCATCTAGCCTACATGCAAGCCAGAGTATGTCCAGCTGGGTTAATTGCTTAGAGGTTATCCATAGTTACAATATGGCTTCCTTGCTACAGTTTGGCTTCCTTTACATCACACTTGTGTTGAGCTGGTATCAGGGACAACTCTGAGGCATAACCTACTCTCTGCAGGATCAGGACTCTAGGATTTGACCTGAGCTGGCACTTTTGCTTGGCTTTTTCCACTTTTCTGTCCCACCTTGCTCATTTCCCTGCTGGTCTCTCCTGGGAGCCCTTCCTTAATAATTAAGTACTTGGACAGGAATCTTCCACTTAAGATCTGTTCCGGGGGAAGCTAGCCTCTAGGTTTCTGCTCCAAAGCCTGAGAACAGTGCCTTTCTATCCAGGACCCATCAACATAGCCACTCTCATTGCCTCCCTTTTGTCTTTCCTTCTCCCCAAGTTCAGCATCATTTTCTAGTTTGAGGTTGTGATGGAGTTCTAGACTCTCAACCTGCTCTTCAGCATTTTTCTTCCGCCTTTCAGTTGATGAAAAGGCCTTAGGCATTGGGGAAGTTGGGGGTTAGGGGAAGGCCGGGACCAGACTTTAGGCCATTTGCTTGGTAACTGCTACATCTCTTCTCTGGGGAAATGAATGGAATAGCTGCTCAAATGGGAGGAAGAGGAAAAGAGGAGAAATTGATGACAGTGATACTAATTAATATTTCCAAAATATTATTATACCACACAACTCAGTATCACAATGGCTTTTTTAGTTTTCGTTTGCTTTTTATTCATTGGTTCTCACTGGCCAACATTTTGGGAATGAAGATTTCCAAAAGCCACTTCTTTCACTATTCTCTTTTTTCTGCTCCTATTCTCTTTGATTGGCAAATAAGGGGCCCTAGAAATATGACTCCTTGATACCTAATCCCTTTGACTTTCTTGTCATGGGTTAGACAGGATTGGTAGGGTGTGTGGGAAAGTCAGAACTCCTGAAATTTGTAGATGAAAATTAAAATCTCTGAATGTTAGAAAGATTAGTCTGTTGCACAACCAAATATTTTTCACAATATGGCTATTTCAATTTGGTCAATTTATTCAAGCTATAGGAGGAAATTCTTGTTAAAAAAAAATAATAACCTGAACTCTTAGAGTTAGTGCATCCTTCTGTCTGAATATTCAACAACCGTAGACCCAAAATAGCTGTAAGAAACTATTTTAGGGAAAGTTTTGACACAGTGACCTTATAATGAATGTTATAAATTGCTTCATATCATATATTTAGAAGGAATCTGTTTATGGTGTTTAGCTGTTCTAATAAATAAAATTTATACCAAGCAAGGGCTCAATTTGCTCTCTGCAAGACAAAGCCAATCCGTGAAGAGGCAAGGCGGTGGAAAGACAGAAAACTTTTATTTAAGCCATGAGCTAGCTGATCGGAAGATGGTGGCCTATTGCCCCAAAAAACCTTCCTAAAGGGGAACTGACTCATATAAGGCAAACGTGGTTGGGGACGGGGCTCAGGAGTGCCAGGTGTTGGATGACTGCAGACCCTTGGGCTCCTCTCTGTAGACCAAAGTTTTGGATCTGCTGAATGTGACATTCCTGAGGAATCTAAGAAAACATTAGTTATTTGGGGGGAGAGAATTAACAATTTGGGCAGAGGACTTTGGGACAGTATCATAAATCCCCTAATAAGTCTTTCTTTCTACTGGTTACTGACTAGCTACTGACTAGCTTGCCTATATGCAGTTCTAAGTGTTTCTCCAAAGCACACTGCGGGAATAAGACAGGAGGGGGAGGGGGTAGGTGGGGGGTAGGGAGCGAGACATGGAGTCTCTCATGCTAACTCGGTCTCAAAGTCTAAATGTCTTAATCATCTTTTAAATAGTGAATAATCTTTATTTTAACAAATATCCTTATTGGCCCAGGATTTCAAACCCAAGTAGCTAAAGTGAGACAACATAATTGTTTCCATGTCAGCAAAAGAAGTAAATGTAGGGCCTCTCGGACAACAGAATTATCTTCATCCCAACTTACTGCATGATGCAAAGCACATGATACTGAAACAGCCAGTTGAAAATCAAGACATTCAACCCCTCCAACAGTTGTTTCAGCTGCACCTTGACCAACAGTTGGATTGACTATATTTGACTTCTGGTTACTAGATTTAAGTATTTGATTAATGACTGAGACACTGGATATTTTAAAAACTAAATTTATGACTGAGATGACTTGGAAAGGAAGGCTGATAAGAAAAAGAGGATCAATTCCCAACCCATAAATTGGGTTGATTAAAAAATCCGTAAATAATGCTAACTCCAGGCCCTTGACAATAAGCTACTTAAAGCTTATGGGAAGGAAGAAACACAAAGCCCATGAATGAAGAAAAAGGCATCAATACTTCTAAGCACACTGGATGAAAAAGACTGAATCCCATTTCAGAATCTCTTCAGTAAAATTTTAGATCATGGTTATAAACATATTACAGTAACTCGAAAATAAGAAAACTATTACTATATAATGTTATGTATATGAGGAAATTCACATACATTATTTCGTGCAATCAATTGTTAGATCCATGTGTATATTAAGACATACACAAAACTGTCCACAGTTCAGTAAGATTTGGGGCACTTTTTAAATTTTCTTTGTCTTCCAAATTTTCTGTAACATGGTTATTTTTTCATAAAAATATGAAACTATAAATCTATTAAAAAATACAGCAATTTTAAAATGAACACTTAGGCACACTTTATGGAGCTCTGAAACCGAGCTTCATCTTGTAGTTTCTGTCTGCCGGTAAGCAGCCATGCCAATGCTGCCACTGTCTCTCAGTTCCCCAAAACTTGCAGAACAGAGTTCAGTGGCTTGAGGAAAATTCCAGAAACAATAGCAAAAGTATCCCCAAACTGCTGCATCACTAACAATCATCAACGACTTTGACTTAACTAGTGATACAGAACAGTTGAACTCTGTGGTATGACAAAATTTCAGTAACACCTTAGCCAATTTATTCAGCTTACAGTTTCCTTTTTATGTGTGCACATAGAGTGATACATGATAGGAGATATCTGGGTCTAATTAAGGCTAAAAGAAATTTTTTCAACAAGTATAAAATAAATATTCTAAGTGATAAGGAATCGTTATGCCATGGTTTAATTGGCAACAATTTTTCTTCTTTAGTGGTATATAAAATAATGGTAAATCTTGCAGTCAGTGGTGTCTTTGAATGAAACAAGCATTACCAGTGGTGACCAACCATAGGCATGGTTAGCAGATTTTGCAGCTACTTTAGTGTTCATCCATTATTCTGGGACTACTGTCTTCTCCTACCATATTTAACATCACAACCATTATTTAGGGGAAAATTATTAACCAAATCAAGAAGTAGTTGCAAAAGGATAGACGTCTCAAAAACATGGCCAGTGAAATGATGCTTAGACTGAAGAAGGTTAAAAATAATTTCAGGATAAACAGGTATAAGGGACTTGTAATGCCTTTTAACCATCCAAGAGAAGTAATTGATCTTTAGGGATAGAAAGAATTCCAAGTTACAGAGACATCTAGCTCCAGGGAATAGTCAGATAAAAACCCTACCCCAACTCACTATGGAATTCTCTCTTCAGGGAAAAAGATTATGCCTGGGAGAGGGCACACCCTGATGGAGAACGAAGATTTTAGGAATAAATATGGAATAGGGAGACAGAGAAAAAGAAGACAATCACAGGATCTGCTTCATAGAGGAATATCAAATCACTGTCGTTGTTCTAGTCACTCATTTAACAAACATATATATATTTTTTTAAAGATTGGCACCTGAGCCAAAAACTGTTGCCAATCTTCCTTTTTTTTTTTTTCCTGCTTTTTTAAATTTCTCCCCAAATTCCCTCAGTACATAGTTGTATATTTTAGTTGCGGGTCCTTCTAGTTGCGGCATGTGGGACGCTGCCTCAACATAGCCTAATGAGCAGTGCTATGTCCGAGCCCAGGATCCGAACCTTGGGCCACTGAAGCGGAGCGTGTGAATTTAACCACTCAGCCACGGGGCTGGCCCCTCATTTAACAAATATTCATTGAGCTCTACTATGTGCCCGGACCTGTGCTGTGATGAAGGGATTCAAAAATGAGGAAGACTCAGCCCCTGCCCACCTAGTCTAGTGGGGAAGAAAGACCATAAATAATTATCTGATCACGTATTGAAAACAAGATATGCACAGAGAGCTACTGGAGTTCAGGGGAAATAAAGGGCCATTTGCAGACTGTGCTCAAGATTTCTTCTCCGTGGCGATGTGCCACAACTATGTGCAGAGCTTGTCCTCCAAAGTAGGGGATGACAGAGGGACATGGAGTGTGAGTATATGTAGGCGGGCAACTATAGGGGTGAGGGCTGTGGTCTTCATTATCTCCATAGAAACAAATCAGGGAAATGGAATGTCTGAATACTTACCAGTCCCTGCCTTCACCTAACGGGTGGGTTAATAAACCCTCTTTGACCCCTGGCTCCTGATTACTGGACTGTAATAGAATTAACATGTTTATGCTTCAACAAGATGTGGATTAGGCCCATAAACCTCCTTGTTCCAGTTTTTCTTAATGCATGAACTTTTCAAAATCCAAATTTTATGGTAGGACTAATAACGGAAATCTGTTTTCTAAGTGTTTATTAAATCTTATACCTTAATATAACAGAATGTCCTGAAGAAAATCTGGACTTCAACATTTTTTTTACCTTCCATAGAGGGACTGAAAAAAAAAACACAAGCTGGTCCAAGATTGGGCTATGCTATGGACATTCTACACATTCTTTTTAAGACCAAAGAAAGATTTTGGAAGCTGTTGATGTTAGGTGATCTTATGACTTATCTCCTTGGCTTTGTAAGGCCAGTCTCTCCCTGAAGTGGGATTAACGTTTCCAATGTCAACCATCCTAGGAAATGACAAATTCTAGGCAGCAAATGAAGACTTTGGGGAGAGGTATTAACTTGGGGGTTGCGAGGTGCTAGCTGGGCCTGAACTACCCGCATGAAGGCAAGCTGGGACAAAGCTGACCAAGCTCAACTGGACGCCCTGGGCATGGTCCTGGCCTGCTGCAGTTTTCTCTGTGTTGTATTTTCCTTATGCAATGGGAATAATACTTTTAAACCTCTTAATGTAAATTTTTTTTGATAATATTTCTTCTGTCCTGCTTCTTTTCTGTGATGACATTTATCAATACAGGGAAGGAGAAAGCAGCATGTACTAGGTTCTGTTCGTGCACCATCCCAGATCCATGCTCTTGCTTTGCTTTCTGGCCTGTGAAGCCCTCAGTAGAGCTCATCCTCTTCCACAGGTCATGGAGCCAGTTGTCTCTGTGGCTACAGACAATGTCTCTCCTCCTCCTTCCTGTTTCACTGTGGTGGGGAACACACCAGGACTCACCTGGCACTCATGTTACAGTTAAAACTTCATGGGGCTAACTGTGACCCATGGGATGTGGCAGCCTGTGGACAAATGCTTCTCCCTTCCTCTCCCCGAGACAGACTCTTGGATACATAGTCCCTTCATTTATCCTCCCTAAAGATATCCCGCGAGACCAAGAAACGGACTTGCCATTAAGCTCAACAACACATTTCCTTATATTTTCTCTCCCTCCTTCCCTACTGCACTTGTCTTTCCCTTACTCCTGCTTCTTTGGGATTGTTTTTCCCAAATCAAACATCAGTTTGGCCTCAGGATCCGCTTTCTTTGTCAAGGGCTGACACGGTAATCCCAAAAGTCTGTCCTAGGAAGAAGGCGGAGATAAAATAAGAGATCTGACCAGATGGGAAGGAGAAGAGAGAGACAGAATCATATGACAGAAACATGGCCTCTGAGCCAGACTGCCTGGATTCAAATTCTGGCTCCATCCCTTACTAGCTGTGTGACCTTGGGCACACACTTTCCTAATCTGTAAAAACAGAGTAATCATGGAACCTGCCTACAGGGGTGTTGTGAGGACTGAATGAGTTAATTAATAGAACTGTGCCTGATACATAGTAAGAGCTGTATTAGTGTAAGCAGCTATCACCATCATCATCATCTTTATCATCGTCATCATTTTAAGGCCACAATAGCACTGAGAGAATGAGGGAGAAGGGAAAAAGAAAAGCAAGAGATTAGCTGCCAGGGTGCTTAATTCTGATTCCCTCTAAGCAAGGGAATGGGACACCGGGGTTGAGGAGGTGGTATAACCCCAAGGTGCAGTGGGTCAAATGGATTTGAGGGGATCTAAGAACATGACAGCCAGTGCCTCAATTCCCTTGAGCACAGCATGGATAAGTTGAAAGCCTCTCCAGGAAGCATTCAATTCAGTCCCATAAACAATGTGGATCCAGTGGGAGAGCACAATATTGTGGAGAGAGAGAAGTGAGACGTAGTGCCCTGGCCCGCGAGGACTGCCTGTGTTGTGTAGGGAATCCAGAAGCCCTAGCATTGGTGGGGGTGGAGGGCAGGAAGCAGATGTAGGAGTAGTGGTGTGAGGAAAGAGTTGGGGGGGGGGGACCAGAAGATCTTTCGAGACATGAAAGTCCAATGGTACAGGACACAGAGATCTGAGTTATGGCAGGGACAAGAGCCGTCATCTGGGGCTGTCAGCAGAAAGACCAGGTCGGTGGGCACCAGCACCTTAACATCCACTAGATCTACAGAGTGACGGAATATCAAAGGAAGCCAGCCATTGTTTGAAAATAGCACACAGAGCAGAGCCATTTGCCCTCATCCCCCGACCCCCTCCCGTGAAGTTATCTATGCTTTTCTGTTGCACACAAATACCAACTTGGGAAGGCAAAGGTAGAGAGGGGAATATTTAAGAGAGACAAATCATTCCAAAAGAAAGTGGATCTTTGAATTGGTTAAATATTTACCCAAGAGCTATATTGTAAGCTGGAGGAGACTGACATATTTTCCTAGAAAATTTAAGCTTACGTAACTTCCTTCTCACTCCTTTCTCAGAGAGACAGAGAGCTTTGGTACCAGATGACATTTGTGGTTATAAACCACAAAGGAAGATACATTATCTTTGTGCAGCAGAAGAACTCCCAGAAATAATGGAGGATTTAAAAGGTGTTTTTGCAGAACTCAGGTGTGTGGGATGCTTATTTCTGACAATTAAACTCTTTGGAGCTTGTAACATTGAATTTTAAGATCCTTATATCTTTAAAAATTCCCTGGATTAAAATTATCCCTTTAATATTTCCCCACTTCCACTTATTATTATTACTTTTTTCTCCAAAGGAGGAATTGGAGGTGAAGGAGGCGAGTACCAGACATTGAATGTGTCTGAAACCAGAAACGGGAGCGGGGAGGCTCAGCTGTGTTCGTTCAAAATGGGCAGAGAATTCTGCTTCATTCTCACAGGGTAAACAGCACATATTCCTTAAGGTCAAGCAAGTACAGAATCTCAAGCATGAATAATTAATAAGGATGTACAAGATGTCAGAACTTACGTTCCCTGGATTTGCTAAGATACAGATAAATTGGAATCTGACAAAAACAAATTGTGTTTAATAACCCTTAAAGACGTGATTCCTGGAGCATTCTGCTCTGCTCCGCTTGCCCCTTGTCCAACTTCTTCTATCTTAATTTATAGTTGACAAAGCCTAGTAAGAAAAAAATGCTTGAACTTAAGTAATAAAATCAGTTACAAAACCACTTACTTTATCACATATTTAATGTGGTTCCCTATCACTTTTTTTTTATAACTTTCTAATCTCTCTATTTAGGGAAGACATATAAAGTATCACTTAGTTTCAGCTGAGAAAGCATCTTCCAGAACCCGCTCTGGGATCAGCATCATGGAATGAATCATCCTTGCGAACTTTCTTGATTAAGTGAAAGAGATGGCTGGTAGGAACAAGCCTCACTTAGAGCAGGAAAATAAAATGCCCTCTGCTACCTCAAAGGTAGAGCCTGGACATAGTTCGACCCTGGGCAAAATTATGAAGCCAGGGGGAAATTATGTTGCTGCGAGATTCTGTATTCCTCCAAATTTTTCTTGTTTCTCCTTGTGGCATCTTCAAACCTCTCCATTACTTGGTAAATGTTATCCACTTGGCTTTCTCAAATTGTCCAAATATTTTCTTCCTTCAAGAACAGTGCCCCCAAATAGGGGTCAACTGTATATGTCTCACAACTAAAGGAGAGAAAACATGAGTACCCTAAGTTACTGCCAAAGGAATTTAATACAAATAACTCCCTCCTCCAAAAAAGGAAAATGCTACCAAACTGAAGGTAGCATTCAAACTTAAGTGAGTTCAAATGTTTTCAGCAACTCTGTAACTCCACCCAGCGTTAAATTATGTCTTCAGAGTGTATCTTTCGTGGCACTGTCCGTGTCAAAATAACACCACTTACACAACTTTTCTTCATAGCTTTGATACAACATCCAAAAAAATAAGTATCCCTTTTTTCTATCTCAAGTAGTTGATTTAGATTTATATTAAGAAAAATTATGAGACTAAAAGTGGGGATAGGAAGACCACATCATTAAATGAGAAAGGGAGATACATTTTACAAATTATCAACTATTGACTATAAACTCTACATTAAAAAATAACATTTTCTGACAAAGCTGGAACTTCCAATCACTGCGGAAATGATGTATTATTCACTAAATGGTGTTGGAACACATTACCAATCATTTTTATGACAAATTACAGTAGTTCATATATTATACAGCACCCAAATAAATTCCATTTGGATAACAGATTTAAATATAAAAATAAAACCATAAAATATTAACAGAAAGTTGGAGTGACAATTTATGTAATCATGTTGTAGCGAGGCCTTTGTAAGAATTGTGCCAAAAGCAGAAGCCATAAAAAGAAGATACTATTAAATTTGATGATATAAAATTAGAACTTATGTAAATCAAAGATCCTTTTTGAAAAAAATTAAAGCAATGGAAAAATTCAGTAAAAAATATTTGCAACATATGATGAGAAAAAAATTGAGGTATTAAAAGTCTCTCACAAATTAGAAAAATGAAAACTTGAGTAGAAAACATTGTAAATGAAATGAAAAAGCTCTTTACAAAAGATAAAATCAACCAATCTGAAAACATATGAAAAAAATGTATAAAGCACAGGTCATCAGGAAATGCACATTCAAATAATAATGAGATGCTATTTTTCATCTGTCAAATTGCCAAAGAGTTTTTGAAACTAAAATTCTAGGGATTGACAAGTGTTCAGAAAAATGGTCCCTCTGAGAAGCGTAAATTAGTATACATCTTCTGGAAGTCAGATGGGCAGTATGTATGAAAAGAACTAGAAATGTTCTTGCCCCTTTTCCTAAGGTTCTTCCTCCTGAAAATATTCCTTACATAGTAAGCATAAATGGCAATTTAATATTAAATACCTGAGAATCACAGAGCAGACTGGCTCATTCACTTCCATTCTAACTCTCTTGTAGCATAAATATAGATCTATGTAGCCAATAAATATAGATCTACGTAGCCAACTTTGATGTGTGGATGTATGATAACTTATGTATCCATTTCCATATGGGTAGACATTGAGGACATTTCAAGGTTTCATTTTTGTTAAAAATGCTTCAGAGAACATCCTACTAAACACATCTTTGTACACATCTTCAATTTTTTCCTTAAGATTAATTCCCAGATACAAAATTATTGAGTCAAAGTGTGCCCATTTAAAATTTAAATACATAGTTTTTAAAAGTTGTAGCAATTTATTCCCACGAGTAGTGTACAGGTGCTATTTTTCCACACTCTCGCTTAAGAGAATGTTAACAATCTTTTTAAACATTTTCTTTCTTATGGGTAAAAAATAATATCTCATTGCTTTATTTGGTAATTCTTTTTTTACATATGGAACATAAATTTGCCTGTTTTTCTATTCCCATTTCTCCTATCTTTTATTCATCCTGCTTTAAAAAAACTCTTGCTATATTAAAAATATTAACTTTGCATATGTGTTGCAAATAGTTTCTCCAAATATAGTTGTTTTTTCACTTTGTTTATGTTAATTTTTTCAGTACAAAATTTTTAAATGTCTACATGCCTATACCTTTAAACTTTTTCTTTATGGTTTCTACAGCTGGTGTCATTCTCAGAAAGTCCTTCCCATCCAGCACAAGTAAAAAAATATTCACCAAATTTACTTTTTTAAAAAATGTTTTATTATGAAAAATTTCAAACATACATAAAAATGCAGAGAATAACACATAATCCATCATAAGGTCAACAATTATCGAGCATTCGCAATTCTTGCTGTATTTATCCCTCTTTTTGTTTTACCAGGTTTTTTTTGCCAAAGTATTGTAAAGCAAATTCCTGACGTCACATCACCCCTGTGTCATTCACTATACACCTCCATAAACAATTTTGTTACAAATCCACAACAATTTCACATCTAACAAAATTAATGATTCCTTGAGATCATATATCCCAACCATTATCAAACTTCCCCAATTAACTAAAAGTTTCTTGTTATAGCTGGTTGGTTTGAATCAAATCTAAACAAGCCCCACCCACTACTTTGGATTTCCTGTCTCTTAGATCTCTCTTAACCTAAGAAATTTCTGCTCCTTTTTCCTTGCTATTGAATTGTGACAGAAATCAGATCGATTGTTATTAAGACTATTCCCACTTTTCAAATATAATTGTCTTCTTCCTCGTGGTGTCCATTACTTATTCTTTTATCCTTATAATTCCTGTAAACAGAAGTTAGCTCTCCAGGCTTGATTAGACTCGGGTTTAGCTTTTTTTCTTTTTAAAGAATACTTCGTCGTCGTTACTGTGATCTTCATATAGCATCATCATAAGTCAAACAACATTGTCTCACTGATGCTAGGGTTGATCAATGGATTGATTTCGTTTTCTCATCTACTAGACCTATATAGTTGCTCTGAATTGTGTCCTTTTATTGCAAATTTTCAGAGTAAGAATTTTTTACCTCATTACTTTAAATAGTGTCCAATGATTTTATGCTATTTTTATTTTTTGCGTCATGAACCAATGGGTTTTTGTATATGTGTGCCAGTCAAGTTGTCCCATTTTTGGCCAACGAGAGCCCTTTCATGTTGGCTCCTTTGACCTTTGACATAAAATGAATAGCTTTTTAAAAATAAGCTTTTAATTTCAGAATACTTTTACATTTATAGAAAAATTGCAAATACAGTACAGAGGGTTCTCATTTACCACACAGCCACTTTCCCCTATTGTTAATATCTTGCAGTAGTATGGTACATTTGTCACAATTAATAAGCCAATATTGATACATTGTCCAAAGTAACTAAAGTCCATATTTTATTCAGTTTTCCTTAGTTTTTACCTAATGCCTATTTCTATTGTAGCATCCCATCCAGAATACCATACTACCTTTAGTTGTCATATCTCCTTAGGCTCCTCTTGGCTGTGATAGTTTCTGACTTTCCTTGATTATTAATAGTTTTGAATATCTGAAGTTCATCTTGTTTATTTACTGCCCCAGACCTGTATCCATCCTGTCTCAAGGTACTCTGTTTCCTTTAGTGGGGAACCATCTTTAAAGACTACAAACTGAGGAGTAGGTGTGCTCATTGCTGTTGGGTAATCATTGCCATTAGGCTTTTTCAGGAAATATGCATTTTTGGAGAAAAATGAATTCATATTGATATTTCCAAAGCAAAGTTAACATTACAGGAATTTTTTTTCCACTGAAGATTCACTGAGCTGACATCTGTGTCAATCTTCCTCTATTTTGTGTATGGGTTGCTGTCACAGCATGGCTGCTGACAAGTGGTGTAGGTCTGCGTCCAGGAGCCCAACCCAGGCCACCAAAGCAGAGCGTACAGAGCTTAACCACTGGGCCACTGGGCCAGCTCCAACATTACAGGAGCTTTATTTAAATTATTTTATTGTGTGCTTTTATCTCTTTTCTCTTAGACTGAAAATCTTGGCTCCTAACAATATAACCATAGTTACGGACTAGTGTTATTTTAAAACTTATAAAAAATAGTTTCAAAATAATAACACCAATATCATTACTGATAATTAGACTACTAAATGTAGCTTAAGATTTCTTGAAAAATTTTTTCCCTTATAATGTATTCCACTAAAGATGTATTATCAAATACTGTATTCTAAAGTCTTTTGAAATAGTGCTTTTTCTCTGCAGTCTGATATAGAGTTAGATACATCTGTTTTCATTTGCTTTCTATTTTCATGAATTGCTGGTTTTTAAAATAAGCTCATTTTTTGATTATGCAAAACCTTTATATGTTTCCAAAGCCGTTTGAATTATTTTTAAATATTTATATTTAAAATATATTTAAATATATATAGTACAGGATATTTTACGTATTTGCTTATAGATATAATAAAGGATGTTATTCAGATAGTGTATTTGTGTCTATGCATGTATATGTGTCTGTGTATATTTATGTGTATGTGTGTATATAAAGAGAGAGTGAGAGAGAACGTATCCCCTTCTAATTGTCAGCAATAATACTGGTGTTATTATTTTACAACTTTTACATATTGCAGGATAATATAAATAAGTCATTATGGTAATGATAAGAATGAAGAACTTTAGTGTAATATAAAAGAGATAAAAGTGTAAAATAAAATAATGTTTTTAATTATTTAATAAAATAAATTCTATAATGTTAAATTTGCATTGGAAATATCAGTATGAATTCATAATTTTTTTCTTTTTCAAAAATATGTATTCCCTGGCTCTGTTCAGTAAAAACTATCTGAAGACAGTGAAAATCTATATACTCTATACACTGTTCTGCATCTTGCTTTTTTCATTTAACCATATATGCAAGAGGTCACTCTATCTTAGCCTTTTGACAATTTATTAAGATATAATTTACATGCTATAAACTTTACCCACTTTTTAGTATACAATTCAATGATTTTTGGTAAATTTACTGAGCTGTGCAACCATCACCATAATCCAGTTTTTGAACATTTTCATCAGCCCAATAAGATTCTTCATGCCCTTTTACAGTTAACCCATGTTGCCGTCCCCAAACCCAGGTAACCACTAATCTACTTTCTGTCTCTATAGATTTGCCTTTTACATCTGCATAGTGTTCAACTGTGCAGGTGAACAATAATTTATTCAACCAGTCCCCTCTTGATAGACATTAGGATTGTTTCTCATATTTTGCTGTTACAAACGATGCCACAGTGAATAACCTCGTGTGTAAATCATTTCATATTTTTACCTGTGTATGTTGGAATAGAGTCTTAGAAGTGAAATTGCTGAGTCAAAGATAAATATAGATATACTGATGCTAAATTCCTCTCCATAGCAGTTGTTTCATTTTGCATTCCCACTAGAAATTTGTGAGCATGTCTGTTTCCTCACAGCTTTATCAACAGAGAATATACTGAACTTTGGATTTTGGTGATCTGCAACGTGAGAAGTGTATCTTACACAATGCTAACTTGCACTGTTCTTATATTGAATATATTTGAGCACATCTTTTGTGTGTTTGAGTGATTTTCATCTCTCACATGAAATATTTGTTCATATCTTTTGCTCATTTTGTATAAGATTGTTGGTCTTTTTTTCTGTTTTAGAAAACTTTGTATATTTAGATGTCTTTTTGGTATATATAATATATAATATGCATATAATTGCAAATATATATTTCTCTTTTGTTATTTCTTTGATTTTTTGATTTTAACATATCACATAATATAATATTTTAATCTTTTTTACATTACTTCTGAATTTTTGAATCATAGATTTTTTCCCACTTCCAAATTAGAAAGTTATTCAGCCATGTTTTCTCCTTGTACTTTAATACCATGACAATACCTGACTTTAGTGGAGCTTAATTCCTCATTTAGTAAGAAGCCATCTTTTAGGCTGATGAATAGATATTTCATATTAACAATCCATCCATTCCTATTTTATTAAATTTTTTAAAATCAGAAATGAGTGTTCAATTTTGTCTGTCTTTTCTGTATCCATGAAGATGATTATATTGAACATCTTTGCACTTCTTCAGTGAACTCCACTTGAATATTATGTTGCTTTTTAATGTGCTGATGGATACCATTTGGCACCATTTTAAGACTTTTTTGATGAATAATGTGTAATTTAAATGACTATAATTTTAAACCATGTGATTTATCAATTTATTTTTGTGCAATCATTATCAGAGTTTGCTATAAATGTCACATTTATATCATAAAAAAGTTAGAAGTTTCTCTTCCTTTTCTGTTGTCTGGAGCAATTTAAGAAAAATTGATATCTAAACTTTAAAAGTTTGGTAGAATTCTCTATTAAAATCGTCTAGTAATCCTGGTCTTTTTGTGGAGGAAAATGCTCAATTTTCTCTCTGTTTTGTCTGCAGTAACTGATATGTTTAGATTTTCATCTGCTAGGGTCGGTTTTAGACATTTTATCTTCCTAAAATGTTTTCCATTTCATTTAAGTTTTCAGTATTGTTTATTTGCATATATTTATATAACAGTGAGTTTTTATTTTTTGGCTTCATTGTAAAGTTTCCCCTTTGTCATTCTTATTTCATTGGTGATTCTCCTTTATTAAATTCAACTGGCCATATTTTAAAGTTTTGTTAATTCTTTTCAAAGAACCAGTGTGTTCATTTCTTTGATTTTATTTCTACTGTTTTTGTCTTTTCTAATTTTTTACTTCTACTTTTATCTTTGCTAATCTTCTTTTCATTTTTCTTTTGGTTTGGTTTGCTGAGAGCTTTTAGCTTTGGGGTTGAATTTTTAGGTTATTTACTTTCTTGTATCATTTTTATTGATACAGATATTAATGCTACAAATATTCCTCAGAACCTCTTTCATCAGTTTTCCATAAATTTTTATATGTTGTATGTTCTTAACCATTCTTATCTAGAAATTTTGCAACTTTGTTTTATGTTCCTCCTTTGAACCCAAATTGTTTAATAGAGACTTTTAAATTTTTACAAGGATGACACATTCTAAAAAATATGTTTATTTTCTTATGGATGTCTAGCTGCATTGAATTATGGTTAGAGAATGCTACTTGAATTATTTACACTTTTTGGGATTTATTGGAGTTTCCCTTGTGGTCTATTCTGATCAATTTTTATAAATGATCCATGTGCACTGGAAAAGGGATATTCTTTAATTTTGAGGAAAAGAATATGCACCTATCAAATTACTTATTAATGTTTTGTTTGTTTTTTTAAGTATATCAATTAATTTTTGCCCACCTATTTTGTCTGGTTCTGTGAGAGGTGTGTTCTCCTATTATTAGTGTGTCTCTGTTTTTCCTTTCATCTACTGTAGTATCTGATTTATAGACGTTGTTATTAAGTTTTTTGCTGTTAGTTGCAGACTTTAGCTTCATAAAGTAAATTCTTTGTCTTGGTTGATGTTTTTTGCCCAGAATTCTACTTTTTCTGATATCAAAATTACGACTCTTGCTTTATTTTTATTTACATTTGCCTGTTATATATTTTCCTATCCTTTTAATTTTAACCTTTAGAATTAGTTTATTTTAATTATGTATCATGGATACGGCATAGAGTTGAGTGAGCTTTGTTTAGTTAATATGAAATCTCATTTCTTTAGAAAGTGAGATAAGCCATTACTTTTATTGATATTACTGGTGTGCTTGCCATCAGTACTGACATACTGTTGTATGTTACATTTCCTATATACTATGTAATCTCTTTTCATTGATATTTATTTTCCTTTAGTTTAAGGAAAGTTTGTATATTTGTTCCAGTCTTTACTGGATTTATTTATTTATTCCATTTATACTGGATTATTTATACTAGTACCTTTATATAATCCCTTAGTCACCCCTATAGTGAGATATCATCTGTTGGTTCTCCTCTATGTAGAGTATTAAAGTTAGCTAAAAAAAAAATAAAAAAAGGTGGGGTCATGTGGGACCAAGCAAGGCAAGACTTAAAGGAGGAGCCCCTCTGGATGGGTTTTTGAGTGTGGCAAATCCCCTGAAGCGTCTCACCTGGAAGTCATCGTACCTGGCCTGAAGTTGTTTAATCCCATCTCTCCCTAGTCCAACATGAGAAGAAAGGAAACATGTTCAGAAAGAGGGCTCACTAAACAGAATGGGCTCATCTTCATGGAAAAAGAGCACAGAAGAGGATAGGGAGAAAGGTGGCGTCAAAATGACGCTTCAAAATTTTGCCCAGGTTTGACTTCCTTAGTTAGGGATTTCTACCACCATTTCTTTAAGAGACTCAAAGCAAACATCCTATGACCCAGTTTGAAACTGCCCATTGGAGAGTCTAAACTGCTATTCTGCCAAGTTTTAAACCCTAATTATTCTTGGCAATAGAAAATGCAGCTTGGATTAAATTCTACTGAAGTTATCCTTAGGATACAGAGAAACTCATCAACAGAGAATTCTTCTCCACAGAACATCCTGATAAGAAAATTTTTGGTAACTAATGAAGAGTTATAATGCATGTTGATGTCACAGGCCCAGAATTAATTGCAAGGTACTGCCTAGTGACAGTCTTCTTCCAACAACATGAAGGAGGCAGCTCAGGTCTTGACGTGGGTGATCTCAGGCATAATACTTGGAAGTAGCTAACTGGGTTACTGTGAAGATGGAAGATTTAACCCATGTAAGGTATTTACCATGGTTTCTGGTGTGTTGTAGGAAACCATTGCTAGTATTCTATCATTATAATCTTCCACTAACTTAGACCAAGGGAAAAGAGTTTAACACAGATGTATCTGTGAAGCAAAGATTACTTCCTTTTGTCCTTTTCTAAGATGGGCTATTTCTCGGGAAAAAAACCAACAATAAGTATATACTTAATTTACCTCCTGGGATGTTATGACAATTTACTAATTAATACTGCAAAGTGCTGTGGAAATATCAAATGAAATAAAAATGCTAAATATTGTGTAACAACTTTTCTTTGAATAGCATCTTCAATGCTCAATAATGTAACCTGATTTAATTAAACAACACAAAGTTAAATAATAAAGAACAGAGGAAATATATTAAGAGCAGAAGAAATAAATTAAGAAGCATAGTCCAGGGAGAAGGGCATATTTTCAGATGAGATTTGAAAAGAGAGAGTGAATCAATGAGGCAGAGAGACACTAGAAAGCTGTTTTACTTGAGAGAAGATATAGACAAGGTCTCTCCTTAGACAATCTGCTACATTCCCTGGGACCTCATTATAACATTAAATGCATCAGCATCTCAAATAACAGTGAATGTTAATGGGGATCATTGGTGAGACACAAAAGAGCACTTAATTACCCTTTGGGAGAGTAAATGCAATCATTACTGAGAATTGTGGAAGTCATATAAAAGTTGAAAAATGCAGTAAATTGTGACTGGCTAACACCGAAGATCCATGCTCCCTTTGTATAGTCTAAGTTGCTGCTGGGAAGCACCTGCCAGACCAGGAACTCCATTTCCCCACTGCCCGGCATGCAAGGGGGACCATGCAGCTATTCTGGCTGATGGAATGTGAACAGAAGTGATGTGTGTCATTTCCAGAATGAGGTGGATAATTGGTAGTTGTGCTCTTGCCATAATCATTTTCCTTCCCACGGTGTCCTTGGAGCCTATATGTTGAAGACAGTGCCCTCCAACAACAGAAGAAGCCTGAATCCCAGAGTCCCCAGTTGAAGGAAAGTAACCCAGGAGAGCTGCCCATCTAGGAGCATCCACCTTGGACCGAGCATGGGTGAGGAATAAAGTTTTATTTGCTAAACCACTGATATTTCAGAGTTGTTTGTTAGCATTCCTAGTAATATAGTAATATATTTTTATTTCTAAAGTTGGATTTTTGACCTAAACATCTGTTTATTAGAATCAACAGTTATCGCAGACTATACAAAGAATGGAGTGAAGGGTCAGGGAAAGAAAGAAAAGCTCTAGTAGGAAGAATACATGTGCAAAGTGGAGAAGCGAGAGAGAATGCAGCAAGCTGGTTGGTACGGCTGAAATGAAATACTGTGGCAGATTGGAAGTGGTGTGAGATACAGGAGAGTTCCCTGAGAAGATGAGCGAGCACAGTACAAAGTCCACGTGGAGAGACTGCCTTTGATGGTAGGAAAGCCACCTCTTCAAACTAACGAGAGGCAAGAACAGGAAGAGAAATGGCTGCCTGCTCTTACTACGGGGATTGCAAAGAATTTAGAGATATGAGCCATAATGTTTAAATCAATAATAAAAAGAGAAATGGAAATAACGTCAAGACAATGTTCAACCAAATAAGAATGAAAAAATATAAAACCAAGTAAGGGAGAAAACTGCAAGGACAGAGATAAAGAGATATAGAGAGAGATAGATTCACATATAAGGATACAGGTGTGAAATGTCATAAAACAATACAGAGAGGGAAAAGAAAGTTTTTTCACAGATACCGGCAATATATTTGACAATTATAAATATCGTGAGTTAAGTGAAGGAGAAGAAAATTATTATCAAGGGAATACAATGTGCCAAATAGTGGACTAGTTTTACAAAGATTTTCACATCATAAATGCATGAGGTATGCTTTGCATTTTGTTTCAACTTGAGTAAACTGGAATCCCATCCACAGTTATTGAGTAACAGAGCTAGGTTTCAAACTCATGTCTGTGTGAGTTAAAAACTCACTTCTCATTATACTTCAAAACTGCTATTGCTTTAGGCAGTGAAGGAGCAATAACTTTGGAGACAAATAAACCAGAATCGATCAATTATTTCCACGTCTTACTTCCTTCATTGTCAAATTTCTGAGATCAAGTTCTGTGTCTTCTTCACCTTTGTGTGTCTTCCGCTCAGCACAGCGCTCAAATATTGAAGGTGTCCAATAAGTGACTGTAGCACTAAGTTTAATTTTGTTCTGTCTATTTCAGTACTCACAGCAAGATAAAATGAAAATGTTACCAAAAAAGAGAAATGACAGAGAGAAAACAATTTTAAAGAAAGACATAATGAGATAACCAAGAAATAACTAAGATGGAAAAGTAATAGACGGTGCAGGTTGCATAGAACAGTATAAGAAGTTGCAAGGGTTAGTGAGTGATTTGCACATGTTGGTGAGTTGGTGGAGTTTTTATGTCACTGTCAGTGGACAAGGATAGCACCTTCCTGCTTTATGCCAGATCCTAATATTTTAAGTGGGTACACTCAAAAACACTGAGCAATATATTGTTGTCAATTAACCACTATCAAAGATTCCAAAAATGCTGGTTTTCCCAGAACCTATATTGAATTTTTTAATTATATGTCCATGTTCACACTGCAAAAAATGATTTTTCTGTCTAATTGATTTCAACCCTTTTTCAGACTCCATTTGAGAAGCCCAAAGAGTCCCCCTTTTGAGGACCAGACTTTAATATATACAATTTTAACAACTTGGAGTGAAGTGTTTGGAAGCAAAATAATGCATACTCTAACAAAAGTTCACAGTTTTAAGTATCAAAGGAAATCATAATATGCATAATGCACAATAAGCAACATTTGCAAACTACACGTACGGAGTGTGGGTACATCTGGTGTAATATTTAACTTGAATACTATCTTTGTGTTATGCACTCAGCATGTCAAATAGTAACAGTTATTTCAGTGACCCAAATTAACAAAATATTTAAATACTTCACTCCATGTCTATAACCAACAAAATCCAAAACCAAAAATCATAGGAAAAGGGAGTGGTATAAGCTGATGTTGAAACACTAGATTTTATTCTTTTATTTAAAAATTGCTTTTATAAATGATATATGGTTTTTATGAAATAAAATCCAACTAGCTAGAAGTTGTTACTAACCATAAATGAATCAGCCTAGGCATCTCTATACGCATAAATGAAGATAAATAACAAATAGACAGAGACATAAATGACTATAAAATAGGGACTCTTCTATGCATGTTTTAAGATTATTTAATTGAATTTGCATTTAACAGCAAAACAGAAGTAAAATGTAAAACATTCTAATTTTAGATAAATTTTTTTACCACCAAAATTAATAAAAATCACAAAGAAAAAAATTGAGTGGTTGGAATTATTATGGCTATTTTTTAAACCATATTTCACATAAATACCACTGATTGAGAATATGAAAAGATGAGGAAATTACCACACTACCACTTCTTTCTGCCTTTCATTTCATTTTTTGTTAAATATTATCTTTGGATTCTCAAGGTTTACACTCCATCCCAATTCTAATAATCCCCACAGAAGTTTGGTCTTAGTTTTATATTGAAATGAAATGATGGTCATCTCTGTTCCTTTTCATCAGGTCCTCTCCATTCTTGTCTTCTTCATTTTAATGAATTGTCTGAATTTCAGCATCAAGTAGCTTTTCCAGGAAGGACTCGACAATGCTGAGTTTGTTTGGGAATGGCTGCCTCTTGCCTTGACACCCAATGGACAGTTTTGATGGGTGTAATATTCTTGGGTTGCACTTTGCCTCAGAATTAAGCTTCTTTTACTCCAGTGTCTTTGGGCATTTCATATTGCTGTGAAGAAATCTGAGGCCAGTCTGATAGTCCTCCACGAGGTGCCATTCACTTTCTGCCTGAACACTTCACTTTTTTTTTTTTTTTTTTTTTTTTTTGCTGAGAAAGATTCGCCCTGAGCTAACATCCATTGCCAATCTTCCTCTTTTATTTGCTTGAGGAAGATTGTCCCTGAGCTAACATCTGTGCCAATCTTCCTTTATTTTATACGAGGGACACTGCCACAGCGTAGCTGGTGAGTGGAGTAAGTCTGCACTCAGGATCCGAACCCACGAACCAGGTCTGTGAAAGTGGAGTGCCAGGAACTTGAGCCACTTGGCCAAGGGCCTGACCCCCTCAACCTTTTTTCAATCTGTAAAGTTTGGTAACTTAACTGAGACATGAATCAGGATTCCTCATTCATATTAACCTTCTCTGGAGCACGGTAGGCTCTGTCAATCTGCAGATTCAATTCTTTGTTTATTTCAAGAAATTCTGGTTCTTTAGTTGATTTCTTTCAATTATTTCTGTTTTAGTTGTTGGATTCTCAACTTCAGGAACACCAGTTATCCTTACGTTGAACCAACTCTTTTTTTCCATGTACGATTTTTTTCTAGCTGCATAAGCTAGACTTTGAACTCAATGTTTTCTTCTATTCACTAATTGGATTTTCAGTTGTATTTCTATCCCTTGGTGTTTCTAATGTTTTAAGTTTTGCGGTCGTATTGTTTGGGACTTCAGGAAAGAAACTCCACGCATTCCAGTATAACTAATAAAAAAAGTCAGGATACAAACAATGGACAGTTATCCAAAAAATTGCTGTGCTTTTTAAACAAAATTACTTGGTTTCTAATAATATGAGTTGATGTTTTTGAACGTCTCCCTGCATGGAGCATCCTTCTAATGCCAATTGTGATTAGGTATCCTGAATCCAAAACAAAGCCATTCTCCCAAGCTTCTCATATGACGTATTCTGATTATCATTTGAATGGTACTAATCAATACTTTGCTAATTACGTACTTAAATCTTCTGTGCCCATATGCAACATCGTTTCATGTCACATTAAGAAAACAAAAGAGTTTTTTAAAAGTTTTTTTTTTAATCTTCGAAAACCTCTCCTAGGATTATGAGGACAGTTTAGAGTTTCTGCTAAAACTGGAATGTGTGGATAGTTTATTTTCTTTGTGTTTTTTTTTTTTTTTTTTGCTTTTGCAAAAACAGACATGGCCTAAAATAAAACTAAAATGGGGTAATTAGGATCCTGAAGTAAACAGCAATAAAAAGAATTATACTGGAAAAATCAAATATCAGAACAAGAGACTAAAAGATATTTAAGAGTTAGATGTTACTGTAAGGCACAAAACCATCACCCTAACCCACCTAGGGACTAAAGAATCAGATGGTGATTCTCTCTTTCTGGGCAAGAAAAGTCTCACACAGATATCAATCTTTTCTGTCTTCTGTTCAAAACTATGTTAGACCATAGGGGAAAACATTGGAAATATGAAATTTTATGGGAAAAAAAGGTATTAAACAGTATTTAGGCCAGACTTGGAGTTTGAGGAGAGGTGAAATATTCTTGTGGGGGCAGTTCTTAAAACATACAATCCAGTCCTGACTCACTCAGAAGTCCCAGGTGACCATAGGGAGAAGAGATACAGCAATACTGATGCTCAAGCCTCCCAAATTGATAATATTCATTTTACAGATAAGAAAGCATTATATTCATTTTATAGATTCAGAATCTGAGGATCAGAGAAGTTAAAAGACTTGTTTAAAGTCATACAATTTAATCAACAAGAAAATTGAAACCAGAATCCAGGTTCCATGATTTCCTGAAGTTCATAATAGACATGCAAGAAAATGCTAGAGTTAGCTAGCTGTGTACCTTACGTCATGCTTGAACATGTTTCAGAAGAGGTCGTTTCTCACTTTTTTTATCTGCTCCTCCGGAACATGAAGGGGTAAGGAATAAAGTAATCTGCATTCCTGGATATGGCTCATAGAAAATGGCTGCAAGTATCTTCTTTCTCTTTAAGATATAAGATAAAGTGCGTAGTTATTCAGTCACAAATGAAAGCAAAATCACAAAGAAAATAAGATGAAATCTGAATATTATGAATACGAAATATCAAATATGTGTTTACAGATATGTTAAAAATTAATAGATAAAATCAGTGAAAGAGAGAAAGCTAAGATATGTGAAGGTATTTACCAGCCACCCTTAAAAACTTTAAATAATTACAAGAATGTGACGTGTTGAAACCATGTCACACATTTGAGCAGACGGAAAATCCATAAAATCCATTTTTATATTATAAACTGAGATTTGTAAGAAGTATCTGTTTGTCTATCAAATGGCTCATTTTTCAACAAATGCCTTTGTAACCTCCAAATAAATTTATAAGCCTAGTAGGCCATAATTATTTTCTCTCTTTTCTAAAGTAAACAGTGCGTAAGCAATTCTAAGTGCAAAGAAGTGTATAAAGAGTTAAGATGGGGAGATTGTGACGAGGAAGTGTCCTTCCTTGTAGTAAAGAGAAAAATAAAGTAAATTTTGCTACTTTCAATCACTAGTAGAAAATTTCTTTTCTCTTTTAAGAAATCTGATATAATAATTGCTGCTACTGAAATTACGTTGAATTAACTAGATTCTCCACGTATAAACGTACCATATCTACAAATTCATGTATTTACCACTAGGTGGCAGTGGCGCCACCTAGGGTAGCATTGACCTCATGCAATAGCTTCATCATGATTCCTCATCACCTCTTCGCTGTGGGATCTGGAGCTTCCCAACAATTAACGCGTCTCATTCAGAATTCTTTTGTTGTTATTAAAGTACAACTGAATTAACAAATAAACCATTAATTAGATATCTGTTTCCAAAAGAAATAATACTGAATCGAGATTTAAAGAAAGATAGGCCTGTACATAGTTAAATATTTGCTGCATCGCTCTGCATCCAGTTGAGTTGAATTGTACTGCACGAACTGAATCAAGTTAGCACAGAGAGATGCATTGCTGGAATGTTTAAATAGGTTTTGTCATCACTTACCTTAATTTAGGTTACAAAATTACTCTGACATGCTTCATGGAGGCAGGAGCTTTCGTGATTCTGCTCCTTCAGGTGAGTTTTAAACTCGCTGCTTACTCGTATCAAGATGAAGATCACATTTTATCTTGCTAATGAGCTTTGAAGCATAGTTTCTCCTTGCAGGACTGTTACTCCTCAAAAATAGACTGAAGAAATTCTTGCTGGAGCCCTCTACTTTTTCTTTTACCACTCAAAACTAGCCAGGGTTCAAAACCGTCACCTCTGTTATGAGTCACGCTCACTCAGAATCAATGTTTTTTTAGAGACATCATCGTCTGTGAGCATCTCTAAAACATTTCCTCTTTTGAAGCTTCTTTTCATATGGGAGGGGTTTTTTTTTTCCACGCCTTCCTTTAAGATCTCCTATTAAGTAAGTTAGCAGTTTTCCGATCTCAAGTCTCTCCTTAAAGTTTTGCTCTCTTGTCTTTCATTGTCCTTCATTATATTTCGAAGTAGACAGAAGAGATTGCTATAAAAGCTTCGATAGATAACAATCATATCTTCATACCTTAACCAGCATCAGGTTCTACAAAAAGTGCTTGTATTCATTAAGCAAAGAAAAACAACTCTCCTCTTAACTGTAGTCTGAGATTGTTTTCAACATGTCTACTTCTGTACCATAATTCCTTTTTAAAATTAAAAAATAAGCCTGTGCATTTAAAAGGAAAAAAGCTGTCACATCAGCATCGGTAACTAGAAAGTATTGGGAGTTCGAAAGTACCAAGAAAACAGTGAAGAGCTGTTCTGACCTAAAGTCGTATGCAAATTGCTTTCTTTTAAATGGTAGCATGATCAACACAAATGATATTTCTGGGTCTTGGCACATCAAACTACCCACAGATGAAAGATGACTTAATTGCTTTGACCACAGTCCGAGTCAGAAGAGCTCAGCTGGCAAATATAAAAATAGCCTGGTGCTATTCGTATTTGCATTTGAGTAAAGAGTGATTTCATTTTAATGCCTAAAGTCTAGTTAACAAAGCAACCCATAGGTAGTGAAACACACCTTGCAAGCAACAGATACAGTCCCAGACCAGAGTGACTAAGGGTGCAGAGGACACAGTGATCTCGTCAGCGACATCCGTGTGCATAGGAACTACCGCGGTCCGCGCGGTGCCTTCAAACTCACATCACAGTATATTGAGAATTTCTGTCTTTAGAGGTGAAGCCTTCACAGAGATTTGTTGCCAGTACCATCACCTTTAAATGACCTCCTAAAAGTCTTCTAGTAATTAATTATTATTCTGAATGTCTAATGTTACTGTTAATAGCTTAAGTTGCTTCTCGTAATTTTACCTAACAAAATATTTTCAATAAATAGTTACAGCAGAGTGAGGCTTGCTATATTTTAGACTTTACTATGTAGCAGCCCAAATAAAGTAAAAATATATAGAACAGGAAAAATACGACACAAAGAATAAGAAATTTCTCTAGTCCTTGTATTAAATGTAATTCCAAAGCAAGTAATGGTAAAATGTGGACTATGGACTCTCCATTTCTTCTAACTGGTTATCTTTGAGATGATGTTACTTTCATATTTTCTAAACTTTGTAATATAAACAGCAAACTTAATTCAGAAAAAAAAAATCTGCCATCACTGATTATCATAGCCAGGATCACAGACATTTAAATCAAAAGTCACCTGAGTTGGAAAAGGTTTAAATTTTTTCAATAAATTATTTTTTATAATGACTATAAAAGTTATATAGGACACAGAGGCTAGCTCGAGGTAGATGCTTTACTGTCCCTGAATTGCGGGGAATACTTTCTGAGACATAAAGCTGACAATCAGACATCTCGGTGTGTGGGAAATAGCAGTTCCTGAAAGATTAAAGTATGAATTTTAGTAACCTCAAAGGCAATAGCCGGTGTTCTTTCACTTTTGAACCAGGAGATAGAACGGGCAGATGATAATACAAACACATGTAAGGAGATCAAAGGGCTAAAGTCATACCCAAAATCATTTTGTCAAAGCTGAAAGTGAGAATTCTTGCTCCACAAAAACCTATATTCCTTTGACTATTTAAAAAACAGTTCTGTGATCATGCTGAAATATAAGCATAAAATGGCTCAAATTACAAAGTAAAACTGAATTATTCTCTACAGAAATTCAATAAAGTCACCAATGTTGCAATAGTCATAAAATTTCTTCAAAAATTTAATTAGTAGTAAAGAAGGGCAGATATCTATGATTAAGGAAAAATATGCATTGTTCATGAATATCATTATTATTATTTTAAAATGCATTCTTGATCCAATATGAGAAATATGAGAGACAAAATTATGGTGAGGAACTGTTTAAAATTAGGAAAACTATTGTTAATAATAAATAATGATACAAAGAACTGAAAGGAGTATTAACACTTCTATTTATGTAATCTTCTATTAGTCAGCTCTTTTCATTGTGAAAAAAAACTATACACATAACAGACAGTAAATATCTGTCACCTATAGTCTCTCTACTTTTTGCCAAAGTATTTAAAATAACTTGTGAAAAATCCCACCCTTGACCCTCCAATTCCAGTTCCAGAGGGAATAGGGGTTAATTGTTCAGTAAATTACTTTCTGATTTTTTCATGCATGTATCCGCCCACAAATCTTTTTAAAATACCAAATACGACCACATTATATTCTACATCTAGCTTTTTCAACTTAGTCCTCTGTTAGGGAAATATCTTTCCAGGTCAGTGTATATATAGATCGACCTCACTTACTTTTAATGACAGCGTTCTATTTTATAGAATGGAGGCACCATCATTTATTTAATAATCCGCTTACTGAAGAACATTTAGGTTGTTTCATATTTTCTGCCATTTCAAAAAATCCATTTACAGATATCTATAGTACTCACGACACTATTTCTGTAGCATGGGTTCTTAAGTGTTAGACTCCAAGTCATCTTCCCAAAAAGATTGTCCTGATTTTCACTACAGCCACTTTCCTCGTAACTCTGAATATTGTTAATTTTTTTTAAATTTGGCTTATGTTTAAAATTGTTTTAGTTTTTTTTAATTAATGATCCTTTTGTATCATTTTTGGAAATTTATATTTCTTCTGCTAATTGCCAGATTCAATTATTTTCCTATTTTTATATTAGATAGCTTTTTGTTATTTTGTAGAAGCTCTTTATATATTTGATGTATTCGTTTTCTCCTCCTAGTCTGCCATTGTCTTTTAATTTTGTTTATGGTCTCTTTCTTTGTAGAACAGGAATTTTAATTTTTTCACATGTAGTTAAATGTGTCAACCTTTTCCTGTTGAGTCGTTGGATTGTTGCTTTGTTTAAAAAAGCCTTTCCAACTTCAGTCTACAAAAACCGTCTCTATAAATACAGTAATGTTATCCTTGTATTACTTTAAATGCATTTCTCAATCCACATAGAATTGATTTAACTCTGACGCTAGTAAAATAATCAAATTTAAGTAGAAATTCTTCAAATACTTACAGAATAAGGAAACCTGGTGGCAATCAATAGCTGAGGTTTAAAAAGAAAAAAATAATTCAGACAAACCTGATTAGCTTTCTTGATAAAAATAACTAAATTAGTGGCTAAGGGAAGGCAAGATGTGTAATAAATTTAGAGCTTTGATGTACATCGTCTCCATAAATCGTTCATAAAAAATTAATTCAAATTGGCTTCTAGGTGAACACTGTCAACTGGATTTAAAACTGCCTGATGGAGCATAAACAACAGAAATAATAATAGCATTGATATATCCAGCTATAGGGAGGAAGAAACAAATACCAGACTAAGATCAGTGACACATCTGGATTCATAAAGCTTTTCTATTAACGATCTAGAAGGAAGATAGAAAAATGACATAATCACTAATTTAATGAATGTCACTAAACTGAAAAGTGAGCGCCACACATTTGGAAGCATTAGAATAAAAGACTGATGTGAAGGATAGAAACACAGCGGCTACTCAAATAAGAACTAACTTTGAGCCAAACCCACGGCCACGTCTGTATCCACATACCAGTTAGTTCAGTCAAATCACACTAGAGACAAATTTGTTCAGTTCAAGATGGCAGAAAGAGAGCAAGCATTCCACGAGCAGGGCAGTAGGAATATTCAGGAGACAGAGAGGCGGTGGAGGGGACAGCCACTGAAGGGGGGGAACATAAAGAGTCCAACCACCGTGGCTCCTACTCTCATGACCTCAAACATGGGCCAAGCAGTGAAAGGTGCTCTAATGTCTGCCAGTGCCTGAAAGTTGTGATAGAAAAAGTAAACAAAATACAAACCAATAACAATAATTAAAGGCAACTGAACTGGTTTAAATGAAGCATAATAAAGTGCTAACATTAAAGTCACATAACATTTTAGTGTTTAAAAAATGCTTCCACATAGTCTCACTCAATTAATACCCCGAGGCAGTCAGGAAAGCCAAGATTAATGGAGCCATTTTCCTCCTGAAGCTACATAGGATCAAGAAAATTGCCAAAGATTGCATAGTTATCTGCTGAGGATATGCTGTTTCTACGACACCTACTCACACCTTTCAAAGCAGTTCACAGAGAAGTGCAATCAGATCTGGACACATGGAAAAATCATAATTCAAAAACTTCTTTTTAAAAGAAAAACAGACTGCGCCTTCCTGAGACAAGCACTTTCTACGTACGTTGAATGTACTAAATGCATTCTTTGGCCTCTAATCTGCATATCTACTTCTCCTCAGCCTGCCTTCCTTCCTTTTCGTCCCCATGACCCCTGTTCTCGAAAACAATGGGAATATGGGAAGCCACTCAAGGGAGTAAGAATATTTAAGTATGTGGATTACAAAACAATCTTTCTGGGAAAATCTCAACTTCTTCTCTGTGAAGACAATGGGAGATTTTTTTCAGAAGTACCTATGGTCTAGGAGGCTCTTAAATCACTTTTTGGATTAATTTTAACGTCTCAGTGTCACATGGTATTATCCATTCTCCACATGGGCATTACACTACAACAGACGGGCAGCCTGGTTTTTCGGCCAATACTATTGTAAGCAATTGATGGCCTCCTTCAGGTAGTCAGAACGAAATATTTCATCAGAGGAATGTTACTTTTATGTTAAGACACTCTTGTCATGATGTCTTGCAGCTGTTTATTTCCTTTTTATAATTCTTGCTTACCACTGTGTAAATATAGCACAAATATATGGATGAGTGTGTGTATGTATGCATCTTTTTCCAAGTGGACAATCAGTATGATTTTCAGCCAAATGCATTAATAGAAAAATCAAGTTAAATATTTTTAAACATCAGTTAAAATGACTATGTGCAGTAATGCTGCATTGCTAGAATAGATCAAATGACCTCATCAAAAATGTTTGAGAAGGTGTCAAACTTATCTATGTTCAACTTCAAAATTTAACTGTGAAAAGCTCTCTAGCTAACCATCTGTTTATCTAGTTCATCCTATATATAATCAGATTTTTTTTCAAAGAGAAACTCTTGCGTTGACAGAGCAAATGAGTCCAAATATTTGGCTTAATAGATCTTCACTTTACTTAATCAAATAAAATTAATCCTTCAACTGAAGTGGAGTTTACATTTGTCTGTTTGATCTACAATATTTTTGAAGGATATTCATAATATTTTGTACACTACGAAAAGCATATCGACTTTTATTTGTGTTTTAAGCAGCTGGCCTGGGTATATAATCATAGATGAGAAATGTTTCTAATTGGGATAGCCTCTGTAAGTTTTACCGAATTTTAATCTTGTTTATAAAAGAGAGCAATGCTTGCAAAAATACACTTCAGAAACATTTTAATTCAGAAGAGTATTAGGTACCCATGATTCTATTATGTGCGTTCAATTTTTGGAAAGTGATTTAGCTTCAGTGATATTTCAGGCTCTGAAAGCCTAAACAAGACGTTCTGAAAGATTGTGAGATGAGAAGACTGCTAAATAAAGAAATGGAAGGGGTATTGAGAAAAATGGGGCAGAGTCTGTACTAACGTCAATTAGTAAAACTCCGTGAGAAACTCCGAGAACTTGTTTCAACACAGCATTTCTCATTAGTCTCTCTTTTGCCGTATGTGGTAAGCACCGCCCACAAACAGTAAACGAAGAGAACTGCTTTTACTGAAAATACCCATATTTTAAAGAGAAATATTTTGGTGATTAAAATATCTGAACAGTAATTCAGCGCTTGGTTTTCACTAGTCAATTGATGCCTGACAGCACTGGGGTATTTACAAAGTTATGGTATCTTTTACATAAAATGACTAGTTCATATCCTGATTTAGAATTTAATCTGTCCTTTAATTTCTTCCACCAATTATGTATTTATTGATACATTGAAGAATCATACTGTGTCATAGATCCTGAGAATAATAACTATATCTGAATCTATAGAAATTACGTGTGTGTATACGAACTTCTATTTACAAATAATGTTTCCAGGATTGTCTGACAACGTTTAATGATCATAAATTTCCAGCTCATGTTTTGTAGTCGCAATCAATTTATCACTGAAATAATTTTTGAGGCGTAAAATAAAGTATGTTTCCTATTTGCCTGTTTCAATTCAGCCCTGAAGTCTTGTCATCCTCCTCGATCTTCTCCTCATTGCCAGGAGATGGCGCTGTGGGTTTTAAATAGCAGAGCTAAAATCCCCAAGCCGAAATGAGCCCTTTCCAGTTTGTTTCTTTCTTAATTCGTGGACACCACACAAGCCCTAAAAGTGTTCATCTTTTTTGTCCTACCAATTTTTCTTTTTTAAAAAATTTCGAGTGTTTTCCCAAGTTCGATAATGATATTATGCCAGGGAGGAAACACGTGTAACACAAATAGGAACCTCAGCCTCTAGGGAGAGTGACTGAGTGCAGGAGTTTGTTCCAGGTAAGGAAGGAGGGAGGGAACTCCTCAGAAACTCCTTTTACTAGTTTTCCTCGATCTCCACCCATATATACATTGTTCTCTGGGGTCGCAGCAGGGTCAGGTAGGGGCCAAGTGTTTGGCTCCCGGTACCGCGCCCCTCCCCTTAAAAGTCCCCACAATCGCAAAGACCCGGCGGGGGCTGGGGAACCGCCTGCGAGCCCGCGTGGGGCGCACATTCGCGCCGGAAAAGCTGCTTCTCGCGGGGGCTGAGAGTTTCCCCTCACTGTCTGTGCAAACTTAGGCTAACGTGTCGCCAAACAGGCGTGAGGATCAACCTCTTTTCTTTAAAATACATAAAGAAGAGAAAAATCTTCCCGAAAGAACTTTAGATCAACAGGTTTCAACGTTTCCACGGTCGAAGTCCTCGGAATTGCCAAGCACTTCAGAGCAATTGCAAGGCTGGGGCCCTTGGCGCACTGCCAGGAATGTTCCAGCTCCCATGGCCCCAGCACCCTCGCTGCCCTCCTCGTTAGCCCGGCCAATCCCCAAGACACACATGGACTCATAATATCTCTCTTCAGTAAGCTTTGTAGGACCTGAGAAAGAGGGTGAGAAAATACTGATGACAAAACGACACCGAAAGGCTTGACTTCAGGAGCTTTGATGGGCTTGCATCTCTGCGCTTACGCCCCCAAACCCCGCGGAGGCGCAGGATGATGAACCTTGGTTGTGTAGGCTTCAAGCTGACCCAAGTGCCACCAGACGGCGCAGGGCGTGCGAGGGGCAGGGGTAGGCAAATACAACTTCAAGGTCAGCGTGCTAACGACTGGGGCTGGAGACAGCTAAGGGTGTCCCGGCCTGGAGCGCTGAGGATGCGCCCTGCTGCGGCGCGTTGGATGCGGCCGTGGGTTGGGGAAGGGGGGACTGAGAGACTCTACTCCCCCGGCAGTCTCTCCGGAGGGTCTCCGCGGTCGGGGCAAGATGTGACCTTCCAGGCTGGACTTCTCCGCAGCGAGGGCAGCACAGCCCGGAAAGGATTCTCATCACTCTTAGGGAGTTTGCTTTTCCAGAGCAGCTCTCAAGCGAAATTTCACGTCATTTTTGCCAAACTTTGCTCTTAATTTTAGAATGTACTAAATAGATAATTGAAACATACATACACAAGGACAATTCTCCCTTTCAGAAAACACACACAAACACCCAAATCCCAGTGTTCCCAGGTTCTCCTAACTTTTTGATTTAGATAAGCAATAAACTGTTTATCAGGGCTATAGAAATAACGAAGGGGAACTCCTGGGTTTGCTCTTGAAAAGTAGATTTGATTATGTTCCGTTCTGATTGGGTTTAGGTTCCTATTTCAAATTTCAAGCAAATATTAATAGAGATGATCACTAAGAAACTTAAGTATGACCTAAAAAATTAGTTTGGTCTGAAGCTCAATGCTCTAATTTCAATGAGGTGCTGCTTGCTGAATATTTCAGAATCCTTTCAAAGCCTTTCCAAGTGGGTCTATTCCCTCCTGCTGTAACAAAACTGTATTCATCTTTGCACAACAGGCTCCAGCACCTGTCAATTTGGTACCCAACACGCGGCAGAGGATGCTCCCTGTCCTGATGTAGGTTGGTCAACCAGCCAAGCACCAAGGGCGCCTTGCAGGGTATTCCTGAACCGCGCCCACCCGCCCGTACGGCTCGCGGGGTGGTCTGAGCTGCCCCCACCTCGCTTTGGGCAGAGGAGAGTCCTCTGCGTTTCCTGTCCCTCAGTTGCTTCAGGAACTCACAGTGACCCCTTCTCAAACTGCACAGAGTCAGAGGATTTAGCTTCTGACGCTTCATTCTCAGGGGTCATCTGTGGGTCAGGAGTTTTCTCGCGAGCTAATTTCCCACCCTTTCTTCCCGGACAACCAGAAAGTGTTTGTTTTGGTTTTTCCTTTGCTACCTTTCCAGCTTGCTAGTTACATCAGGAGCCGCGGCCCTTTCCCCGCTTGTTGGTGGAACAAAGTTCAAGCCTACAGTTTTCTAGAGCTCCTGCGGCCCGAGGGCACTAGGTGAGCAGCTGACGACAGTCCTTCGCCGCCCGAAATCAGGCGGCGGGATCCCACTAAAGGGAGGAGAGAGAACCTAGGCCGTGACTTAGGGCTGGCGACGATTAAACCAGGTAACGAGACACCAGGCAGATGTGTTTTCATTGCCTTGTAAGATAAATGCAATGTTAAGTGCCTGACAACTTCCCAGAAGCAATCAGCAAAAGTTTACGAGTGCATAAACTTCAAAGACCATTCACCGATGGTTGTTACAAGGCCCACATTTAAAGCTTCTATAAATTCTCCCGCAGTTTCCCAAAGCTACGTTTCCAGAAACTATCCAGCAGCCACCTCCTCCCGGGAGACCAGGGGGATTTTCTCGAACCACCAAAGAGAGGGAGTTTTGGCTCCTACTGAGTGAAATAAAGTTGCGCAAAAGTTTGGTCCAGAAGTTTGAAAGGCCAGGGAGAGGAGGGAGGGTGGAACGAGGGAGTGGAGGAGGAGTCCGGGAAGGGCCACGAGGTGCTCTCCGGCGCTAAGTTTCTGACAGCGCGAAGGACCAGGGTCGGGGAGGGTCCCAGGTTAGCCGGGCAGGCGGCGCCTTAGCCGCCTTCGGCGGTCGCTCCTGCTCGGCCATTCGGGCCCTGCAGGTCATGTCCCGGTCTGGCGCCCATAGCTAAGCCCGAGCTTCCACGCGATCCGGGCATGGTCGATCCTTCGCCCTTCTAGTGCCCGCTGAGGGGCCAGTAGGAAGCTAGGTGTCCCGCGGAAAGCGCCAGCCCTTAGAAAGGCAGGTCGGATGGAGAACCGAGTCAGACATCAGGGGACGTGTCCCACTCCGCCCCGAGCCACGACGGTGCCAGCCTCGGTCCTCCGGTTAAGTGCCCAGAGAGCTCTGGTAAGTTAGTGTCAGGCACACAAGACTCACCTATGTTTACAGAGAACCTTTGTTTATGATCCCAGTGAAAACAAAGCTGCTAATTGAAAAACAGTAACAGGAGCGTGTCTTTAGCTTCCTAAAGGGAGAGTTTCACAGCTGCGAGCGCCCGGGGAGGGGCGGGGGCTGGGGAAGCGGTGAGTTTGGGGCCGCCCTGCACGTCAACGTGCTTTTGGGTCCCCAGCGAGACACGTGAGCCAGCGCAAGCCTTCCAGAACCGCCGGCCTGGGTACCGGGCAGGAAAGCCTCCCGCAGCCCGCCAGCTCTTTCTCAGTCTTTGGGCTTCAGTAAATCCGAAGGCGCGAAGGTAACCGAGGACTGAGAAGTATTTCTGTCCCGGTGAGACTGAATCTCAGGCAATTATTTTCGAAAGATAGCGCTCGGCCCCTTTTCATCCTTTCCAGGTGAAAATGCAGACGCTTCTGTGTCGTCCTCACCCCTCCATGATGAAATAAGGCGCCCAACTGTTCAGATATTACCATTCAAAAACAGGTTCTGTGGCGAACCTCATTTGTGAATCTATTACAGAGATTAATAGATTATTTCTCCTTTTTCAACTAATTCTCAGTGGGGAAATTTAACCATATGGTAAGGAGAGAATTAGAATTTCATCACATTAGAGCAAAATGTAATGAAAAGAGTCCAACACCTGGGGCCAACTCTGAAAGCCACAATTAAAAGGTTTTTAATGAAACCAGAGAAACCAAAAATTTCATAGGCTTCAGTAATTCTGCCACATAAGAAAGATTTATTGGAGGTGTTGGGAAATATTGTTTTTACTTATGTCCTAAGGATGAAAACCAGCCGCTAAATACCATGGGCTCCCAGACAGCTAACTCAGGAGCGAGAGGACCGCGTGTACCCTTTCGCATCCGCAGAGGACGCTTGTTCCACGGTTCTCCCCTTACCAGCCCTCCAAGAACAGCCAGGCAGATCCAGATGTCCCTGAAGGGCTTCCTAGCTGTCGGTTACGTTTCCTGGTAAATAAATATGCACAAATGCCCCGCTTGGTGTGTCAGAGGAGTTGACTCCTGGTGAATTTGCCTATTCTGAAACAACTGGATTTTAATCTTGAGGAAAGTTTGAGAAATCACTTTCTTCTCGTTTAGGAAATCATGTGCCTCATAATCACCATCACTGTAGCAGTTACTTAGTGCTGCAAAAGCACCCCTTCCTTTAAAAAAAAGAAATATCTAATGGGCTGCATAATCAACTTGCTCTTCATTTTCCTTTTTTTCCCCCCATCGAGTAGGAAATGGGCAGTGGAGGGGAGGGGGTGAAAATAAGGCAGTGTGTGCAAGTGGACGATCGCTTTGCTCTCTTACTAGCTGAGAATCTTGGGTGAATTTGGGGCAAGTCAACGGGGGGGGGGGGGCCATCACTTGCCCCGAAAGCCCCATCTCCTAATTCAGGCCACAGTCATCCTACGAACAGGGCTGGAGTATAATTCTCGCCCGGAAGAATAATTTAGCTCAAGATGAGACAGCAGTGGCGAGGGAAGGGCAGTGGGGGTGGGGCGTGGTGGATGGGGGCGTCTGCTTTCCACGGGACTCCCAGGCTTCGCCGCCGATCTACAATTTGCTGAAGGAGCAAAGAACATCCTCGGCTCTAAGTAGGGCTTTTAGTGTGCTCATTGATGAGTGAAAGTCGCCACACATGTCAAGCTAAAGGCAGTTGTTGGGTTACTAACAGGACCCAGCGCCTTGCAAACATATGCGCTAAGCTGTGTATACAGATGGCAGGCAGAATAATGGAGCAGGCGCCTTTTATAAAGCTCTAGCTGCTGCCTGTCTTCAGACCTGGGAAATGAAACTATTCAGACTCGCGGCCAGATAGCGCCTGCGATTGTTTGTTACCGTTTTAATCCTATTAATTAAAACGTTAACCTGATTGGGTAGAAAGCGCTGTCCCAACAGGCGAGTCTTCTTCATAATAACCTACTCAGAGATAATGATGTAAAAGACTCCCCCGTCTGTGGCGGCGGCTGGTTGATGGGTCCGGAAATCTCTTGAAGGTGAATTAAAGCAAGATAAACGGTGCGGAGAGGAGGCGCGGGGCTGGGCTCAGAGCGGCGGCGGCAGCGGCGGCGGCTCCACTCCCTCCGCGCCCACCCTCCCACCATGCGGGGCCGCGGCCCATGGTGAGCCCCAGCAGCCAGCACCATCGGCTGGAGACGAAGAAGAAGAAGAAGAGGAGGCGGCGAGCGCGGGGGAAGGCGAAAAAGAAAAAGAAGGGGAGAGGACCGCCAGCAGCACCGGGACCGACGCGCGCACCAGCCCCGGAGCCCGGCTCGGGCGCGTCTGCGGCGCCGCCCGACTCCCGAGCCGAGGCGGCGGCGGCCGGCGGGGCGGGCCGGGGCTGCGCGCCGGCGCCGGACGATGGAGCGCGGGCTGCACCTCGGCGCGGCCGCCGCGGGCGAAGACGACCTTTTCCTGCACAAGAGTCTGAGCGCCTCCACCGCCAAGCGCTTGGAGGCGGCTTTCCGCTCCACGCCCCCGGGCATGGACCTGTCCCTGGCGCCGCCGCCCCGGGAGCGCCCGGCGTCGTCCTCCTCGTCGCCCCTGGGCTGCTTCGAGCCGGCTGACCCCGAGGGGGCAGGGCTGCTGCTGCCGCCGCCTGGGGGAGGCGGCGGCGGCGGCGGCGCGGGAGGTGGCGGTGGCGGTGGCGGCGGGGTGGGCGTCCCCGGGCTGCTCGTGGGCTCTGCCGGCGTGGGGGGCGACCCTAGCCTGAGCAGCCTGCCGGCTGGGGCCGCCCTGTGCCTCAAATACGGCGAGAGCGCGAGCCGGGGCTCGGTGGCCGAGAGCAGCGGCGGCGAGCAGAGCCCCGACGACGACAGCGACGGCCGCTGCGAGCTGGTGCTGCGGGCAGGAGGGGCCGACCCGCGGGCCTCCCCGGGCGCGGGAGGCGGCGGCGCCAAGGCGGCCGAGGGCTGCTCCAACGCCCACCTCCACGGCGGCGCCGGCGCCCCCCCGGGGGGTCCCGGCGGCGGCAGCGGCGGGGGTAGCAGCAGCGGGGGCGGCGGGGGCGGCGGCAGCAGCAGCAAGAAATCCAAAGAGCAAAAGGCGCTGCGGCTCAACATCAACGCCCGGGAGCGCCGGCGGATGCACGACCTGAACGACGCGCTGGACGAGCTGCGCGCGGTGATCCCTTACGCGCACAGCCCCTCGGTGCGGAAGCTCTCCAAGATCGCCACGCTGCTGCTCGCCAAGAACTACATCCTCATGCAGGCGCAGGCCCTGGAGGAGATGCGGCGCCTAGTCGCCTACCTCAACCAGGGCCAGGCCATCTCGGCCGCCTCGCTGCCAAGCTCCGCGGCCGCGGCGGCGGCGGCCGCTGCCTTGCACCCGGCGCTCGGCGCCTACGAGCAGGCTGCCGGCTACCCGTTCAGCGCCGGGCTGCCCCCGGCCGCCTCCTGCCCGGAGAAGTGCGCCCTGTTCAACAGCGTCTCCTCCAGCCTCTGCAAACAGTGCACGGAGAAGCCTTAAACACCGCCCCCCCCCGCCCCGAAAAACACAAGAGCGACCCAAAAGCTAGAGGAAAGTGAAAAGCTGCCCTCCACCCACTTTTTTTTTGGTCCTCTCCTAGTTGTGAAACACTTGCAGAGCAAAGCAGAGGCGAGAACTGAGGAGGAGTATCAGAGACAAACCGGACTCTTAGCCTTGACATCCCCAGAATCTCGGTCTTTGGGGTGGGGAGGGAGGGAGGAGGGAGGTGCAGTTTGGACGGAGTATGGATGTCTTTTTTCTCAGAAAAGTGGCAACTTTGGTGGCAGCCTAGACCGCAAGGAAGCAGAGTTTTCCTTTAAGCTTAAAAATAAGTGGAGAAGTAGTCGCTTGGTTATTAAGCGTGGAGAGTATGAAATGGCAAAATACTAATCTTACTAATAAGTGTGAATTTGGCTGGTGCTGAGAGGGAGAGGAGGAGTCCGGGGTTGGGTGGCGTGTGGGATGGAATATTCATTCAGACAAATCAGAAAGGGCACTTGAAAATAAATTTTGATTCTGAGCCAGGAGAAACACTTGAAATGTAGACTTATTTAAGTGAAAAAAGAAAAAAAAAAAAAAACTCAACCAGAAAGAGACACGTTGCTATGAAAGACTTGTATTTTTTATTGTCTCTGAACTTTAATCCTGTGAAAATGCTCAAAAGTTTTGGCAAGAGTGATATAAAAAACTGACTGTGGCTGAAAGGATTGCATTAAAAAATATTTATGTGCACCTTGTTACCTTCCACTCTGCAATGATGTATTAACAAGTCATAGTATTTATTTGTTATTCTTCAATGACCCTTCCACATCAACAGTATTTATCATGTGTTAAGGTCATGGGTCTTGTGTGCAGATTTTTTTTTAATGCCTCTAAAATTCTGTTTTATAGATTAACTTATACTGTGTGCCAAGTGTTTAAAAGGTTTATTTGCCAACAAGTATGAAGAGACATATTGATGTATCTGGGCTGCTTAGGTTTATCAAAGATCACCTGGATATTTTCAGTTGCATCATCCCTGTATTTAAATTGAGCTTTAATAAATTGCTTCAGTCCAAAAATTACAGGAAAGGTGTATTCTTAATTGATGAATGAATTGATCTCTTTTTTAAAAGGGAAATCCTTTGCATTCTAAAAGGGAAAGACATCACAGCAATAGACCCTATAAGTAAGAACATGCTAAGCAAATATTGTTCCAGGCTGTGCTGTGCATTTTTAAAAGGTCTAATTTAATTGCTTTTATTATATATGTACATATATAAGTTATTTTAACTGTGGAGAATTATTTAAGTTAAAAGACTGGTTTGATTTGCCTATGGTGTGAAATCCTTTGTTATTTTTCTAAAAAAATAAAATTTAAAAAGAAAGAAAATAAAACTAAGGAAAAGCAAGAAGCTATTTACCCAAAGTGAGCCTTCAGTTTTAGTTTGCATGGCTGTTTGCCTGCCTTTCTATCCTATGAAAATCAAGAAAACCTTTTTTAAAAATGGAGTCCTGCTATTTTCCACCCCTTGCAGATAATACAAATTCAGTTTGTCAGGTTGGATGGCGAGTTGGGAGCTGTGGGGGATCCATTGGCTGGTTTTGGATGTGTAAAGAATGATATATATATCAAATAGGTCAATCAGACTATGACAGCTATGTATGACCATTTGTATGTGTATCTATGTCAGAAGAATCTTTATTAAAATATTTTGATCAAACATTTTATTATGCTGTGCTTTGTGGAAGGAGCCATCACCTCTCTTCTGTGTTACTCTTTGCTTGAAAGGTAACAAAAAAGAAAGGAGTTTCAAAGAAGCTGGAACTAAAGTTTTGGCAGGGATACCCAGCTGTAGCCCTAGTTCACTTGTTTGCTTGTTAAAAGGATGGTGGCTGGGCCTGGTCATTGGAGGAGAGACAAATGGGGTCAATGGTGAGAGGCAGAGGAGATCCGGAGTCCCTGTCTGCTGGTATGAACTTTGAAGGCCATGCTCTCTCCGGAATTCTTTTCCCACTTGCCTGGCACTGTTAACCATGCCAGGACCCATGAGAGGGGATAAAGTTTCTTAAAGAGTTTTCATCAAAAATTCTATCTCCAGCTGCCTGAAAGCCAAGGAGAAGAGATGGATTTGGATTCTCTGAGGATGAATTTTATTGTGGCATTCCACTTTTTTTGTGACAGAAGAATCCACCAGGTTGAACTCGAAGCGTAAGCAATGCCCATAGAGATTTTCAGAACTTACTGGTGTTGCTTGTTAATGAGATTTTTAGGGACCATGCTTGGACTTGGTTGGGCATTGATTCTATTGAAGGATGTCTGTATGGGCCTGTATTTGGACTTTAATAATGCCCTCAGAAATAGAAGGCTTGATTTTTATTGTGGTGGAGGCTGTAGAAATGGTGGTGGTGAAGTTAGAGTATTTCCTCTGTAGGCAGTATGCTCAATGCATTTTTGTCTGTATGGCCTCTGCTCATAATGACATCCCTAAGTGCCATCAGACTTAGTGGGGGGTGAGGGAGGATATTTTCTGCTCCACTTGCCATCAAAAAAGATTAATCAGAACCTGTAACTTTTCAGAAAACATAACAGCAAAGGGCCTTGAAGCTGGAGCCCTCCCAGTCTGGAAGGGAGGGGAGAGACCAGGGCAGCCCCCAGGCAGGAAGAGACCCGTCTCTCAGCATTTACCAGACAAAGCCTGGGTGCGTCTAATTATGATTATTAAAACAATTTCCATGACGATGTCTAATATTATGTTAATTTGAAAACAACTGTGTATGAAAACTGTCGACTATAATACCTAAATTCATTTAATGAAACACATCGTTAAGGCAATTAAACCTCCTGGATGTGATTAAGAAACATAATTACGACACTGTTCTGTGCCATAATTGGGTGTCTTTAATCAAGGGGTAAAGTGATCAGCAACACAGCCATTAGTTTGTATTGTTCTGGCCCTGCTGTCCATCATTCTGATTAGGAATTAACCACGGCCACCATCAGTCGAATTTTTTTTTTCCTTTTGCATATTAACATTGTGGGGGACACGTTTGCTGCAAGATTTACTGCTTACTATTTCTCATTATTAAGAAGCCCTCCTTGAAATACTTCCTCTGCAACCTCTGTACTGTTCAACTATTATTAGAAATTGTAAAAATAACAAATCTTGAACTTCAGGAGAAAAAGAAATGCTCACCCGCCTTTAATAACTCAATTTCCAGTCTTAGTCCTGAGAGAGACTGGGGGTGGATGGGGGTGGGGAAAAGAGAGGATGTTGAGAATAAGTTGAAATGTCAGACTAATGTGTACAATTATTAAAAGTAGCAGGGTTGATAATATTAATTTTCATTGTGATAATTTCCGACAAATCAATTCTCTTACCACATCTAGAAAGTGGCCAGCCTATAGTTCTAGGAATAAACGTAGGACATCTGAAAGGAACAGAAGCAGTGTTTTCGGTGATTTACTTAGGTGACCCTCTCTGCCCTAACCCAACGTTTCCAAAGTTTCTTCAGCAGCAGCCTTTAGAGAAAGAAACCGACAGTTGGAGAGACAATTATTGCCCCACCTGGCAAAGCCCAGGGGCCGCTTTGCTTTTGAGGTTTGAGTCCTGAATTTTGGGCCAGTCTGGAAAGTTGGCTCGCACACTTGTGGGCCCCAGATGTCCTTCCAGTATGGAGCATCCACGTCAGGACTGGGTAACTGAGCATCAGGGGTATCAGTGTGGGTTTCCGGAAGGGCCTTTGGGCCAGAGCAAACAGCCTGTCCCCTAAGACTGCGGCGTACCAGACTGCCGGAGCACCTTGACCACCCCTGAGCCTGCTGCGACGCCCACCGCGCCTTGGGGCGCTTCCCCACGGGCGCAACCCGCCTGGCGGACCTTGCTGCTTGTGTTTTTTAGGAAACAGAGTGGGCAGATGAGGCCGAGAGAGGACCCAGAGTCCCACTTGGCCTTTTATTCCACCGGTTTCCTTCTCGAATTTCTCTCTAATTTCAATTTCCTTCTCTAATTTATAATTCCCACTTAGGTCCCATCTCCAGTTTAACACTGGGCACCTACAGAAGCGTCGGGGCTTTTCGTGGACTCCTATAGGACCAGCAAATGATCATCTTCGAAGAGCTTGCTAGTTACCCCTCCTTCTCCCTCCTCGTGGTGCATCTCAGTGTGTGTGTGTGTGTGTGTGTGTGTGTGTGTGTGTGTGTGTGTGTGTCTGTATGTGTGTATGTGTGTATTCGCGCGCGCGCGCACTGCGCGGTGCGCTCTCCACTTTCCGCAGCTGGGCGTCCCCTCCAAGACCCTGAGTTGAGCTTAAATTCCTCTCCCTCCTATCCCACCCGCCACCCATCCTTACTGAGGACTGCTCGCTAGGGAAGGAGCTGGGCTCAGGAGCTTCGCTTCTCCATGCACTCTTGGTCCCGGACGCCAGAACCACCTTCCTTCTCGCCCCAGACCCTGGGATTCCTCCAGTATGAGTGGCATTGACTTCCAATGTAATGACTTATGAAAGATATAATCATGTGTTAAATTGAATCCTCCGTTTAACTGTTAATGGTGTGCTCTGGGCACATTTACGTATTAGATGCTATGGTAACTAATTACCACTAGGAAAAAGGATAATACACTTTCTAGACTTTGAAAAATAATGATGAGAGTTCACTTCCCGGCTCGCAGCACATTGTGGCGGCTCTGCCGGGCGGAGCGACGGAGCGAGTGGAGACCCGAAAGTGTGCTCACGGAAGGCAGGAGGTAATGAATCCTGGTCAGGAGAGGCTCCTTCGTAAAACCTTTAATGAAGATGTGATTCAGATGGGGAGGTGGGGTGAGGGGGAGGCTTAACCACACAGTGGCGCCTCTAAACAAAATTAAATTGCAAAACATAAACACCAGGAACATAAATAAGTTTTCTTTTAATTAAAATGCAGGTCAGACTAAATTATCCATGTGCCAAGCAACTTTACATCGCTTAACGTCTTTTGTTGTGCGGGCAAAATAAAGGAGCCCGTCTCCTGCGCGCTCTGCGTTGGCACTTGTTAACTCGGATGCCCCTGGATTTGCCAAGCCAGTGAGCTGCAGGTTGATTTAAATTTGGCCTTTTAAATCAAACATGGGGCACAGTAGACGGAAGGAGGGAAACAGGAGGGAAAGCCAGGAGATAGTAACTTAAGTTTGAGTTGAAACAACACACGGGGTAGGAGTCTTTTTCTCCCTGCCGAATTTCTGGCTCTTCTGATCCATTGATGCATGATTACTAGAACCAGGGTTCTCTGTAGGCTGTGCGGAATAACTAGGTGTCTACTTTGCCCCATGGCCAGGGCAAGTGTTTATGCTGGGGACCTGGGGCAGCAGGAGAAGGGAGGGGGCGGCTTTCCAGCAGACCGGCCAGCCAGCCCAAGGTTGCAGACAGAACGACGTCCGCAATACGCGCGCCCACAGCGCTGCTCTGCTTGCGCTGCGCCACAGGACGGACTCGGAATACACAGCCGCAGAGCACCCTTTCTCCCAGTGCCCCCGCTGGACTGGAGTTCTGGCCCCTCCTGAGGGCACAAAGCCAATCCAACCTCCAAGTTGCTTGGGACAAAAAGGGAACTTCAGGGCCCTGCCTCAAACTCTCTTTTGGGAGATGGCACAAGGATCGGGTTTTCCCTTGCACCCCCCTGGCCTGGTGGGTTCACCTGCAAACGCCAGGCTTGTCAGGACCACCCCGCTGCCGCGGCAAACCCGAGAATTCCGCGAAAGTGCCCCAGTTTTAAACTTCAAAGAACAATTCGCTTCCTAGCAGGGCAGGGAAACTCTTTACTCGCTTTCCCTGAGGTTTGATTTGGGTTAAATTGTACCAATTTTTCTAAATGACTCGTCTTAACCCGATCCAGGAGACTTCTGGACTATTGCAAAATTACCAAGCACTCTTGACTCTTGAGTGCGTGTGTAACTTTTCTTTCTTTCCCTTCCCCTGTGTTCTCTAATTCGGGCAATATAAAAATCCAGATTAGAGAGCTCTGGAAGAGAAATGGCTGGGCTGGGAAGGTTAGATAGACTGCAAAGGCAAAGAGCACTTTGCAGTTACCCCCCCCCCCCCACATGATGGACAAGCCCATCTTACTAGTCACCAGGATGCTCTGATGGGGAATCTGCTCTAATTATGCACACTATGGTATCATTCTCCTTCCAAGCTTGGGAAAGAGTTAATTCTTTCCCAAAGCCCATAGTTGCCCTTGTCTTCTCAACCTGATTCAGAGATGCAATAAAATATGAAGCAAATTTATGATCTGTTTCAAGCATTTTATTGCTGTATTTTTAAATTCATATATGCACATATAAGAACTATGATCTGTGAATAATTTGAAATGCTATAGTAGAATGATACATTTTAGATAAAACGTAACCATATCTTTATATAATTGTCTCAGATTAAAATAAAAAAGAAAAATAGATTTCTAATGTGGACCAAACTGAAAAACTAATGGCAGCCATAAACTGCTAACCAACCATAAATTAACATCTTCATCAAATGCTAAAATGGTATCAGTGGTTAGATAAAGCAATTATTATTTCTCCTTCTAAGTTTTAGAATAAAGTTCAGGGATATTTAAAGGATCCATTATTTACAAATGCTTTGCTATCTTAAAGATTTCATATTTTATTAGGAGGATGGTTGCAACTCAAATCTGCTATGTTAATAGAGATGTTTAGAGATGAGAATTTAGATTTAAACATAAAAATGCTTCATAGCCTAACCTCATTTTATGCATTTATTCGGCTCTGGCAATTACTGAAGAACTGGGTATAAGGATTTCTTTGTTAAATATCCTTATCTCCTCTTTGAAAAGCGAAGACAATATCTTATTAGGGGAGAGACTCAGATTATGTACCTAACCGGTTAAAACATTAACTCATGCACTGTCTATTCAAGTAACTATAGCTACATTTGTGATGAACAGTCTCTTTGCAGAGCTGTGGTTAAAATGCAGGTGCCAGGCTGAGCCTGTGCCCTCCATCTGAGAGTTTCATGTCAAGAAATGATTTTCCTACCCAGGCCTCCACAGACACATGGAGAGCCATGGAGGTGGAAAGGAAATGGATCTAGTAAATGCCCCATATATCAGGAAGCAGGGGCTGGGAATAACTTACTTTAGTTGTCTTTTGGAGAAGTATCAGGTATATATATCTCTGAAGTGTAGATTTCTCAGGAGAGTGAAATTAAGTAAAATCTGGAATTACTCAACAAAGTGAGCTCTTTTTAAAATTTTGAAATTTTTTTTGTATGAAAACAAAACACTGATTTGGACTATGGAGGATCGCAGTGGCATACATACTCAAATTCTCTCTGCCACTCAGCTGTTACTTACAGTATGGTGCCCTATAGGGTAGTTATTGTGGAGGATTATCCCCAAAGGTCAAGGGTTAACTGAGATCTTCAACTGGCTAAGACCTGGGACTACTCTTTAGTTTAACTTTTTGCAAGCATTGTTTAGTCTGAGGACTTTCTTCTTTAAAAATGAATACAATTTTATAGCTTCTCTGTAAGTCTAAAGTTAGTTCAAAATAAAGTTTTTAAAAAATGAATACCTAATTTCAAAACACAGAGAAAGTACTCCTTCCTGTATACTTTGAGATTCACAAAAAAATTCAGAATCATTTCAAATTCTTAAAAAAATCCATTAAAGTATAAAACAAAGGCATTAAATATATTGTACAGTTCTTAGAAGTTATGGAATAAAAGTACCTTTCATTTAAACATTAATTTAAACATAAAAGACAAAAGATTTTATTTAAAAATGTGGGTTATTTGTCAGGTAATAATGATATACATTTTACATTAACTACAAAGGCTAGTTCTTAGACATAAAAGTTATATGTATTAAATGTTTTCTTGCAAACAAATAAAAATCTCCAACCAATCTGTGCTTTGTATTTATTAGTATTTAAAAATTTACTCAATGATGAGTCATTAGATATTAGTCCCTTTACCTGTTACTTATATCCCTCTAATTTCTCCTATAAGCACAAAATATTGTAAGGAAAATAAAATGCTTCATGAGTCTCTCTCTAACATTTACTTTCCTTGTAGTCTGTAATATATCATGTCTTTTCTTTTTTTTTTTTTTTTTTTTTATTAATGTTATGATAGATTACAACCTTGTGAGATTTCAGTTGTACATTTTTGTTAGTCATGTTGTGGGTACACCACTTCCCCCTCCGTACCCTCCCCCCACCCCCCCTTTTCCCTGGTAACCACCAATCAGATCTCCTTCTCAATATACTAATTTCCACCTATGAGTGGAGTCATATAGAGTTCGTCTTTCTCTGACTGACTTATTTCGCTTAACATAATACCCTCGAGGTCCATCCACATTGTTGTGAATGGGCCAATTTCGTCTTTTTTTATGGCTGAGTAGTATTCCATTGTGTATATATACCACATCTTCTTTATCCAATCATTAGTTTCTGGGCATGTAGGCTGGTTCCACGTCTTGGCTATTGTAAATAATGCTGCAATGAACATAGGGGTGCAACGGACTCTTGAGATATCTGATATCAGGTTCTTAGGATAGATACCCAGTAATGGGATGGCTGGGTCATAGGGTATTTCTATTTTTAACTTTTTGAGAGATCTCCATACTGTTTTCCATAGTGGCTGTACCAGTTTGCATTCCCACCAACAGTGTATGAGGGTTCCTCTTTCTCCACAACCCCTCCAACATTTGTCGTTCTTGGTTTTGGATGTTTTTGCCAATCTAACGGGGGTAAGGTGATATCTTAGTGTAGTTTTGATTTGCATTTCCCTGATGATTAGCGATGATGAACATCTTTTCATGTGTCTATTGGCCATATTCATATCTTCTTTTGAGAAATGTCTGTTCATGTCCTCTGCCCATTTTTTGATCGGGTTGTTTGTTTTTTTGTTGTTAAGCAGTGTGAGTTCTTTGTATATTATGGAGATTAACCCTTTGTCGGATAAGTGGCTTGTAAATATTTTTTCCCAATTAGTGAGCTGTTTTTTTGTTTCAATCCTGTTTTCCCTTGCCTTGAAGAAGCTCTTTAGTCTGATGAAGTCCCATTTGTTTATTCTTTCTATTGTTTCCCTCAACTGAGGAGTTACAGTGTCTGAAAAGATTCTTTTGAAACTGATGTCAAAGAGTGTACTGCCTATATTCTCTTCCAAAAGACTTATTGTCTCAGGCCTAATCTTTAGGTCTTTGATCCATTTTGAGTTTATTTTGGTGTGTGGAGAAAAAGAATGGTCAATTTTCAATCTTTTGCATGTGGCTGTCCAGTTTTCCCAGCTCCATTTGTTGAAGAGACTTTCTTTTCTCCATTGTAGGCCCTCTGCTCCTTTGTCGAAGATTAGCTGTCCATAGATGTGTGGTTTTATCTCTGGGCTTTCAATTCTGTTCCATTGATCTGTGGACCTGTTTTTGTACCAGTACCATGCTGTTTTGATCACTGTAGCTTTGTAGTATGTTTTGAAATCGGGGATTGTGATTCCGCCGGCTTTGTTTTTCTTGCTCAGGATTGCTTTAGCAATTCGCGGTCTTTTGTTGCCCCATATGAATTTTAGGATTGTTTGTTCAATTTCTGTGAAGAATGTTCTTGGGATTCTGATTGGGATAGCATTGAATCTGTATATTGCTTTAGGTAGTATGGACATTTTAACTATGTTTATTCTTCCGATCCATGTGCAAGGGATGTCTTTCCATCTCTTTATGTCATCGCCTATTTCTTTCAAGAGAGTCTTGTAGTTTTCATTGTATAGATCCTTCACTTCCTTGGTTAAGTTTATCCCAAGGTATTTTATTCTTTTCGTTGCTATTGTGAATGGGATAGAGTTCTTGAGTTCTTTTTCTGTTAGTTTATTGTTAGTGTATAGAAATGCTACTGATTTATGCACGTTAATTTTATACCCTGCTACTTTGCTGTAGTTGTTGATTATTTCTAATAGTTTTTCTGTGGATTCTTTGGGGTTTTCTATGTATAAGATCATGTCGTCTGCAAACAATGAGAGTTTTACTTCTTCGTTACCTATTTGGATTCCTTTTATTTCTTTTTCCTGCCGAATTGCTCTGGCCAGCACCTCCAGAACTATGTTGAATAGGAGTGGTGAAAGTGGGCACCCTTGTCTTGTTCCTGTCCTCAGAGGGATGGCTTTCAGCTTTTGTCCATTGAGTATGATGTTGGCTGTGGGTCTATCATATATGGCCTTTATTATGTTGAGGTACTTTCCTTCTATACCCATTTTACTGAGGGTTTTTATCATAAATGGGTGTTGGATCTTGTCGAATGCTTTCTCTGCATCTATTGAGATGATCATGTGGTTTTTGGTTTTCATTTTGTTAATGTAGTGTATCACGTTGATTGACTTGCGGATGTTGAACCATCCCTGTGTCCCTGGTATAAATCCCACTTGATCATGGTGTATAATCTTTTTGATGTATTGCTGTAATCGGTTTGCCAAAATTTTGTTGAGGATTTTTGCATCTATGTTCATCAGTGATATCGGCCTGTAGTTCTCCTTCTTTGTGTTGTCCTTGTCAGGTTTGGGGATCAGAGTGATGTTGGCTTCATAGAATGTGTTAGGGAGTTCTCCATCTTTCTCAATTTGCTGGAACAGTTTGAGGAGAATAGGTATTAAGTCTTCTTTGAATGTTTGGTAGAATTCTCCAGAGAAGCCGTCTGGTCCTGGACTCTTGTTTTTGGGGAGGTTTTTGATTACCGTTTCTATTTCCTTACTTGTGATTGGTCTATTCAGATTCTCCATTTCTTCCTGATTCAGTTTGGGGAGATTGTAGGAGTCTAGGAATTTGTCCATTTCTTCCAGGTTGTTCAATTTGTTGGCATATAGTTTTTCATAGTATTCTCTTATGATCTCTTGTATTTCATTGGTATCTGTTGTGATTTCTCCTCTGTCATTCCTGATTTTATTAATTTGCGATTTCTCTCTTCTTTTCTTGGTGAGTCTGGCTAGGGGTTTGTCAATTTTGTTAATTCTTTCGAAGAACCAACTCTTTGTTTCATTGATCCTTTCTATTGTCTTTTTTGTTTCAATATCGTTTATTTCTGCTCTTATTTTTATTATTTCCCTCCTTCTACTGACTCTGGGTCTTGTTTGTTCTTCTTTTTCTAGTTCTGTTAGGTGTCGTTTGAGGTTGCTTACGTGAGCTTTTTCTTGTTTAGTGAGGTGAGCCTGTATTGCGATGAATTTCCCTCTTAGGACTGCTTTTGCTGCATCCCAAATGATTTGGTATGTCGTGTTCTCATTTTCATTTGTCTCCAGATAATATTTGATTTCTTCTTTAATTTCTTCAATGATCCATTGTTTGTTGAGAAGCGTGTTGTTTAGTCTCCACATTTTTGCACCTTTCTCTGCTTTTTTCTTGTAGTTGATTTCTAGTTTAATAGCGTTATGATCAGAAAAGATGCTTGATATTATTTCAACTCTCTTGTATTTATTGATGTTTGCTTTGGTTCCCAAAATATGGTCAATCCTTGAGAATGTTCCATGTGCACTTGAGAAGAATGTGTAACCTGCTGTTTTTGGATGAAGTGTTCTATATATATCTATTAAGTCCATCTGGTCTAATTTTTCATTTAATTCTATTATTTCCTTGTTGATTTTCTGTCTGGATGTTCTGTCCATTGGTGTTAATGGTGTGTTGAGGTCCCCTACTATTATTGTATTGTTGTTGATGTCTTCTTTTAGATCTATTAAGAGTTGCTTTACAAATTTTGGTGCTCCTGTGTTGGGTGCGTATATATTTATAAGTGTTATGTCTTCTTGGTGGAGAGTCCCTTTTATCATTATATACTGTCCCTCTTTGTCTTTCTTTATCTGTTTTGCTTTGAAATCTACCTTGTCTGATATTAGTATAGCGACACCTGCTTTCTTTTGTTCATTATTAGCTTGGAGTATTGTTCTCCATCCCTTCACTCTGAGTCTGTGTTTGTCTTTGGGGCAGAGGTGTGTTTCCTGGAGGCAGCATATTGTTGGATCTTGTTCTTTGATCCATCCTGCCACTCTGTGTCTTTTGATTGGGGAGTTCAATCCGTTTACATTTAGAGTGATTATTGAGACGTGGTGGCCTACCACTACCATTTTGTGTCTTGTTTTCCGGTTTTCTTCAGTTTCCTTTGTTTCTCGTCCCATGGTTTAATCTGTTCTGATGTAGAGCTGCTACTCTCTGTTGTTGTCCTTCTACTTATCTCCTCTGCTCTTGGTTTTGTAGTCCCTTTCCTTTTTTGGATTTTTCAGGAATGAGGGTTTTCCTGAGGATTTCCTGAAGAGGAGGTTTTGTGGCAATGAACTCCCTTAATTTTTGTTTATCTGGGAAAGTTTTTATTTCTCCATCGTATTTGAAGGATATTTTCGCTGGGTAGAGAATTCTCGGCTGTAGGTTTTTGTCCTTCAGATTTTTGAATATATCATTCCACTCTCTTCTAGCCTGTAAAGTTTCTGCTGAGAAATCTGCTGATAGCCTGATGGGGGTTCCTTTGTAGGTTAGTTTCTTTTGCCTGGCTGTCCTTAATATTTTCTCCTTGTCGTTGACTTTTGCTAGCTTCACTACTATATGGCGTGGAGTTGGTCTTCTTGCATTGATAAAGTTTGGAGATCTATTGGCTTCTGTCACCTGAAGATCCATCTCCCTCACCAGATTTGGGAAGTTCTCAGCCATTATTTCTTTGAATAGGTTTTCTGCCCCTTTCTCCTTCTCTTCTCCCTCTGGTATACCTATAATCCTTACGTTGCATCTCCTAATTGTGTCTGATAATTCTCGGAGAGTTTCTTCATTTCTTTTAAGTCTTGCTTCTCTCTCCTCCTCTGCCTGCAACAATTCTATATTGCCATCTTCCAAATTGCTAATTCTTTCCTCCATATTATCGGCCCTACTGTTCAGAGCATCTAGATTTTTCTTAATCTCCTCTATTGTGTTCTTCATTTCCAGTATTTCTGTTTGGTTCTTCTTTATCGTATCAAACTCTTTTGTGACATAGCTCCTGAACTCGTTGAGTTGTCGGTCAGAATTCTCTCTTAACTCAGTGAGTATTTTAATGATGGCTGTTTTGAAGTCATCATCATTTAGGTTATATATCTCATTTTCTTTGGGATTGTTTTCTGTGTATTTGTTACTTTCTTTCTGTTCTGGAGATTTGATGTATTTTTTCATATTGCTTGATGATGTTGATTTGTGCCTCCGCATGGAGATAGAGTTTAGTTGCTCCTTTCACTTGTTTCAGCTGCTGCGGTGGGGGGAGCAGCTGTTTATACTTCACCAACCAGGAACCCTGTCCGTAGTTGCTAACTGGGCCTGGGCCCCTCTTCGTAGCCACAGTGGCCCTTTGGATTCCCTCCTCTGCCGTGGGGGCCGTCACGGGGGGCTTCAGACTGCAGGTGCCTACTGTTGTTGCCCACCTAGATGCGCTCTCTCCTTGGGGTCTGCAACGGTGTTATGGGCTTTTCCAGCGGCCAGGGGTGGGATCACTTTTATTTGTCGCTCGGTTGCTGTCGGCACCCACCAAATCTCACTTGTCCTCTATGGGTCGCAGGAGAGCTATTGGCATCTTCTACAGTCTGTGGTTAGTACACCTAGCTATGCTGCTTTTGCCCTGGGGTCTTCCAGCCTTGTGGCTGGCGGCTGGGTGCCTTCTACTGGTGCTGTGCCGAGGCTTTCCCTAAGGCTTCTGTGAGCCTGTAGGGTTTCCCCCTAGGCTACTAAGCTGGGTCTCTGGAACTCTCTCCAGCCCCAGTCCTCTCCGAGATCTCCGGCAATCCCTAGCCTCACCTGGTGGGCAACGGCAGCTGGGGGTCGCCCCGCCCTCTGGGCTTCTCTCCGGGCCTCTGCCGGGAGCTCTGAATGCTCAGCGTGGCCCCTCTGCTACCGGCAGACAGAGAGTTTTGTCTGCTGCCCAGGCGGAGCTCCGGCGCTTCTCCACCGGATCGCCGGACCCGCCTTTGAAAGTTCCCCCGCCCCGGTCCTCTCCGAGATCTCCGGCAATCCCTAGTCCCACGGGGCGGGCAACGGCAGCTGGGGGTCGCCCCGCCCTCTGGGCTTCTGTCCGGGCCTCTGCCGGGAGCTCTGAATGCTCAGCGTGGCCCCTCTGCTACCGGCAGACAGAGAGTTTTGTCTGCTGCCCGGGCGGAGCTCCGGCGCTTCTCCACCGGATCGCCGGACCCGCCTTTGAAAGTTCCCCCGCCCCGGTCCTCTCCGAGATCTCCCTATATCATGTCTTTTCTTATAAAAATGAATACATTTAGGAATTGAGAACATAGACCATACCTCAAATAAGTAACAATAAACTCTATCAAATGTACTTCAAATTATCCAGCATAACCACTGAGTATTTTTTCTAGCTATCTATATCCTGAATAGAAAATGCACATTATTACTCAGATGACCATGGCTAATTCCAGACAGTTCTGCAAAATGTTAATTTACTCAATAAGTGTTTTTTAGAGTAACATTGAAAGCAAAGGCAATCATTTCACAGATTGTCCATTTAATGACATAATTTACCCTAATTGTGAAATCATACTGAACTGACTAGTTCAAATGCACAGGAACACCTTTGGAGGCTAAGGCAAGTTCCTGTAAAATGTTGATGACTCACGGGAGTGTTTCTTAGAAAAGCCAAGTGTCCCAGTGCAATGGTGTATGGACAGTTACTGAAGGAGCCACATTTCATTTCATCAACAGCATTCTGTATTATAGACTTTATTTACAGTTTGGATTTCAGTTTTCTGAATAAACAGAATACTGTCCAATATTATTCAGCTTCATTCATTATCTGTGTAAACTGATCTGCACAACACAAAGACCACATCTCATGGGCTCTCTCTCCCATTTCTTGGTGTTCTTAAAAAGTACGTCACTCCACAGAATAAGAATTATTAAGAATTGTAGCCTAGCAAGGTCAGCTTGCCTCAAATAAACTTATTAAAACACTTCTTAGTCACTGATATTTCTTGGATCTGTTTTTATTTCCCACATAAGTTAAAATATATTGAAAACCACTCTGAATATAACGGTTGATGTACTTTTAGAGAAAGTATCAGAAAATAAGAAAATATGTATATGTGTGCATGGGGAATGGGATGTGGGGCTATTCAGACAGCAAAATTACGTCCCAAATAATTTGATACTTGTAATCAAATCTTCTATCATCCAACACGTTCTCGTAGGGAAATAAGGAGACACAGTCAGTCACCTGTGCTTTAAAAGTTGATTTATTGAATACTTGTAAATAAAAGAAAATTAAGTAGATTTACAAATCATTTGCTTTTCTCACCTAACATCTTTTTAAGATAATTTGCCTCCTCATAACCACATATATATGATTTTAAAAATCAAAAGATAATATGAAACCAGCTATTCAGGACAAGTTTTTTACAATATATAGCACTCCTCGGCCTAAAAAACATTTTTAAACATAAGTATTGCCAAATTATCTCCTATTTAAAACTGTGCCACAGAGTTTTTCATGAGTTCAATTTATCTTACTCAAGAAAGTATTATAAACAAAATAAACATTTAAGCTAAAAAGTTCACACATCAGCGATCACTGATTGAGATTAACACTATGAAGTAACATAAGTAATAATTGTTTTAGAGAAATACCAGAGTTTTATGTGATTGCTCATTATAATTTAAAATGATGCTACAGGGAATGTAATCTTGGCTTGCTAACTTTTTCTTAATTGAGTATGTGAATATGAATACCTAATAATGCAATGCAAGTAAATAATAGCCTGCAATATGGGTGAATTTAATAGCTTAAAATGGTGCACATTCTAAGGGCATATAATTCTTGTTTTATAATTATTGACAGTATTTTATACTAAGATCAAAACCAAGATAATTTTTGTGCTTTGATTTTTGAAATTGATTTTAAGATTCCACTGTTAAATTAGAAGATGCTTATGGGAAATGTTACCAAAATTATTTTTTTATGAGAAAATAGAAATAATCATGCAAATTTTGAGTTTGTAACTCTGTTGCCTTAGACTTGTGACCTAAAGTTTAACGATAAAATGGAGAAGATATCAGCCTGCCTGATTTGGTGATAAAGAGCTGTTCAGAGCATCTAGCTTCAAAGCATTTAGTCTTTTCCTAACTGAATGCTTCCTTACTGTTGGTCATCAATATAACACAATTTTATTGGTTATTTACTTTAATTTGAAACTTAGAGGAGGCTGTAAAAATAAAAAGACAGATTCTTATAATACGTAAAATATAGTTTTTAGGAAATTCTGGAGCCTCAATGACCGTATTTGGTTTTGGTTATTTTTACCATAATCATAATACCTGAAATATATGTTTTGTTGAGTGTAATTATGCATGGAGTAATTTCTCACTACAGAACACTACTTTGGAATGGGTAATGATGGAGGGTTAGTTAGAACAAGTGATGTCAGAATTTTAGAATAATTTTAAAGAGATGAATTTACTACTTACAACTACATTTATAAAAAATTAGTTGTGTTTGTCTTGTTTTCCCTAATAAATTTTGTGCTCCTGAAGACAGGTAAGCCAATACATAGCATCATATCTAGAATAGGGGAAATACTCAATAAATGTTTGACTGAAAAAATGAATAGTGAATTGTCTATTGACTAAAACGTTATTCCCTTTAACAAATACATAAGAACAGTTTTTAAAAGGCACAACGACGTTAAAATATCTCTTTTACAACTTTACATTTGCGTATTACATCATACACTTTTCAAAATAAGTTGACACATCTTACTGTGTTTAATCCTCATAATGAACCCTGGTGTCGAAAAGGCCTTATTATTATTTTTTTCGCAAATAAGGAAACTGCAACTCTAAGAGGTAAAGTGACTTGATGATAACAAACCAGTTATATCACAGCTGGAATCCATGTCATTTAACTTATTTTTGCGTGACATCTTTTCTATTCATAAACACTCTTTAAATTACTAAATTTAAGCCTGTCATATGATTCTCTTGTTTTGGTTCTACTGTCTATTGCTTTTAGATAATATTTTCTCAACCCTTTTATTTATTCTTACTTTCTATTCTAAATTCCTGTGCACACTTTTAATTATAAATTCAACAGAAATTAGAATGGAATAATTTCCTGTTATCTTCCTGCTGTAACATCACAAAAGTGTATTACTAAGATGAATTTAAGAATATGGAAGTTTCCACTTGAGGCAATATGGCAGACTAGATGTCCTAGTACAAAATGAACAGGCTATGCTGTGGCAGGCAGGAAATAAAGTCTAGGGCCAAAGTTGGTGTGTGTGTGTGCATGAAGTCCAAGACCTCAGCTCAAAGCCAAGAACTTGCAAAGGCAACATCCTTAGTAGATGAACTAGAAAGAAACCTTGCTCCACAGAGTAAGACTGGGTATACTTGCTTGTCTCAGCGACGGCTCTCGGTGAAGGAGGAAAAAACCCTAGAAAGTCCCTTCTGTCTATTCCTAATCATAGGATTGCACTGTAGCTGATTTAGGGCTAGAACCCACCCTACCTATGTGGCTCCTAGCCCCATCCCTCATCGCCTCTTGAAATACTCAAGCTGAAAATTTAGTGATCTGAATTTGATAGCAACATCAGCAGTCAGACAAAAGCAAACGCAAATTCTCTCTAGAGGAATATTTTAAACTCAGGTCTTAAAAATTTCCAGAGATAAAATTCCAAGGAACATAGGCGTAGTAAAGAAGCCATCCTGAGTAAAAGAAAAACAAACAAACAACAGAATCAGACCCACCAAACACATGATTTGGAAATCTCAAATATAGACTATAAAACAGGTTTCTTAACTATTTAAAGAAATGAAGGAGGATATTGAGTGTATGATGAAGGAACAAGATATTATTCAAAATAACAAGGCAGATATGAAGATAAAAGAACTCTCAAACTGAAAACGTAATAATTCAATTTAGCAAACTCAGTGGAATTGAAAACCTGAAAGCTGACAAATTGGCAGTTGGCACTCTGACTCAAAATCAACCCTGGAGACCCCACAGAAGGGAGAGGGTCTTAAGGGTCTGAGGACGGAACAGAACAAATCTAAACCATCTCAGAGAACGAAGGCTGTCATGGACTAAATGTCTGTGTGTGTGTGTGATTTGGGACAGGGCGGTTAAGGACGGGCTTTGCAGCAGCCCGTTGTGGATGGTGGTTGGGCACAGCAGGGGGAGGATGTATAGGGGTAGAGTTTTTAGGTTCTGCTTTGGCTCTCCCCCAAATTAACTGTCCCACAGACACAGTTTTCATCACTGGGTGAACAGATCACTAAAATACGGTGGGTGTACATTACTGAATACTATGCAGCAGTTAGAAGCAATAGATTAAATATACAAAGCAATGTAGATGTATTCTTAAAAACATACAGCTTAGTAAGAAAACTGAGAATAATATGATTTATAGAAAATACATTTATGTAAATTAAAAACATATGCACCCAGGATAATAATATATGTTTTATAAAAACATACACAAATAAAAGGATGCACATCGAACACATTAGAATGTTTGCCTATGATGGGAAGAGTTATGATGGTTGGAATTAGAGATAAAATAGAATAAGTAAATAAAGTCAGAGAGGCCTTGCTTGGACCAATTATCATTGTGTACCATGAATTAAGGTGTATAAGGAGTATGATTACTCAATTTTATGAACCTAAGGCTAAAATAAAAAGAAGGAAGAAACAAATTCAATGGATAAGTTAAAGAGCAGATTAGATACATTGAATGGAGAATAAACCAGAAGAGAGATCTAAAGAAATTACCTAGAATGTAAATTGGAGAAAGACAAATATGAGGAGAAAAGGTCAAAGAGCATGGAGTATAGAGTGAGAGGATCTAAAACAGAGCCTGAGAGAGGTACTATTCAGAGATAATGGTTGAGAATATCCCACACTTGATGAAAGACACACATTCTCAGACCCAAGAAGCACCATGAGGTGCAACCAGGATAAACAGGCAGAAACTAAGAACATCAAAGGCAAAGAGAACACGTTAGAGCTGTCAGAGCGAAAAGGCAGACTACCGACTGAATAATTAAACGGACCAAAGGCTACTAACCTCCTGGTAACAACAATGGAAGCCTTAAGAACATGCAATGTCTTCAAAGCGCTGTGAGGAAATGACTGTTACCCTAGACTTGTGCATCTAGTGAAATCATCTTTGAAGAACAAGGGCAAAAATGAAAACATTGTCAATCAAGCAAAACCAGAATTTAGACCAATAGACCTTCACTAAGGAACCTTTAGAGCACGTACTTTGGGATGCAGAAAATAAACGCTGGAAAATCTATTTACTTATTAAGTATAGTGAGCATTTTATAACGTTATGTTAAAAATTCAGTTTCCTTTTTAAAAAACAATAGCACATTTCTGAAATATTAGAAGTTCCAACTAATGCAGCATGAATTAACTGGTTTTTATTACCTACTTTGCTTGTTTATATACAGCAGCATCATTTATGTCAGATGCCAGACAATCACTGGGTAATCTGATATTAGAAATCTTTGAATCATCGACACAATGCTGCATTATGGCATGTGAAATTATACTGCATTACATAATGTTGTAATTCAAAATAATACAAGTAAACTCCAAGTCCAAAAGGTGAGGTGTTGAGAACAAATATTGCTATCTAGTTTCTCAGTTTATATAAGTGGAAGCATTTAGGAGAGAGTTAATTGCAATGCTAGCATAACCTTTATAGTTTATACTAAAGCCAAATGCTACAATCAATCCTGTAATGATTTCAACATTTCCTCCTACAATAAACCTAATACTAATGTCTAGGGCAATTGCTGAATATATAATAGGTTTTGTGTGTTCTTATACATTAAATCTTAGCAGTATCTAACTTGAATAGCAGTGTTCTTATATAACAAGAAATTTTGTTCTATTGAACTATAGTATACAAAGTAATAAAGAGCATTTATGGCTGATTAAATATTGAAGTGAAGTTGAAGCATTTAATCTACTGCAAAACTCATTTAATGCAAACGTAGCCTGGCAATATAGATATTATTGATATTATACTTGAAGGGAACATTTCATCCAGTGCATCTCATGGAAATTTAATTTCCTTCTTCTCTGAGAACTTGGAATTTGTTAGACTGTGTCCATTTCCAGCACAAATTTCCAGTAGCACATAAAGTGCATTTTTATTATTAGAAAAGAATTTGAGTGACAAACCCCACAGTGCCACATCTATTGATGTGAAGGCACATTTACTATGACAGGTGAAAATCACAATATGTAGAAACTTAAAAAAAAACTATTTTAAGTTTATCATCATGTTGATTTTGGTGTCCATTTTCATGCCATCATCCTGTTTTATTTTATGATGGATTTTGCTTTTGCAAAGCAATTACATTTGCAGAAATTAAAACCACATAGATGAGCTGAGGACATTTAGGTTAGTTTTGATGGATTTCTTTTCTTTCCTTGAGCTTCTTTAAGTTTTTACTTTGTACCTAAATGAAACATCAGAATCCGGATGCTGAATACCAAACAAAAGGCGGCTGCGGTTTAGTTCGATAGGTTTTTGGTCCATTATTTCTAAATCAAAATAAGTTAAAAGTACAACTAACAATTGCTTTATTTCCATAATTGCCAAAAATCGGCCTGGACATTTGCTGGCTCCAAATCCAAATGGCAATAGGTAATATTTCAGCTTCTTCCCTCCTTTGAAAAAGGTAGTTTTCTTCTTACCGTCTTCTACAAAACGATCAAATCTAAACTCCTGCAAAGAAGAATAAAGAGAGTTAAAATTAAAAATTTACGTGAAATAGCTGGAGTGCAGGTCCACAAAGTTGCCAGCTCTCCTTGCCTGTCTTAAACGGCTCCTTTTAATCCAGCAAACAGCAGAAAGTAAAACTTGACTGAGGGCGAATGCTTTCAGGAAATTACTTCTCCCGTATCAAAGTGAAACCCAAACACCTATATGACTTTTCTTCCCAATTCACATTTCTTTCCTACACTGTTTCCTAAGTAGAGAGGCAGTACCTCTATTTTTGCTACTGGCACTTGATATACCAGTGTTGGGAGGAAGGTAAGGGCTCCTGCTCTGCCACCACGGTTACTACGGAACAATGAAGCCGACCGGCCACAGAGGCTGCCTAACTGAGGAGCCCTAATAAGCCTGTGTCTATCCCTTCCCAGTTGGCTACTGATGCACGAGAACTATGAGTTTGGGGTTCCGTGCTTACGTTTGGATTAAACAGATATAAAATAATAACATTCACATAATGCACTAGAGAGGGATTAAGCCCACAAAGTTGGTCTTGCTTGTTTTGTGATGTTGTACTGAATTTCTCCTATGACAGTTCCATTAGAATGAACTCTCTTTGGGTTAACTCTAGGCTGGCAGGTGTTTCTGATATGTTTTCATAAACGAGTTATATTTCTTGTTACTGAAAATGATGGGACTGGTTTTTCTAGGGGGTTTGGTCCGCCATCTTAATTTACTCTCACTTGAGTTTCCGAGAGGACACTGAGTGACCTTATTTCAGCCCATGGTGAATTAAATCACTGATTAAATTAATGCACGTGGCATGCATGAAAAAGACCAAGTAGTTCCTGGACTTGGTGCTCATTAGCATTAGACCTGCTCAGCACACAACTTTGATAAACTACATGAAGTCAAAGGCAAAGAAGCAGGTCACATCAAAAGCATTTCAGCTTTCAGCAAACACCTTACAATATGTGGAAAAATTCTGAATCCATGACAAATGATCTAATTTTTTCACTCAGTGCCAGTATTAATGCCTGCAAAATCATTTCCTTTAAAAGTATTGGGTTTATCTTCATTTATCTAGGATACTTATTTTGATAAATATCCAAGCTTAGAAAACACACTTTGTGTAGTTTCTATTGTCCCCTCCAACTTGCAAGTTGATGAAATCATAATGGGAAAATTAATCTGCATTAGAACACAAGTGTATTCTCCCACAGACAGTTCTGGGATGAATCTGAATAGGCTCTAAACAGTGCTCAACTAAAAGTATCTGTTCATTTCTGTAGTAATGGATAAGGACACTCTTTGTTCACATACACTTTGTTACTGGAGATAAGAGTTACAATATGGCACTCTCTCCTGGTGATCTTTTTCCATTCTGGGGACCAGGCCTGCTTGCTTGATTTCAGTACTGCCTCCTCTTTCTCACTGACCAATCAGAGGAGACCAGGACTCTTCCCAAGAGTTGCTTGCTTAGGTCAAATCAGTGTAAGTCAACTTACAATAAGTCAGGAACTTGCATGGCTTTCTTGAACTTCTTCGTGAAAGCAATGTGCTGCCCTCTGAGAGGCCATAGTGATAAACGCATCATGCTCCCTCTTCCCTGTAACTTTCACTTAGTGTTTACATTTCCTCAAATTTCTTGTCAATCATAATGTCACTCCTCCAGTTTTCCATATTTAATTTCCTCATAATAAACATCTGAGAAGTTCCTATTTAGTTATTTACAGTAAGAAACCAGAATAGAAAAGCCCAACTTCTTTTGCTCTGTGATGACCACAAACCTCAAAAAGCATAAGGGCATAAATATATTCTTGAATTAAAATTTATTTTCAATTTGTTTTCCATTGCCAGGGCATGGAGAACCCGAGCAGGAACCAGTGTTAGGAAGGGCTTGTGGCAGCTGCTAGGGATATAGTTTGGTTTTAGCCAAAAAGATAAGGGAGATAATAGTCTCACCCCTGAGATTTTGGGGTCACAGTGACATAGAACAAAGGGTTAGGAAGCTCAAGATGCACACATTCATTTGGAACAACTTAAATACAGGATTTGTCATGTCGACTTAAACTCTTTGCAGTAATCATAATAGCTCGGTGCTTCACAATTAAAGAGAGTCAATTAAATGCAATATTATTAAACAGATGAGAATAGAGAAATCGTAAACACTGAAATTCCCCATAGCTCCTCTAAGGACTGTTGTGGTTGACTCCTCAATATCTTTATTCTGCATAAGATTTGTCTGGGCACCAATCATGGTCATCACATTGCTCTGGCCTCTGCCTGATTTAGGATAGGGGTGTGAACCAATCTCCTCAGTGATACAGGGGAAAAGTCTGTGGGGACATCTGGAAGAAGTTGCAGTCTTGTGAAGAAAGAAAAACAAAAAGAAATGGTTCCTTACTCTTCCTCATCTGGGTCTACTCATATGTGAATATGATACCTGCCACTGCTGCAGCCATCCTGCCACCAGGCTGAAGATGGAGCAAACCCACAGGAGAGGGTACAGCCAACAAGTCCCAGGAGACTGGAGTTGTCACACTCTTACTTATCTCTGTATTTTCAAAGCCCCCAACACAGGGCTACGCATATAGCAGAGGTTCCATATATGTTTGTTGAATTATTGAATAAATACATGACAATAAAGTATATTTTAAAAGCAATCTTCACGGTTTTTTTTTTTGTTGAGGAAGACTGGCCCTGAGGTAACATCTGTTGCCAATCTTCCACATTTAGCTTGGAGGAAGATTGTCCCTGAGCTAACATTCAAGCCAATCTTTCTCTATTTTGCATGTGGGATGCTGCCACAGCATGGCTTCATCAATGGTGCACAGGTCCACGCCTGGGATCTGGACCTGCAAACCCCAGGCCGCCAAAGTGGTGTGTGCGAACTTAACCACTACACCACTGGGCTGGCCCCTATCTTTAAGCTTTTGAAGGAAACATAGGTATTGAATAAGTAAACAAAGATGTAGAGAATGAAGAGTAGATGAATATTCAGTGTTTATAAATAGAAAATGCTGTGGTAGTTAGCACTAGAAAGCAAATTGGATAGATGAGACAATTTTTTGGATAGAAAAGAATTTTTGATATAAGAGACTGAGGAACATTATATAACATCCTAATTTGTGTCCTCCAAATATTATATTTAGTTCAGTTCAACAGATTTTTTTTTTTTAGCACTTCCTATATGCAGACCATTGAAGTTAAAAAGGCATAAAACAGGGCCTTGCTGAGTAGGTGACATACAATATGATTAGGTCTTGTATTCACTCAATTCATCATTTTTGGGTACAGGAATCTAGATTAGACAAAAGATATGACTTTCTAGAAATAAAAACTGTCCATGTTTTGAATGGATGACTAAGGGGCTGCCCTGTTGCCCCCAGTTTACAGTCAGTCCTCCTGGGAGCAAGATGACAGAGTACAGAAGTTCCTTTTTATCTCCACGACATGGGTTCCAATCAGCGGTGTGCTGTAGCCAGTTTGTACCAGCTCCAGAAAGTGTGCATATCTCTTCCCAACGCCACCATCAGGGTCTTCATGTTGGTAACAGGGAATCAGCCAAGGTGGGATTATTTACACCACAAAAACTGACACAATCAGACCTTTTCAGAGTGCTGGTTCCAACATATTAGGTATGAAGTGCCAATCTACTGGTATGGCAGAAGCTCTCTCAACACGAAGCACCTCGCTATGAGAACACCGTCATGTGGTAAGGCCAAGGCCCTAAACGAGATGCTTTTAAGGACGGGCGGGGCCTTTTTTATTTCTGTGTCCCTCATTATGCCTATCAAAGTGCTTTTTGAACAGTGGATGCTCAGAATACTTTCGTATCCTTGAAATATACCGATGGCACAATCTCCATTCCAGTTTGAGATACAGACAAAAATTCATTTAGAGTATTTCCTCACTTGTTATGATTCGTATATTTAAGAACAGTTGAGACAACAATTTTTATAGTCATTTAGCATTTTTTCAAGGGCTTTCAAATTCATTTATCACTTTATAATCCCTATGCCTCTGAGAAGTAGATTGGGTAGACTTGCATGAGGTCAAATAAAGCCTTTCAATTTCAGAGCTTTTTGGGGGTACTCGAATGGCTTTGCAATTGCTTTGTTGTTTCACTGTTTCCTTACTTTAGGAGGCTCCGTGGTTATGATAATGTGTTACCATCTTAAATGTTTTCTGTTTCTTCCCTGTGACCCAACAGTATCCTCCCCTCTCCCTGCACAGCTTAGCATCTCTGGCCATAGAAAAACCAACCAATAGATTTGGTCTTCCCCAAAGCTCCAGTTCTGGATATTGCACTTTGGCAGAAAAGAAATCACCATTTACTGATTATTTGAGAGCCAGTTGCTTGAATTCTGGCTGACCATAGACGTATATTTGAGGAAGCCTTCAGAAAATCTTAAAAAGCTATCCATCTCTAGTTAATTCACAGATTACCTAGGCTTTCTTGGATAGCATTTAGACTGATAAAGAGAGGAAGGAAGAGTTGGGAAGGGGTGTTTCCTTTGCTCTCCCTCATTGTTTTAAATTTCATGTGCCAACTTGTTTTCCCCCATAGTCAAGAGCCTCCTGCATGGCTAACATTACAGTGGGCTAAGCAACCACTGTTCAGAAGAATTCTTAACATGGAGGCTACATCGTGGGAGCTTATGGGCCCAATTAGGTCCCTGAACACTTTTTGTGTCTAATCCACGTCGTGTTTTAAACTTAGTTTTTTCCAAACATTTAAAAATTATAAGCTTCATCCAGAAATCTGTTCTTGAGATTTTTTTTTTTAAATAAAAATGACTTGGCTACCTCAGGTCTCCATCCATGTAAGAACTGAGGGTTAGTTCACAAGTAGCCAAAGGGTCTCATTTAGATGCCTCCTGGACTCTCCTTTCGCCTTAGTTCTTACCACTCCTGATAGCATTGCTGTATTTACACACAAAACACTTCATCTATCTGATCTAGTTAGGCCCAGAACATATTTTAATGTGCAATATCTGTGGTGATTTAAAATTTTAACTGAAGTGAATTTTCCCTTTCAGCACATTCACCCATCCCCGCATCCCCTTATTTATTCACCTTCTCTGGACATGCTCCCGTGTGCTAGGCACAGAGAATGCACAGAAGGCAATGCCAGGGTCTTTTCCCTTGTGGAGCTTACAGCACATAAGAGCACAGACATGTAAACGAGTAATTGCAAAATACCATGTGGTATGCACCATAACAAGGGTACACACAGGCAGAGTGGGAAGTGGCAAATTCTCTGAGGAATGAAGTGGGAATCTGGGACATTGTCAAAGACGAGGTGATTAAGAGTGATTCTTGTGCAGTAACCTGGAGCCTGTTGGGTGGATAAGTAAGGAGGGACATTCAGAAATAGAGAGATATGTGAAGGAAGATCATGGCCTGTTTTTGGAATATAATATTCTAGAGTCTCTTGGGCTTGAACATCCTGAAACCACGCCTCATTGGGTGGAGCGAACCTATGTTCACCTAAGCCTCTTCAGTCTCTATGTCCTCCAAGAATAACTATACTCACATAGTTAGTCTTCTATCTACAGAAGAGTTAATCTTCCTCATGTTTTTGGCCTAATAGCTATTGTCTGTTTTCTATGTTTAAGGCCTGGTCTTCTCATTCAAGATCTGTAGGGTACAAAAGACAGAGGCAGTGAGAAATATGAGCCTCTGATGAGCTTGTGGACAAGTGCTCTCAGTGACAAATGGCCAAGGACAGAATTTTCCAGAATTTCTTCTCTTCATTACTGTCAGTGCATGGTTGTTTTCGGATGGACATCTGTTATATGAGCATCTATAGCATCTACTTATTGCCATCCTAAGTTATTAACAACAAAAAGAATTAATCTTTATGCCTGATAATGGTAAATGCTCAGTAAATGTTTATAGAATGAATGATTACATAAGACCTTGCCAAATCATATAAAAATGGTTCTGAACGATATCATTTTTTCTGTGCCAATAATTATCAGCATTCCACAACTAATTTCAAGAAGACAATACCATGGCAAAAATTAGCTGGTTAATTTTAACATTAGTCAGGCATAAGTGGCTAATGTTAAGTCTAGTAAATAATAGAGAGTGCTCATCAACTCAAGTTACACTTACCCTAATGATGCTAAATTAGTATTCACAATATTGCAATTTTGTTCTTCCACAGATTTAGTATGAGGCAAACCCTTCTGATTACTACTAAGATTGGTTGATTTATTATGTAAAGTTTGGGCACTGCTATTTAGTATTCCACAGAAAAAACATAAAATCAGCACACCTTCAATGTTTAACCTTGATTTTTAAATTCCTAAAAGTCTAACTCATGGGTTTTTCCATCATGGGTGCAGGGGCAGGGGGTGGAGAACAGGAGGAGTCCAAAGAACACTATCATAAAAACAGTGGTCATTTAGTAAACATTGATTATTTGTTGATAACTTTAATGTTGATTTTACAATTGTGACATGAATAGTACACTTAATGACTAGTGGAATAATCACACAATGAAAATAATCACCAGAAGTCAAATAAATCAAAAACTGTAGATAGAAATGAAATGCTTTTAAAACTTCTAACTATTTTTCAAATAGTTACTTATTTTCCTTGTTTATGGAATATATACTTATGTGCAGAATTTTTGATATTTACAGATGTGGAGAGAAAGCTTGTTGTTTGCAGACTATTTATTCACTCACGAATACTTTACTTCCAATTTGCTAGCATCGTTCGTATATGCCTCTTCTTCTGAAACACATAGGAATTATATGTACATTCTCCCCTCACTTAAAAAAATTTGCCTTTGCTGATGAAATAAATGCAAATTATCTCACTGTATTTGATGTCTGTCCTCTTCTTATTAATTTCCCAAATTCATCAATATTTCAATCTAGCCTGGCTGCAAAACATCTAACTTAGAAACTGGGTTTGAAAGTGGTTCAGCTATGAACTGCTCAAAAAGAGTGCGGAAGTTTCCCTTTGAAAAATGCCGTTTTATACACAAAGACCACTGCAGCAACAACATTACTTCATGAGAAGCACAGGCAGAATATGACTGCATTCAATTTGCATGCAGGTGGTGAACCTCTTAAGTGGTATTAAGGGATGAGCCAGGGTGGATTAATTTCCAGTCTTTGATATTCATTAACTCCAGCTTCAGAAAAAAATACAAGGAGATGACACAATTACCCTCCGAGCTTCACCCGTCAGCAGCAGCTTTACAATCTCAAGTTCATAATGCCATCCTAATTGATCGAAAAGGGGCATATACCTTCAGTAAGAGGTGAAAATATGGGATGAACTACCGCAGTGACGGTATTTGACTTTGGGAGAGTCAACCCCACTCTGGAAACACTTAGTAAAAGAGTCATCATTGTTTATTCTCTAAGCCACCTGTCAATAGCTAGCCCTCTATGGTTTTCAATAATTCTCTGCCAAGCAAAACACAATTTTGGCCTAAAGGTAATGGCGGCCAACATACACTGTCCATTTCATTCGAAGAAACTAGCATTTAGTTTCATCACTTTATTTCTATTTATAGGTCACAAAACCTTTGACAGAGAGATCCTTAGTAAACTCTTCAGTAAACAGGAAAATTATCCCACTGGAAGGAAGAACAGAAGTCATCAAGCTGTCTCAAATCCCTTCTGGAACAAAGCGGCAAAAGGAAGAGATAGAAATAGATCATGAGGAAGAGGAATTTGCTTGCAGTATCTAAGAAGTAGCAATTACCGGCTTGATGTTTATTTACCTCTGGAGCTTCATATATTTCAGGGTCATGGTGTAAAGCTGCAGGAAAGATGGCTATTGAATCTCCCTTTCGCAGACAGTAGTCCCCAGTCTCTGAAGGTAGAGTCAAATCTTCTTCAACAAAACGCATGATGACGGAAAATGAGCATAGTCGTAAAACCTCAAGAATCGTGCTTTCTGAAGGAAAGATGCAAGCAACAGCTTATTAAAATATGACTTCTCCTGAAAGTGCTCTCGATTTGCCATAAAGCTCATTACCAATAGCTTTGATTGAAAAGGAAACTCTTTCCTCATCAGATCCATTGAACACCAAGAGGGAGCCAATGGTGGCTTTAGATGGCCAGACAGAGGAGGAGGTGCGTGAGACAGCTGTGGCCCGGCCCCAAGACAGCTTCGGGGCATTTCATAGACAGGAGGCAACAGTACTGCAATTGGGCAGAAAGTCATTAATTAGGATTTTTGTAGGAAAGAATGGTTTGCAAGAGAGGAATACTGTACTGTGGGTATATACATCAGACACTAAAACAGTACCCCAGTTAAAATACACCGCTGATGGGTTATTTCACCAAGCTTGGCAGCAGTGATGTCCTTAAAGCCAGGCTTAGGCATTTAATAACCACTTACGCAGTTAATAGTAATGTAATTGTAGTAGTGCTTTCTGAGACAGCTTAACACTTAATTTCTTTTATGCTAGCTGTAAATAAAATGTGAGTCTGCATTTGCTGGAAAAATTTCAAAGGGAAAATACTTTTGTAGGATTCAGAAGAAAATCATATTTGCCTCAGCACCCAGGGAAAATAATGGCCACCATCATAATCTGGAAGATTCCAGAAGCTGAATGTCCTTGCTTTCCCAGTGGCCTTCACCTTTTGCTCCTAGCACGACAGATTTTATGGCTAATTTCCGGCAATTTATCCTGGCAGTTTGAGGAGGAATTCCTTTGGGAATAATATGCATAATTTGCATAAATCATTCTGATAGCATGCATATCAGCATGTAGCTCCTGTCTAGGTCTGCATCTCTGCCTTCATAATCAAAACTGACTATGTTTTCACCAGCGTGAATGGGTCCTAGAATATAAAGCTTGATTCTTTCTAATCAGCAATGTGAAAAAGAGCTCCAAATTGAGTGTTTTTCCCTCTTCACATGGTAACAAATGGTTGTGTTTACGGCTTGCAATTTAGAATCGCACACACATACATACATACACACAGCCCAGTTTCTTAGTGTTCAGCAAAGCTCTAAAACACAGAGTACCCAATTATTAGATTATAGAGGCGGACTGGTCAGTGAGCGCTTACATCAGCCAAAAAATAAAAACAAATGTGATTGCACTAAAATTTAAACCTACGCACAGCTTGCATAGGGATATCAAGCAGCTTTGGGTGCCTTCTCCCAGGAGGTTTTTCCCTAAGCACGCATTTGTCTAAAGAAATGAGGCTGCGGTCAGCTCTGTGTGGCCAGTGTGGTGATTCAATGTGACGTACAGTGAGGCTGTGCATATTCTTTTGGACTGCCTTCGTTATTATAATCAGGCAGAGTCAAATCGGTTTGGTGGTGATGAGGCCAGAAAAGAACTTTGGTTTTGGAACATGGACTCTACTGCAGATAGCCACAAGGCACCTGACACGACGGATTTCAGCTGGCAGGATACCAGCGACCAACATTTCTATGGTGAAAAGCGAGGGTCGGCTTTCCACGTACTGCTGCTGGCTCTGTTGGATCAACAACAGCACAGCATCATTTTAGCTTGTGGTGTGAAATGGTAGCTGACATATGTAGCAGTGCTGTTCACCCAACAAGTCCAGTAGGGGTGTGGGAAGAAGAAATACAAAAGCAAAATAATTGTGGGGTGGCTGCTGTGACAGGGCAGGCACTTAGCAGTCCGAATAACATGGTCACATCCGATTGGCTGACGTGCTCCCGGGAAGCATGGCAGCTTGCGCCCACTGCAGTATCACAAATGACAATTGGGCAAGCATATCTTATGCAGAAGTTAATCACAATAATGGAGCACAAAGTGTGGCTTAGCGGTCAGATCGTAAATGACAAATCTGTTTTACCTTCCAGTACCAGTTATGTGTGCAAGACGAGGTTGGCTCTTCCTCTGAGCGATCATGCCGATAATCATTAGATGACAAAAGTAATGAGTTGCATTATTATCAACAATGGAGAGTGGAGCTTCCGTGGCTCTGTGTTACAACCTACAGACACAAAAGCCAGCAGCTTTTTCCACCAGCCCCAGTAAGAATGCAGGCAGAGCTATATGTTGAGAAGAATGACAACTGCACAATAAAAAAATTGCAGCCTCTACTTGTAGTTGTCATAGTTGAGCAGACACCAGCCAGTGCCACTGACAGGCCAGCTGGGCCCTGGGAGGACTTCCATGCTGCACCAGGAGGTACACTAAATTATCCTGCACGGTAGAGCAACATCTGTTTCTGTGCTAGTGCCGAACAAACAAGGCAATTTAAAACATACCAAGGGATAACCAAGCAACAAATGAACACGACCCTCATTTTTTTCCCCCTTCTCACACACGAGGTGCTAAACTTCATTGTGCGAGCACTCCACGAAGGAGAGGCCAGGTTGGTATTTGATAAGGTGTTGTCAGAGAGATTTTACATATTTCCAAAACGGAAAGAAAAAGCTTATAGTATTGTTATTCTTAGAATCTTCCTTCCCCCCCTTCTATCTTCATTTCTTTTATACCAAAGCTAGCACTCAGTTCTCAATTCGCTCTAGAATTAAAAAAAAAAAAAAAAACTTTCCATATACTTATAAATATTCAGTCTTTAAACCTAATTTGCTATACTTAGTTCACATGCCTTCAAGCATTTGTCTTCCAATTTCCACTGAATAAATGCGTACTAATGAGAACTAGAGCAAGCTGCTGAGGCAAAGCTGGGTGACTTGGGTCTGGCCTGCCACCAGCTTGTGATAGGCGGGCAAATTGAGTTAAAATGAAAAGTCTTGTCAGCTGAAATTCAACATGGTAGCCAAACAGCAAGCTGTCAATCATTCCAGCCAAAACAAGGGACCGCAGGTAATAAAAGGTCATTGTGATCATTAGTGCACTTGGCTTTCATATGCAAGTTAATTTTAATTAAACATGATCTCTATCTGTAAATGTTTTATAAAACTTATTGTGCATAATGGATTGTTAATTTATACTCACATTTAGCAGGTAATAGGGCCCTCTACTTATTAAATACATTGTAGAAAAATGGCCATCGAGAATGCAAATATTTGGGGGGTAATTTACACCACACACCGCAAGGTGCCAACAATTGCAATTGTGATTAAGATAAGGCTGCCTGTGTTTTATTAAGAACTGAGCTTCACCAACCAGTATACACTAGGAAACTGAATTACGGATTTCCCACAATCAACTTACAATTCAGAGCTTGCACTACCTTCTTCACCTGGCTAGGGAAGATTTGTTTCTCTTTTCACGAGATAAAAATACTCTGATTAAGTATCCTGTCTAAAGCAAAAAGCTGGGGAGTGAGTGGAGCCAATATGCCTTACAATGTAACTGTGAAGGGGAATGGCAAATGAAAGGAAATACTGGTAGAAAAAGACATATACACTTTCGCTTTTGCTCTCAGATCTCAATTCTGGCTGTAATAATTGACAGATGATTCTCATTTGCAGATTTAAAGCGCTGAAGCAGTTTATGACAATCAATAATGCATGTTACAATGCAAACACAAATAAGCACATCCAAGTTTCTGCCTCACACTTAGGCCATGTCTGTATATGTGGAATGAATACACTGTGACATGGCCAGGCTGTTAATTTGGGTCATCTTAATGATTGGTGCAGACTGTCATACCATCTGATTAGTCATGGTGATCAGTGGATAGCAGGGATGGCTGGAGTGAAATGAACAGCCTGGCCCTGCCGCAGTCTCCTGGGGCTGAACACTAGGGTGATCTTAAAAAGAAGGTGGATGAGAAAGAGGGACAAGGGGATCTGGAGGTAGTACTTTCTAGAAGGTATGAGGAAATGGAATGAGTCTCCAGATGTGGGTGTGCGATTTTACATAACTGCCTTCAAAATAAGCGAAAAGGTAAGTGAGAAACTGAAATAATCAGATAATTTGAAGCAAAGTAATTTTTGGCTCAACAGTTGTATATTTTAAGTAAAGTTAAAAATAGATCTGAATTGGTACAAATGCCTACTTTCAGTCTGCATTGCAGACATGGCCTTTGGTTTACTGATCAAAAATAGATATGCAAATTCAACATTCAATAAATGTTTATTAAGGTCCTACTTGGCTCAGGCCACTAGGCCAATGCTGCTGGTGGAAAAAGAGAACACGGCATATGGATCTGGCCTTCATGGACACTGCAATGTAGGTAGTTCAAAGTTGGAAGGTACCTATAAGCAGGAATGCTCCCCAAGACCCTAGTGAAGATACTGTACAATTTCTGATTAGATGACTACAATGATGGCATTCAGAGGGCCCATTTTACTAAAAAGTTATTTTTCATATTGAGCTTTCTCCGTCTAATTTCTACCCTTTAGAAAACACAAAGGCAAAAAGAATTCTAATCCTTCTTCGACATAACAGGCCTTTAAAAATATTCAAAGACAACTACCATGTCATTTTAAAATTGTATGTCAGAGATGATGTGGCCTTCAGTCTTTTGACATCCTGGATGAATTCAATTAGTCAATGTGCCTTTTCAAATGAGGCAGAACTCGGTGTGCTATTGCAGTTGGCAAAGTAGAGAGGAATTACCTTCTCTGTCTTGGATACTATACTTCTACCAATGTTTTGCAGGAAGCAGATGAACAACAGATTTTTGAAATCATATCACCATTGACTTATTTTAAGCTTCCTCATATCCCAGACGTTATCAGCTCTGGCTGCCCATTAGAATCACCTGAGACAGTTTAAAAACTTAAATACTCCACCCCAAACCAATGGAGTCGGAAGCATTGTATTAACCAAAACCTTTAAATTAGTAGTTTGACCCTTGGCTGCACATTAGAATCACCTGGGGAGCTTTTAAAGCCATCAGCCTCCACCCTAGACCAATGAAATCGGAACCTCTGGGGCTGGGACCAGGTGTGAATAGTTTTTAAAGCTACCTAGATGATTCCCATGGGCAATCAATGTGGCGAGCCACTGCTTGAAACCCTTTTCTGCTAAGCCTCACATTTCCTTATCCTGTTCTTATACAGTTGACTTCTAGCCCAAAGTACAATAATTTGCATTCTCATTAAATTTCCCTTTTGATCCTTTCACCTCCCATTTGCAGCATTCATTATATTATCTTACCCTCTTAGCTTTGTGCCGAGCTGAAAATTTGATAAACATCCAAATCCGTATTTTTCACTTCTAATCAATGTTTCCTTATATTTTGTATAAAAAGCTTGCTACCTGATTTCCTGTGTACCCCTTTGTGGAAAATGCCTTCTACCCCCTCCTCCAGTTAGAAGTTTCTGACATGAAGTAGAATTTATACCTCCTGTATATCCCCATTGGAACAGAGGATTTTGTTAAACTTTACTATTGTTGTCTAAATGATGTACACTTTGAATTTTTCAAATACACAATTATTTTATAATAGTGAATGAGCTTTTTCAAAATAACACCCACAAGTGTGACAAATATACCACACTAAGATGTTGACAACAAGGGAAACTGTGTGTGTGGGGTGGTATCTGGGAACTCTATTATCTTTGTAACTTTTCTGTAAATCAAAAACTATTCCAACATGAAAAGTTTACTTTTAAGAAACACCCACACAAATCTAATATAAACCTCTAGTCTCATCCTCACCCTCAAACCCAACTGCATTTGAGAATTAGTGACACAGATCCTTGCAAAAAACAGTGGTCAAGGTCACCGGTCTGTTTCTAGAGTATTTTGCCCTGAGGTGACAGTGTTTATGGGTTAGCACTGAAGTTAGACAGAGCCGGCATCAATTTCTGGCGCTGCCACTACCTAGTTGTATGATATACGTTGGTTAACTAATCTTTCTAAGCTTGTTACCCAATAACTAAATGAAGATGATGATACCTGAGGATTAAATAACATACGTAAAGCGGGTAGCACAGTGTCTGCCACACAGTAAAAGAATAATTATTAATATTGTCACTTATAACGCTTCATCCTGAAATTAAAAATACAGTTAACTCCATCATTCTCTAGGCCACATTGTCTGGTCTCATCCGTGTGCATATCATAGCGGGCTTTGATGAATTGAGATACAAAGGAGTCCTCTCCCTGGTCAGTTGGGACAATGAAAAAGTCCTCCAAGGATTCTTGTATCAGACAGGTATGAGGGAGAAAGTTCGGGTGTGACCAGAAAACCCAAATTAAAGTCCTGCCTCTCTCCTTTACCTCCATGACTTCAGGCAAGTTATTTAGCACCCTGAGTATTTTCTTGTCTGTAAAAGAAATGACAAAATCATAGCTACCCCAATCGCCAGTATCTTGGTGAAGATCACATGACACAATGGAAGTCCATAAAATTGCTTTGAAATACTGAAATCATTAATGTATTTAACATGAACTACACCTAATAATCATTATTAATTGTTATTAAAGATTCTATATTTTTTCAAACTGATCATCCATTTCTGTTTCTTTCCCCATCCTATAATTACTCCCAAACAGTGGGCTTAGAAATCTTACAGAATTTTGCTAGAGAATCACCACAAGCTCATAATTCTAGAGTTATTATAAGATAGCATCTCCTCCTTTTAAAAAAGTATTACAAATTTTGCCGAGCTCTGGTTTTATAGCATCTCCTTTTATTCCATTACCCCACACTTAGGCCATATTAGCAACTTTCCTCATTTTCAGGCCAGGTAATTGAACAGAATCAGGTGCCTGCAATTCACTTGAGCAGTTCAGGAGTTATAATCCACTTGCCTTACCTTCTTCTTACTTAGAGTACATTTGCTCTTTTCACGCACGTGTGATACACAGAGAGCAACTCCTGTGGGGTAAGGTAGACTTGAGTTTGATACCAGCTTGGTTCACAAATAATTGAAAATGAAGAAAACAATATAAACATCATAGGGATGGCATTGAGGTTAAATATCTTTTTGGTGACAACAACAAATAACATTTATTGAATCCATACTTTTTAAGTTATTTACATGGATTATTCAGGGAAACCTTGAGGTAGGAAGTGGTACTCAGTGAGATTATTTTCCATCCATTTATCAAAATTTCAACTTTGAGAGCTTCCTCTCCTTGCATTATCTTTTTTCTTATCTTCTCTAAGAATCATCTTTTTTCCTTTTCTTTCTCCTATATTAGAAACCTGTAGTTCGAAATCCTACCTCCACTCCAAGTTTTTCTTTCTGGGAAAACTGAAAAATTCTAAGTTTTCTCCCAGTATTCTTAAACTTCTGTTCTATCAACAACTCTTCCTATTGAGATTTAGGCCCCAAGTAACAGTTATCTGAACCTCACTGTATTTACTAAATTATTTTAAATTTAATTGTAGAGAGATCTGCACTAATAGATATAAAATTTTAGTGAGGTCATGATAAGTAGAATCCTTATAATAAGTTACATAAATATATAAAAATATAAAGGTATGTTTTTCTTTATCTAAAAGAAAAAGGTAGAACAGTTTTAAAGAAAGATTCTCAAGAGCATTGGAAAAGAGCATAAATCTATCACCACCTCTTACAACAGACAATTGCTTTGAATTACTCAAACAGGCTTGATATCTAAAAGCCCAATCTATGTTACACATTTTAACTTCTGCTGACATTAAGTGTTTATTTATGTCAGAGGAAATTTGATACACGAGAGGCCTACAGGACGGAGCTACACATGTCAATAATATATGCACAATGATTCGCATCACGATAGGCCTATGACCCACTGAGCTCTGTCTTTATGATCACTCTAAACAACAGAAATCATTTTTGGTCAGGAATAAGACTCTCGTTTCTATGGCATTCTAACGTCCCTTTTCAACCTTGCTTTATAATCAACGTAGGCTGACATGCAAAATCTCTTAAGAAAAAAAGTCTTTCCCTTTGCTATACTATCAAAATTCTCCTTCCTGGTTAAAAAAAAATGCAGCATTCATTTCATCCTTGTGATCCTTTTTCTTACAATAAAAATTCAAGATATCTTCTTTTTAAAAAAGAAATTGTACTTAGAATACATAAAACTCTTTCCTTAAGGAGATGACAAGGGGAAGCACACCCCTCAGACCGTGCGGTACAGCGCTTCATTCTGTAAATCTCGCCTTTGTGCATATAGTTCATACTCTTTCGATAGAGAGAAATACTCATGATTGAGCTATGACTAGATGCAGAAGTTACCTGTTGTGTAACTGGTTCACATAAAAATTTGCTTCAATCTGCACAAAACTATCTCGCGAAAGAAAAAATGCACACTGTTTTCTAGCAGCTTAAGTTCTCGTAACGAACAACAGTGGCCTCTGCTGGTAACCGAGGTCGTGATGAACAGAGGTCCACCTTCTAGACCGCTGAAGGCACTGCCTTTATCTACACTCACTGGTATCGGTTGTTGTTGTTCATTTGTTGATGAGAGGTAGGCTGTAAATTCATGAGGGCTCCCAGGATGAAATTCTTAGCTCTAGCTATGTAGTTAAATGGAGTCGCATCATGGTTCTGGAACTTGCCATTTCTTCTGATCAAATAAATTTAAACTTTTCTGCTTTAATACCACAGTTTTAAGATGACTTTTTCTTTCAATAATGAGAAGTTGAGAGTAAAAAGAGAGTTGATGAATTTCAACTAAATTTTTAAGAGTAATAACTGTGTACAGAATACAAAAATATATCCCTTGAAGTAATTGGTTTACTTCCTTGTAAATATCATCTGATTCATAAAATGCAATTGAAATGACTTGACTATATGGGAAATGAAATCTTGATCTTCATAGAAACCATAAGGTACACAGAAAACACTGTGTATCTATGTGAAGGCAACCACCCAGCACTTTCAGCAACTTTTGGGCATTTGTTCCCTAATAATTCTGAAAAGAAAAATAAAATAATCTTTGTATTGTAATAATGTTGGGATTATTTTCTTTCCCCAAGCGAACATAAAATTACTTTGAAAATGTATGCTAAAAACAGCAAACTACCAAGTGATATATTTTTCCTAACTGACTGAACAAGCTAGCCAACTGCCAGTACAAGGCAAGCTTCCTGCCAGTGCCTCTGATGGGTCTTAACCTAACCAGTGGCAACAGTCTCTAGAACACTTGGGCCATTCTTCTTAACGACAGCTGGTGGTCAACACTGATCAAGACCAGTAGGGTCTTTGCTCCCAGAAGTTCCCATCAAAGAACCTGGAACATATTTAAAAGATAAAAAATGGAGGCCAACATGGGCTAAAATACTTGTCTACTTTGTCAAAGGAGTGAAGCAACAGAGACATATAAAGACTTACTCCTATATTTGTCTAAAAGAACCTGGAATATTGTATAATAAAGGATATCACAGGATGAAATGTCAATACAGAAAGAACATCATTGATATGGAATTTAACTTTGGGAATTAAAATTCATTCACATAATGATAGTGGTCTTATCAAAACTAGTAAAGGAGAATGCAATCTGCTGTCATCAAAAGCTCATGTCACATACAGGCCTATGTAGAAATAGAAAAACAACTTAGTCACTCCTGACCTCAAGCATATTTAAAATAGTGACCATGCATAGTTCATGAGTCAGTGAATATTTTATAAAATATAGACATTTCGCATGGAGTAATTTGTAGTTGTTGCTTCTTTACCCTCCCTCCCTTCTCTTTCTTCTTTTTTCTTCCCCCCGTTTTTTTCTGAGTGTGTTTAAATCAGGAACTTCCAGCGGAAAAAAATTTTACTACATTTTTGAGAATCATACACTCCAAGCTGTATAAAATATCCGATTCTCTGCCTGAAAATATAGACACCATCTTAGGGAAGAATAAATACATTTTGCACACAAGTTGCCTTTCTGAAATACTTTCTTTTTCAATCCCCAAATACCTTTCTTGTCAAGATAGTGCAGCAGTGTTTGGAAAGCATTCACACGCCAGCAGATGCTCGGAATCAAATGACTTAATAGGCATAAACTTTTTTTCAAATAATTGCAAAGCTTTGGTTTAGCCTTTTGCATACCTTGCATAGTTAATTACCTAGGCCTTAATGTTTACATGCAATGAGAGTATCTACAGCTATAAACTACATAATTTATAATTGATGTAAATGGGTGTTATTATGTCAATTAGACAGCTGTGTCCTCCACCTCTTGGTAAACAGCTTTGAGTGATAAACCGAGTTTGCAGAGAGGTACCTTCTTTTCTTCATAACAGATAAAAATAAATTACCTAGGTAGACCAGGCTGTCCAATTGTTCTCTGGTGAGGTGGATGGAAAATCCAGACCCTTTCTTTTGACCTGTTGACTGCAGCAAATGGTCAATTTCGTCACGCAGCACTGCCATAGCTTCTGGGTGCCGTAGAAGGTAATACATCGCCCAGAACATAGTTGGAATAGTGTTTGTCACAGAGGCCCAGAGAAAGCCAAAATGATGTGCTGGGAGAAAATAAGTGAAAAGGAAGATTAATAGCGTTTATTACACTGATTAGATTTGCAGTGTGCTAATTAAAAGATGTTAGGACACAGACCCAGCCAAGGATCAGTGCATGCTAATGAGGACCAATAGGCTTCTGAAGTCTAATTTTCTGCTTAATGAGAATAGTTTAAAATGTAATGTGTGTGGGGGGGTCGTGAGGTGGGGGATGAGATAAGAGGAGTAAATGCAGCTTAGTTATACTCGTTCTCATTATCACCATTAAGTATCTTGTTTTACTACCTCAGCAAAAAAAAAAAAAAAAAATCAATTATCACAGAGGGTTGTTTCAGAGTAAAACATTTTATCATTAGTCAATTAGAAAGAGCATAAAAATTTTCAAGGTCGCCATTTTGTCTTTTTATTTCAAAGGTCTATTGTAAATTATTTTATTTTAGACAAGCAATCATTCAGAAGTTTCTTACCTCCTATTTCAAAGTCCTTGGGCATATAGTATTTCTCCAGGATATCTTGCCTCATTTGAACAACTTCTGACCATCCTCGTATCTTAGCTAAGTTTTCTGATGTCAAGAGTTTTATAAGTTTCTTTCGAATAGACTTGACGTTTCCTAGAAGTTCAATGGGTATGTCTGATGCTAAATATGGGAATTTGTCATCAAATTTTAACATATCTTCTCTTAGCTCAGTAATAAATTTTTTCCTATCTCCAGCAAGAAGTTTTCCATGTATGGTTGTAAATGTGATCTCAAATATTACTGAGCTGCAGAATGTCAACAGGCATGCCATCTCCCAATTTGTGGTTTTTAATAGTTGGGGTTCAAAAACTTGTTTTAGATTCTGCATCATGTTTTCCATGAGTACGTCCAAAGATTTCCCTCTTAAACATTGATAGCAGACATGAAGCTCATTATTCAGGTCATCATTGGTTACCAACTTTTTGATGGAAAATGCTTTCACTGTTATTTTATTACTAAATATTCGAAAGCTTAATTTGTGATTTTTCATCACTAACTGGAACTGGAAAGGGTCCAGGATAAACGTTATGTACTTTCCTAAAAGAAATAAATGAGAATATGAGCTTATTTGGTAGCAAAAACAAAACAAAACAAACCCTTGAAATCTGAAAATATTTTAATCAAAATTAGAAAGAACTTAATAACTAACATCTAGAAAGGTGCAAAGTTTAATAAAAATCCATTTCATTCAAAGGTCCACTACATGTTTCCTTTTAAAATGGAAGATGGTAGGAAAAACTCTAGAAGCTTGAAGTTAAATATTCTGAAATTCATAATGACTCAAAAAAAAATTACTGTTCAAATTTTTATTTTAACTAAGTACCTAAATATTTAAATTATCCTTTAAATATTCTTAGAATCCCTTGACTTAAAAAATTATCATATTTTTCCCCAACAATATAAACAGAAAACAAACAAATAAATCAAATTGGTAAGATGACATTACATTACTAATTATTTATACTTCATGAAGAGCTTTTTCATACTTGGTATCATGTTAGCTTTGGTTGGATACAATAATTTGAACTCAAATAAATGAATATGTGGTATGAAGCAGGTAGTCACAAATGAATGTCTAATTAAACACTAACAGTAAATCACAAATGCCAGCATTTTCATTTTTATAGATGAGAAGATAGTGGCTCAGGAGATTCAGTAACATGTCCAAGGTCACATCCTGATTTGTGACTGAGACAGGATCCCAATTCCAATTCCATTCATGCAATCATCCATTCATTCAGGCATACATTCAAAATTTATTGAGATCCAGATACTTGGCTGGAGATTTTTCCTCTTGAGATATAAAGATGTGAAGAAATCATTGTAGCATTATGGATAGCGATAAAGAAGAGATGTGAACACATGTAAGTGAAGCAGAAAGTGGAATCTGCTTCAGTCAGCCTGGAGTTATCAGCATGAGCTCTTTGAGGTGGTGACCTTTTTTTCATATATGAGTGTTGTCCAACCTTACCTAACTAAAAGACTTAGGATGCTGGTTAAAAATACAGATTCCTGCCTGATTCTGATTCATAAGGCTTAGAGGTGGGACCTAAAATCTCTATTTTTGAAAAGGGCTTCAAGTGATTCTTTTAAGAAGGCACAATGAGGAACACAGCCATACTATGATCTGTCAAAATTGGCAGGCTTTGGAGAGTTTCCAGCCCCACCCCCCCACCAGCATTCATCAGTTGAGAAGGCTGCAGAAAGTCAAGAGAGGTTAAGGGCCAAGGTCATGCCGCCATTTTTAGTGCCACAGCCTCAACAAGAAGTCACTCCCTGTACACTGTTCTTTTCCTTACACAGTACTGATTTCTTCTCAGGAGAGTGCTGGTTTAAGACTTCTAATTAGAAGTATTACACAGAAAGTGTTCAATAATCACATCTAATAAGCCTTTCCTTTTCAAGAACACACATGAAATTGAGACGTTCCCACAAATTTTAATGCCTATTTGTTGTCTCTAGAAAACAATAAATAATTAGACATTAAAGTTTACAGGATCATCTACACTTTCCTCTTCACCTCATCATTCTTGTGTGTGTGTATGTACGTATGTGTGTGTAGCTTTCTTAGATGAACAACTTCTTGCTTGTTATTTATGGTAACTCAGCATCACAAATTAAATTCGTTGTGGTACAAGATTTAGGATAATTTTTTGAATTTAATTTTTAGAATATTTTGAATAATTTCAACCGAATCCTAGAAACAGGATTAATGTTTTTTGGTTTTACAATTTTAAAACATAATTTAAGTTTTTAATATCCATAAATATACATGTGCTATGATTTAAAAAAAAAATAAATCGTATGACTTGAATTTTATTCACTCTACTTCTCCTTGATTTATTTAATAAGGCTGGCCAACCTAGGAATGACGGTAAAGCTGGAAGTGGCTACTCATTCTGGTCTGATCCCAAAGCTGCATCTACAAAGTAAACTGGATTTTTTTTTTCCCTGGGGAAAGTAAAAGGACTCAACTGGATTTGGGCATATTTTGTGACACCTGCTTTGCCATAGGAGCTTAATTAAATAAAATTGCTAGCATCTGCCTGACAAATAATTGAAAAAAAGAGTCAATTCTCTTATTTTGCAAAAAGATATAATTTTAGGCAAAGCTGTGTATTTTCACAGGTGGTGATTCATCCTTTCCTCCGTCTACTAAATAAAAGAATTTTGCTACATAGCTTTAGGGTTATTTTAAGTTAATCATTAAAACTTGGAGAATATATAAAAGGTTCAGTTTGTAAAACACAATTTTTAGAGGATATTTTGAATTTTTTCCTACCAATTTTCTACACTCCTCAAAATCTAAGTGCAAAGACAAAACTATATTGAGCCATGACAGCATCAGCTACTGGCCGTTGGCCTCCTAAAGAAGAGGCTGCATGCATGTTAGAGTTTTTGTCTACAGTTCATTGCAAATAACCATATATTCCCTCCCCGTGTCTTTCTTTATCTCTTCTTAACGGTCAGGCTACGGGAAGAAATGATGAGGTTAATTTCAAAGAAAAGCAATAAAAGCTAAATGTGGAAAAACTGATTTTGCTTAACATTTTTTTTTTAATAAGCAGTTGTTGCATAGAAATGATTTTAAATCATTACTGCTTTGTTGAAAGCAATTTGTTTGTAGATAAAATTCTCATTCTTTTCAAGTCTCTTTACATTGCAGGACCTGGATTTTCTCTTTCTCGTTCTTGTTTTAATTTTCTTCAACATCAAGGCATTGTGTTTTACCTACTACCTCTCTGCCTAAGATGTGGATTGCTTTAAAAGTAGATATTTTGATTTTCTGGATTTTACTTTTCAAGTGGGTTTGGAAGTACTAATAACCCTGGAGATGTTAGCTGGCTTTCCAACTTTTAATCTTCAGTATAAACAATTTAAGCTAAGTTTTCCAAAATTAATATTAATTTAAACCATCTGTCCACCATCTGCTAATGTGAGATGCAAAACCAGAGTTTCTTTGTAATCTTTAATCAGACAGGAAAACACATATACATTCATAAAATGAATTTAAATTTCTTAACAAAGGAAATCTGAAAAGTTATTCTGAACGCCATGTATTCTTGGAGGAAAATTAACTTTTGCTCCAGTGTGGTTTTATGTCAATGAAGGCCAAGTGTCAATGGGCAAGTTGCCTAGTTCAGAAAGATCACAGGTAGAAACAATATCCTCTGGCATGTTTTCAAAAGAGAGAAGAATGCTGTCAGCAGTTGACATGAAATATTGATTTAAAGAATTTCAGTTTGCATTTGTCTAAAATATAAACGTCAAAATGGGGCTCACTTCTGCAGAAATATATACACATATATAAAACCATCCTTTTGAGCAGTAAATTTGAAACGGGGTCAAAATTTTTAATGTCTTCTATGGCAATAACTTCATTCTCTTCTCTTTTTAGGAGCTGACTAGGCCTGAGGACATTAACTAGCCTTCCTGTATAACCCACACATGATCCTTTGCTAAGTCAGTGGCCCTTTCACTTCCTTCAAAATTACTTCTTTTAGGAAGGTGAAGCTACATGACGCAAAGTATGCCAGTAAATGTTAAAAAAAAAAAATTAGGTCATTCACCCTGATATCTTATACACAAGAAATTTTACATCTGGATCATTATAAACTGAATTTTGATGTTTTCATTTCAGACATTTGGGGCTGTACAGAGACACATTCAGGGGAATTCAGAACAACTACTTGACTATTTTGAATAGAAATGCCCAGTTCAACAAATAGGAGATACATTTGAATTTTAAAGATATTTTCCATAATTATAAGGTTTTCATCTCCATGTTTAGCTGGTTCTTCAATAGAATTTTTAAATCTGAAGCTGAAATATTAGTTGGAAGAGTGGAATATGAACCAACTTTTATGTTATGGGGATGACCACATTATATACTCCCCCTCTTATTAGGGAGATTTCACTTGCTGTTGACAATGATGTGCAGTGGTGCTTCTCTGGGGTGACATCTAGGGAAAATGATTCCGCTGCACCACCACACAAAACCAATTAGAGAACTATTTTCTGCGACAGGTCACGAATTTACGTGGTTTCTCATGAAAAGATGTACCTTTTAATTTCTTTATTAAGATGACATCCGTGTCCCTTGAGACTTTTTGGGATGACAATCATTTGCTCATCATGCAAGAACATACACTCACTGAAATCACATTATGGGACAAGGGTGGAAGACGGTGTTCCTCATTTCACATTTTCCAAATAAGCTATTTTGCAAACTGATCATTAGAATCATATACATTAGCAAGACTTCTTGACAGGAATTTATTCAAACTCTAGTTAAGAAGCCAAAGGGAAGTAGAAGTACATATTCAAATGTGGTTGTCTACTGTGGGGTTCAAAAACATAACAGGGTCAAATTATTTAGACATTAGAAATTCAGCAAGCTTCTCACTATCCGAGATTAAGATATCAAGCGTCAGCAGAAATTGGTTGTTTTTTGAAAAGTGAATAAAATTATTCAAATCTGCCGCAAGTTTCTGCTTAATCATCTTAGGTTATTTTTGTATAATGTATCAAAAAGGAAAACTGAAAATTTCTACAATGTGCTGTATCTACTCATCAGAACATAAGGTTTAATTTTTTTAAAGTAAGAGTGACTTTATTTCAAAGTGAAGAACATAGTTTTGTACTATGAAGCCAAAAGCTCACTTGGAATAGAAGCACCAGCTATGGCCTGTATTTGTACTATAGCATTTCATCAGCTCTAAGGTTTTGGATTTTTCCTCATCAAGTATTTACTGTGAATCAATCAGCGATGAGCTCTACACTGAATGCCGGCAAGAGAGGAGCTAGAGAATTACGAAGGGAAATAGACAAGCGAATTAGCAATAACTTCACAATTTATTAAATGCTATGACACAAGTGATATTGGGAGTAATTGAAGCCTGGAGAAGGGGCATTGAGCATAATGTGGGGAGGGGAAACGGTCAGTGAAGGCTTTTGGGAGGAAGGGATACGTGACTAGGGCCTCAAAAGATGAGTCCATGACGGTCACCTTTTGAGGATGACTCAAAAAGAGAACAGCATTCTGGGAGAAAGAACAGCGAGAGAAAACACAGAAGCACAACAAGGCATGGTGTGTGAGGAGGAAACTGCAAACAACTTGGTGCACCAATGGCGCAATAAACACAAGGCAAGCATAGCAAGAGACAAGGTGGGAGAGGTAGGTGGAGCCCAGATCTTGGGGACCCTTGTGAGGATTACATCATATACTGTAATTTTTCTATTTCTAAGATGCATGATTTTTTTTTTTTAATTTCAATTTTTCTCAAATCAGAGTGCATACAATTACTGTTGGAAGAGACTTGTCACCTGCTAGGCAAAGGAGTAAGCTGCGATGAAACAAATACTGCCTGTTCATGGGCGAACTCAACCATGCTGACAACTTCATCCAGTTGGATCATTTTTCTCTCCCAATTACATTAAAATGGTAGTACTGAAAGGAAGCCACCCTATGTACAAAAGGTTGCTTCTGATGCTCGGTAATGTAATTACAGTAAGAAGAAATTACCCAAATTTTTTAGGAATGAACATAAAATTCCAAGGCTGGTTATAGGAAGACAGAAGGGGTTGAACAAAGAAAGGAATGGTAAAGATGACCCAGATAAGGAATACTCAGAGTCAGTGAAATACCCAGAAGGTGCAGTGTCAAGAGAGTGAAGGAATGTAGTGTTTCTAGAAGGAATGAGGGATCAGCATTGTCAAACCAGGTAGAGGGTCTGGTCAGGTGAGGGCCCATTAATGACCTCAGCAAGGCAGAAGGCTGGTTATAGTCAGGAGGTCTCTAGGAGATAAGCCATGAGTGGCAGCAAATGTAGGTAACACTTGAAAAATCTGGATGTAGAAGAGAAAAAAAAAGTGAAAAGTAACTAGAAGGAGAATATAGGAGAAGCTTAAGCATGATTATAATCTAAGGGTAAGGAGCCAAGAAAAAAATGAAGACATACGTGTGAGAGGAATAAATAACGAAACTCTAGCCCAGAGGAGGCAGGAAGTAAGGGTCATAGGGACATAAATGGGTTGTCTTGAATATTCTTTGAAATTGAAGGAAAGGTGGTAAGTTGTAAGACATGGGTACGTTTGGTAGATATGTGGGGATCTGAGTGAGATCGTATCTGATATCTTCAATTTTCTAAGGAAGGAAAGGAAGGAGAGTGAACTGTGTTATCAGAACCAGCAAGAGATGGGGAGCTGGAATACAGCCTTTTCCTGCCCTCCCACCGGCACACCAAACCAGAAGTCAGAGGGCAAAGTAGTGTGGATAATCTAGTCTATAGAGATCAGCCTTCCAGTACAGAGCCAGAATAGACAAAAGTGAAGAAAAGGAATATTCAGCCCAGGTGATAAGCTGATGCAGAAGATTGTGTGCAAAGACGACTATGCTAAATTCCTTCTCTCTCTCTCTATGTGCTCCTCTGCAATGTGGCTCTGCGCCCAGGAAGAGCTGGAATCTAGTTCCCTGCCCTTGAATCTGGGCTAGCCTGTGACTTGCTATGACTAATAGAATGTGCTGAAAGTTTGGTTTTGTAACATCTGGGCCTAGGCCTCTAAAGGCCTTGCAGCATTTCCCCTTGCCTTCTTGAGACACTAGCTGCCATGTAAGGACATCTTCTTGAGGATGAAACGCCATGTGGAGAAGGAGGCCCAGCTAGGCACGTGAGGAGGCCATCTTGGACCATCCTGCCCCAGTCAAGCAGCCAGATGACTCAAGCCACACAAGTGACCCAGGCAAGATCAGTTGTTGCTCTAAGGCACTAAATTTGGGGGAGGTTTGTTATGCAACAATAGATAACTGATACAGCTGGATAGCATGGGCCTTAAAGGAGGATGAGCTAAGAACATTCTAGCTTCTCTCAGCCCTATGATGTTGGGATATGTAGTAATATTGCTGTTTTTTTTCTCGTTTTGTAAACATTTTATTGAAGTTAGAAGCATAACAAACATTTTTAAATTAAAAATACATTCTAGATCAGTGGTTGCTAGGGGCTCAGGGGAGGGGAAGAAGAATGAGTATGTCTAACACAGGGGAATTTTAGGGCACGGAGACTATTCTGTATGATACTTTAATGGTGGATACATGACATTATACATTTGTCAAAAGCCAAACAACTGTGCAACACAAAGTGTGGACTCTAATGTAAACTACAGACTTTCAATAATGTATCAACATTGGCTCTTCAGTTGTAACAAATGTACCATACTGATATAAGATGTTAATAACAGGAGAAACTATGATCAGGGGAAAGAGAGGGATATATGGGAAGTGTCTGTACTATCTGATCAATTTTCTGTAAACCTAAAACTGCTCTACAAATAAAGTCCATTAATACATTCTAGCTTTTTTAATCATTCTTAAAACCAAATCAAACCAAACCAAAATGCCAGGTGATACCAGGAGAGTGGGATTCCCTAGGTACCCTCAAGAGAGTTCCATACTGTCATGTACCACATAATGGTGTTTGGGTCAATGATGGACCACAGATATGACGGTGGTCCCATAAGATTAGTACCATATAGCCTAGGTGTACAGTAGGCTATACCATCTAGGTTTCTGTAAGTACACTCTATGATGTTCATACAATGACGAAATCACCTAATGACGCGTTTCTCAGAATAGATCCTTGTTGTTAAGCGATGCATGACTGTAATTTGTTTTTTAATGTGAGGATTGCTATCTAAAACATAGTTTCCTTTTGTATTAGCTCTACAAATAAAACAATAATATAAAATAATGCCATATTTTGCCTAGAGAAAAATATAATGACATTAACGAAGAAGTGAGAAATTATGACATATGTAGGGTACTCACAGAAGTGCTGCTTACCTGCAAGGAGAATGGTGAAAATGTCACCATGCTGCTTTTGAAGAGTTTTCAAGAAACCTAAGGCATCTTTTTGTAATTTCAGGGACTCTCCAAGGTAAGGAAGCCAGCCTTTTATCAATGGAGGCTCACCAGGTCTCCTATGAGGGAAAAAAAAAGGAATAAAAATAAAAAATTGTTATTCTAATACATGTGGGTTATCAATCCAGTCTAGAAGCGGATGGGGTGAATTGCACTGCTTCTTACAATTCTCTTAGTCAATGATTCTTATAAATATACACATTTATTTATTGAACGTTCAGTATGTGTGGCTCTGGGGTAGATTGTTTAATTCACAGCTTTTGGTAAGCAATTTTTTAAAGAAATTGTGTATTACAAGGCTTAAATGGCTGGCTGAAATGACGGACGCATTCAGTAAACATTTTTTGCACTTGCTGTGCTCAGGGTGTTAGATGTCAGGTAGTTTAGTTGCCAAAGTAAAGCTCTTTGTTATCAGGTGTCAATTAGGCTGGAATTACATAACTGGAAGAGAGACAATAATCTCGAAAAATCTTTTAACGCTATAGAGAACAATTGAAACCTCAACATTATTTCCATGAGGTATATTTTGACATATTCTTCTATGAAGTTTTTTATCCAAACTACAAATGAATAGGAATATTTGTTAAATTTTACAAGACAACTTTTAACATATGAAGCATATTCGAGGAAACACCGAAATACTATGAGTTAAAAAACAAGTTTCTTCTTTTTTGACCTCTAATCCTAGCAAAACTGGACTTCAAAATTTCTTCCTAGTCATCAATTGGTGAACTCAATCTGATTGAAAGCAAAAAAAAAAAAAAAAGAAAAGAAAGAAAAATCCAAAGCCATTTTATCCTAGAAGGGATTAAAACAAATATTCAAGAGAACTCTGAGGATTCTCTAGCCCATCTGTGAAGATGACTTATACTACATTCAGTGCAACCCATTTTGATTAATCACAAGATATTCCCAGCTCAGATCTAATCAAAGATCAAGATTATGATCATACTCAGCATGAACTCTTACGGAGCTAGATTAACCCTATCAGAGGCTCTTATTTTCCCACAATGCAACATGGCAGAATTAAACTTAAAAAATAAACACCAGATCTTTCGGGGTCAAAAGATAAACCAAACAAAATACATCCGAGATGTGATATAAATAAAGGAAATAGGTATCAAAACTTGGCTTTCTGTTTTTAGAGGAGGACAATTTATTTTTATACTAATTTACAAAATGTATGCTATTGTTTAATTCCTTATACTTCAAAATAGGAAGACAGGAAACGGGGCAGAGAAAGGTGCATCTTATTCTTCAGCCTTTTCCCAATTACTTTCTTGAACGCAACCTTTAGCAAGAGTGACGTGCTTTTTTGAGAAATATAAGAAAATACTGTACCAAGAAAATATTGTAATGGTCAATTTTATATCCAAAGATTAAACAGGAAGAGACTGTACATATGTCTGTGGAGTAGCATCCCCAAGTTAGAAACTGCTGTGCCCTGTTCTACCAACGAATGATCCTTTCAAAACTGGCAAGGGATCTAGTTCACAAAATTTCCTTTCAAAACATTAACCCTCTCCCTTGGTCTACTTTTACTCTGTTTTGTTCAATGGTTGTTTGAACACTGCATTGTGACAAAGAGTTTGAAAGAATTTTTGTCATATTCTAATTTAATGAAACTAATTTCATCCTCTATGCTCTCTCATTTGGTTGAAAGCTGTCATTCTTCATGGAGTTTCCAGGGGGGAGAGGAGGAAGGTTGGAGCTGAGAAATCCAGAGGGAATATTAACTTAGCATTCAGAGTTAGGCAAATTCACATTAGGAAGTCATTTTATTGTTACCAAGATGAGAGGGTTATCATTTCTTACAGCTTTGCTCATTTTGGCAGCCATAAGCTTAAAACTATTAAATACCACGTCACAACTACGCATATTTTCAGAAAAAAATATAGTCCTAGTTCAAATTATGACCCATCAAAGACAGGTAACAGAAATCTGTCTTCATCAGTGTATTTGTAAAAATTACTTAGGGAGGAAAGATGCCACCATAATGATCCACAAAGGCCTGCTGACACCTGACACAGTGCAAATACTGCTATTTGTCTCTCTCATGCTCTGTGACTTTGAAAATGAAAGACCACTGTGCACTGCTCAGTGAGGGGATAGGATGCTTAATGCTTGTGGGATGGTGAAGTTCCAAAACTCAGCAAGAACAGATCCTGAAGAAATGGCGGATAACTGGAAAAAAAAAAGCAAAAAAAAACTATGATCTATTCCCCCTCTTATTCTCACTCAAACAATATACACTTCCTCAAATATTCTTTTTACTATTTAAAGGACTACAAGGACACATCTTGAAGTTTATGCAAAGTGTCAAATACAGTCCAAATTTATCTGGAAGGAAACAGTGGAGAACAATCTTAATAAATAAAATACCTATAAAATACAAAAGACATTTAAGACATTTTCCTTTGGTTAAAAAGAAGCATATAAAATTTAAAAGAGTGAACCAATATAGAATACTTGGTTTCTAATGCTATTTGAAGTTTGTCATTATGCTATACTTTTAGTTAAATAAATAGGTAAAAGATTTGGCTAGTGACCTATCACACATTGTTCCCCTAGACATTTAAAGCCCAGCACTGTCCACAGCAATCTATACTTGTCAAAGTAATTTCTTCTTTTCCATTTTTCCTGTGATCACGCCAGGCTAGCAGTCCGAGTTATTGCAACAGCCTCCTGACTAAGTAGTGAGCAACCTTTACACGTGTACCTCAATTCAGAGAAAATAAAATTATGTGTTGACTAAAAGTGTTTAAAGACATCATGTATTCGTATCAGGTCACCTAATATCTGTAGCAGTGCCTTAACAATTTTTTATTTTTCCTATTAAGTAAAGATTTTCTTTTTTCCATATGTGGTTAAAATTTCAGAAACTATGTAACTGATGTGCATTGCAGTACCTGATTATAATACTGACCTTTTGAACAAACTTTCTTGTTGAGCAAGAAACTGTTGAACTTGTTCTATTTTACCTTTCCTTGACTTACTTTGGAAGCTACTTAATTGGAAAATGTAATTTGCCTCAAAGTGATTCTTAAAATTGTATTCTTGAAACATTCTCTATTCTCCCACACTTCCTTGGCTCCAATGCAGGCACAAGAATACCTAAAAATGTTCCCACAACTCTTAATAATTGAGAATCAACATGCTTTTCAGGTTACTGGGGAGAGGGGGCCTCACTGCAGGGCTATGGATGAGATCCCAAAAGAGGAGGAGCGAGAGGAGGACATAGCTGAATCTTGACATACCAGCAAATCTAGATATGTTTACAGATAGTGTCTGATTTTACCATTCTAGTTAGTCATTAATTAATTGTTAGCCAATTATCAGCCATTTAACAAAAACTAAGGGAAAAAACTAACAAAATTTCAATCTAGGACTTTCAGTTTCTGGTCTGACATCTAAGGAGTTTGGAAGACATTACTCCCATCTTCACTACAAGAAAAAAGCTGAACAAACTGCAAATCAACAACTCTTCTTAGATTCATCAGAGAATTGATGTCACAGGGCAAACTGATGCCCTGAAAGCTAGCGAGACAGGTGAATACAGAATGAATTACATAGCTTACTCGGAACAGACACTGCTGCTACAGCCGTCAAGTGGTAGGAACTCTTAAAGGGTAACTGACTAATTGCTAGAGACTAAACAAGGTCTAACTCGTGGTATAAAAACTCCCAGCAGTGTCAGATAATCTGTGTAGGCATGTATCTACTGAAGAAACTGAATCAATAATTTATAATCTTCCAAAGGAGAAGGCACCAGGTCCAGATGATCTCATTGGTGAATTTTATCAAACATTTAAGGAAGAAATGATACTAATTCTCTATATTCTATTCCAGAAAATAGAAGCAGAGAGAACACTTCCTAACTCAGTAATACCCTAATACCGAAACCAGACAAAGGCACAAAAAGGAAAATTACAGATATCTATCATAAACATAGGTAAAAATCCTCAACAAAATAACAGCAAATTGAATCCAACAATGTTTAGAAAGAATTCTATCATGAGCAAGTGGAATTTATTCTAGGTATGCAAAGCTGGCTGAACATCTGAAAATTAATGTAATTAATGTAATCCATTACCTCGAAGAAATAAAGAAAAATCATTTGATCACATCAATAGATACAGAATAAACATATGACAAAATCCAAGACCTATTCTTGATAAAACTCTCAGCAAACTAGGAATAGACAGGAATTTCCTCAACTTGATAAAGAACATCTATAAATACCCTACAGCTAACATCATACTTAAGAGTGAGAAACTAGAAACTTTCCTCCTAAGATTTGGAACAAGGCAAAGATGCCTCCTTCACTGGAGGTCTTCACTAATGCAATAACACAAGAAAAGGAAATAAAAAGTATACAGATTGAGAAGGAAGAATTAAAACTGTCTTTGTTTGCAGATGACATGATTATCTATATAGACCATTGCAAAGAATCAAAATGAAAAAAACCCTCCTGGAACTAATAAGCAATTATAGCAAGGTAGAAAGATACAAGGTTAATACACAAAAGTAAATCGCTTTCCTGTATGCCAGCAATGAACAAGTGGAATCTGAAATAAAAAACATAATACCATTTATATTGGCACCCATAAAAATGAAACAGGTACAAATCTAACAAAATATGTACAAAATCTATACAAAGAAAATTATAAAACTGTGATGAAGAAATCAAAGAAGATCTAAATAAATAGAGAAATATTCTATGTACATGGATAAGAGGATTCAATATTGTCAAGCTGTCAGTTCTCAACTTGATCTATGCATTCAATGCAATCACAATCAAAACCCCAGAAATTTATTTTGTGGACACTGACATACTGATTGTAAAGTTTATATGGACAGGGCAAAGACCCAGAATAGCCAACATATTATTGAAGGGGGAGAACAAAGTTGAAGACTGACACTACCTGACTTTATGACTTACTATAAAGCTACGCTAACTAAGACAGCGTGGTATTGGTGAAAGAATAGACAAATAGTCAATGGTACACAAGAGAGAGCCCAGAAATAGACCCACACAAATATAGTCAATTGATCTTTCACAAAGGTGCTTAAAGATATTCTTTTCATTGGAACAAGGATGATCTTTTCAACAAATAATGCTAGAACAACTGAACATCTACTTGTAAAAATATGAATCTAGATACAGTTCTTATACCTTTCACAAAAATTAACTCAAAATGGATCAGAGACCTAACTGTCAAATGCAAAAACTATAAACAAGTCTTAGCAGATAACATAGGGAAAAAACCTATGGGGTTGGTGATGACAATTTGGATAAAACATTAAAGCTACAATCCATGAAAGAAAAAAACGCATTAGAATTAAACTTCTGCTCCACAAAATACACTGTTAAGAGAATGAAAATCAAAGCTGCAAACTGGGAGAAAAATCTTTGCAAAACACATATGTGATAAAGGACTAGTATCCAACACACAAAGAACTCTTAAAACTCAACAGTAAGAAAAAAAAATTAAGAGCCAGCCCTGACGGCATAGTAGTTAAAGTTCAGCACTCTCACTGCTTCACTGGCCCGAGTTTGATTCTCCATCATGGAACCACACCACTCATCTGTCAGTTGCGATGCTGTGGTGGTGGCTCACATAGAAGAACTAGAAGGACTTACAACTAGAATATACAACTATGCACTGGGGTTTTGAGGGGTGGAGGAAAGAGGAAGATTGGCAACATATGTTAGCTCAGGATGAATCTTTTCCAGCAAAAAAAAAAATCAAAAATGGCTAATTTGAACAGACACCTCACATAGGAAGATATACAGATGGAAAATAAGTATATGAAAGGATGCTCCAATTCATATGTTATCAGGGAATTGCAAGTTAAAACAACAATGCGATACCACTACACACCTATTAGAATGGCTAAACTCAAAACATTGACAGCCCCAAATGCTAGCAAGGATGTGGAGCAACAGGAACTCTCATTGCTGGTGGGAATGCAAAATGGTACAGCCACTTTGGAAGACAGTTAGGCAGTTTCTTGAAAAACTAAACATACTGTATGAATCAGCAATTTTGGTCTTTGGTATTTACCCAAATGAGTTGAAAATTTGTGTCTACACAAAAACCTGCACACGAATCTTTACAGCAGATTTATTCATAATTTCCTGAACTTAAGAAAAATCAAGATGTCCTTCAACTGGGGAATGGATAAATAAACTGTGGTAAATCCATATAGTGGAATATTATTTAGCTATAAAAAGAAATGAGCTATCATGCCACAAATAGACTTGGAGGAACCTTAACTACACATTGCTAAGTGAAAGCAGCCAATCTGAAAGGGCTACATACTATATGATTACAACTACGTGACATTTTGGAAAAGGCAAAACTATGGAGATTATTAAAAGGTCAGTAGCTGCCAGTTGTTTAGAGGGCAGGGGGATGAAGAGGTGGAGAACAGAAGATTTTTACGGCGGTGAAACTATTCTGTACGTTACTGTAATGGTGGATACACGTCATTCATACATTTGTCAAAACTCATATAATGTACAACACAAAGAGTGAACCCTGATGTAAACTTTAGGACTTTAGTTAGCTGCAATGCATCAGTGTTGGCTCAATTCTAACAAATATAACACACTAATGCAAGATGTTAATAATAGGGAAAATTGAGGCAACGATAGGGTGGGGAGGGGGTATGGGGGAACGCTCTGCAATTTCCTCTCAATTTTTCTGTAATTCTCAAATCGCCCTATAAAATAAAGCATACATATATATATATGATTTATAGATATGTATAGATTTGTATTTACATATATAAGATTTTAAGCAGGAAACTGATATAGAAGTTTCCATTTTTCCAAAAAGTTAAAGAGGTTTTTTAAAAGACAGGCAATTCTATGCATTAGTATTGGTCAGTGTGTAAAGTGGTGCAAATGCTCCAGTATTTGCTTTTTTAAGTAAAGGGTTCTAGAAACCCAAAAGTGAAAATATCAGCTGTGAATTATCTCCAGCCATGATAGGTCCATTTCTTCTTTTTTTTTGTTCAATTGAGGTCACATTGGTTTATAACATTATATAAATTTCAGATGCACATCATTATATTTTGACTTCTGTATAGGCTGCATTGTGTTCATCAGCAAAAGTCTAGATGCCATCCATCACTGTACACATGTGGTTTCCCCACTCCTTCAGTCATTTCTTGCTATGAACCCATATGGAGCCATTGGTATGAAATTCCAAGCACCTATTTAAGACTCTGGATGGACTGAGATTTCTGTACTTTTTTTTTTTTTAAAGATTTTATTTTTTTCCTTTTTCTCCCCAAAGCCCCCCCGTACATAGCTGTATATTCTTTGTTGTGGGTCCTTCTAGTTGTGGCATGTGGGACGCTGCCTCAGCGTGGCCTGACGAGCAGTGCCATGTCCGCGCCCAGGATTCGAACCAACGAAACACTGGGCCGCCTGCAGCGGAGCGTGCGAACTCAACCACTCCGCCACGGGGCCAGCCCCAGATTTCTGTACTTTTTAGCTCAGCAAGTTGGTTGTCAGTGACCCTGGGAAGTATTTCAGCCAAAGTTACTTTCTTCCTTGGCATTGTGGGGTTTTTATCTATTTTATTTGTCATTCATTTTTTTCATTTTTTCTTTACTCTTTTTAATCTTTTTAAAATTTTTCTTTATTTTATTTATTTTTCTCATTTTTCTTTATTCTTCTCATTTTTTCTTTATTCATTTTTTCTTTTTAAAATTTAGTTTGTTAATATTTGTTTTTGTTTATTTTTGTCTGACACTGTTTTGATTCCATTAGAAAAACTGGTTTTTCAGGTGGGCTTTGGAAGTGATTTTCTTTTGAGGTGATTTGGATCAAGTTTCTCACCAGCTTTCCTCAATTTTAAGCTGAGCTTGGAACACCTTGCCTTCAAGCCCATCAGTAAGTGCAACATGCCGTGGGGCCTCCCGTCCATCTCTGCTAAGGAGGAGACCCATATTGGCAATGACCATTGGCAAGGATACCTCTACCTGGGCACATCCTGACTGGGAAAGAAGTGGCTGTAAAGATCATTAACAATAATCTGCAGAACTCCTCCAGGCTTCAGAGACTACTCCAGGAAGTCAAAATAATGAAGGCTTGGATCACCCCAAAATTGTGAAATTCTTTGAAGTGATGGAGACCGAGGAAACACTCTACCTTGTCATGGAGTATGCTAGTGGAGAAGAGGTGTTCGATTACCTGATGGATAATGGCAGCATGAAAGAGACAGAGGCCCCAGGCTAACTCTGGCAGAGGGTATCCCCTGTACACTACTGCAAGCAGAAGTGTATGTCCGTATAACTAAAGGCAGAAAGCCTGCTCTTGGATGCTGACTAGAACATCAAAGTTGCAGACTTTGGCTTCTCCAATGAATTCACCTGGAACTCTCACCAGGGCCAAAAGTCAGACGGCCTTATGATGGACGTGTGGAGCCTGAGAGTCATCTTTTATATGCTGGTCAACAGATCCCTGCCTTTTGATGGACAGAACTTCAAGGAGCAGGGGGAACGGGTACAGAGTGGAATATACCAAATTTCCTTCTACTTGTCCACAGAGTGTGAAAACCTGCTCAAGAAATAGCTCATCCTCAATTCCAGCAAGAGAGGCACTTTAGAGAAAATCATGAAAGTTCCATGGATGACTGGGCTCATGAAATGAGCAACTAAAGCGTTACACAGAGCCACCCCTGACTACAAGGACCCCTGTGGACTGAGTTGATGGTGTCCATGGGCTCCACAGCATGAAGAGCGGTGGGAAGAAGCAATGGCACAATGTGAAGGCTGTGAAGATTGTCTGCCCTGAGTCATCATCCACAGCTAGAGACACCATGGGGTGCTGAATGACACTCACCTCACAGAGTGCATCAACATTGACTTTTTAAAGAAATTTGTTCACAATATACCTTAGGTGAATAAAGCAGGTAAGTAACCACAGGCACAACAGCATATTATTTTTTTAAAAATACAAAGGGCTATCAATGGGAAGAGAAAGGTCTGGTATATTTTAAGATGTTAATGGTCATTATTTATGGGAGTTGAGATTACAGGAATTACAAAGATTTGGTCATTGGCATCTTCTAATTTGCATGACACGAACATACCGTTTTTGAAGAATACTTGTATTTTGTAGAATATCCTTCAGTTTGGGTTGTCTGATGTTTTCTCATGATTGGATTGAGGTTGTAACATTTTTGGAAGGAATCTCACAGAAGTGGTGTGCCCTTCTCGGTGCATTGTTGCTTTTGAAAATTTTTTAAAAAATGCTATTTTAGTGTTAAAATGAAAGCCATGTACAGAAGGCACTATCTTACAAAAAGTAGTTGATGGCAAAAAATACACTCTACAAATGAATCAAAGGCTGATTCTAAAAATGAGTGTAACATTCCTAAGGCGGGTGAGTGGAGAAACCGCTGAGATTCGCCATAAGGACAAGCAGAACCCACCCCACCCACACTCTGAAAATAAAGAGCAGACACGGGAGGGGGGGTCAGACTCTGTAGCTGTACAAAGTATGGACACATGGTACCGCCCGGACTACCCCATTGCTTCCACCAGGGTCCAAATGACATGCTAATGAGGCAGGCAGTGTTGGTTTCTGTGACAGCCACAAGAAGGAGGGGTGCTCTTCACAACTGGGGGTGCAGCTGCTGGACTGTGATAATCGACGTCCCTGACTGTCTCTTCAAGGCTCCACTGTGCCTTGTAGCACAGAGCACACTGTCCCCACTCCCTCACAAAACGCCAGTGCATCTTATGTGTACAGTTAGGGACCAGGTTAATTCTTTTCCCTTGTATATGATAAATAATATATTCTCTAGGACTCTCGATTCATATGTTGAACATAAATGATCTGCTTAATATTTCTGTTTACTGCAAGAATCAGACCCACTGTAATCTCTTTTCAGGATAAACATTAATCCAACTCTGTCTAGAAAAATTACACAATTCATTACCATAAGTAATCTCCATTGTACGTTGTGCTTAACCTTCATTTTTCCCCCAGTCCTATAATCTTGCAAATCCACTGGTGCTGTGTGATTGGCATCTGGTGTTCACACAACCTCTGCCTCACAAAGAACAAATGAAAATCCCTCGATAAAAATGCCACTTTTCAGTCTATCAATGATTCAACTCTCTGCTCTTTAGTAACTTTTGAACCACTCTAGAAAGGTCTGTTAACTTTGTGAGTCATAAATAAGGTCTTTACTCTTGAAATGTTTTGGCTCTATCAGGACGAAAATTGACTTAAAACTTGATTTAATTTCCTGGTAGCAAAGACATCATAGTTCAAGCACTTTTGATCAAACCATTAAATGTAATGGCAATGTAAAATCAAGCGATGCTGAATGGTCACAAATTTCTCCATTATTGGCATGGAATCAGAGCAAAACCAATATGAACACGACTAAATATGTCTTCACACCCTAAAGTGTAGCTCTTTAAGCCACATTCCAGTTGAATTTGTAGCTGGCACTTCATCTATGCAATTGTGTGATCTGAACAAAGCTTTGTAGAATGTGCCTTGTAAACTCGATTCCATTAGCAGATTTATACTAATGCCTTGATCAAGTGAGTGATTTGTAAATGTTTCTTTGGGTAAGAAGCAAAACCACATCCACGTAGGATTTCACTCAGAGAAGTCTATGATTGAGCTTTTGTTTTTCGGCTGGGGGGGATGCCCAGGTTGGCACTACGGAACTAATGTCAAGGCATATTTTCAGAAAACTATCATTTAAAACTTGAGTCTTAAGCAGGCCCCACAATGACCACAGCACTGGAGTACTGTTCCTTTATGAACCTGACCCCTGCTTGGTAAGGCATACGTCAAGCCCTCATCTGTTCCTCTGTGCATTGTTGCAATAGCCTCCTGATTAATCTTGCCACACCATGAGGCTCAGATCCCAGATTCTGCCACTACTACCAGCTTGGTGATTTTGGCCAATTTACCTAACTTATCTGTGCCTTGGCTTCCTCATCTGTAAAATGGATATACTACTGCACTTCCTCATGTGAGAATTTAAAAAGTTGATGCGTGTAAAGAACTGAGGGCAATGACTTGCACATAATAAGCACTCAAAATGTTAGCCGCTATTATTATTATTGTTGTTGTTATTACTATCGCCACATTGCTGCCTGGGGTCATCTAAAATACAAATCTAACCATGGCTCTCTCCTGATTTCTTTTTCCTAAAAGTTTTCAATAGGGTACCAATTTTTAAGATTTTGTTTTCATTTGCTCGCATGCTTCCTTTATTTGTTTAATTTAGATTTGGTTTAGGGCTGCCATATATGATTTGCTCGTCAGAGGATGCAGCACTAGAATTCACCTTTCCACTTTAAGAGAAATGATAACTTTTCAGGCTTTGTATTGTCTGAGCAAACACACTCAAAGGAACAAAAGTGCCTCAGAAGAGCACTGGATCTTAGGAGAAATCCAGTCAAGAATGTTTAACGGCCTAGACGATTGTAAAAGAGGGAAATCGATTCATAATCGAAAGTTATTTCAACTCCTTAATTAAAATAGAAAACCATGCAACTGAATTTGTAATTTCTGACATGATCAGTTGCTAATTTATTTTACAGATGAGATTTGATTGGACTCCATGGAAGAGATATCAATTCCATTAACTCATCATTTCTTACATTTGATTAAATCATTTGATTTTGAAATGTTTAATCAAAAATGAGACCCCACAGTTTTGTGGAGACTAAATTATAACAAGAAGACTAGCCCAGAGAGCCTTGGTAATGACAATATAGAGATCAATGCCAACAATACACAAACGCATAGTCAAGTTATCAAATGATATTTCATCAACTCAAGCCAATGAAGAAACGAAGTTCCAAATCCTGAAGGCCAACCCTAAAATAATCAAGCACAGCTTATCAGACTCATAGGAAAGGCAATGCAAGGGCACTCTGGTTTGCTGAAGTGGGAAACTAATGAAAAGCCCAAGGACCATATGTTACATCTGCTTCATAATGCAATAATTCATAACCATATTTTAATATTGGAAAAACCATATCATTACATTTGTAACACAGCACATGGCACTGAGAAAAGCAACGTTTTGATCTTGTCATGATGTAGAGGGCTTTTTGAAAAGGAAAATAACCCTTCTTCTCCAAAGATTGGTTCCTAACTTTGGATGGTGACTTTAAGTCACTGCATGAAAGGAGTGTGTGACTACTTCATGAAATCGATCATCGCTAATACTGGAACCTGGGCCACAGGAGACACAGCATCATATTTAGACACAGAAATCACTAAGGTTTGCAAATTCTACAGTTCTATTAAAGATAACATTTTACATATTTTAAACACAATTCTTGCAACGTTCCTTGTTCATGTTATTCCCTCTTACGTGCACCCTCCCACTTATTTTGTGAAACCAATTTTCAGTGTTTATACCATCATCATTATTTAGGCAGTGTTCAATTGCTTTGTTTTTGTGTTTGCCTTGCTTTCTATGTACCCATCACTAATTCCTATCAATCTCTTTTAGTACTCTCTAAAATCTCTCTCAATATGGCCAGACATATGGTCCTGTAATTTTCATATAGCTCCTCTCCTATTTTCCATCAAATTTTCTTTTGCTCCATTTAATGAGAGACTTTCTTGATTTTATCCCTTTCACAGATTATTTTATTTCTACTCTTAGATTCCTCATTTCCAGGAGTTCTTCTGTGAGCTCTGATTATATCTTATACAAATTGCATTCCGTTCTTGTTTTATGAGTGCAAATTCTTCTCTTATCTCTCAAAGACTATTAAATATAGTTTTGGGGGATTTTTTTCCTGTCCCTGAATTGTCTGTTTCTTCCACATCTCTTTTTTTTTTTCTGTTTCTTCGTTATGGATTCTCTCTTTCATGATGGAAGCTTTCCTCAATGTCTCATGATCGTGAGCTTCCTTTCACATTTGAAAACAAGGCTGTGTGTGTGTCCTGTGTCAGGGGGGCTGGTGGATTTCACCATATCGTGATTGGAAGGGGACACAGTCATTTTAATGAGCTACTTCTCTTTGCTAGGTTAAATGGATGAAGCTGTATCTTTTTATGAATTTTAATTTTCCTTTAGGGACTTTGAGAATGGAACTTGGTATACCAATATATGTAAATACATTTCCTATAAAGAGTTAACATCAGCCAATTTTGAATTTGTCTTAATTATAATTTTTTAGAGATTATTGCCAAAGTCATTCGGAGCAACGTTTGCAGATAAACAATTTTAGAGTTCATTTCTATTTACGGAGGTGAGAATAGATGGAAGACATTATCACAAAATAGAAGGTGGCATTAGAAGTCAGAAAAGAGGGAAAGATGATGAGTTCTGTACTTATGCAAGTTATCAGTTAAAATTCCAGGGTGTAGTAAGAGATTTTATTCTTTATTAAGGGATTTTATTATTTCACAAAATTACTCCAACACTCCCATAAGTGTTGTTAACTCGTTTCAGGGCCTGGGAGGATTGGGCACAACTGGTAGGGAGAACTGGTATACACTTCTTTTTCATTATAGGAAGCGTGTGTGTGTGTGTCTGTGCACGCTCACACAGGCATCTGTATTTTAAACTGGGACTTGGACAAAGTGATGCCAATGTCAATAATACATTAACTCTTTTCACAGACCACCCTTCAGAAGGCAGATGACTCAACTTCCTGTAGCACAAAGCAGTAAAAGAGCAAGGACGCCCGAATCTCTCCCCTTTCATTTCCTCAGATACTGCCTCATCCCTCCTCAGAAATACCTGGATTTTGACAGAACTCTTAGGTATCTAAAGAAGGTGTTTTATCTTCTCCATAAATAGGGCACAAACTAAGAAAACAGAAACCACTATTAGATTTGTAAATGAACATTCTATCACCTTGAAAGCTTACCAGTAAGTCCTCAAAATATTCATTTAATAATTATTAATGACCATTTAAAATTCATTGTGCATCTTTCCTTGAATTAAAAATTCCATCCTGTTATTTTCAGAGGGTTTTATTTCAAAGCATGAATATGAACAGAATAAGCAGTTTAGATAGATAGATAGATAGATAGATGCTTATGGCAGGGAAAGTCCCCTAAAAATTAGGGACATATATATTAAAAGTCTTATAACTCTATAATAAGCAGATAATCCAATAAAAAATGAGCAAAAGATCTCAATAAACCTTTCACCAAAGAACATACACAAATGGCCAATAAGCACATGCAAATTAAAAACAAATGAGATACTACTGCTCACTTGTTAGAATGGAGAAAATAAAAAAGAATGACTATACCAAGTGTTGGCAAGGATGAGGAGGAACTGAAATTCTCAAAATAATATCATCACTCTGGAAAAGAGTTTAGCAGTTTCATATAATGTTACTCATCAACTAACTATATGACCCAACAATTCCACTCCTAGGTATCTCTACCCAAGAGACATGAAAACATATGTCCACACAAAGACTTGTATGTGAATCTTTGTAGGTGCATTAATCACAATAGCCAAAACCTAGAAACAATTCAAATATCTACCAACTAGTGAATGGGTAAACAAAAGATGCTGGAATATTATTCAGCAACAAAAAAGAACAAACCACTGATGTATGCAACAACACTATAAACCTCAAAAGCATTATGCTAGGATAATGCTAGCATGATTCTATTTATACAAAATTTCTCGAAAAGATAAAAATAGAGGCAGAAGGCAGATAGTTATCCCTAGGAATTGAGGGTAGGCGAAGGGATTAAATGCAAACAGGTATAAGGAGACTTTTTAGATGAAGGAAGTGTTCTAAACTAGATTGTGGTGATGGTTGCACAACAGTATCAATTTAACAAAATTCATCAAACCGTATACTTAGAATGGATGGAGTTCATGGTATATAAAGCACATCTCAATGAGCCTGCTAAAAACAACTTAGGTATTTTGTACGATTGATTTCATATTTCAATTATCACACAAGTCTTTAAATGAAAGATATCTTGCCAAAAATTATATTTAAATTCCTGTTATAGGTAAAGAAATGCAAGGGGAGCTGGCCCTGTGGCCAAGTGGTTAAGTTCAGGCACTCCACTGTGGTGGTCCAGGGTTTTGCTGGTTTGGATCCTGGGCGTGGACCTAGTACCGCTCGTTAAGCCATGCTGAGGTGGCGTCCCACACAGCACAACCAGAGGCACTCACAACTAGAATATATAACTATGTACTGGGGGGATTTTGAGTGCGGAAGAGAGGAAGAGGAGGAGGAAAAGAAGAAGAAGAAGAAAAGAAGACTGGCAACAGATGTTAGCTCAGGTGTCAATCTTAGAAAAAAAAAAAAAGAAATGCAAGGATCTCTCAACAGAGCTTAAATATTAGGTTTAAACTTAGATAATGTTGGCAATTTTTATGCCATTTCTAAATATGAAGAGATATATTTTTATTTTCATATTTTCTAAACAAAAATCTCTTCTGTAATGATTTTGCTGAACAATCTTATATGACTTCTGAAAAATTCCCTAAGTAAACAGGGTCCTGAAACTGGAAGAGATTTGGGAGACTCATTATGTGTTTAACAAATAAGGAAACAGAATCAGAGAAGTAGAATAACTTGCCCAAAGTTGAACAGCAACAAAGCAGCAGAAAAGATCAGAGACCAGGTCTCCTGACTCCCAAGCCAATGATGTGTTTTCTCTGCATGACATTATCCAAGGAAGGATAGGCACATGTCAGGGTTAAGGGAGCCCTGACTTTCTGAAATTAGATTTTTCTCTTTTCTGATATGTTTTCCACTTGCAATGAGCCCAGAGGTGATAATTCCATAAAGTAAATAAACATAAGATGTTATCTCCCATAGGGCAACTTCTGTTTGTGGCTAAATGAGCCAAGATGAAGAAACACTTCAAATGAAAGACTCAGCTGGAATAACATAGCAAAGAGGCTGCTTAGCTTGAAAGGGAGTCTGGCACATAGCCACTGTGATTCATAACCTATAATGTAATAAACTTGTATGAACAAAAATCTAATCTCCATATTCAACACTGGTTACCTGAATGAGCCATATGAGAGCTCATTTTTGGAAACAACATTAATTCTTTGGAAACAAAATGAGCCACTTGATACCAGCCAGAGTGTGGTAGCTAAAGGGTTTCAAATTCTACATCCCATGGATACCTTTTCTCCACCTCCAGATTCTTAGAGGTATCTCTAGAAACACCTTTTTTTTTTTGATGATCAATTCAGCAAGCATTTATTTATTTATTTATTTATTTAGTTTTTTAATTTTTATTTTTTCGGATGTACATCATATTTCAAATCCTGTGTACATTACATCATGTTCACCACTCGAACACTAATTATAGTGCATCCCCTCACATGTGAGCCTAATCACCCCTTTTGCCCTCCCCCCTCCCCTTCCCCAATGGTAACCACCAGTCCAATCTCCAATGCTATGTGTTTTTTTGTTGTTGTTGTTGTTTTTATCTTCTACTTATGAGTGAGATCATACAGTATTTGACTTTCTCCCTAGAAACTTCTTAAATGGAATCTTAGTCTAGTTTAATGTCTATCTTTTTTTTTAAAAAAAATCACCTCTAGTTGATGAAAATATAATACAGGGCCAAAACTAGGCATCTGTAGCAAAAGAAAAGATGAGGACATCTGAGTCTTAGAAAGTTTTAGTCTACCATACTACCAACTCAGAAAACTGCATTATTTGTAGCAAAGTAACAGAGACCAAAATATTTGTGGCACCAAAGTTCTTAGAAACTAGATCCAGCAATATTTGCCCAAATGGGTTCAGGCAAACTAATTCTTACCAAAATCTCAGTAAAGCCCTGCAAACAAGAAATATGAGGACTTGATATTCCTTAAACGTAAATTCGTAAGGAAACAGCTTAAGAGCTGTTGTTAACTGCAGCAGTGTTCAAACATCCACTGTTCCTCCCTGTAGGGGCATTATTCATTGGCACCCCATTGATATCCGGCTTAGCCATGTGACTTTTTTAGCCAGTGAACTATGAGCAGTGATTCATGCCACTTCCAAGCAGAAGCTTTATAAACCATCTTATGGATCCACTCTGTTCTCTTCCTATTGCCACAAGTCAAAAAAACATTCCACATTAAAGATTCTCCTTAAATCTGGAACCTAGAATGAAGGCAATAACTCATGATGAACATATAGATTGAACAAGACATAAATCTTTCAGTTGTAAGCCACTGAGTTATTTGTTACTGCAGCATAACCTAGCCAAAGATGACTGATGTAAGAGTTAAACAAAAAGAGATTTGTTTTGATTAATGAACTATATGGTATTTTTTAGACCTCAAATTACTCGATCATTGTAGACCAATGTTTTACAAACATTTTTGATCCAATGCATACATTATGGCATAATACATATACATGTATAGTTATGCGGATATGTAGATATAACTAAAAGTAATGAAACAATACTTACTCTTACTATGTGTGATGCACTCCAATATTTTCTCTTCTATTTTATTTTTTTAAATGCTTGTTGGAACATATTAAATCCATTTCAAGTCCCCTAATGGGTCACAGCCCATTATTCTATTTTCTACCCAGTGTGTACCTTATTGGATGATCCCTAAATGTATCTTCTTCTTATTTTTTCCCTCCCAAATTTTAATGCAACAGTACTTGTCTCTGGACTCATTACAAAGAAGATTCTCTTGAACATACTGATCCTCAACCTCAGACGTGGTAATTTATTATTATGAGCTGGAAACCATTATGTTAACATTTGAGAATTCCAAAGTTACTTTTTCAGAGACAGGCAAGAAAACGAGGTACTGTTGCCCAGTGTGGCTAAGGCCTGCTGCTGATGCATGTGAAGAGAGCTGTCCTGGGAAAATCAGCAAGATTTTAACCTACTGTCGAATACCCAAATGACAGTTGGCTATAGAACATTTTAAAATGAATTGTTGTAGCATACATTTAATTATCAACTTTCCTATAAATCATTTGGACATATATTTATTTTATACTAATATGTATGCTTTCATTCCTGAAAATCTGTCACCTTAATTTTAGCCTCCCAATCATAGAAGATCTTGAAATTGTCTCTTATCTGGTGATACAGTTCCTTTTAGATGCCAATGATTTCAAAGGAATTTTGGCTACTTGTAGCAATGTCAATTAGCTGAGTAACCCATTGTATTAATGGATCAATCAATTCATTAATTCAAACAATTACTTTGTACTCAATTTATGTCAGGCACTGTTCTAAGTGACAAGGAGACAAGGAAGAATAAGAGACACAAGATCTTCCTAGTGAGAGCTCAGTGTTGACGGAGGTGGGTGTCAGGTATACGCAGAAAGATAACTGAGACACACTGTAACGTCTGTAATGGTAGGGGTTGTTACGAATGACGTGCTCCACATTGTAACTCACTTCAGTTTGATTCAGTTTTTCTAGGAAACTTCTGTAATTCATTTTTGCTTGTGATCCCCTCTGTTGAATCTAACACCCTAGTCTAGGCATCTGCTCCTCTTCCCTGTGGATCTGGTGTCCACAGACCCTCGCCAAAGGAATGCTGTTGCTCGGCAGAAATGCAATGATATTTAGTGATTGTACCTGTCCTGGCCACAGGAAATTATGCTCAAATCCCCACATGAATATGCAACTCCCGGAGTGGTTTATTCACAGTTCTGCAGGATGTACTCACATCCTTTCTCAACACACGTCATTAACACATTATTTAACTCCTGTGTTGTTAAATGGTGTTTTGATGGCCCTTCTCTCATTGCTATCTCTGTATTTCTGTGAAGTAGGAACTTCAAATATTTAATTCATCCTGTTTTATTCTAGCCTCTGCTAGTCACTGGCAACTTTGCAACAATTATTTTTCTTGTGATATAATAATATTCACATTGCAAGAAGGTAATGTTAAAGGTAGTTTAGTGAAAGTGTTGGAATACTTTTCCTACACTTGATCTAGAATATACTATATACCTTTTCTCAAAATTTAACCCTTCAAACTGCATGTGGCATGAGATATGGGAGAGTCAAGTGATGAGTAGATTTCCTGCTCTAAAACTATCAACTCTTAGCCTTCCAAAGTGGTCTAAAGTTTAAAAATATAATATGAATGCATCTTAATGCCAATAAGCATTAGCATCAGCCTTCCATGCCTGCATGCTCTAGTCTGTGCATATGCTTAAAGTAAAATTACTTTACAGTTTATTTAATTTCAAAATAAACAAGGACATAAGTTAACAGAGGCTTCTCTCCAATAATGCTACTCCCAGAAGAAAGATATATGTTGGATGCTCAATATGGGTCAAGTTTACTCAAACTGTATCTGCCCCTAATAATAAAGTGAAATAAATAGGCATAATTAGATGTATTACTATAAACTGGCTTACTGTCCTAAAAATAATTAGAAGCAAAGTCATAGATCATTCAAATATAGAAATATTTAATTTTTTATGCCACAGGTAAAATCATTTTCTAACAGCCTGGCAAAGAAATTTTAAAGTTTAAATTATAATAGCTCTGAAATTCATTTTTTAATTTGGACCTTTGAGAAACTTATAATTCAAAATGTAAGCTAAGAACAGCAGAAAATTTTCTATGTTTGGCCTTCCTGGGGCTTTCCATCCAAGTAAATATACCTTATTTTAGACTGTGCCTGGGGACTCTTTCTATAGAGCTCTGTGGAGTTAGGCCCAGAAGAGGCCAATGACCTGCGGCATTTTACAGTTTTCATTGGTTCTATAAAATGTAATTCCAAACGCTGATTTCTTAGATTATAAGAATATATAAAGGTGTGTTTGCGGTGGGGGAACATGGGGAAGACGTGGGAGATGAAGAGGAGTGGCTGGGACCACCCACGATGTACTCCGATCACCTGAGCTTTGGGAAAATATTATTTGGAGAGTGTTTTCAGTGGTTCCTTAACGTTGCAAAGCTACCTAGTTCTTCTGAAGTGGTTTCTCTCCCCTCTGACAGAAGTAGGAAGATGTAGCTCCTTCTTCCTTTTTGCAGCCACCAGGGCAGCCTGCTGATGGACAGACCTTTTCCTCCCAGGCCACTCCACTGCACTGCTTGATCCACAAGGTCCAGATTAAGGCTGAAGCTATTTCCACAAAACAAAATAATGTGAGGGAAGTCGATGAACATACTGAGACTCTGGAACTTAAAACAAATGCTGCCATGATTCCTAAGAATCTAAATTGGTAATCTTGGTGGCTAAGAGGACTGGATCTGGAGTCTGCCAGGGTTTGACTCCTGGTTTCCGCATACTCAATATATACTCTTGGGGCTAGATCTCTCTGTATTTCGGCTCCATTTTATGCAAAGTAGGGCTAATTATACCTCCTACCTCATGGGGTGGTTGTGAAGATCCAATATTGTATATAAAATATTTAGGAGCATTCAAGTTCAAAAGAAAGGCTCTATCAATGATAGCTATTACTGTGAACCACATACAATCTAACCTGAAAAATAACAGATGAGAATACTAAGATACAGATACGCTGATGACTTGCAACGGTCCCAAAATTACAAAGACCCAAAATATAAATCTAGGCCTCTTGACTCTTAGGTTATGCTTTTTCCTAATTATTGATATTTCTAATCTTTAGCTCTTTCAAAGACAATTGGCAAAATTTTTGGCCATTTCCACGAAACACCTGTTCATACTACTTTCTTAGTATCTTTCTTTAAATGTACTCATTTCTTTTAGATAAATAAGTCACTGTCATACAGCAAAAACAAAGCATTGCTATAAAATTCTAGCTAGATATTCTAGTCTGCTGAAAGCTCCAAGGCCCGAGCCTGTTTTCGGTTAAAAAAGATTAGCTGGTGTTGTGGGGAGTACAGGCTTGGTCCCTGACTTAATAATGTTTAAAACAAACAGCAAAGGCGCTAACTTTTTCACAAGACAAGTCAACGTTGATGTCACACCCGCAATTGCCACCTGACCATGGAGGTTCATGGCACTTTGGGCAAAGCTGTTTATGCTGTGCTGCCTCCTGCAGAAACGCCCCGGGGAGGAAACAGCAGAGAGGGAGGGAGGCTCGTTTGCCAAGACACCATTGAAGTTTCTCATTCACCACCATGTCTCAATATCCTAGGGAGGAAGACGTGCTCTAAGTGAGGTCACAAAATCATTTTAACAAACAAGAATTCACTGAAGGACCCAGAAGAAAAAAAAGCCCAATCATACAAGCCTTTTATACAGTACTCTGGTTTTTCGTTTCTGAATTCCATTCATTGATGTTAGGAAGGGTCCCTACTTGGTGCCGTCAGTTTTATAAGGTGATCTCACAATTGCAGTTTGATTGGGGAAATCACTAAATTTTAAGCCACTGTAAACACATTAAACTTTAATTTAAAAACTCTCAACACTGGAGGCAAAACATAAACAGTGATAATGCAGACTAGTGGCTCAGGAGCCATCTGTGTCATCACATCCCTGGGCCCAGAGCAGGGCAAACTGCCTCAGTGCTCTGTGCTATTTATTGTGAATTTTGATTATAAAGGTTTGGCTTGTATAAAAAGCAGTGTGAAAAACAAAAACAAAGACAAAGCAATGTGAGATCCCTTTGGTCAGGCTTCAATGACAGAGGGAAGCAGATTAAACAAGTATCTGAATGGTTTCTGGCAAAAGATTAGTGTATTTCCCCATTACCTTGTTAGCTTTGCCTTTTTTGATTGTGAGGCTTAGAACTAAAACTGGTTCTCTAGACAGAGGTCTACAAGTTTCAGGAATTTCCAGTATAAAACGCTGTGGCCAATCAGAATCCATTTTTCCTTAGGGGAAAAACTTTAATATTGGAGTGTAAAAAGCCTGAGGCTTCCTCCAACATCCACAGACAAGTTCAGGGCTTTCTCTTCAGTGTTCTGACTTTTTTCATGTCGCTATTATACGTGACAGGCAGTGTAAAAATTTTGTGTAATGTGGCATACATTTGCACTACTCCATGACTCTTGTTAAAAAGGATCATGTCTTTTTCTTCCATACATGTCCAGCACTTTCCAAATTCCTCACATTAGTAGGGGCTCAAAAATGTATGTTAAAGGAAGAAATGTCTAAATAACTAATTTAGGTTTTAAAACATCTATATTCATTGTAGAGACATTATAAAACAGAGATATTCAAAAGTCACCTGTAATCCCACCACCCCAAAATAGTATTAGCATCTTAATGCACGCCCAAAGGACATTCTTGCTAATATATACACACAGTCCTTGCTTTTCAGACTAGTACAGGACCATAAAACTGTTCAAGATGAAACTGTGCTAAGTGCTCTTAATAATCAAAGGGAAAAAGTGATTATTCTGGGGGCTGACCCCGCGGCCGAGTGGTTAAGTTCGCGCGCTCCACTGCAGGCGGCCCAGTGTTTTGTTGGTTCGAATCCTGGGCGCGGACATGGCACTGCTCATCAGACCACGCTGAGGCAGCGTCCCACATGCCACAACTAGAAGGACCCACAATGAAATATACAACTATGTATAGGGGGGCTTTGGGGAGAAAAAGGAGAAAAATAAAAGAAAAAGTGATTATTCTGTGATCTTCAAAAGTTTTTGTTAAAGCATTAAAATCTCTTACTGTTGGCTATAAATAAATGGTGAAAAGGAAAAATATTAAAATTAATGTTTATTTAGCACACTGTAATTTAAAACATCAGAAACATTGAGAAGCAACTTTTCTTTTTTTTTGAGGCAGAGTAGCCCTGAGCTAACATCTGCTGCCAATACTCCTCTTTTTGCTGAGGAAGACTGGCCCTGAGCTAACATCCGTGCCCATCTTCCTCTCCTTTATACGTGGGACACCTACCACAGCATGGCTTGCAAGCAGTGCCATGTCCACACCTGGGATCCGAACCGGCGAACCCCGGGCTGTGAAAGCAGAAAGTGCGCACTTAACCGCTGTGCCACCAGGCCAGCCCGAGAAGTAACACTTTTCTAAGAAAAACTAGAGTAGATTGAACAGTGGTTGCCTTCTTCTTCTTGTCATATCTTACAGTACAGAGTGAGCATCTTTCCTACGCCTTTGCCAATTGTCACATTCCTTTCGAAGTTTGGATCAGCTTCCAACATTTCATCCTTTGTGCTTTCAGGGCTCTGAGAAGTAAGTTATTGTGGTCACTTCCCCTGGGAGATCATCCTTCTCACAACGACTTTCCCTACTTCTGTTGATAATTTTCTTCACTAAATCCCTCTGCTGCTCCTCTTGAGCTTCCAGTGTGGCAGGAGCGTCAACATTCCCAGGGTCGGCTGTTTCTTCTACCACTTCATTTACTCCGCTAGATTCGAATCTCACTTCCAGTGTAATCACTTCTTGTTTCTTTGCTGCACTTTCATCTTTCTCGGTTAACTCCCTCTTTCAAGCATCCAACTTCTCACATAGGGTCACCACCAAGAGACAAGGCGGCAACATAACTACATATTTGCATGAACTGAGTAACAGATGTGCAGTGACCAATCACCAACAGACTGAATGAACCGACGTGATGGGAACTGATCATGTTGTTATTTACATAGTGATTTGTGGATTGAAGAGCTAGCAGTCAAATCTGTACTTTATTTTTCACGGTAATATACCGTAGCAACTGACATTTGAACTGTGTTGTTGGGAAACTGGTGTTACTTAACCAAATCACAGCAACTGAAAATTTGTGTGTATTGAAACTGTGCAAAGTGCCTGTAACGAAAAACTATTTATGTATATTCCCATCTATGCAGAGATGTGTGTTTTAATATTGTGTTATTCTATATATCTTTCATAATTTTCTTTTCTCATTTTACAATATTTCAGGAGTATCTTTCTATACCAATGAATCTATACCTATAGCATCCTTTAAAATGGGCTGGGCAAATTCCACTGCATAAATATAAACAGGGTTGTTGTAATGATTTAAGTGACACAATATATATAACACTCTTAGAATTGGGACTGCCACATAGCAAGGACTAAATAGATGTTAATTATTATTTATGAGCATAATTTAGTTGATTTCCTATTGATGGATGCTTAGTTCCTAATTTTTAGCACCTTATGATGAATATCTTTGTACATAGATCACTGTATGCCTGCAATGATTGTTTTAAAAGATTAGCACAATCTTGGCTATTCACACCCAGAACAAGTTTCTTAGATCATGGCTCCTCCCAAGTAGGAGAATATAGGAGCAACAGCTAGTGTGGGGTTGGGAGGAAAATGGGAGACGAAACTCTAAATTTCTGAGTTGAGATAGCTGTGGGTGGGAGAGATTGGTAGAGTTATTCTATAGGCAACAATAAATAGACATCTTGAGTTTGTAAGAGATGTGGAGGCTTAGTGGTTATAAAAACATAGGTGGGAAGTAAAGTCCTGGAGTATATCAGACCTATCCAGGGAGAGCCAATGGGAAGAGACTAGAGGACAGAACCCTAGACAAAAATAGTATTTAAAAGTGATAAGCATTAAAAAGAATAACTTAGTATTAATTTATCACTAATTAATAAAACAACATTGAATACTCACTATGAGTCAGGTGGTCTGTCAAGCACGTTATATACACTATCTCAATTAATGTACAAATAACCATCTTCTTTTCTTCTGTTTTTGTTTTTTTTTTTTTGTGAGGAAGATTAGCCCTGAGCCAACTGCTGCCAATCCTCCTCTTTTTGGTGAGGAAGACCGGCCCTGAGCTAACGTCCATGCCCATCTTCCTCTACTCCATATGTGGGATGTCCACCACAGCATGGCGTGCCAAGTGGTGCCATGTCCGCACCCAGGATCCAAACCGGCGAGCCCAGGGCTGCCGAGAATCAGAATGTGTGAACTTAACCACTGCACCAGAGGGCCGGCCCCACAAAGAACCATCTTTATGAGGAAAGTACTATTATTATTACAATCTTTCTATAGATTAGAAAATTGAGGCTTAAAAAAGTAAACTCGCCCATGGCCATTTACTAAAACATGGTGCAGGCAGGACTTTCATACATATATTATGCTTCCAGAATCCATAGTCTTAGCCTTTTGTATGCATTACCATTGTTGTGTAGCAAATTACCCCCAAACAGAGAGGCTTAAACATTTACTATCTCACTATTTCTGTAGGTCTAGAACCCAGGCAAGGTTTAGGGGGCCTCCAGCTCAAAGCTCCTGATGAAACTGTATTCATGTGTTGGCTGGGGCTGTGGTCTCATTTGAGGGCTTGATGGGGCAGGGCTGTTGCAGGTCTTGGTCATTTGCCACATGGGCCCCTCCACAGGGCTGCCTCATGACATGGGAGCTGGCTTCACCAGAGTGAGTGATCCAAGAGAGTGAGAGTGAGTGTGTCCTGAAGGTGGAAGCCAGTCTTTTTGTGGCTAATCTTGAAGTGGTATCCATTTATTTCTGCTGTATCCTATTTGTTAGAAGCCACTAAATCCAGCCCACACTCAAGGGGAGGGTAACATACAAGGGCACAACTAGCAGGAGTCAAGGATCCCTGGGAGCCCTCTTCGAGGCTGAGTATCACACTATTCTGTGAGTACCCTTCTGACCAAAAGGACACAGGAACCAAGGAGTGGGTACTGACATTTTACTGAGCAATACTCTAGAATCTAGGCTATCATTTTAGTTCTTTGAGCTGCTATGAGGAGTTTAATTTGGAAAATGTAATGAGAAAACTCATGAAGCTAATAATTGAGAAGTTGGAAAAACACCTTGAAATTTTCAGAAAATTGAGGGGAATCTTAATTGAGCCCTGCAGATGTGAAAGAGGATGTATGATGACTTGCATAGCTAAGCTCCTCAACTTAAATGAGAGTGAAACATGGTGGTCTTAAGCTTCAACACGCACAGTTCATATAAGCATGAAGGATAAAACCTTGATGGGAATCGCTGTAAAGTACAAGAACAGGAGATCGTTGAAATCTGCACACATTCTCACGAGTCTCAGTAGTGTGAGGGTGGTCCTTTCTGACCATGAGGGATTGGATCAAATGTTGTAGGTTTCCTCTAGATTAAAGTTCTGAAAGAATTAAACAAGACTTTGTAAATATTTCGAAGAAGGCAGCCAAATCTTCCATGTAAGGCCACTCTAGTGTCCTTGAAAGTTAGTTTCCGCCAGCTCAAGAATTCTGATATGATTTATTGCCATTTGTGTGCAAGGAAGCCAGTTTTAATTTTGTTTCCTTTTCTTTTTGAGAACCAGAGATAATTTAAACTGTTTTTCTATTATAGTGGAGCCAGAGCAGTTGATCCAAGCTATATCCAGATGGTTTGCATTGCTTAGGCTGATTTCTGTTAAACTGTTTAATGTTGTTAATAATCCTTTTAATATATTTAAATTTGTGTGCAGGGTAAAGGGGGGCAGCTCTGGTACAGATTGGAAATCACAGCTCCTGCTGGACTTCTGTTGATTTATTAAATCCAACTGTGGTCTCTAGTACTTGTTCCAATTTTGTTGAACCCAAAGTAACCCCTTTCTTTAAGCTATGGCACTTGAATGCAATGGTTCATTAATAGGGACAGTCAGGGAATGTGGACCTGACTGTTTTGGAAATGTATGCCTTTAATATGCAACACATACTTTAGAAGAATAAAATTTAACTATAGTTTTTATTCTGTAGAGGAAAAAGCATGTTGTAAAGGAAAGAATATTAACATTAAAATTATCTTCCACATTCAATGAATCATAGGCCTGTTGACTTTCATTCTTAAATATCTAACATCCAGTGCTCCAGCCCATCTCATAAGACAGGGCCCTACCTTGCTTCCCAACTAGACCCTAACAAAGGCCTCTCGCTGGCTGGTCTCTTTGCTTCCAACCTCACCCCTATAAAGAGAATAAAAGTAATAGCTAATACGTATTGATAGGTTAGCTAGGCAGAGTGCTAAATGCTGTTCGTGATCTCATTTAATCTTCATAATAAGGTGAGAAGGTAAATTCTATTACTGTCCATTTTATAGATGTGCAAACTGAGACTTCGAGAGGTTAAGCAGCTTGCCCAAATCATGAGTCAATTCTTTGCTTCCCATTCAACCACAATGTGAATGCAAACCATGCTGTTTCACTGTTTAAAACCTTACTGGCTCCTTGGAACAAACAAAATGAAGCACAAATTCCTTAACATGGCCTTTAAGTAATAATGATCACAGTCAAATACTGAGTACTTTCCAAGTGTCCAGAATTTCACCCACATGGCTAGAAATTCTTTCCACAATCCTACAAGATAGGTGTGCTTTTCATTGTGGTAGACGAAGAAATGAACTCCCAGAGGGGATTTCCAAGGTCACAAAGCTAGTATACATTGGCAGCAATGGGATTCAAACTAGGTCTGTTTCACCCCAATCCTATACTCTCCCCCTGCCACTCTGCCTTTCTTATTGCCTAGCTTCTACTAACCTATATGACTTCATCTTCCCCTCTTCTCTCCTTTTTTTTTTTTTTTTTTTGCTGAGGAAGACTCTCCTCGAGCTAATATCTGGTGCCAATCTTTTTTTGCTTAAGGAAGATTCTCCCTGAGCTAACACTGTGCCAATCCTCCTCTATTTTGTATGTGGGTCACCCACCACAGCATGGTGGCCAAGTGGTGTAAGTCGGTGCCCAGGAACCAAACCTAGGGCCGTAGAAGCTGAGCACATGGAACTTAACCACTAGGCCACCCAGCTGGCCCACACCTATTCCTTTTCACTTCCCTTCATCCTACTCCTATACTCCTTAATTCTGAAACACAGGCAATTTCTGAAACATGCTCTTCCCTATAACCAGAATTTTTTTCTTCTGGTTCACCTGGCAAGCTTCTAGATAACATTTAAGACTCAGCTTAATCAAGCGTCCTCTTAGGAACATTTGTCTGATCTTCTTCCCTCCACTCTTCCCTTGCTGGAAGAGGATTCCTGCTTTATTTTCAACGATACTTTGTAAATAGCTGTGAGGAGGCTGGAACCCTATTCTATTACAAATGCTTATTTATAATAAACAGTGATGGGGCATCATATATTGATTCATTTTGCACAACTAATTATTCCTGAATGCCTACTGATGTGTCTTATGTTTATCTCTATTTTCCCAGCTCTTAGCACAGTGCTTGACACTTAAATACTAAAAAAAAAATGGCTATATGAATGAATGACTAAACAAACAGAGGCTTCACTCAGGAATGCGCAGGGGCTGAATCAACAGCAGTTATTTCTGAATCAGACTATAAAGCTCCTGAAATATGGTTTGCCATGATTCACTTTCCTTCTCTATCGTAGACAAGGCCTCCTTGATCTAAACACCATGTTTTAAAAGATGCATTAGATAGACAAGGGACCCTTCTAACTCCTGAAAGTTGCAAATACAAAGGAAACTTTTGTCAGATAATTCCAACAGAGTGATCCTTCACATCCCGGGTTCTCTAGCTCTCTCACCTATCCCGTGTCAACTGGCATCCAAACTATGAACAACACGTGGGCACGTCTAACAGACAGGACAGGGGAAAGGGCAGGGATGACTGCCCTCTTCATCCTTTCTCTGCTAAGTTCCACAGGCTTTCTCTACAAAGAGATGAGATTGAGCTCAGCATCATCCCCACATCCTGCGGACCGAGAATTTCATTTCTGTCCACGCCAATGTGGCAGCGCCAGGCTTCTCTCTTGTGTCTCTGGACCACTCAGTCTTCTCCTCTAGGCTGCCCTATTCTCCCTGGCTCTCAGCAGCACTGTCCTTGCCACTGCTCTCCTTGGTCAGACCCCACTCTGCCCCTCTCCACAAGGGATGAAAATACAGACTGCATGTGGGCAGTTTCGGAATTCACTCAGGCTGGGAAGGAAAAAGGGTTGCTTGTACTGCTTCTCATTGCTGTGTCTCAAATCACATCCACTGTCCATGCCTAAGGTCCACTGTGGGGTGTGAGTGTGCACGTGTGTATGTGTGTGCATGTGTGTATGTGTGTGTGGCAGGAGGTTTCTGAGGCAGCATTTGAGATCTGACCTATTTGCAGTTTGAATAATCCAGCCAACAAGACTTCACTATCTTTTGTGCCACATCATATATATTTACACATACACATACGCACCCTCTCCCCACACATACACTCCTATTGCTTCTGTCTCAATTTTAATAATAATCATTAATTATAGAGCCCATTTATGTCAGACACTGTGCTAAATGCTTTGAATGGATTATCCCATTTAATCTTTACAATCACCCTCTGAAGCAGATTTTATCATTATTATTTTTACAGAGAGAGAAACCAAGACTTGGAGAGGTCAGAAACTTGTCTCACACAAGAGAAGAGAAGAAACTTGTCTTCACGCTGCACAGCAGGGAAGCTGGGATTTGAGCGGGGCTGGGCCTCTGCAGCCCTGAGGGAGAAGCTGGGTTTTGGCTCCCAGCCTGCAGGCTGAATGCTACTCCAAAGCCACATCTCAGAATTGTTATTCAATTAAGCTGATGCCCTTTCACCTACATTTGACTGACGTTCACTCGATGTGTGCAGACCTAAGGGGTGCTGTGCAAATGTTTGAGGGACCTGCGAAGAGGACAAGGCTGTGAGCTGAGCCCTAATCTCCACGAGAGACCTACCTCTGTTGCACCTGTCCTTTATCTATAAATTCTTGTCTGTCCTAAAGGCATTGAAGCATGAGAAACACTGAGACAGAATATAGAGTTGAAATACCGACAGAACAATGGCATAATTCGTTTGTCCAGAGGAACCCAAGCCAACTGAAATTTGGCTTGATTATGCATGGAACTAAAATTTGTCTCTGCCAATCGTGTTGGCATCTTCATAAAAAAGGAACCCAGATGCGGCTGGCCAGTGAATTGGACCCTGGCAACTTATAGAATTATTTTCTATGCGTCATATATGAAAATGATGCTAGTCCATTACTGTCAGTGGCACGTACATTAGTATTTATTAATTCAGCAGACATTTATTGAATGCTTACTGTGTTATAGGTACTGGGTCAGCTTCTGTGTACAATACCTAGATGAAAAGCTATGAGTTTTCCCCTCTCCTAGGATTCCATTATCAAGAAGAGGGGTGATGAAGTCAGATGATTAAGGGGGTAGGGATTAAGGCTATATGGAGTATCAAGTACTCTTGAGTTCTGAAGAATAGGGTCATGTTCTTATGGTGTGATCTAGAAAGGCTTCAAGGAGGAGGGGACATTTTATAGCAAAAGGCAGAAATGTTGGAGGAAGGCATTCTAAGAAAAGAGAATGTCAATATTTAACTAGCTATATCAACTAGACTACATAACCTGAGTTTAGGCAAATTGCTCTAACTTAGACAAACTACTTCACTTTTAAAGCAACTTAAAAAGTTAATACAATCTCTTCAATTTTTTTTAATGACTGCCCAGTCCTAAAATAATAGCTCTGGCTAACATACAGAAGTATTTGAAAGCATTTTAAGTATTTGAAAAGTTAATGTACTCTTTCTGCAGATAAATATTAATGCTCTGTTTAAAATGATTTACTCTGTAAATGTATGTGCTGACAGATAAAAGAGGTGAAGGACATCATAATGTTAAATTAACTGTAATGGTTTCTGGGTATTGGGACTATGGTTAATTTTCATTTTTTTCTCTGTGCTTTCCTGAGTTTTCCAAATTCCAACAATATGGATGTATTTCTTCTGTAACCAGTTAAAAGCATAAAAGTCACTATAAACGTGTTATTTTAGAGAAAGAGTCAGAGCTTGTAACTCAGTTCACGTATTGAACAAACACAAGTCACACTCCCGTGCCAGGCATTGTCCTTGTCATTCTGGATACAGAAGTGAGTCAAAGTTCCCTACAGAGTTTGCAGCCTACTGAGGGAAAATAAATTAAATGTCTTAGATAAATTAAAAATATATAATTTTGACTTGAGAGAAAGAAAGGAACAGGGCCCTGTGAAGAGGGTGATGGGAATAAACAGTTAAATTGGTGGTGGGGAGGGTTAGGGAGAAAGGCACAGGGCAAGTGACGTTTGGGGCCAGATCTGAAGAGTGAGGTGGGGTGGGTGGGCTGGGGCAGAGAGTTGAGGTGGGGTGAACAAGCGTGCCTGAGGCCTGGGGTGGAGAACAGCTGGGCACAGTGGCATGACTAATGACACTGTGGCTTCCCCGAGGGGGAAGACGGACTGGAGGGGAGGAACTTGGAGAGATGGGGAGGGTCTCGATCTCCTGGGAACTTGTATGCTGTCTTCTGCCACTAACCGAAAATCTGTTCTTGAGAATAAGTAGTATAGGAGGTTCGGACTGAGGGAACTCAAGGCAATGAGAGACAGGCGCAAAATGCTCAGATGCTGGCATCAGCTGGCCCTGGTGTAAATCCCAGATTCACCTTGGAGAGGCTCTTAAGCAGCCTCCCTAAACGCCACCTTAGTCATCCGTAAAATGGAACTAAGCTAACCCTCGTGAGGTGGTTGCTAGGACTAACTGAGATACTGTATTTAAAAAACAGTGCCTAGAATAGTAATCAATTTAAAAATGAATTATGTTATTACCAAGCAACATTTTGGATATCAAAAATCCTTTCCATTACTTCTTTATAGAGATGAAACTAAAAGTAACATGTACTGATTTAAAAAAAAACTATTTGCTATATAAGAGAGATGCATAATAAATGAGCCTGTTTTTAGGGTTTCAGTTTTCAAGGAAAAAGAAAGAAGCTTGTATAAACATAAACCTACATACACCCAAACACACATGCACATACATACCATTTTTCTCTTTTAAAACATTGTTTTAGGTTTGCATCATTAAATTTTAACTGGGCTCAGGCTAAACAAATATACTTTACATGGCCAGGAGGGCCTACTTTTTCATCTTATCACAAATGCGTTTTAGAAGGGCTATAATCCCAAAGACTTACCTTTCAGAGGAAATGCAAATGGAAGGAGAAAAGTCTGAAATGACCACATAGGAGAGTGTGTTTGCATTCTGCAGAATGGTTAGTTTTGATGACACCAATTTATAACTGATTCAATGTAGGAGAATGAGCAGAACTTACCAGAATACCGAATTGAAGAGAAAAAGTCTACTATCCAATTATTTGTTTGGGCTTTTCACCTTCAACAGTATTGATAATTACTGTTATTTAAGACCATGATTAGCTGGTTTGCTATAGCCATTATCTGCCATAAAAGAATGATGCACACTACCAAATAACAAACACTGCCAGCTACTAAAAAAGCGTTAAGGTAGCATTTTTATTTAATCTAGAAAATTCAGGTGAAACTGTATCTACCCGAGAATGTTAGTTTGTTCTACTTCTAACTTCTTTTACAACCTACAGGAGGGGCTTTCCTCTCTAATTCCCTTATTCCCACCCAGCTTCTCACTCAAACAACTTCAAAGGATATTACAGAAAGAAGCCAAGGTTCTCACAGGAACAGGAGCTAGCCACCAAAGCAAAATTTCTGGTCGATTTGGAAGATATTTTTCTTAATTAAATATAGCTATTTACTCTCAAAGGGGGAAAAACTTTGAATGATGGGGGAAAATAGAAGCAGAAAAAAACCCCAAACACATAGTGATACTATGTGCTACGTTGTGCTAATGGGATTATAGCCTTGAAAAACAAAAAAACATGCTTTCGAAGTGAGGGTCTCCTAACAACTAAGTAATTTGAAATTGGGCAGAATCACACATTCCCTCAGGGGCCACCATATTAACCAAAGTGTGTGGTTCCCTGGAGTGTGCTGGCACAAGAGGGCCTGGTCAGGAGCTGGAGGAGGTTAATTCTCTCCTATTTTGAAGACTGACACAGAGGACCCTAAAAAGCCACCACTCTTCTAACGCTCCCAGGAAACAACTTAAGTGTTTCAGGACTTGGTGACAATAGTGACCTTTAAAAATGTTGAGCTTTTGAAGCAGACAAGGAAGATAATTATTATCTAATCTTTTTGTTTAGTCCACTCACCAAGTTACAAGGAAGGAGACTCACCCTTAATTAGGTAGCAGGTGGGCACCTTGTACGTTTCTTACCCATATTTGCAAATTATTTGTGATGGGAGAAACAACTGTCTTTTGGTGCCTTGAAGCAGGAGAGGGAAAAAATGAATATCTAGAACTCCCTTTTTTACACTCTAAATAAATGTTTAATTTGGAGCTTCATTAACAGCTATAAATACTAGATCTAGCATAACACATAGTAGGTATTTTTGTAAACCCATTTAACTTTGCTAAATCAGAAAAGAATGTGATGAATCATCCTCTGTTGAAATATTCATATCAAATTCTCTGTACAACTCTGAACTCAAACTCTACAGGCAACTGCTCAATCTTCCACAGGATTCTCATAGTACAGGAATAGTTTCAGAGGGTAATTACTTTTTTTTCCAGGTAAGATCAGCCTTCCTGTCACCAGCAGTGTTTGAGATGTTTGGGGCTTTACCTTTGATGAATACATGACATGCCAAGTTCTATGGGTCTGCAGATTCATCACTCTCCAAATTTATAGGGATGTATGCAGTGTGATTTGATAAATTGTTTTGTTTTGCCTTTCATCACTCACACGATATTGAAAGGATGCTCCCCATATATCTTAGGCCTCATCTATCAAATATAAGGCTTTGGGGAGAACAAATAAAATGCAGTAAAAACTTGTTGAACTGATAACTATATAATATGAATGTGTCATCTCTGAATATGAAGGACCACTATATGAGGCTCATATTTTATTTTTTTTAGCAAGTTTACATATCTGTTTCCCAGTGGTTTAAACTGCATTTTGGTTCAAATGTTTGCAAAGCTTCCCAAGCGTCTTTGGGCGAGAGTGCTATAAATTAAAGTGATTATTAATCTTCCTAAATCTATTCCTTTTTACTGGCATTTACTTAGGAGATCTGTGCCTCTTTATGATGGATTGGTTTGGCAACTTCCTTGACATACTAGTACATGAAATAAGAAGTTGGAACTTAATACTCAGTTTTGCTTTGTTTTCTTTTTAAAGGGGGAAAAAAACTCTATTAAACTGACAAGGAAATTGACAAAAAAAAAGGTTAAAAAGAGAACACTAGGACTTTATAATTGCTGGACCTGGCAATTTAAATGAAGGTGGGAATGACAATTATTGCATTTATTAATTAAAATTCTATTTACATTTCATCATGAGAATGACAAGTTTCCTCCAAGTAATAAAATGTTTTCTATCCAAAGCTACTAATGACTATGAGTCCACGAAAATATGTTTGGATCCCAGAAGAAAATTGCTTTACAGTTTGCATGGCCTAAATTTCTATGAGAGACATAAAACATAAGAGTCAATAGCGCTATCAAACAGATTCCATGGTTACAATGTTCACCTCTTTCTAGACCCTAGGCGATCTTCAAGATAATAAATAATGGAAAACTCACCTCACCACTATTTAGTGCTCAAGTGAATAAGCAATCAGAGAAAATAAATTGAAATAACAGGAAGACTTCAAATTTGCCCTTCTGATAGGAAATGTTTCAAAAATTAATAATTTCCAGGGCTGTTGACAGCATGGGGCAAATGGAAATTCTCATACACTATTAGCACTGTTTAGCCCTTAGAAAGAATTACGTATATCTTACTGATTTACAAAGATTTCTAAGGCATGCTATTAAGTGAAAGAGGTAAGTTATAGAATAATAGCTCTAATATGATCCAATTAATGTAAATGCCTCCACCCCTCATGTATATATAAAATAAATGCAAAAACAAAGATCTGCGAGGTTTCAGACCAAACTCCCAATAGAGCCTGGGGTGGAGATGGAGGGAATGAAAAGAGGGTGCAAGATGAAGGGGCTTTTCACATTTTTACTCTAGATATTTCTGTATCAATTAAATTTTTTTTTTTTTTTTTTGAGGAAGATTAGCCCTGAGCTAACATCCTTCACAAATCCTCCTCTTTCTGCTGAGGAAGACTGTTCCTGAGTTAACATCGGTGCCCATCTTTCTCTATTTTATATGTGAGACACCTGCCACTGCATGGCCTGATAAATGTTGCACAGGTCCACGCCTGGGATCCAAACCCATGAACCCTGAGCTGCTGAAGCGGAGCATGCGCACTTAACCACTACGCTATGGGGCCGGCCCCCAATTACATTTTTTATTGCAAAATATGTCCTCAAATTTCTTATGTAATTATTATTTTAAAGAAAACAACTTTATAAAAACATGTGGATTCATTACCTCATTCACAATTTTTCATAGAATTTCAAAGCAGGCAAACATATCCTTCCAGTTCATTGAATTTATGGTCTGCAAACTGTACTCTGAAGCCTGAAGGATTTTCCAGAGTCTGGACTTCAGACACTAACATACACACAAACCCGGACAGCTCTCTGCCAACTCTGGCCTCCAGCTTTGCCTTTCTCTGTTTCACAAATTAGAATTAAACGTAAGTTTTTGAGTGAGCAGTGTTTCAGGACTTAAAAATGTTTAAGGGTTATTCCAACTCCATTGTAAATTTGTCTCCACAACGATAATGTGATTTGCCCTATGCCACAGTCTAGTGGTGGAGCTCAGAGGATAAGAGAACTCTTGCCTTCCCGGTGCCCTGTATCACATGGCCTCTCCATAACCCCAGGGGTCCTCCCATCTCATATCCATATCACACTTCCCCTCACCTGAAACTCAGAACTAGCAATAGAGACAAAGCAATGAGCGCTCCTCATCCTACACCAGCTTTCCTATTCATTTCTATTGAAATGCATATATTTACCTTTTAATACCATATATAGGTGTAATCAAAGTCTTCTAGCTGCCTTTAAGAAGGAGAACTTTTGTAGGCGATGATCTGAATAAGTATAAAAAATAAGAAAAAGGTTGCTTTCCACTATATTCCTCAAGATAAAAAGTCTGCCAGACTAATTAATAAAATGACTTATTACAGACAGTAAAATATAACACTAAAGTCACTAAATGGGAAATAGCTTAAATGAGTCACTTCCCCCACCCAATTAACAGTTGACCCACAAGATCCAAGAGGGCGATAGTGCAAAGGAAGCAGAAAGGCCACTCATTCTGCAGGAACCAAACCACAGCAGCACGTCCTCCCAAGAAAACATTCCAGTTCATTGCCATTCATCTGCAGAGGTGAGCTGCAGCCAGAAAGCTACAGACCCACAGAGGGCAAACGGAAAGCCAGCCCACTGGGTTGTTAGTTATTGTCTCACAAGAAAAATGGCAACCTGACACAGACAGGTCCCCAAAAGGTCTTTTCTCATTCCTTCCACTAACAAGGATCTTCCCTTCTTTGAATTTCTAGTCTGTTTTTTTTTTTCTCATTGATGCTCATATCACTTATTTTAGCTCTGAATTATACATTGCCCAATGCTGTGGTTTAATTATTAACTTGTATGGACTGTATCTTCCCATCCAGATCATAAGCACAGGAGGGCAGGGTCATATCTTATTGGGTATCTTGTAAGGCCTATTCTATGAATTAATTAGTAGGTAGCCAACAAATATTGACTACCCACCACGTGCCAGGCATTATTCTAAATTCTAGAGATATAGAGGTGTGATGGTTAGTTTTATGGATCAACTTGGCTAGGCTACAGTACCAAGTTCCTGGATCAAATACTAACCTAGGTGTTGCTGTGAAGGTATTTTGTAGATGCGATTAACATCTACAAGCCGAGGGCTTTAAGAAAAGGAGATTACCATCAACGGGGGTGGAGTTTGCCCAATCAGTAGGGCCTTAAAAGCAAAACTGAATTTTCCCTGAGGAAGTAGAAATTCTGCTTCAAGACTGCATCAGCTCCTGCCTGGAAGTCTCCAGCCTGCCATCCTGCCCTATGGATTTTAGACTTGACAGCTCCTGCAATCCCTTGAGCCAATTTCTTAAAATAAATCACGTATATAAAAAATATACAAATATGTCATATACATACATATATTATAGACATATCACAAGTATATACATATATATCTATCTATACAGTCATGCATCGCTCAATGATGGGGATACATTCTGAGAAGTGTGTCATTAGGTGATTTCATCATTGTGAGAACATCATAGAGTGTACTTATGCAAACCTAGATGGTATAACCTACTACATATCTAGGCTACATGGTACCAATCTTATGGCACTGCCATTGTTTATGTGGTCCTACTGGTTCTGTTTTTTCTGGAGAACACGGACTAGTATAAAAGTTGAACAAGATTAAGATTCTGTTATCATGGAACTTACATTCTTCTAGAGGAAAACTAATCACTTAATCACTTAAACATATCACTAATCAAAAGAAATATAGTGAGTGACAAGGCCGTGTAGAAAATAAAGCAAGGCCAATACGATTGCAAGCGGCTGGAGAGCTACACTTAGCCTGGAGGGTCTGGGAATGCTTCTCTGAAGTGGTGACATTTAAGCTGAAACCGGAGTTGATATTCTCATTACTTTTTCCGTTCCTTCCACAAAACTTGTATAAAGTGATTTACATAGTATGCACTCAGTAAATCATTCTGAATAAATAATGAGCAGATTAGTAATATGATCTTACAGAAGACTGGCCATTCTAATTTCAGGTAACCAAGAAACACGCCGAGAGTTTAAGACCTTAATGAGAAGAAAGTCTTTCCTCCAAGCTGAAATTACACACACGTGGAGCCGAGGCTCTTGTTTCTGACTTGATTAATGAATGGAGGTGACTGATTAAGTTGTTCTGGGTATGCAATTCCTTTTACCTGCACTAATTTGAAAACAATAGAGATATAACACAGTTGGTAGACAAAGTACAAAGCAGAGCAAATATCCCTTTCTCAGCCTGTTCTGCCTCTTCTTACCCCCATCTCCTCCTCCCTTCCTTCAAAGCGCATAAACACTCACCCACTCTAAACCCACCAGACTTGATGCTTTATTTATCAGGGAGAAAAGATCCTGTGTTTCATCTTTCTTGTCTATGATTCCTACTACGTGGCCAATCACATTTACTACCTTTATTACTGAATGTGGTGTGTGTACGTGTGTGTGTGTATGAGGAGAGGGGGAGGATGCTGGAGAAGAAGTTGAGATTCCTCCAAACCTTAACCCAAGCGATGTCCTATCATACAAAAGATGTAACTCAGATCAGTGAGGGGACATCTGGGCCGGACAACGATTTCAGAAGGCACAGCAAGACCGGACCTACCTCTCAAGGAATGCAGACTTGAAGCTTATATTTCTTAGCACATATAAACTGGTTCTGAATGTGAGACTATGAGGTGTATGTTGTGGCTAAAAAACAAAAGTAGGCAAATGCTAGGGCAATCATCAGCTGGTGAGCCCCCTTGCATTTGTTCTTTAATAATATTTCTTGGATTGCAGGTTTTCAAGTGATATATAAGAATTAGTGTTTAGCTTTGCCTAAAACAATACTCATTCTGTTCACTTGGGTTTCATGTGTGCGAATATATGAACAGAGTAGTCACGTTCAACTGAAAAAGTAAATGAGGTACAACGGCAAATTGCAACATCCATTTCGGAAGCTATCCATAAGAAAGCCAGATTCAGAGTTTCTCTAGTTACACCTCAAGACGCAGCATCCCGCCCTCCACAGGCTCAAGATCTAGGGGCCTAGACAAAATGAGCCAGTGTGAAGCCATTCTAGAACAGGATACTCGGAATGATGAAGGATGGGGCGGGCTGGCTTCTTTAAAGGTTCAAAAGTTTCTAGTAGAGAAACTGTGTCTTAAAATGATGATTCCACTTGTTGGGAGGGATTAACTGAGTGAGTCAGGACTGTGCCGTCAGTCCCTTCGCAGGTTGTCCCTCTGAGACCTCTTTCCTGCCTGTCTTGATCTGTGATGCAAAAAGCCTGAGTAGAGGCTGATGCTCTGAACAGAGCAGGTACTCTGCTGCATTTTCCAGCAGGCTCTCACAGGCAGTAGAGGTTGACCAGAACAGGGAGTGTGTGAAGAGATAAGAGGCGGTGCTAAAGACTTAATTAACAGCTACCCTCTGAGAAACAGACAGAATACTTTACCCAACAGGCTTGAACAGGATTTCCACAGCAGCAGGGCTATGTTTTTTTGGGGGGAGGGATCATAGGTGGTATATTTGAAGAGCTTTTTTTAGCAGAGAAGGGAAAAGGGAAGACCATGATTTGTTAAGCAGAGATAATATACTCTTTTACAGCCAAGAGTCAGACTTTATTTTTCCTGAGGAAGATTCACCTGAGCTAACATCCAGTGCCAATCTTCCTCCTTTTTTGTATGCGAGCCACCACCAGAGCATGGTCACTAACAGACGAGTGATTTAGGTCTGCCCCAAGGAACCGAACCTGGGCCACTGAAATGCAGCATGCTGAACTTAATCACTAGGCCACTGGGGCTGGGCCATGAATCACATTTTTAGAATTAAAATGGACCACAGAAATAACTTTGTTTGTCACCTTCATTATTTCAATGATGAGCTTGAAGCCCAAAAGGAGACATATTTCACCTGAAGAAATCTCACCTTTCTTCTGACCTGAATAGGTACTTCTATTCTCCAGGTGAAGACAAACCAAGCCTACCGATAGGTTCTTGACAGGAAACCATCTCTACAGAGCTTGCCTTAGGCCCTAGTTTTCAATGATCCTTTAGCAAGGGACCATTTATAAACGAAACTCTGTTTTATCGCATTTCATGTGTCAGCCTGTTGTGGCCCCACCTATTCACACTGATTCAAGCTATGCACATAATGATAATAATGACAATGGTAGGGATTTACAGGCAGTGGCTTAAGGAAAAATATCAGGCTTTCCCCTGCAAACCCAACCCTTCTGATGATCCACTATGTGCAGAACATTCTCTGCACCACTATATACCCCCTCTCTGCTCCAAACAAACACTCCTTGAAAGCTTCCTGTACCTACCTAGCCTCCCATTAGCTCCAGTCTCTTGGAGTTTCTCTATCTTTTGTGGGCCCTGAGGTCCTAGACAAGTCTTACGGGGCTGTGCCTCATCTTGTTTATAGATTAATCTGCGTGGAAAATACTCTTCTGCATAACGTTTACTCAGTTTTTCTAATCCAAACCCCTTGATCAAATTCCCCCTGGCCTTCAACTCTCTTCAGCAAGTGGAATGCCCTTGCCATGTCCCTGTCTGAACTTGATTTCAGATGGCTTCCTGCCACCTCCACCCTCTCTGGGCCCCTTCCCATTAATGACTTTCCATTGTGAACAAGATAATACATTTAGGCCTGTGGCTTGTGCTCCATTGCTTGGGTCTCAGGTCTCCGCTCCCCTTCTGTCTGTGTGGCTGCCACATTAGCACCATAGCCACTTCCTAGAAGTGAGCGTTAACAATACATGTTTAAATTTCTGCAATTCTTGCCATTGTAAGTCAGGTGTGGGAGCCAAAGCAGAAAGCATAACTCAATGAAAACAGTGTTTTGAACAGCATTATGACCGGCAGGTAATTCATGATTCTATTAATTGTTTGTTCTTTCCTGCTCTGGGTGAGATATTAGCCACCATTCAGCCTTTAACTATAATAAACGGGCAGACAAGGTGACAGTGGAAACAGGTCCTTGATTAAAAATCCATGCCCTGCAAACCTGCAAATTAGATAATCAGAGTAGATGGGATAGAGTTTCTCAGCAAACGTACCATTGCCATGGATCTCTTGGCAAATAAACAGCCACAGGTCTAAATGATATGAGATAAGAGACGTTTGGAAAAGTACAAAAATATACCTTTAAGTGACAGTGATATTTGATAGCCATCTAACGGCTTAAAAACGGTATTAAGAATCCGGTCCTGAAGAATGCGCAACAGCTAGCGTGAGCGCTCCTTTTTGCCCCTTCCCTCCTTCTGCCCCTCCCTCCAGAACTGAGCAAGGTTTTAGCACCTTGTTGACAGAGCCAAGAAGTGAATGATGGACACTAATGGGATTTTTAATCTTCAACCTAATTAACTTTGTTAAAATTAAGGCTTACTAGGAAGAATCGGCACAAAGAAATTAATTAAAGCAACGGAATTTTTGCTGGATTTAGCAGCTGAGTACTGACTATAGCTAGAACACACAGAGACAGACACTTTAAATTCATCTCCATTTTTTTCTCCTGTGCTTTGGTGTTTCCATTTTCAACAGAGCCTGTGTTCGCAAAGCTGTGAGTACCCACCTTTGTCATTGGCACAGGACACGTTATGCTATCAAAGAGACTTCCTTGTGTGTCAACACCATATACCCTGGACCTTGATGGACCTGGTTTGCCTGGAGCCTGACAAGGTGCCTGGCATACTGCAAGTGTTTGATACATGGTTGTTGAAAGAATGAATGCATGAATAAGTAGTTATAACTTTAAAAAACTGGTGATAATAAGCAATGGCGTTGATTCCCCAGATTATTTTCCTTACCTTGGGGCTATTACATGAAAAGATACAAAGATAAAGTGAATTGGGCACTTTCTTTCTGGCAGAAACTAAGCAAGTAACGTTTACAACATTATGTAGTACGCAGAAGAATCTTTCATGGTGACCTAGCTCTGAGCAGACTCACTACCAGTTAAAACTCACGTATACCTGAAGTGCTATTAACGAAAAATAAAGCAATACCTTTGTTTTGGATCATAGAAAAATGGAATATTTTTGATGAGTCAGTTTCATATAGCTGTAACCGTTACAATATGTTCAGGATAGCAATATCGGTAAATTTTATCACAAATTTCCCTGACTCAACATCATTACACAATGATCATAATTTAAAGATTATTTTTTATGACTGGAGGTCTTAACCATGAATAGCAAGTATTAGATGATGTTCTGGACAACAATGATAGCTTCAGTCCACTGAGTTTCATAGGGCTACTTGTCTGTATTCTTTTTGATTTCTTTAAATTTGGCGGTTTGGACCACTTTATCTGTATCTTCACTCCAAACTCTGGGACAAAGCGTATCTCTAAGTAAGTAAGTAAGATCAGTGATTCATGAAGTCATGACAGTGGTTTTGTTTTTGCCTAACTGTCATGCTTTAACAAGTTTTTTAAAAAACTAAAGTATCTGCAGCCTATCACCCACAACCGACTGGGCACTGGACACAATGAATAAAACACAGTCTCTCCTCTGGAAGACCTGAAGCTGATATGGGAAGGTGACAACAAATCAAACTGCTATACAATGTAGCGGTTGTCCTGCAGGCATCCATTGATGGCCATGGGGTGAAGAGAAGACAGCAGGGACCCACATGGGGTAGGGAGGGGTTTGGGGAAGGCATCACAGGGCAATGGTGCCTTGGAGGGTAAGCAGAATTTTAGCAGATGGAATAGAAGGATGAAGAGAAGGAATCAGCACAAACCAAGACAGGGCAGGAACTGGTTGGGGGTGGGCGGAGAAGGGAGGATAGGGTAGAGAGGCAGTCCAGTGTCTGGAAACCAGCTAGAAAGATCTGGACCAGACTGGAAGTGTAAAGTCATCAAAGGTTTTTTATTAGGTGCAAGATGGAGTATTTAAAAAATACCTCTGGCACAACTGTGAAAAATGGGAAAGAGTGAAGAAAGACTTGAGAAGCCCAGAGAAAGCCCCAGAAGCCCTCTACCAGGTCACTTCAGTGAAACAGCACATGGGAGCAGGAGACGGCAAGCAGGCAGGTGCTTTCATTGTCCTTTGCCTCAGTTAGTTGGCATTTCCCAGGGCTCTGAGTTGGTTAAAGCAATATTGTACCCCACCCCTACCTACAGACCTACCGGAAGAAATCTACACAAACATACCTTTACTTATCAATTTGCTACTCCTCAACTGCTGACCACCAAAGCCAAGGAAACAGGTTGTATCCTGACGAAGCTGGGCCAGCAAACATGCCAGGGAGGCATGGACAAAGGCAAAAGGTGAGCTGAGCAGACTAGCAGCATAAGATAGAAAGATCAGTGGCAGTAAAGGCAAAGAAGGGCAGGTTAGCACAGCATGTCCAGGCAGACAAGTTACAAAGTCTAGAATGTCAAGTAAGCCAAGGAGTTGTACCAGGGTAGAGTAATAGCAGAGAGCCATACTCTGGGAACACATGGGTCAGAGCAGTCAAATGGTCCCACAAACAGAGATTAGGGTCTAGACAGGAGTCTGGGTAAGGGCCAGTGGGCACCCCTAAGGTCTGCCTGAGGAAAACCCTGGATTTATGTTCAGGTAGGCCTGGGTCCACAGGTGGAAGGAGGTAGTCCAGTGCAGTGGCAGACCAAGGGCAGAACAGTGGAAGGGGCTCCCCCAGGATGCAGGCAATAAGGAGGGCACTCTGCAGAGAATTGAAAACCAATGGCAAGACCACTAAAAGTCCGTTTGCACTTACTTATCACCATGAGCCACCAATTCTAAACAATGTTCATGATAAAATACTCCTCATTCTAAAAAGACTGTTGTTGATCTAAATTCTAAGCGATTGTTGGCTTATGCATATTAGCAAATTCTTCTTACATTTCCCTTCATGAACATGGTATTCTGATGAAAGTGAAATTAGAAAAACTACCAGTCATACAGTTGCCCCTCCTGACACACCCAGATTCAGCTACATGCATCTTTCAAGAGTAAGTTCTTAACTATTCAAAAAGACATAATGAATGTAATGTAATTCATGTCTCCTAACCTCGTGGTTCTCCCTAGTCCTTCACTTGAACAGTAGATCCTAAATAAATACGCGAGCACAGTGATCGTATGGGGAAGAAACAGAACCGGTGTTACAATTCTGTCATTCTATGTAACCCTCTGGAATTTTTATTTATGCTTAAAATTTTAAACAATGAAACAATGCAAACCACAAGACGTAATATTTTTGTCTGCTAAATGCAAATTTTAGTTAATACATGAAGTATTTTACTGATTTTGAATAATATCTATTAAATTGAAATTTCTTCTTTATTAATTTAAAAAACTAAAATATTAACAAAATACTTATTACCGATTGTTACATAATTTATCATTAAACGATACGATCATATAGAAGAAGGGATATTAAAAATCCTCTCTGGTGTAAAATACACTAGATACCACATTGGAACAGAAGTGGTTGAAATGGGGAGTGAAAGCAAGAAGTGAGAGCAGGGTAGTTCCTGACGGGACACAGCTGAAATTTCCAGGCATAATCTCAGGGTCTCCACGATATTCTGTACCCAGGTCTTGACTAAAGGCAGATACATTTTTCCTGCAGAGACTTACAAGAAAAATGACATTTTTTACACAGCTTCAAAGCCAACCCTTAGAGGGCTGTGACATTTTGTATCTTCTGCATGACGGGGTGATGCATCACAAGGAGATCTCTAATTTGGCCAGAATCACTCAGCATATGAAGGGTAACTGGGAGCCCCTGGAGGGCAGGCACTGTGGGTCTCATTTCTCAATCACCCAGTCCTATCACTGTACATGGAACAGCTCAAGTGCTCTAAGTGTCCACAGAATGAATATACAAATGAATAGCTTTCAAACAAAACGAAGGTCTTCTAGCAAGAGAATTCATGTCTTTCTTAAAATTTATCCAGTTAGTCTATTGCTTGTCTTCAGTTTTACATGAATTGTTTTCTCAACTATTCATTAATAAATATTTATTGCTAACTACTTTACGGGAGCACTACTTTAAGCATTGGGAACACAATAATTGAAGACGCACAGCAGTTAGTTTCGTGAATAAAGTGCTTCTCGATTGCTGAATAACATGATATAACATCGTGCGCATGACACACTCACGTGCACCTGCCTGTACTTGCTCAAGTAACCTGGCCAACCATTCAGGAAATATGGACTAAATGGAATTCTCCTTCAAATCACACTGAGGGACATGGGTTTTACACAGTGTGAGACCATTCAGTGCAAAAACTTCGAAGAACCTCTTCAGAGATTTATGATTCAATTGAAATTTTGCCCTACTAATTATAAGGGACAGTCAATTGGGTTTGGACTCAGGGCTTACACTCTCTCATTAAATTTACCACCTGGCATGTAGTAGACCCTCAATAAATATTTATTAAATGAATTAATCATACAATACCCATAATGGCTCATTTGTGATATATTAATAATATATAAAATTCTCAGTAATATATTCTCTATTGCAACTTGATTTCTCTTACACTCTTAATTCAGTCTTAACTGGTCGTTCACTCCCATTTTCTTTTACTAGTTCACTGCATTAAAACATTGCTTTCTTCCCCCAAGCCTGTGATTTAAATATGCTAGCAGAAATTCCTATTAATTCCATTCCAAGTATTTGCACAGAACTGATCCACCATAGCCGTCTGCTAATGATGCATCTGTCATTTTATTGACACCCACAAACAGCTTTATTCTCTTTTCTAATTAAGAGACAAAACTGGTATTGTCAGCTGATGGAACGGACATTCGGGGGCTTTTGTTCTAATGTAAAAGGCAGCACATTATGATGCTAAAACAAAAACTCAGGAATGTTAACAGAAAAGCCCAGTAGACAAAATATATTTACATGTACGATTTGAATTAAGCTTGTTATAAGCCTGATACACATACAATATTTTGAATTACAGGGAAAAAAATACGCTCATGGCAAAATATATTTGAAACAAAAAGTGGTGCTTTCTTCCCTAACTGGCCATTAAAATTCAGAACAAAGCAGTCTCATGTGTTCACCGGACAATCAAAAATCCTAAGAAAAATCTAAACCTTTTAAAGGTGACCAAAATGATATGTTGGAATACACGTTGTCATAGAGGTATTAGTGACGTTCAAATAACTGCTAAATAAGAACTAAAAGTTCTTACAGAAAAACCATAGTAATTAGGTAAATAGCACATTTTTAAGGGCTAAAAAAAGCAATGACTTCCTGATGATTATATTAGCCAAGTGCCAGAGAAATGACAATTACACACAAGTACAGGACTAACAGCTCACCAGAACGTTCTCAAGCAACTGAGGAGGACAAGCCGTAAAACCCTATCACCACCACATTAAAAATCTAATCTAAAATCATTGCATGTCAGAAAATTAAGGATTCATCAAAATATTCCCAAAGGTTATGTGCTGAAAGGAATGCATAAGAAGGAACCACACTCCTTGAGTTCTTTACATAGAAACGTAATGTAGGATCTACATTTTAAAATAAACTAAATATAAAATCTGGTCTGCCAGATGAGATCATTGTTATAAAGCCGTCAGCATACATTTTGGCACAGTGTTTAATAATGTTAGCTGTTCTTATTTCTGTTATTATTGTCATGTCAGAATCAGCTCAGTGCCTTTCGTGGTTCCCTCCCAAGGTTTAAAGGAACCCTAGAAGGATTTCTTGTGGCTAAGCCATAATTCCAGCTAATTCTGTTTCTACCCTCCTTTCCGGATATTTTTGCTCTGGTTTGGCACTCTAGTTCCAAGCTTTTGTCTTTTATCTAAATTCCCCCTCTCTGCCTAAACGCTTAGGTCTGATGCTCTGACCTGTAGAATCTGCTTTTATTGCTCATTTCACCCTGACTTTGTCTTTCATATCACTCTCAGTATCGGGGACCAGGGCCAAAACCAGCAAACAGGTAGCCCAGGTCTGTGCTCAAATTCCTGCACATTGAGAAGCAGAGTTTAGATAAGTTACAAGGGAATATCTTTCATTAGGCCTGCTGTCTGCATGCACCCATGTTAAGAGTTCACCAATTGCCCTGCCCTAACCTGAAGAGTCAGACCTTGGTCCTTTGCTTACAGGAGCTTATAGGGTTCTCGTGGTCACTAGTCTAGCAGATTTATTTAGCATCAATTCTTTATCCCAAGAACAGTCATTAAAACAAAGAAAGTATCTATCTTGACTAAAAAAACAAAACAACCTTCTGTGACAACAAAACCAACTTATAAGTTACAAATAAAATACTGGCTCATCTGTTATGATGCAGTGGGTACTCATGGGATCCAATAGCCACTCTTCCTACCGTCCTTAAGGGAGGGGCCATGTGCAGTATGACCCAGTGCTGGTTTCAGTTGATTGCTCCAGGGTGGGCATCTCACCCACGCTGAGCCAAGCTGAGGATTTTTCTGGAATTTTTGGATAAGCCAAGAGGTGGGGTACATGTGGTGACAGAACAAGGCAAAACAATGTCTATAGTCAGTATGTGGTCACATACCTGCTGCTGTGGATGATGATGCTACACAAAGAGAAATAAAAATAGTGCTTTGAGGTAGAGAACATACAGTGATAACCAGGTCTGTGTGCCAAGGTAGCTGATGTTTCAGAAAGGACCTTTTTCATATGTGATGAGTCCTGTATAGGCCTTTCATATCGCAAGAAATCAGAACTCAGAACTGGAGGAAACTGCTTTTGTTAACAGCAATGTCATATATATGCAAGGCCATTATATACATGGGTGTGTGTGTGTATACCTATATATCTATATCTATATCTATCTATAGAAAGAGAGTCAGAGAGAGAGAGAGAAGCAAAAAGATTGTGGTGCCAGTTTCTGAAAAGCAAGACAGCATGATAGCCATTGGGCAAGAGACTCTTAAGAATGTATTTGGTTGCATCTCTTTGACAGTCCTTGTATGTGTTGAGTTTCTAGGGGACAGGAAAGGTACAGAGTTGATGATTCATAGACCTCTAAAACTTTCATAAACTTTGTTGAAATTCAACTTCATTACAATAGTCAAACTAGAATGCCTATTTTTCCACATTCACTCATTCATTCAACAGCCAGTTTGAAGGATAGAGTTGACTCAAAACAGTCTTTACCTCGAGAGCGCTTAGCGACTTCTTGTAGAAGTCGAGAGACACGGATTTCTATCATCACGTCATTGGCCGGTGAGTAGGGCTGATGAACAGGGAACAAAGAGGAAGCCCTTTGTAAAAGGAAGACCCCTGAGTCTATAGCTCCTTGCCTTAACCCTAAGCAAACATCTGTAACTTTGACCACCTCAGGTGGCTCCATGAGCCCCACAAACGAAGCAAGGGTCCCTCCCTGGGATTTGTGCTATGCAGATAGATGGAAACAACCTTTAAAAATATTTTCTTATTCATGAAAATATTTTCTGTTGCTATCAGTTAAATATGATTCTTCAAAAAAAGCATTTTGGGCAAAAGGCTCAACTCAGTGAAGGCTGGCAGAGATGGTTCAGTTTTTAATAGAAATTATCATGTGTTTTTCAACATTTTTTTTCTTGCTTTCTAATTTCTAATTCTATTTTTAAAATTTTTATGTTAAAAGGAACAGAAACCCATTTTTCTTTGACTTTTTTTTTCAGGTATAGAAGATTTTATTCTCTACTAGGAAAACCAATTCTTCTTTTCCCAGCCATTCTGTGCCTTTCTCCTTTAAACGTTTTCTTCATCACACATTCATTTTTGTCTCCAATGATGTACATGCCGATTTTAGTGTGTCTAGCCAGTTGAGGCTTCCTTTCAAATACATTCCGATTTTCCTGATCTGTTTGTTTCAGCTGTTCCCACTGATAAGCTGGAGTAGTCCCCAGTCTTCTTATCGAAGGGAAATGTGACAGTTCTGACCAACCCAGGCCTGCAACTAGAGGAGGAAAGTCCCAAAATTCCTACTTTATTTAAATTAAAAATATTAAATCAGGGGCCGGCCCAGTGGCACAGCGGTTAAGTTTGCACACTCTGCTTTAGCAGCCCAGGGTTCACAGGTTCGGATCCTGGATGCCGAAGCTAGCACTGCTGGTCAAACCACCCTGTGGTGGGATCCCACATAAAATGGAGGAAGATTGGCACAGATGTTAGCTCAGGGACAATCTTCCTCACCAAAAAAAAAAATAAATAAATCAAACTTAGGTGTTTTGCAGCACTGGGGCATTTTTCATTTAGAAAATAGAAGTTCCTATGATTTATAAGAATTCACAATAAACCACTGCATGGGCCCCTCAAAAATTAAAGAAAGTTGGTGACAGCTGCCAGTGATACAAATTTCCAATACTTTAGCCAGAAATATGGTTCCAGTGAAGTAGATTGAAAAACAATAAAAAGACTCAGATGATCTTGACCATTATATGCTTTTACTTTTCATTAGATTTTAAAGCGGAATTTAAAATTTAAAGCAACATTTCACAATGCTATGTTATATTTGTGAGAAAGTGAGGTTTTCTTAAGCATCCTCCCTCCCATTCCCACATCCATGTGAATCTCAGTATGCAGCGCCCGCCCGCCATCTTAAACTCTCTACTGCTGCAACCAACACTGCCCAGGCCCACTCTACCATAACTGGTTCCCTTCCAAAACTACCTTCCTTGTTGACCCAGATGTCACCCAACACCCACCCCACCAAAAAAAAAAAAAAAAAAAACCACAGTGCAAATTATTTCAATTATATTTAGAGGAAAAAAGCAAAGTGATCAGGGTTAATATGACCCTTAAATATATTTTTAAAAATGTTTGTGGACACCATGATTAGACAGTAAAAAAGTGCTGAAAAAATTTCCAATAACTTGGGAAAGAAACTCTTACTCTTCCCTTTTATACATTATTTTCTAGTGGGAAATGTAATCAGAACTTTAACATTATTTCACATTCTCCGGGCCTGTTTCCTCATTCAATCAGTTATTCATTCCATAAACATCCACTGAGCACATGTCTTCTATGTGCCATACACCATAATTGGCATGTAGAGGAGGAGAAGCTGAAATGACAGGGGTGCTCCTTTTGCAGTAGCCAGCCTCCAAGTTGGCCCCCAAAGATCTTTACCTCCTGATAGTCACACCCTTGTTTAGTCCCTTCCCACATTGGATTAGGATGCGTTTATGTGACAAACATACAACAAAAGTGAAGGTATGCCACTTCCAAGACTAGGTTATAAAAGGCTGTGGGTTCTGTCTTGGGTTTTCTCTCTTTCTTGGACCACTTTTCTGGGGAAGCGAGCTGCTGTGTTGCAAAGGCCTGCACAGTGAGCAGCTAAATTCTCTGGCCAACAGCCAGTGACGAACTGAGGCCTGCTAACAATTATGTGAGCGGATTCTTCAACCCCAGTCAAATCTTGAGATGGCAGAAGCCCCAGTCAATATTGTGACGGCCACCTTAAGAGAGACCCTGAGCCAGAACTAGCTAGCTAAGCCACTCACAGATCCCCAACCCTCAGAATCTAAGAGTATAAATGTTGTTTTGAGCTGCTACAGCTATGGGGGGGAGGGCCAATAGAGAACTGATATGGGTTTGGAATAGATGCTCCAGTATATAATATGGTGAACTCAGTTGCAACCAAAACAGAAGCTCAGAATGAGCAAGTTGTTAAGTTATTGTGATGGTTAACTTTATGTGTCAACTTGGCTCAGCTAACGTGCGCAATTGCTTGGTGAAACACTTATCTAGATGTTGGTGTTTAGGTATTTGTGGATGTGACTAACATTTAATAAACTGATTTTAAGTAAAGCAGATTACCCTCCATAATGTGGGTGGGCCTCATCCAATCAGTTAAAGGCCTTAATATAAAAACTGGAGTTTCCTGAGGAAGAAGCAATTCTTCCTTAAAACTGCAAGATAGAAACTGTCTGAGTTTCCTGCCTGCAGACCTGCTCTACCTGCTCTGTGGATTTTGGATTCAAGATTGCAACATCAATTCTTATAGCCCTGCAAATGTCAGACTTGCCAGCCCTACAACTGCATAAGCCAATTCCTTAAAATCTCTTTGTCTTAGAGATAAATATCTACCTAGTGGTTCTGTTTCTCTGGAGAACCCTCAATAACACAGGTATTAAGAGAAAACCCAGTTAAGTCCATATTGGAGTAGCAGGGGAAAGCTTTCCACAGAACATACCATCTGAGCTGTGCATTTAAGGATGAGTAAACTTCTATTAGGGAATGAAAGGGAAGAAATGATGGGCCAAACAGATGGGATGGCAGAAGCAGCTCAACACTGCCAGATTGATAGAGTAGAGTTTGTCTGGGATTGGGGGTGGAGGGTTGTGGAAGATGAAGCTAGAGAAGAGGTGGGATGAGCCAGGTTGTGAAGCATCTGGAATGCAAAGCTAAGCAGATAAGACTCATCCTATAGAGAAAAGTGAGCAAGCAGACATGTTTTAAAGCAGGGGATCTAACGAAAAGGCACCAATGATTTTTTACTGCCAGCAACACAGATTTGTAGAGTTGCCCATTTCTGACTTCAGATAATATTTCCTCCATTCCTCACTTCAACCACTCAGAGCCTGAGGAGACTTATATCAGAGACCAGCTTATGCCTCACCTACTTCTCTTGAAACCCTCTTTTCATCCTGCTGCTTCGTTTAGCTCCTACTTCACTGGCTGCTTTTTCTCAGTCTCCTTTCCTGCATCTCCCACCTCCTGGGTGTCTCTGAACAGGAGCACCTCAGAGCTCAGCTTTCAGATCTCTGCTCTTCTCTCCACATGCTCTAGCTTGGTGTCTTGGCCACTTCCATGGGTCTTGATACCACCAATATACTGAAAACGCTGAAGTCTGAATCTCCAGCCTGGACGTCTTCCCTTAATGCCAGACTCCTAATTCTACAGCCTATTCAACATCTCTACTCAGAGACCTAATAGCATCTTAAATTTGACCTATTCAAAATGAACTCTCAATTCTTCTACCAAGAATGCTCTCCCTCAGTGTTCCATACTCAACACACGGCAGGCCCATACACCTTGTAGCTCAGACCAAGAAACTTAGATTTGACCTTGACTCCTAGCTTTCTCTCACAACCACATGGACCATCAGCAAATCATTTAGTCCTCCCTTGAAAATATTTACCAAATCCAAGTCATGTTTCATCCTACTCCAGACCATCAACACTCCTTTCCTGCACCATTGCAACCATCATGCAGGGAATGCAACCATTGCAACAGCTTGTCTCTGCTCTAATGCTTGCCTCACAACAGTCTCTTCTCCAGATATCAGTTCTTTAAAAACACCTTCCTTTCTGTTCTTGGAGCTTGCCAATCAAGCTCCAATCTCAGGGCCTTTGCACCTGCAGTTTCTTCAGTCTGGAATGCTCTTCTTCTGGACACCTTTATGGTTCACTTCGTTCCCATTGCTGTGCAAATGCCACTTACTCAGAAAAGCCTCCTCTGACTCCTTACCTAAACACTCCTTCCACTATCCCACTACTCTCTCTCTCCTTATCACGTGTTACTTTTTTTTAATACCACCTCATAGATAATAGGTCTTTCCAATTACAGGATATGATCTCTCTTGTCCACTAGAAGAGAAACCCCATAAAGGCAGGGGCTGTGCTCAATTTCTTCACTGGTGCTTACTCAGTGCCTAGAATGGTGGCTGGCACAGGGTAGGCATTCAACAAATATTTGTTAAATGAATGCATGATTGGGCTTACATACTCCTCATCCCAAATACTATATGTGAGTGAGACAACATAGCAGAAGTGGAACAGCAAAGCATGGTAGTTTAAGACAGGTGGTCCAGAGCCATATTGGCTTACTAGCTGTGTGGTGTTGAGCAAGTTACTTGATCTCTTTGTGTCTCAGCTTCCTCATCTGTAAAATGGGGATGATAATAATATCTATCAGTTGTAATGAGGATTAAATGAGTTGATACTTTTAAAGTGCTTACAATAATGATTCATACATAAGAAATGCTAACTAAGGTTTTGTTAAAGAATTAAATAAACCAATAGATTCTCTAAGCATCAGAAATAATGCTAAAATACAATTTATTACAAAATTCAGGCAAAATAAAGAGATTTATTTTTAAAAATATGTAAAGTCATAATCAAAGCATTCAAAGATTTCTTCAGAGATGATCTCACTCAAAAGTACCTACGAGTGCCATCTTCCCAAGCAATTACCAGCAGGTACATAGAAGGTGCTCAATAAATGTTTCGTGATGGTTTGAATTAAAGTCTGCCTCAATTTTTGTGCCCTGAATAATTCAGAAATGCATAATAATACCAAACAAAATTACTCCTAAACCTTTCTCTAAAGAAGACATACAAATGACCAATAAGCACAAGAAAAGATGCTTGACATCACTGGTCATTAGAGAAATGCAAATCAAAACCACAGTGAGATATCACTTCACACCCACTAAGATGGCTATAAAATGCTGCAGTCACTGTTGGAAATAGTCTGGAAGATCTTCAAAAAGTTAAACACAGAATTATCATATGGCCCAGTAATTCCATTCCTAGGTATATACCCAAGAGAAATAAAAACATACATCCACACAAAAACTTGCACACAATTGTTCATATCAGCATTGTTCATAATAGCCAAAAAGTGGAAGCAAGCTAAATGTTCATCAATGAATGGATAAACAAAGGAGGTATATCTACACAATGGAATACTCCTCCGCCATAAAAAGGAATGAAGTCCAGATACACGCTATAAAATAGATGGATCTTGAAAACATTATGCTAAGTGAAAGAAGCCAGACACCAAAGGTCACATATCACATGATTCAATTTATATGAAATGTCCAGAATAGGCAAGTCCATAGAGATAGAAAGTAGATTAATGATTACCTAGGAATGAGGGGAGGGAGAAATGGGGAGTAACTGCTAACAGGATATTTTTGAGAGTAATGAAAATGTTCCAGAATTAGACAGTAGTGATGGTTGCACAGCTTTGTGAATATACTAAAAAATGATTAAATGTACACTTTTAAAAGGTGAATTACATAGTGTGTGAATTATATCTCAATTAAAAAAATAAACACAAAAAAAATCCCCCAAATTTAATAGCATCTAAAAGAATGTGGCATATAACAGATGCTCAAGAAATGTAAATTTTTCTTTAAAAAAATTACTCCTTGGATAATTCAAAATTTCTCCAAGTATTTTTCAAGTGTGCGTTACTCTGTATAGCTGGGAAAACAGCTCCACCTGCTTTCAACACTGTGAAAGGAGTAATAAATAATAAAAGCCTTGCTCACTCGTTGAAGGTCTTTTTTCTAGATAAAACCTTACACTCCAGTGGATTGACCTAAGGTTGTCTGCAAGAGCCTCCTAGTATGAGGTGTCTGGCTAACTAACGCTGCTAGCATTGGGAATGCAGACACGGCATGCTGGTTCAACGGGAGTAATAACATCCTACAAGTCACTTTTCCCTTCCCAGCCATCTCCTGGGTTTGCAGAGTTCTCTCATCTTATACCACAATACAGACAAGTACATTTAGTACCAAATAACAACACTTAACCATTGTTCCCCATGCTCTCAGCTCTTGTCGTCAGCAGAAAACTCATTTCCCGGCTCAGTGAGAGCCATGGTGATAATACAGGTGTCTGCACATAAACCCTAAATTCGAGCTGGATCATGGTACCTGTGACAGTCCTGCAGCAATTCCCCCAAGAGCACTTCTCCCCTTCTGTCTCCATCACCTCCCCTAGGAAAGCTTTAGAGACTTGGTGGCTGAAGTGGCTACAATTAACATGTTAAAAAGCTTTGAAAACTAGCTTTCTGCGAAGCTTTTCCATTTTCTAGGCCCCTTCTTCCTCTTTCTTTCCTCCCTCCCTTCTTTTTTTAAAAAAATTCACCTTCTTATTTAGCAGTAAATATTTATTACGTATAGACTATGTGCTAGAGAGCACGCTAGATGTTGAGGACACGTTGAATGAAAAAAGACACACCCACGAGGAATTTGCACTTCACTTTAAAATGTGCCCCTCCCAGTCAACTTCCATGAGTCCACATTTTGCCAAAGTGCCAGTTTCTGGGGTTCTGTTTTTCTAGCACTGGGTACAAAAAACCTGCTGATTTAAAAATAAATTCTGAGATGTGTGTCACTAAGTTTAAGCAGTCTTTCATTTCTAACCTAGAGTTAAACTGGTTTCATAAAATAGCTGTGTATACTTTTTTTACCTTTAAAAATATTCTTATTTATTTCTAAATATATTACATACTTTTTGAAATAAATTATTTAAAATACGTATGAACAACAAACTTTAAAATATAAGCTATATTTGGGGCCAGCCCAGTGGCGTAGTGGTTAAGTTCCCGTGCTCCACTTCGGTGGCCTGGAGTTAGTGGGTTTGGATCCCGGGGCTGGACCTACACACTGCTCATCAAGCCATGCTGTGGTGACGTCCCACATACAAAATAGAGGAAGACTGGGACAGACGTTAGCTCAGGGCCAATCTTCCTCACCAAAAAAAAAAAAAAAAAGTTATATTCACAATGTCCTACTGGAACTCATTATTTAAAGAAATGAGGTGAATATTTATATAAATTCAAAATACTCATAACTGAATGGTAAATTCAATTTTATTTCTAGGCTTTCCTTAAAGAGGAGAGGGGGCATATTAATAACTGAATTCCTTCACAATGCACCCACACATATAACCCCTACTTTATTGGTCGAATCATGAGGACCTGTCTTATATACTGACACGTGCAGACACACAGCCAAAGACAGTATCACCCCCTAAGTCATGAAAAGCATAATACATTCCCTCTTCTGCACTATTATTTATTAATCAAATCAGTCCATGTTTGAAATATCTATTGTCTCTATTGATTATACACAACCCCTCACCGGCTAATAGTCTAGAAAAAAAAAAATTTGATTCTGAGTTTCAATGGGCATCTCCACTCTTGGAAAATGCTTCAGAGAAATTGCAGCTGTGTAATCACTCTGTTAAAATATATATTCCCTTTATAAGTAAGGAGAAATACATCTTGATGTAATACTCTTTTTTTTCTAATCCTAAAAGAAAGTTCCAACACTACATATTCTTTAAAATAAAACCAACTATTTGATGCCGTTACGTTTCCCATGTTTATGATAAAACACGGTATTTAAAAAGTAATGAACAAACTCAGACATTGTATATTTTGGGGGAATATAGAGCTACTCTTATTTGCAGCCTACTTTGAAGTTAAGAAACTCTAAGACTCTTGTAATTTGTAATTGTCTTTTTCTGCTTAGAAAATGCCGGTTAAACACCTCCCCCTAAAAAAACCAACTTGTATTATTCTCTTGCAAATTTGAAGGAATAACACGCATTTTCAATAGCATATATATGTTGAGCTGTGGCTGAAGAGCTATTTGAGGCTTGTTCTGCTCAAAAAAGAACATATAAAACAAATTTTGGAAATTGAAGAGATTTTTCAAGGCAAGCTTATGCTTCTCCTTTAGCTGGAACTACTTCTCCTGTTTGCTCCACCGTGGGATGTGGATACAAATATCCCCAGGCATTCACTTTCTGCCAGGACATTTTTTTGGTTTAAACATGCACATAAGCAATTAGTTTTATGCCTTCCAGTAAGAAATGGAACTAAATACGCACGGTATGAGGGCACTGCACATGTGTCACTGTGCACAGAATTCACCGCTCCGTCCCCCCTCCTGGTGTTATGAACAGGCCTGGGATGGAGCAGCTTCTGGAGTGAATGCTGTTCAGGGCTGGGAGTGGAGGCAGTCTAACAGTTTAACGATAGTCCAAAGAGTCATATAAATAGTTTAAATATTATTTAAACATTCCACATCAACATCCATAGCTCCTAAAACATCTCAAGAAGACTAAAATTGACATAAACATTTATCAAAGTTGTATTCTTTACCAAAGACTACACATTTCCTCATTTATCAATACAAATTCAACCCCTGAACAGGTGGTAGAGTGGAGGAAGTTAAGTTGGCTTAGTGACCACAGTAGAAAATGACTTATCAGCTCTCCCAAAGGCTCTGAAATAAAAGACAGGAGAAGCCAAATGGATATCCACCTCCTCCTATTTTAAGTGGACTGCTGTCCACTGTCAAAGGTTACAGATCACCAGAAAAGCAGAGATCCCACTGGCACATGCATCCAACACAGGTACTAACAGGCAGTGGTACAAAGATATGGTTGTGATGGCATCTGGGGTGGGGGATGGGGGTGGCTAGAGGTGGAATGTGGATGGCAAAGTCCTTTTCAAGTCTGCACACAATAGGCTTGTTTCTGCTCACCGCTAACTCCCAGGTGCCTGAGACATGGTAGATATATAAAGGAATACATTCAACAAAATGGTAATGGCACAAAAATTACCTTCCACTTCAATGCAACCTGAATAACTAACAAATCTGCCTCTAGCACCACTTGGGATCGTCAAAGCATTAATGCTGGACAGGCAGTCATTGCTCCCTCAGTCTAGCCTCCTCCAGCTGCAGGGGAAGGAAGTGACTGTTGCACTAAGGGGCAGGGCCAGAGCAAGTTTCCTGCCTCACAACTCTTAGGTCAGAGCGCCTTCCTCACCCATGACTCAACACCGACTACACTTATCACAGAGTTATTGGGAACACCCAAAGGGCAGTACTTGCTGACATACCTCAAATGTGTTTACACTGAAAGGTGTGGAGTGCAGATATCTAGATTCTATCTCAAGGAATTACAATCAGGCATCATTGACCTAGTGTCCGAGGGCTGCAAAACATTATTAGAAAAGAAACTCACATAAATGAAGAGAAATGATCACGGAAATGAATACCAATACACTGACAATAGGTATCCGCCCAAAATAGCCCCAAGACTATCAACCTTCCATTGCTTCTGACTTCATTCTCATGAAGCAGCCTCTAGAAGACCAACATGACCTCCAGTTACCTCTATGTAAGTAAGAGGATGCCCTGATTAGGATACACAAGTCTTTATGTCTCTGAAAGAATCCATCCCCAGTTGTAAATTAATAAATGGGCCTTCTCATTTGCCCACGTCTCTTATGAGACTGAAAGTGTGCACCAGCCTACGAGAGGATGGTTAGTCTGTATTCACTGACCAAATCAGATGTGTGGACTACAGAGCAGAGAATCAGGCCCTGGAGAAAAGGGATGGAACAAGGACCGCACTCTGGGCTGCCAGACATTTCCCTCAACATCATTAGCTCAGCCCTCTCTAAGAGCTACAGCAACTAGCCAGAGATATTCAAAGAATGTCTCAGTGGAGCAAAAAGAGAGTTGAAGCTGGGTCACAGTTATAATGTGTAAGGGTAAAAAATAAACTCAGGATGGTTTTCTACAACTGACTCTGACTTTTACTTTTCATACTGCATATAACTTCAAAAACAGCAGAAGGGGGAAAAAAGTGTCCTGAAGCCATTACCATATGCTGTATTATAATCACCTCTATTTTGCACAAAAGCAGAGAACCAGGCACTGGACCTGGTTCATGATAGGTGTTCAATAAATATATCAATAGATAGGTGGATGGATGGATGAATGAATGAGGTTTCATAATGCTTCTAACCTGTTCTCAAGCCACAGTGGCTCTTCCAGGGGCTAAGGCAGACCTTTCCAGTTTACTAGGGTGAAGAGTACTTTCCATTTTTCATTTCCAGAACTTCATATTTAGATTCAAATTGTTCCGAACCATCTCCCCAGAGACTGAATAAGCTGATCAGGCCTAGCTGCTGCCAAGTGTCACAGCCTTGAGACCACCTGCTTTTTATGCTCTCAGGGCAACGACCTTGTGTTCTTATTTACAACCACTCTTCTCCAAAGGAAGCCCCATTATGACCATTTGTGGAGCATAACCAGGATGATAAAGTATTGTCATGCAGAAACCTGAGGCCTGGCTACCGCTAGATGGAGACAGCTGAGTGTCAAGGGCTTGCACATGTGTGTATGTATGTATGTGTGTGTGCACAGGCGTGTGTGTGTCAGCACTGAGCCTTCAGAGGCAGGATTCCTTCTTATCCACACCTGCAAGTTCAGCTCCATAGCAATGCTTAGCATCACCGGGTAAGTGAGGCAATCTGGAGATGGTACTTAAATGATTCTTTCCTCTACCTTTTAAAACAAGAATCAAAATAGTTATATACCTAAAGTTATGGGAGGACTGGGGGTACAGTGAGAAAGAACCAGAAAATATACATGGAATGGGTAACAATGAATTTAAAATGTATATTTCAAGAGAGTTTGAGAAAATAAATGTTTGATTACGAAAAATGAATAATGCCACACACATAGATACATACAGGCAGTTATACATATGTACACATATGTGTGTGTGTATGTAACATGCCTGACAGTTCCCAAAGCCTGTTGACTAGCTGACCTGGTCTCCCAGTAATCCTGTGAGGAAGACAGAGAGCTAACAGTCTTCCCACCTTAAGAAGAGAAAACTGAGGTCCAAAGTGATTTGCTGAAGGCCAGACGGCTAGTATGTAGTGACAAGATGATAACTGGGTCTCTTGATTCCCAGACCAGTGTGTTTGTTTTGTTAATCTATCCTCAATATGCTGAGGCTTGGGAGACAAAATTACCATCAGCTCTATTTCAAAAGGGCAACTAAAAGGAAAGAGAAAAATAAGGCAATGTGTTCAGTCTATTATTTTACTAAGCTCTCCAGATTCTTTACCTATTGAATATTTCATGAACATAAAGACCCCTTTTAATTGCTTCATTCCTGCCCCAAACTCATAAGACAAAAACAATTTAATTTTGAACCTTTTGTAGTGTGAGGTGATTAGGAAATATCTTCTGCAACAAACTTTTAATTATATGCTTAGGGTCAAACATTTGAAACTTTATTTTCATTAAACTGGCCCTACCATCGACTCTACTTTTTAATTTTTAATACTGTCCTTTTCTATTGACCCCTCCCCTATACTTGGCTCAGAAACTTCCAGCTCCTCCCTTGCTCCAGAGAAAGGAGAATGAGGGAGCTCTGCTGAAATTGCTGTTGTGCGTTAGTGCAAGAGGCAATGCCACTACTTTCCAACTGGATCGTCAGAAGGTGTGGAGCTGCAGTGAAAAAGGAGAAGGCTACCAGGCCAGAGCAACTCAAATGCCAGCCCCGGGACATGTGTGCGCTGGTCCACAATGAGAGGTAGAAAATGAGAGGAAGTGTTTAGAAACTCTCACAGCAATTTCACAGAGCAGTTTTATGTCTGTTGAATATAGTAATAAAAAATTAGGTAGTATTTCAACGGCTTTTATTTCGCTTTTCTAGTCATTGATTTTTATTGTATTTTACAGAAGTATCGATCCACAAGAAACTGGAAAAGAAATAAAAGAAGTGGTCCATTGTCCCAGAGAGTTTGAGAAGCACTGTGCTAGGCAACTCGACCAGGCCTTCTGAGCCAGGTTTTATTGGGGAGGAATATAATGATTTCCCGGACTATCAAAGATACCTATGTCTCGGTGTAAGAAGATAAGTTAAATATAAACATAGATCTGTAACAACCACCTGCATTTTCAATTTTCTGTTGTGTTGTGGTCTCTGGCTAACTTCCGCATACATGGGTCATGAGAAGCAAATAATCCAGAAGCGAGCCAAATCACACGTCAGTAACGGGTGAGGTAAGACGTTTAAGCAAAACCCAAGAGGCCCTATTAAAAACCTGAAATTTAAAAAATTTGAACTCTTCAGTTATAGGCTGCTGACTGGAACCAGCCAGGCTGAGAAAGGGATGGCGTCCCTGCCCTCCCTCTGCTTTTTGGGAGCTGAGGTGAAATGAGCAGGTGGTTTGAGCCCAGCTCCTCATTTATAAACTGGCTCTGCGAAAACACACACACAAAGCCACTTGTTTGGCGGTCTCAGAAGAGGGGCTAAGGACTGACCGGACATGAGACACAATTACCCTCTCGCCCTGGAAGGAAGTCCCTGCAGGTTAGGGGTGATGTATACCAGCAGGTCAGGATGAAAAAAGCCAGCACAGCTGCTGCCTGTGTGGGGCGGGCCTGAGGGAGAGAGAGGAGATGTTCATTTGTAGATTACTTCTTTCACCAGCTCTGAAATTGACTTAAGAAAATTAGTGATCAGGTTATCACTAATATACGTTCTTTAATCTTTCCTGTTCTTTCAGATTGCTAAATCTCTTGTCATTGTGAAGAAGTACTGTAAGTTATCACCTTTTGAAAATTGTACTTTTTTAATGAAAGAAATAAAATATGATGGAAAATTCTTTCTTTTGGGAAAATAATGGACCCTATTAAATTGTTTGATTACCATGATATTTTGTCTGCATATAATTTTGTGGACAGACAATGGATATGTTAACACTAAAACAGCCCGTGTTTCCTGTTCTCATAGGTTTCTCGGGCATTTGTGACACAGGAGACTCCCTCTAGTGGCCAAAGTATTATATGTAAATTCATAGGTTTGTTAACAAAAAAGGTTTGTCTTTTGTAACCCGGCCGTTTTCAAAGAAAATAATTTTTTTGATTAACAATTTCTTTTTGGAGTACTTCCAATGAGGTAGTTACATACAAATGAAAGAAAATGCAAAATGTGGATTTTATCCTCAATTATCTACGTGTATAGGGTAAATGTTATGTTTAGCTATAATTCTTAAAATTGATTAGACACTAATTCATTCTTCTGAATTTGTAATGTTAAATGTTCAGAAGAAAGTAGACTCATTACTAAGTTTATTAATAGGGCCATTGTATTCTTTACCAAGACTGGCACTTACCCTTTAGGTGACTGAATTTCCACTGACAGATTATTTCCAAAGCAGGTACCAGGTCATTAAACAGAATCATTATAATCTGATGCCTGCGATCAAGGCTTTATTGAATATAACAAATGTGCACCCTCTAACAGGAAATTACAGATTCCTAAAATACGAGAACTAAAACTTTTGGATAAAGGAAATAATTGTGGAAATCCTATAAACTGCAAAGCAAAAATTGGATACAAATTATTATTTTTGCCATCTAATCCAGAGACTTTGTTTTATAGATAAAAAATAAAAACCTGGGAACCAGAGAGCTCAAAGGACTTGCTCCAGTCACTGAACAAGTCAGCAGAAGAAGGGACTGGAATCTGCTATGCTGACTCTGTCTTTTCAGACGACATATAACTGGAGAAATAGTTCTGGTTTGCCAGCGTTCTTGCCTTCAGTTTACATCTTAGCATGGATCTGTGACTATAAAGTATTTAGACTAATTCCCACATGAAAAACTCATTCCTTTAGACATATCACTGACATCTTACCGATTATTTAAGCGCTTTCAGAAGCATTTGTTCACTGACAGAACAAGCTCTTAGGGAATTCCTTTTATGGAATGAAAATGAGAAATTAATAATAACAATAATACATGCAGATTCCTGGTCCTAATGCTCTTCTAGTTACTATGGGCTTGAGAGTTAAATTCAGTTTCTTTTGAATTTCTGGGATTTTTGTGAAGAACAAATGATGCCAAATTAGTAAAAATGCATTGAAAACTGTGGTATATGCTATAAAAATAAATTCTTGTTTTAGTTACCCAAAGCTCAATCACACAGATAAAAAAAAGATTTCATCTAGTGCTTTAGTTTCCTGGAAGATGAAGGAAATAGAAGAAAATCGCTTATCTTTTAGGAGAATGAAAATAGAGGAAAATCACCAATTCTCTCCATGAATGTGTACTGAGTAGCAGGTTCTGTGCTAGGTGCTGGAGAATGCCTTACAGCTTCCTCCTGAGAGTTTTGGCATTTAATTTGGACTAGAATTAAAATCTTGTTATAATCACAGCAGTGAACTATCATACTCATGTACAAATATAGTAATGGGTTGCCAATTCTTGGGTAAGGCCAAACACAATTTGAATCATTGAGTTTTTTTTTAAGACTTGGAAATTTCTAAGCCCCTCTTATCAATCCAGATTGTAAACTCTGAGAGAAGAAGAAGTGTCTGTTTTGTCCACCTCTGTATGCCCAGAACCAAGAACAGCACCAGGCGCAGAGCAAAAATTCATTACATGATTGCTGGATTTGAACTCCAGGCTGAAGAACACGACTCCATCTGGAGGGCAAAGGGTTGAAGGAGGAAAGAGGGACTGAGGTACAGGAGGATGGGGATGTTTTAGCGCCTTGTCCAGGAGATGCACACCTTGTAAAGAGTGTGCTTCCTAACCACCTGCGGCTGGGGGAAGCACTCAGTTGGGCTTTACTCTTCAGATGGGTGAATGTTGACCACATTTGCCAATACTCATCCAGAGATTCTGCAGTATCCCCAAACTGTCCTCTCCATTCCAAGCTGATGGATGAAAAATGCATGAGATTCTAACCACTGATAGAAATGTCAGAAAAGCAGACAACAGATATCAACATTGATTCTTCAGAATTAGTACAAAACAAACACACAAAAACAAAAACAGTTTGCACTATTCATTTTTCATTCTTTAAAGGCTGACTAAGAGCAACAAGACAGGGCTTGCTTAGACTAGATGTCTTTACATATGAGACTTATCGATTGTGATAATACTTTTGGAAATCAAGAGTAGAATCACCTCACTCCATGTCTCTCTAACAGAATGCCCAATTTAAAAAATAAAAGGAGCTGAAAACACATAAAATCCCACCAGTTTTCCAATGCTCCATGCTTTTGAATGTTTTTTAAGAAAAATCCTAACACATGATGGGTGATAGAAGCTTCTTTTTACTGTCAGAGAGATCAAAGAGAGGTTGAGAAAGAATCTATAAGCAGATGCTGCCCAGTGACAAACCTGAAAGAAGCAGACAGTGGGGCCAGATGTTGGGGTGACCTTCGGTCTGCAGAGCACATTGGCATGGTGTTGATTTAGATGGTTGTTGGCAGAAGCTTTAGATCCAGCAGGAGGGGGAAAAAACTAAACTATGGAATCCTTTCCTACTCTTTCCCATCACTAGAAAACCCGAAACCACTGGTCAGTAGCGCTGATGGCTGTCAAAGAAGTTGAATTCACCACACAACCCTGCCAGCAGGTATCACATCAAAAAGGGGTTAGCTGCATGAACAAGAACATCTTCAGGCTGTGCCATTTTGCATCCCACTCAACTTTCAACAGCTGTTTCTTGAATGCATACAGACACAAAATAATTATATGAAAAGAACAACATATTTAATAAGTGAGATGTTTACATTTATTACATAGTCATTGATAGAGGATATAACTAAGAAAGACGCTGACATGTCTGAAAAGTTAATGTCCTGTCAACAGGTCTAATTAATGCTCAATGAAAGTTCACTTAAATCGAATTCTGAACTGTGAACTCTGAAGAAAGACCGAGACAGCCTTTTTTAATCAAGCAGAATACTCAAATCAGTACTGCAGACACACAGAAAAATACATAAAGGCATGTTACAGTTTTAAAGACCTCTATCACATTATGTGATTATTCCCACCATTCACTCAATAGGAATAAAAAGGATTTTTCTAGTGACCCAAACGTTCTTATTATTGTAAACACTCCTAAATAAGGCAAAAGATGTCTAATCTTAGATTACGACAGAATTTTAAATCTTAGCCATCATACAACACTAAAGCACAGGACGTAAATAGAGGCTTGCTTTATAATATTAGATATGATTGAAGACCACAGATCTTCTGACGCTTTTAGACATTTTGTCACTTTACCTGGAGAAATATACACTGCTTATTCTGCATTGCTGCTGATGTCCAGCACTTGTCAAAACCTCTATCCATCAAGGCCTTCAGAAAGAGTTGCAAAATGACAGATCAGGATGTCTGAGTTGATGGAGCCCCAGGAAAAATGGAACAGATAGAAAATTCATGACTCTAAACCACATCAAAGTGACTTCTGTCAACATCATGTCAAAAGAACTGTTCATTTTTAGAGGTCTTTTTTTTAATTATATAAACACTTTTTTGAGCATGAGCTAAGTGTAATAAAAAAATTTTCCTGGTGTACAGTATGATCATCCAAATGTTCCAAAAATATACTTTAGATCATCCAGGAATAAGGAAAATTCTAATAGTAGACACTGTCTGCCAGCTAAAACCAATGACATTCAAGAGAGATGTATGAAGATACTATCGGCTTAAAATAGGACAAACCATCTGGCTATAAAGGAACAAAAGTATATTTTTTGCATATTTTTTGGACCCATCAAATTTCTACAACTGGATTAAATTTTATTCTTCTACAATCCATGTTCATCCATTTTTTGCTTAGTGTGACAATTCTAAAACACTAATTCAGTGTTATTTTCCTAAACAGGTTTCTTAAAATATCTGACATTATTTTAACTTTTTAAAAATCACTGGAAAACCCTGATAGTGCATAATTCCCTTAAATTATTGCTTTCAGAAGAAAGTACAAAATAAATGGCTTATAATATGCAGTACTGCATACGCAGAACCACCCCATAATCACATTCAAAGAGTCATTCACCGAATGAAATATGAGTTGCATAAATCTGGAAATGACCACTCTCCCGTTTTAATTCTCAACACCTTTCAGGGAGGATGGCTGGCTCCTGGTGCTAGAACCCAGGCGACTTGATTCCCACGGCTCATATGTCACTGAAATAAACAGGATAAGTGACCTTGTGAAGTCAAGACCACACACTATGCAATATGTGTATACACAGAGCAGACAGGAGGGGAAAATACATATAATCCACCACACGCACACATGCATGCACACATGTGCAGGGACACATGCATGCACACATGTGCACATGCTACACATGCATGAACAGGCACACACGAATCAGAAAGAGGAATCAAACGTGCAACTTCCACAGTCACTGTAACTGTCCATGATACTGTCAATCACTTACACAATTCGTTTAGCTAGGATTCAGCAATTTTTACATCAGTCCTATCTAACATCTACCCTTACAGAGACCATCTATAATCCCTAGAATAGTGGCTGCCGCCTCAGTGCACTCGTCCAGTTGCAAAAAAAGCCCATTATCTGTAACCAGAAAGGTTTGCTTACCTCCAGAATGACAAAAGATCTCAAAACTAATGACCGCTTCCAGTTTTGAGAGAAGCTTGCTTCAAAACGGTCCCATTGCATTGTGTCTAAATATGTATGGGAAGTACCATCCATTAATACAAAAGTAGGACAAGATCACCATTTCTTATTATAGCCAGAACTCAATATATCTTGTGTCCTACTTACGAAAAGATGTTTATTACCTGTAAGTGTACAGAGGTGTGGGTTTCACAGCAGCCGTGACTGGTAATAAGCCTCTTTTTCTCATTTACATTGATAGCAAGCATTAGTGAAGATATATGCATTTCATTTCATGGTTCAGAAAGAACAAAGTATATGTATATGTGATAGCAGTGGGTGGTTAATGAAATGGTCTGACAAACATAAGCTAATACATAATCATACCAGAATGTGAACTGGAACACCTGTTCCTGCTTCACAGACTTGCAATTCTTAAGGAAAAGTTACCATTCTCAAGGATTGAAGCCACTACTATTTAGACATCAATATGCTCCAAGGAAATTTTAGTCACTTTTTTGTCGTTGTTGTTTCAATCACTAAAGGGTGGCTATTTTAATGATATCAAATCTCTTTTGCTTGTGTCCTAAGAGTAATGAAAACTTCACACATGCATGAAGCTCCAGTAATTATTTTAAACTGCCTTCTGTTGTCCCCCTGAGGAACACGGTGGTATTTGTTTGATGCAGTTTAATTAGTGTCAGGGTAATTAATGCTATGCTATCTACATGAGATCAAAACCCTTTCTTTGTAACACTCTGGTAACTAAGAACTAAGAAAAGGAAGCGTTTTGAAAACGTCGAGGCATGGTGTTAACCTGGGTTCATGAGTAAACCGAATTGCTCATCTCTTCCTCCACGCCTCACCCAAATGGCATTTCAGTCCCTCCCAGGACAAGATCAGACCCGTAATGCATTGGAACCACACCGTCAGGGAAAAGACCCAGTGGCTGCTATGGAATTAAATTCTTTTTTTATGGTTATAATCAAATTAACTAAAACATTCACGGTCACCAGGCACCTTTCGCCATAGTTTAATCCTTTAATAATGAAATAGCAAACTTTTGCACTGACAGAGAACTGGAGTCCCTTGTAAACAGAGTGTGATATCACCATGTGCTGATATATTTTTTCAAATAAAAGAATCATTTGGTTTAATGAATGAATGCGATTCTGCTTAAAATGCCTGAATAAAATTTGCATTTAATAGTAGGTATAGATATTCTCTCTATTTGACAATAATGGTAAGAGAGGAAAAACAGAGATAGGCGAGGAGAGAAGTTAAATACACAAAAATTCCAGACACACATATAATGTGCACTACCATAAATCCTTTTTAACTGTTTCTTTGGTAATAAGCAATGGCGGTATAAATCTCCCAAAACACAAACTCAAGCTGATCACAGGCTTAAGGAAATGGCTCCAGTTATCTTGACTTGATAAATTATTGTATCCTAGAGGTTATTCCAGTTTCTAATAAAGCACTGAGGCTAACAAACAAAAATAAAAAGATCAACCATTTTCTTTATTTTATAACAGATGAAATTACAGGCTACACAGGATAGACACAATGGCACTGAATTTATTTTTACTCTCAAAAATGCACCATGCAATGTTCATTGCAGAACAAGACCGGCGCTTTAACACAACGATGATAACCAGCATTAGACTGATAACATTTTTTATGGGAAGGGGAGGCTTAGTGGCACATATCTAAAAAATAAACATGACTGGTTTAAAGTCAAACCAAATGGATTTAGCCATTACATAAGTATACTAAGCATGAAAATAGCCTCTGTGCTGCACAAGAAATGAACAAAGAAAAATACTTCAAGAGGGTACAAATGTTAAGTCTATAGTGGTTATGAAATTGTGTCAGCATCCATCAGCGGCTGAAATTAAGGTTAACGTTATAAAATGAAATTCACTGGCTCAGGCTGGCGGCATATCACAGCCTAGGCGGGTTTGTGCTGAATGCATCTTCTTGAGGTCATTCATTACCAAATCCCTAGTAAGATCAGCTGACTAGCAAAATATGTTCTTTCGCATCTTCAGTTCTGCTTCCCGCAACTTAGTTGTTTATCAATTAAAGTGATAAATACAAGTGACTTTGATAACACAAGAAACAAATTATGTAGTCAAGTAACCTCCAGGAACCCTGCAGTAAGAACTGCGTGCAAAGTTCAACAACTGTGAAGGAACTATTAAAGAGGACACACAAACAAGTGACCTTGACTGACAAACGCACTTCATTCCAGCAATAAACAGCGGTGGTGCTGATAACTGTTCATTGGCGCAGAGAGTAATTACCTATCTGTCAGCGTTGCTGGTGTGTGCGAAATAGTATAAATGAAACATACATAATGTACGGCAATAACACCGGGCATGCAGAACCTGATGTATTATCATCATTCTCAGGACCCAGGTTTATGTGGCTGCCACCACTGAGTAAATGCCTTCTAGCCATGATAATTTCATTCTAATCTCTGTTCCATATTATAATTTTCATAGCTAAAAGATACTGAGGAGCAATACGTTTCAATCAAGGGCTAAACAGAACACAACCTGTAACTCGGTATTTTATACACCTATATATTTTTTTCTTTCAAAAAATTTAGTCAATTTATGAAGAGACTGAAATAAGCTGTAAATTTATGGGTGGCAACCCTGTCTGTACCAATGTCACCATGCTGGGGATGGGCTGAAAGGGGCTTATAAAAGGGTTGGGGGCTTTGTCTCCCATTTCTTTCAACAAGGCAAAATTCTATCTTTTTAAATGTTTCTACTCTGTTACAAAATATAAGGTGAGAATGCCTTTTTGAACAAAATAAAAGATGGCTCCTATTCAATAGGAGAAAAACAATCAACTAGTTTCTAAGACAAATTATCTTGATTTGCATGAACTGCTTAACTATGTAACAGAAGCACAGAATAATCTCTTGCACCATGATACTCCACTATTCTTATAAAACCATCGATTCGTGCATGCTTGTTTATTTTTTTCCTTCAATGCAAATGTAATTTGATGACACCTCTACATCAAGAAACCAGGAAAATCTAAGTATCGGCTAGGCCATCAGGACAAACCGCTTGTCTCAAGGATGAAGCATTAGAAACCCTCAGTTAACAGGGTGAGTAAGAGAAAGCAGCGTATCACAAACTACGTAATAGTAACAGCTGTTGGTCAACTGGTTCTACCACTCAGAAAGGGAAGAGAATATATGAATACTGAGAAAAGATATTGGCACATTTGATTGTTTTTATCTAGTCCTCTTATCTTTACAGCAAGAGTGCATATTTTGGAAACTTTGGGTAGATTGAACTAATAATTAATGCAGTAGTCTGCCTTTTTAAAGAAGGATTTTAATCGATCATACAATGTCACACGAGTGATTTCAACAATGGAAGGACCTCGTCTTCATTCTTTAACTTTTCGTTTGCTCGTTTCTCAAAATGGTTTTCTAAAATTAATATTGTAGGTGATAAATGAAGTCCTAAAAGGAGATTATGCAAACCAGAGAAAGAGCTCAAGTTTTTCTTCAGTCTCATCCTTTAGTTTTCTGCATTTTTCTTTCTATATTCCTAGTCAGGAGAGAAAGCAATCAAAAATACTAAATTCTACTAAGTTGCTCACGAGATGCTATGTTAACTCTCAGAGAAGCACTTCTATTTTAAAGAAGAGACAAGGCTGAGATAATCCTTAACATGAAGAAATAAAAATTTGGGGCTGGCCTGGTGGCACAGCGCTTAAGTTTGCACGTACCACTTCGGTGGCCTGGGGTCCACCAGTTTGGATCCAGGGTGCAGACCTATGCACCACTTGTCAAGCCATGCTGTGGCAGACGTCCCACATATAAAACAGAGGAACATGGGCATGGGTGTTATCTCAGGGCCAGCCTTCCTCAGCAAAAAGAGGAGGATTGGTGGCAGATGTTAGCTCAGGGCTAATCTTTCTCAAAAAAAAAAAAAAAAGAAAGAAAGAAAAAGAAAGAAAAATTTACTTTTCTGAGTTCCTCAGATCATAATATTAAGTAGCTTGTTGATTCTACGAATGCATCATCCACTTGCTGTTTCAAGTCATTCATTTTTCAATTTCAAGTCATTCAATCAAACCAGTATTTCAGGATACCCTGTCAAAAGGCATATCTAGGTAGATGAATAATGTCTATAAGCTCTACAGCTAGATCTTAATCATTGCAACAGTCCCCCACTTGACTCATATGATACTTCTTACTTGAGGAACATAAGTCTTTCTCGATGTATACCATTATATGTTTTACATGTAGGATTAGGAATATCGTATGTATCAGAACACAGACAAAAAAGTTTCAGGAAAAGGTATTATCCTATTTCATGGATTCTAAGAACAACAGCACATTTTTTACATCTTAACTCTTTGAGATGACTTCTTACAGTCTCTGCCAGCCAGGTGGCAGCTGTTGACACCTTTGGTAAGATCAAGAGGGCTCCAGCATCAAAGCATCTTGAACTTGACTCTTGACTCTTGCATTCAAGGAAATACAGTATTTCATGCTAATCTGGCTTTGAGGAACATGTGTTACATGTTTATCTTAAAATGGTCCTGATTACAATCATATTTTAACAAATATCCAACTGAATATTTTATGTTGCTATATAGATTATGTTTGTGTGACACACAAACATCTAGTTAAGTTAATTGATTAAATCAAACAACTGGTTGATTTAACGGGGGAAAAAATAAACTAAACTTACCTAGTTCCACTGACTGTATTAGGACCATATGGACCTTGCATTGGATGGACTGAGGCATTTCTCTCTGTGGCCTGTTCAATAATTAACCATGATCACACTTACTGGTGATTCTCAACCTAGGAATGGGGCAGAGAGCCAAGGGACTCTTTCAGTCATCTCCAGCTCCAGCAAAGGGACAAGTGACTTCCTCCCTCCAGCTGAGAAGCACTGCCCTGGGGGCCAAATGTGTCTAGTGGGGTGTGTCTTGTCACTCTGGTGTGTTAGGGTGGTAAAAATATTGAGAACCAGTGGAGAGTATAATCTGCATAATTCAAAACAAGTTGGGGGGGAAAGACAACCTTTCCATAATTTTCTCAAATAGCCTCAAGGATATTTATCTGCAAATGGTGATTAGAATTCTCCTTATATACCAGAGAACTGCTATTGCATTGCACAGTCATTATTGTCAGTGCTTGAAACCTAACTTTTTTCAATAAATACGTGTTCCATAAGTAAATGAATGAATCAATGAGTCAATGAGTGGTATTCTCCAAATTGGATTAGTTATCTTATAAAAATGTATACTATCCTCATTGGATGTTGCAAAGCTCATGCCAAAAAATAATCTCAAAACGTTAAGCACAAAATACTCTATCATGTTCTTTGGTGTTATAAGGTTTTTTTTAAAATTATTTAGGATTGATGGTTTTGCAGTTAAAGTATACTTTTAAATCAGAAATTAACTTTTAATATATGGCTTGGTGCTGATAATACTGAGGTATGTACAGTGTAGTTGCCTTCTTATAGGCAATATACTTGATTAATTTTGAACAATTTAACAGTGAAAGATTAATTAAGAATTTCATCCAGTACAGGCCATCTTTCTTTTCCAATTACATTCCTTTAGAGCCACTGTAACTGTTTTAATAATTGTACTGAAATGGTAGAAAGTATCAAGATAATTCAGTGATTCAGTGAGAACAATAAAATTCAGAAATGTGGTACTTTGATATTTGGAGCATTTAACACTGTCGTGTATATATAAGCCTTCTGAACTCTAACAGGTTATTATAACCCAGGAGGCCTAAAATCAGCCTTAAATTTTTTTATTTATATAAGAAATACGTCTTACTAAATATCTATTTGAAAATACTTCATACAAAAAACAGCATTAAGAAATCCTCTAATTAGATGCCAGCAGATTTCAAGCTTATGATAACATTTCTCTCTGAAAATATATTCAGTAGAATTTTCTTTGAAACAAAAGCACACCCTATTCAGCTGTAAACTTGATCCTAACACAAAGAAATTTTAGAGTACAAAAATTGACTATGAGACTCTGAGTAAAATGTGCTAATAATGAGTACAAGGGAAAAATTTTGTTAGATTTTTTTTTTTTTTTTTTTTTTTGAGGAAGAAGAGCCCTGAGCTAACACCTGCTGTCAATCCTCCACTTTTTGCTAAGGAAGACTGGCCCTGAGCTAACATCCGTGCCCATCTTCCTCTACTTTATATGTGGGATGCCTACCACAGCATGGCTTGCCAAGTGGTGCCATGTGAGCACCTGTGATCCAAACTGGCAAATCCCGGACCCCTGAAGCAGAATGTGCCAACTTAACCTCTATGCCACCAGGCCGGCCCCTAAGTTAGATGCTTTTTTATACTCTTAAGCTAGGAAAATAGTTCTTCCCGAACCAATCATTCTTCCCATATACTAACTGAGAAATTGTTAATAACTTAAGTACGTAACTTCTCATCTTTCTAATTTTGGTACTCAAGATCCTAATTCTAACGGAATAAAAATAGATGTCAAAGTTTAGTAATTGTCAAAGTTTCCTTCACTTATTTGGTTTCTGATAAGCAATTTGCAGCAAGAAATCTTGGTTGCTTCAGGACAATAGAAATAAGTTCTTGTCCTAAATAACAACTCTAGTATTCTTATCAATTGGATTTAATTAGGTCCCTTCCATCCCCTATCAAAAATATTAAAATAACTCTAATAAACAATGATGTTGCTTGATAGAGAGGCTATCCCGCATCATCACCAAGAACCAGCTTTCATGCAACATCTGGGTTGCACCTGTCACATTACATCTTACCTCTTTCAATTGCATCTCTAAAGTAGCGTAGTAATAGTAATGCCTCATTGGCACATAGTAAGCCTTCCAGAAATGACAGCAAATATTATTATCAGAAAAGTGTTTTTTAAAAGAAGGTATGTAGACCACTATCAAACATGGAATTGAGCAATACATCTACGTAATGCCATCTAGTAGCTCATGGAATCAGAATTTGTATTAGAAACCCTGAATGATTCAGCTTTAAACAATAACACATTAGTATGCATTTAGAATCTACACCCGAATAACTCAAAATGCATATGCTATGCAACATATGTGTGCACCAAACAAGACTTCAAGAGAGAAAATGAAAGTCTGAGAGTTCTACTAAGATAATACTTTCATCCTTAATGGAGTTCATTTTCATTTAGTTTTCAGGGTCCCTAGAGGCCAACAAAATGAATATCCCAGCCAACATTATTTCCCTAATTCCAGAGTCTATTATCTATTTCAACATGTTTGTCTGATTCAAGGCCACAGTCCCCTGATAACTGACTAGTCAATCAGCTTTCTGATGTCATCTCCTGGTAGAAGTTCTTTCTTAGGCAAAAGTATAAACCGAAGGGAGTTTATTTGGTACCGAAGAGTAACCTCTTCCTCTCTTTTGAGTGAACAGAGACCTCACAAATCCAATCAGACTATAGCTGTTTAAAAAGTCAACAGATTCTACTGCAAATATGACTTTCAATCAAAAGCTAATCACTGGGAACGGAATTCAGCTGTCATCTGAAATGAAAAGTCTCCCCAGTCACTAACATGGCAGGGATCTACTGGGTAGTCAGTTATTCCCAAGTTATACTAGTAAACCATTTCACCAAAACATTAACATTTATTAATTTAGTTTTGGGTTTTTTTTCCATTTTCTTGGACTCTAAGTTGTTTTTCTGAAGACTTAAAGTCCAAAATCAAATGTAAAGCTCTCTTTGACCAATCACAAACTCTGGACTTCTGAAGGTTTTATTGGTAAATATACATAGGAAATGAGATGAGACCATTTTTTTATAATTCACTACTGAAGTATATCTAGAAATAGAGATACACTGCTGTATGCGGGGCAGTGACAGAGGGGGGAGGTGGAGGGAAGCTATGCTGGGAATCAGAAGTGTTAATGACATCCTAATCTCCTCAGGTTTGCTGGTGTTTCTTTCACAATATCCAAATATGTACAATGGCCTCTGGGAGGAATGGCTAAGGACAGAAAGAACAAATGAACTGCTCTTTCCTTCCTTGTCTGATTGTATGTCAGTTGGTCTCAAGTCATCTGGATTGATTCACAGATGTTGGACAACAGAATATAAATCTTATCTAAACTAAATATGGAATCTTGAGTGTAAATTTTATCTAATCTATATATTTCTCTTAGAATTATAAAATATTTGAATGACATCTTAGCTTTACTTTCTTAAACTTACTGAGGTTGGATGCTCTATGATATCATCTTCTGCTCCCTACTTGGTCCTTGTTGCTGCTACTAGTTCACCCTGTTCGACAAGACATCCTCATTCTATTCCCACAATTAGCCAATACCCTACCCTTTTCTTTGGTACCTCGTAAAACTTATCTATCACTAGTTAGTTGTATGTGAAATCTTTAAGGAAAGCAGTCTCCCATGAAAAATGACAAAGATATGAGTAAAATATTTTTTAAAAGTATAATGTCAATATCAGGATTATTAGGCAGCCTAGACTGTTCAGTCTGTTGCTTTATGTTCTGTGTGTGATATCCTCCCATTTAACCACTGGATGCCAAATACCAAAGAGTTTCTAGAAGAAGATGACTGGAGAGAGGCCATATAATAAATTTAAAAGACACCTGAAAAGCTTCCAAAAAAGAGAATAAAAGAACCAAGAACAGAACGTGTAAACAAAGTGTAGAAGAGCTAAGTATTTTGTAGTGATTGAAATATGATACCTCCACACTGATCATCATGAGCTCAACTAGGGTTTTTGAAATAATACCATCATTTTCATAGTCAATATTTTAATGATGATTTTTAAAATTTATCTTACTTTTCTGAATTGTTTTATTAGAAATTCATTATTTTTTGAAATACAGCTTTAAAATATTCTGCATTCTTGAATGTATATAAGTGCATATAATACATGCATTCTGATCTCTTAAATATTCAACACTAAAAGTATTAGTTACTAAAATCACAGCACAAATAGCAAAATCATAGTCAAAAATATTTATATAAACTTTTCCCTCAAACAAAGCCTGAATATATTTGTAAATGCGTGTGTGTGTGTGTGTGCGTGTGTGTTTTAGAGGGAACATTCTTTCCACTGATTTTGTGTAGCTAGGTGGAGGGATTTCCCCTAGATAACACAATTGCTCTCTGCTCTGCCCTGTACTCCCCTCCTCCCTTGCCTCCCCCCAAAGAGGAAATGATTTGTCTTACTGTGGGTGACAATGATCTGACATGAATTGCTCCATGTTATCCAAGGGGTGGAGCTAACTTGAAAATGTAGAAGCAGTGGGGGATTCTTTTCTTCTTCCTTATCAGCTCCAGACCAAAGGGGACAGAGAGAGTCTTGACAAGGTGCGTGTGCTCTGAAGACACAATTATTTCCTTAGGTGGGCCATCATGTCCACATGTTGGGAAGAAGAGCCAAAATAAACAATGTATTGCAAACCCTTTCAGTTGTAAACGTCAACTCTCATTTTTCCAACCAGCTTGATGAACAACAAATTCGATATTTTGATTTCCATCTTTCTGTCTCCTGCCTTATTTATCAGTTGTTTTTGAAGAAAGTGTAGAGTGAGAATAAAGGAGTATTATGCACTGAATTCTCATGGCTCCCCAAAAATCTCTAATGGTATAGGTGTGTGTTGGGGGGGAGTGTGTATGTATAGAATTGAATGAATATATATATATATATACACACATTCAAGTAATGCCTTCATTACTACTCAGAATGTATATAAATGTATTAGTGGAATCATGAAAATTATTAAGAAACTAGAATTCTGGAAATCATAAGGCTATTGATAAAAAACTGGACTGTTTTCTATGTTCATTATTTTGATTGTATATTTCACAAAGAATGAAAGAGTTCTGAACGATATTAAAACTGAGATACCTTAGGGCTAGTCTGGATGGAACCATAATTTGTGTTAAAAGCACAAGAAAAAGGAAAAATAGTATAAATAATGTGTGGCTTTTCCAAAGAAGAAAAAAGAAAATATCAAGTTAGAAAGTTCTCTCCTCAGAAGCACTTAAGACGTTGAAAATTAAGCACAATAGATAGCAAAGGATTTGATTTCTGAGTTAGTTTCCCTATGCAGATTTTTATTTCCCACCAGATATTTCACCTCACATTTCACCATTTGGGAACAATCTGTTTTAGTCTGATTTCATGACTGATTGCGTCGTGCCACAGTATTTGGCAGTATTTTCCGTAGACTGTACCAAACACAGTTTTATCAGATAACAACAATGGGGCTCAGTTCATTTTTCTGAGGGTATTGTTTAAGCAGAAGACAATCACAGTAGATTCAATCTCATGGATTGCATGAGTCTCAAAACCAGTCCGTGTGATTTTGGAATCTCTCTATCCTCTCCTAGCCTACCAGTGTCGCCAGCTAAGTTATAAAGCACAGACCTGACCAGGTCATCACTTCTCTCGAAAGCTCTCAATGTCTTCTCAAGGTACAGACAAAATCTAGATTCTATAAAGTGGAGTCTGAGGTGTCTATTATCTGGCTGTAACCTACTTTAAAACAAAATCAGGGCCTGTCCCCGTGGCTGAGTGGTTGAAGTTCGGCATGTTGCACTTCGGCAGCCCAGGGTTCAAAGGTTCAGATCCCAGGTCTACTGGGATGCAGGCCTACTCCACTCATCAGCCATGCTGTGGAGGCATCCCACATACAAAGTAGAGGAAAATTGGCACAGATGTTAGCTCAGAGACACTCTTCCTCAAGCAAAAAAGGAGGAGGATTGGCAATGGATGTTAGCTCATGACAAATCTTCCTCAACAAAACAGAACGAAACAAAACAAAAACACAGTCACTCATCCATGAAGTCCAGTTAGACTGGACTGTTTGCCATTCCCTAAACTTGTCTTGAATTTTTTCTTCCCACTTTCTTTGCTCACATGGCTGCCTTTGCTCTCACATTGTTTCAAGTCCAACCTACCCATTTTGCAAGGTCAAATACCATTTCTCTTTCATCTGTTCATACATCACTCATTCATGAAGTAGACTCTGTTTAAGCAATTCCTATATGTCAGACACTGTGTTAGACCCTTTCTCTCTTAGGACACTTACCAAATTTAGATTCAGAAAACTGCTTTATATATTACTGTGGGCTCATAGTACCTGGCACATAGAAGAAACTCAATAAATTTCACCAATAGATCAATCAATGGTTGAGTTACAGATGAGCATGTAAATACAAAGCACTTTGCAAAATAGAGATAATGTATTATAATGTTTTTATTTATATTTATATAAATATATAATATATATATAAACATAAAGCACCTTATAAAAATAGACAAAATATCTTACTTTCAATTTAAGCTTAATATTTAAAATTATATAAAATATTCAAACAATTTTAAAAGAAAATACCTACTTTGTAGCAGTTTAAAGCAGAAAAACTCCCGCAAGACCTTAAAGAATAAAACTACACATAACTTTTTCAGCTTAAAAATACCTTCTCCACCATCATCACAAACTGTACATATAGAAACAAGTACATTACAGCTTGCGCATTTCCATTCCGTATTCTTAGAAGGGGGAGGGGAGATGTGAGGCTGGGGGAGGGGTGGAGTAAAAGTTCCACTTTTCAAATCTTTCAAAGTTTAATCCACCAGAAGAAGACAATGCCAGAGGTGCTAGGGCACTTTAGCTTTAATAATATTGGTAATATTTTTTGTCATCTCAGCACAGAGATGTAGAAAAATCTCCTACAACTACTTGAACAGCAGAATCACTGCAAACCTCTCTCTACTTTTACACTTCACAGCTGAATGGAACTGGTTTCATAGCTTCATGGTAAACCCACCGGCGTCTCTCAGATTGGTGGCCCCGCAGCTCTGGGACCCATTACTGCAGAGCAGCCCATCACTATTGGCTCTCTGGGAAAGGGCAAATGGTGGCACTAAAAAGAGGGTGAGGTGTCAAGGGAAGGTAGTCTGCCCAGTGTTGATCTTGTCATCTGTCACTCTCTGAAATGAGCCCCTGCCTTAGAGAAGGAAGCCCAGAGAATTCCCATGAGCATCTCCATTCTAATCTTGTCTCCAACTCAACTTCCAGTTAGTTCTTTGGAAAGCCAGCCAAGGGGGCAGTTGCTATTCAGTAAGGCAGAGATACTGAGAAGGCCCTCTTGTGAGGGTTATCTTAAATTCCAAATTCTCTTATAATATGCCTTCCTTCTAGATAATAATGTAGAATTTGATTTGAATCTTTCAAATAAGCCTTGCTCAGAAAGCCATCAACTCAGGCATCAACTCAACAATGCTAATTGCAATTTACAATGTGCAACGTAGCATGTGCTAATAGTCTTATTATGTACCTTCAGTAATGCGGGTTTAAAATTATTTCTGTCTTGGTGACTACGTCTCACTTCCATAAATACTTAAGGAAAATGATTTTATGGCCATCTTCACTTTTGTCTTCTGTACTATTATTATCGTACACCTCACAGGATTCTTTTGAGAATGAAAAGAGATTAAGTAAAGAACCTCACAGACTACCCAACAGAGCACCAGCAGATGTTGACAATTTAGGAAATCACACCCAGCAGCAGCAGCAGCAGTAACAGTAGTAGTAACATTTGGAGTAGTAGCAGCTCCTAGCCTGGCTTTTCTTTTGTAATTAATAATCTTGTTGAAATTCATATCCTAAAACTCTAAAAACAGGAATCCAACTTGTATCTACAAAAATAGCACTTTCGCAGACAAAATATAGATACAACAGCAATCCTTTTTTAAAACACTTCTCTGCAACTAGCCATTTTAAGCAGCACTTATAATCTAGAGCACAGAATAGGGAACAAGCTGGCCTGCCCAAGGGCAATTTTTCTACCATTAACTCAATGCTAGAATCATCATGTCACTTTAAAAGCAGGAAGATAAATACAGAGTCATAATTTTGTAATGTGGTATGTATTATCACCACTTGATTGTGCATTTTGAATTTGCATTTTGAAAGGACTTTGTTCTGTTCATGGTTGCAGCTCCAGCTGTGAACTGCCACATTACAGCCAATCAAGATATGTTCATTGAATAAATGCTTGAGTTTTTATAAAAGTAGATACATTTCTGCCCGCCTCATTTTATATATATCACACACACACACACACACACTGTTTTATAATACTGAAATTTTCTTAAACGAGAGAGAATAACCAAAGAGAAAAGAAAATTCAATATAAGAGAGAACACTTAGGTTGAACATCTATATACACACATGGGAAAAGAGAGGTACAACCAGATTCTATAGCACATTGTATAGAGTTCTATCTGCATATCACTGCTTGATAACATTTTATGTCTATATTGATCTTCTCTCCTGAACTGTAAGTTCCTTGAGGATTCTTATTCATCTTTACCACATCAGAGAAATTCAATAAAATACTAGTTGGCCGAATGGATAGAGAGCTGATTAACAACTTAATAAATAGCACTATCAAACAAAAATTGTCAGTGTATTGTATGAGATTTGTGAAGTGATCTGTTTGAGGACACAACCTTACGTAATTTAAAACTAAGTTTCAAATTAAACACACTGATACCAAGAATCTTAACTGCATGCGAGAACAAAGTCCAACACTATTAAAAGAAATACAACAAAATTCAGCACCCCAAAATAAAATCCTCTATGTCCAGCATGCAATAAAAGCTTCCATGCATGCAAAGAAGAAGGAAAATAGAAAAAAAAAATCAATCAATAAAAGCTGCCCCCAAAAATGAGACAGTGAGGATAAAATTAGCAGACAAGGATGTTAAAATGGCAAATATAAACATGCTCCATTGGTTCAAGAATGTAGAGGAAAACATAAACTTGAAAACAAATTGGAGATACAAAAAAACGAAAATTCTACACATGAAAAATATCTGAAATGAAACTACACTGGATGACATTAACAGCAGATTAGATTAGATACTGTAGAAGAAAAGATCAGTCAACTTGAAGAAACAGAAATTGAAACTATTGAAAAGGAAGAAAAATAGAAATAAAAGATGTAAATAAGAGAAAGAATGACCTGTGGGACAATATAAAGCAGTCTAAGCAATGCAAGTAACTGAAATTCCAGAAGGAGAAGGGAGGGAGACAAAAATGTTTTCCAAGAATAATGGCCCAAATTTTTCCAAATTTGACCAAAATTATAAACTCATGGATCTCGCTTTTTACATTATGCTATCTCATAGAAAGCGCATATTGGATATATAAAAATTCATCAACATAATTTAATGTTTGCATAATAAATTGCAAACACTTATGTGGCACCTACCATATTCTAGACCCTGTTCTAAAAGTTTCACAGGTAGTAAGCCATATAATTCTCACAACCTGAGGAGGTAGGAGCCCTTATTATCCCCATTTTATGGATAAGGACACTGACTCCCAGAAATATTAGGTAGTATGCTCAATATAGCCCAACTCTTAAGTGGATTTAAGACTCAAACCCATGTGGTCTGGCTTCAGCATCCAAGCTCTTAGCCACTGTGCTATAGGGCCTCTGTTCCATCTGTGCAAGGGATAGACATTGACACTTTAAAACTCAAACTGGAGCCAGAACTACCCATTTTTATGCTAAACATAATTTAAAAACAATTCAATTCAATAGTGGTTTTTAGAAACAATATCAATTTACCCCCTTATCGCCCAGGATTCAGAACTATGTCAATAAATGTGTGCAAATTCATAAACAAACTGGCAAAAAGAGCAAGGACATGTTAGCATTCAAATCACTGTGATCTGCCATTCAGCCAATGACTAAATCAGCAGGAAAACTGTATCTGAAAGAAGGGGCACCTGTGATTTTCTGAAGCCACGTTTAGAAAGAAAACCAAGAGCATCCAAATACCAGAGTTGTCAGCAACTTGACTCCTTCAAGCCAGAATCAAAGGGTTCTTGCTGACACATGTAGCCTCTGCTTGTCCTTTGTCACATATGTGCTTCCCCTGCAAACTGTCAGTGACTTGTCAGAATTGATCAGAAAGTCTAAGGTCATTCCTCAGTGATGGACAGATCTAGACACGACAGCGTCCCATTTCTGGTTCTGTGTCACATACCGTACGAAAACCAATGTCCCATCACACTACTCTCAGGATGAATAGCTAAATATAATGATGATGAGATTTTTAAAGGTTAAAAAAAAATCAGCAAGATAAACTCAACATTTGATCATATTTCAAACAGACACTTAATCTAATGATGCAGAGAGAAGGGATGTCTTGTAGAAAGACATAGAATCCTTTTTCCCTATGTAGGAATAAAGCTGCCCATGCCCCTTGTTTGGGAATTAAAACCATTAAACAAGCAAATCTAGCAATCAGGGAGCAGGGGACTTCAGTAAAAGACCTGAGACCCTGATGGCTCCCAAGGCCTCCAACCAACAAATTACAGGCTAGAATTCTGGAAGCATCTTTGCTGCTTTCCAACATGTCTACCTTGAAATTTGGTAGAAATTAGGATCTGTGTTATACTTCAAAGATCATTATTTTAAAAACAGTGGGCATTTTAATACCTAAATTGTCTTTTCTGGAAGAGAAAGATACTGGAAAATTTTTGATGAAATTTTTTAAAACATCTGACACCAGTGAAATATACTGAGACTGTAAAATAAGTGTCATCTTACTGAGGAAGAGATGCGAAATCACTAAATGTGAACATGGTTATAAACTATATACCATATTCTTCAAAGGGGAAAAGGGACATGAAAGGACACTCCCTGGATAATTCACATAAATTACCAAACAACACTTATATTGCCCTCTCCTCACCAGGCTTCCTAACCCACCTACTTTCATTTCCTCATTGCCTCTGACTTCTCCCATTGTTATCCTTGCTAGCCACTTTATTCACTCTTATAGATTTGACTACAAAATATTGGGAAGAGGGGAGAATACATCATTCTGCCACAATTCCAGGATCTGGACTCCGTTTTACCGTAATGCAGCCATTATGTTCACCTCGAGGTTTGAAGTTAGCTAACAGTAGCTGTTTGGGGTCAGGGGAAGTTTGATGGAGCTTCCTGTGGGCAGAGTGGGCCATTCCAGGCATGTAAGGTCCCTTGTGCAATGGCAGATGCAGGATATGGGCTAACGGCTGCCATTTGTATCATTGCTTCAAAAAATATCACAGGTGGATTTTCTTCAGGGTACCTGGAAAAAGGTGAATATAAGGTAGATTCCCTCAATAGCCTAACTAACATTCTTGTGGTAAGGCAACGACGGGTGGGTGACCTCCTTCAAGGTCATCAAGGTTCCATCTTTGTGCTACAACAATCATGATTTAAATAGTTGTGGGATGCAGTGGCTTTTAAAGTGCTAAATTAGTGTTGTATAATTTTGAGGGCCCTGGGGCAGATTTTTAAGGGACTTCAACTCATGATAAACGGTTTTGGTAGGTTTTAGGACAACTATGGATATCCAAGTGACCATATCCATCACTCAAAAAATTAGATTAAATAGAATTTAGAAGAATAAAAATTTGGAGACCTTTTTTCTTTCAGTCTATTAAATTTAATTCACTGTGTATTTTTTCCTTCCTTATCAGCAGTTCAAATTAATTTTTTTCATTGTCAACAGGCTGGACAGTCTCCTACCTCTTTAAATCCAAGCACACAGTACTTGCTAGGACTAGCCAGACCCACGGGTGTTTGGATGAGCAACCAACATTTATGACACTTGAGATAGTTCCGTGACTAACACTGTTTGTAAAATATCCTCCTCCTCCACACACTCAAATATCAGCCACTTAAAACATACTAAATTTTTATCTCCAAAATTTACACTATTAAGATCCCACAAAGCTAAGCACAAACTACCTCCTCCTTAACCCGCTTCAGCGATGAATCAACAGTGCAGTAGATTCACATATTAAGCTCGCTGTCTGTCAAGATATGAACAGTGTTGATTTCTAAAAAGAAGTCTAGAATTTTAAAAGCCAAACTGAGTTGATCAGCTAGGACAGATTGCTGCTTGTCTAAGTGACTTAGTATGTATGACAGAGCTACAAGCTGCCTTTGGGTTCACAAGTCCTTCAAAACCAAAGATCCATGCTAATGGAAACCTTTCAGCATAAAGCATCCAACAATCAGAGTTAAAGTTTTATTTATTGGCTTTGACCATCTACTTCTGTTATCAACCATAAGGGCCCATACACTTCATCAACCCCTAACAATAGCCGCAAGCTTGGACAATCTGTCTTGCGTCTTCATTGGGTAAGACTTCAATGGAACAGGCTGGATTAAAGAGCAGCCCACGCATAAAATGCAAACTCATTAAAATAAACTTTCTCAAAGGGGGAAACTTCGGTTCCAATTGATCTGAACTGTTTTTATTTCAAAGATGAAAGGCCCATTACCCAGTCATACATTCATGTGCTCTTGGTCTAAGTGCTTTCTATTTGATGACTTTAACTTTGGGTCCCTTCCCATGTCTTTTTGGAGGCTTTAGAAACATAATAGGAATTCAGCCCTTATTGAGCCTGATTGGAACATAGTATCTGTGAACCTCTCAAAAATACTTCAGACCTTTATGTTTTAATTTGCAATGGTGTCCCTTTTGTCTGCCTTACTGGCCTTTAATCTAAGGTGCAATACACCCACTTTACATTTATTTGCAGAAAAGCATTGAATACCTAAGGATTTTTTAATATACCCATTAGAAATAAAGATTTTTAAAACACACAGGTATGGTCATTCACATGACAGAATGCAAAACTGAATGAATAAAAAGGATGATGTCAATGATGTTTGTTGCAATTGTTTACATGAAAATTGACTCACAGCTTCGAGCCTAAAAACTTCACCTTGAACTTATTATGAGTGTGCTTTCAACAAAAGGAACAACACAATAAAATGAAAAAGTCAAGAGACTGGGAAAATCTCTGTCATGTGAAAATATCAGCTGTCCTATAAAAGAATAATGTAACTGGTATTAGCTGAAGCAAATAATAATATTCTCAAAGCTCTAATTTTATATGAAAGACCATTAAGTGAAATGAACCACAATCATGGTTACTTAGATACACAGAATATTCAGAGAAAATGTTAATGCTCAAAGCAATGCAAAAACATCCACACAATGGTTGTACACACATGCCATCAAAGGGAAATTAAGCTCTTTAAGATTGGTTGTATGTCATTATACAATTTTAATTCATACATCATTGCCCAAGGCCAAAATGTATGTCACATGCATATTTTAAAAGACATATCAGTCAAACAAACATAAATCTCTTGTGATAAAAAATACTCCTTTAAATTATGTAATTATAAAACTATATGTGAATGCATTTTAAATTTTATCACAATTAATAACTAGCATAACGGTCTCTGTATAATGAAAGTGTTATATAATTTTCCAGCAAAGTTTTTCAGCAGAGTTTGCTAAAAGCCTCTTAATTATATTTTGAATTTAATCTATTTGTAAATCACTTCCAAATAGGTTTTTACTTCATGCAAAATTTATCAAAAATCAAATATACAAACAGAAATTTTTTTCTTTAAACAAAAATCTATTATTACAAACAAAACAGAAGATCAAAATGTAAACTATTACAAAGTCACATATAATCACAAATGACAAACTATAAGAAAACACTTGATTCTTACTCAGTTCTTTACCTGTAAATTCAATCTCAACTTTCCTACATATTTTTGTTTTGTGGTTGTTTTGTTTCTAATAGGGAACGTATGAAAACTTCAACATTAATTTTAACTAACAAACGATGAAACAAAACCCTCCTTCACTGAATTACAAACAACTCTGTCTTCATCAAGTTACACAACTAGCTCAACTACAAGGTAAACATCTGCCCTGGCTTTCGCAAAGCTCTGAGTGAATTCTGTGGCTTTGCTCAGCCAGGATTACACACATACAGTGTTTCTCTACTCCTTTTTTTTAATACCTTAGGTTCTGCATTTTATTTTATATTGATTTTGGTCTTACCACACCTATCCTATCATCAATCTGAAAGAAACAAATTAGAATAAGCAACGCGCTCTCTGGAAAAACTAAAATATGTCTGGCTCACTTTAAGCAAAACCAGCATAGAAATGTAGGTGAAGCATGATTAAAAGATTCACACTCATAATACACAGCATTAGCAACAGGAATTTTTCAGTAGTGAGCTCTCCTACCAAAATTTGCGGTTTTAAAAACATATGTTATTTAACAACTGTCCTAGACTGTATCTAATATACAAAATAATACTTCCTATTTATATTAGATTATCTACTACAAATGTTTTCATTTATTGTATTATTCAAATAAGTTCACAGAATCTGGATTACTCCAAGAATCTTAGTTCATAAAAATATGATTATTGTTAATTAGAAGCTGTATTCTTACCTAAGAAGTTAATTTATAAACTCACATTAAATATAAGCCATTTATAATTTTTTTAAAAAACAACACAACATAACAGACAATGCTGTCTTGTTATCAGAAGGCTGAGTCATGGAAGCTCAGAAACTGTGATTAATTTCTTGTTTAATGAGGTTGCCAAAGCTGCCATATAGTTTTCTGGAGTGGTCTTCTTAAAGACCACTTTTAAAGCTGCAGAAAGAAAAAGTTCTGTTTTCTGGATGTGAAGTCTTTCTTTCATCTTAAGCAGCATAGCTAGAGTATAAATACAACGGAAAACTGCATCTTGGAAGCTATGGCCTCTCTAGGCCACCCTTGCAAATTAAAAATAAGAGCAGCTTAAACCTGTCCAATATGTGCTTGCTAGACTTTATATGGCCTGTCAGAGAAGTTCCTCAAAAACGTACCCAGTGTTTAAAACACAGCTATAAATATTAACCACAAAAATCACTTTTGATTCAAACAAACTTTATTTTCATTTAAATAAACCATACAAATTTGCAATCATTTTTAACAAAGTATTAGGTGATAAATAGCTTTTTAAATTCGGACATAAGGACATTATCTATAAAGAAAACCTAAGGTAATGAAAACACTTACTTTTGCATTGAAATTATTGTGTGTCAACAAATGAAGGGAGACAGTAGGTTTCCCCTTACATTTACAAATGCTCACAGTCGTCTGGGATGTTTGCGATTTTCATTTTTATGATGTCATCTCCTGATGCTCTCCTAGGAAAACGGGGATACTGTAGCAGCAAATTTAAGAATAGCAAACAGATGATTTAAAGGATGTAGTGGTTTTGGGGGGGGAGGGGAGACTTCAAAATTTTTTTTTTTTTTACCTCCTTTTCCTTTTTGCCTTAATCCTCTCATTTGGTTTAGAAACATAAGGCCCTGTTCACTTCATTTAAGCCTCACAATGACTGGAAGCCTGATCAATCTGTCTTGTGTCTTCTTAGGGCGAAACTGCAATTGAGCGGAAGCAACAGATGAACAAAGCTCACATTCAAATCTGTAGCTCATTAAAATAACGTTAAAATAGAGTACAATCTCAATTGTAAGTGAATTGTAGCTGGCTTTTTTTTCCTGCTAAATACATTTGATTAATAAACTATACAATCATTAGCCCTGAATCAGTGGGCTTTAAAGTACATTTAAATAAATGTCTTTTCTTTTTAAAAATTTGAACATTTTGAAAGACATTTTGGAAATAGGTTTTCAGCAAACCTCTCAATGAGATAACATTGCAGCATGCTCTGATGGCACATCCCATCAAGATATGATTCACCAAGACTCTATAGTATATGGAGGAACCATCAATGTAACAGTTCTAGCTCAAAATTCCTGATTCTATAACGACATGTCATAGGGAGAGTTTCTATAAATCAGTGCCCACATTGATTTGCTATGCAACAATTTGCTATCCAAGTGCCCACTAAGTTACATTTGTAGGACTTTTGTGAGTTTTAAGTAACCCAGAAATTCAGTAGGGGCATACATAAGTAAACATACTATCTCTGGCAATTTGTTGTCAACTTGATCCTGCGGATTCCAGTCTGCACCTAATCCAGGGCTGAAACATTTATAACACATCTGACAAGGGATAGTCAGGGTTTGTGAAAGTCAAATTTTAGTTAGGAACACATGTATCCATTCTTATGTATGTCTGATGGGTTTTTGAGAAAAGGCATAATAACATGTCCTAGAACATCCTGGGAAATCTGGAGATACCTATTAAAATAAAAAATGCATATACTCTTCAACCCAAAAACCTTACTAGGAAATCTATCCCGTAGAAATAGAAGCACCCATGTGAAATCATATGTAATCAAAGATATTCAGTGCAGAATTATTTCTTGGGGCAAAAACAAAAAACAAAAAAATAGACAAAATAGAAAAACTATGGACCATCCAGACTATACAATATTACATACCTTTAAAAGAATGTGTTAGTGCCATACTAGTTGACCAGGAAATTTTTCCATGATGTATTCTTGAATGAAAAGTAAGATGCAGAGAATACATTTTTAAAAAACTAACAATAGCAAAATCCCTATTCACAGATGTGTGCACACACACAGGTTTGTTCTGATTTTATGCTCTGGAGAAAGGTTTGAAAGGCTATGTAAGAGGTCGTTGGTCGTTGATAGAAGCATAGAAGGGAACTGGAGCAACGAGGAGGAAAGTAGGAGATAGGGGGTGGAAGGTTGGCTGATAACAAAAAGAATTATTTTTATAAAAGGTCCTCAATGAAAATAGCATATTATTCCAATACATCAAATTTTTAGAATAAGCATGTAATATTTGTATAATCAGATTAAAACAACGAAGCCACTTTCAATAAATAAAGAAGAGATGGCTGAGAAGTGAGTCTAGTTGGAAGCTCTTCAGGTCATAGATAGCTTTGTAAGTCAATTCCTAGCTTCTTCTTATGCTTGCTTTATAATTTTGGGGAAGTCACTGAATTTCGCTAAGCCTCTATTTTCCACATCTGTGTAAAGTGAGGTAATAACAAAGTGGATATTAAATGAAATCATGTATTTAAAGCAGCTAGAAGAGGGAATGACCACAGTAAGCCCTCGGTACATTGTGATTCTGAAACCCCTCACCCGACTCCTGCCCTAGGGTTTAGGGATGTGGCTTCCTTGCTGACAGGGGTATCTGGGTTCAGGCTGAAGCAGCCACTAAAAGGCTCTCACATATACACGAAACTTCAGGGTCTGAGCCCACCCGATCAGAGAAAGGAAAGCAGGGAGAGAGGCAGAGAGGGAAGGAAGCAGAGCGGAGACAGAGGAGTGACTAACTTCTTAGATATCTTCTCAGTGATGAGAACAGAAACTATGACTAGGAATCCCTTAGTTCAGTACAGTGATAGAGAAGAATGTCTCTAAATATTCAAAATCTGGGTCCTGATGATCTACCTGGTGTCTCTTCTCATCATGTCCCAACTTCGCTCACAGCCCATCAAAGGCCCACTCCTCCTTCAGCCGCACAAACGCTTGAGCTCTGCCCAGCGCCACCACGCACTGTCCCAGTAGGTGCAGGGTCAGAGATTTCTGAGTAACCCCAAAGGAAACAGACGGTACGTTTCATGGATATCTGGTCCCCTTGTGAGGATGTGACTGACATTTTTTAATTAAACTGGCCCACTGGAGTTTAATTAAGGTGTTGCCTTCTTGAGATGAAACTAAAGCAAAAATATATCACTTCTACGGAACAAGTGTGTAAGATAAGAAGCCTCCTTCTTTCAGCCCTCTGATCTTTAAAAGAAAAAAAAAACCCAAAACATCTCCAGTGTTTCCCTTATTCCCTAAATTTTTCATCTTTTAATTAGCAAAGTCATTTTAGAAGTGATTTAAATGAACCATGGGCCATCTCTACAAAGCTACATGTATCTGAGAAATCACAGAGTCTGAATATGTACCTTGGGGGGGGATCAAAAAGTCCTTCATTTTAATGCAATTTCACAGAAATCAGCTTAGAAAATATGTATTGACTAAAGACCCTGCAATGACGCAAGTGCTGCAAAATACTTTGAATCCCACAAGGAAACTCACAATATAAAAATAAGCACATAATCAAAACAACTTCCTATCTTGGAAAGAGCACTGGACTTGGAGTTAGGAGAGCTGCCTTTGGCTTCAGCCCTACTGTTTTCAGGCTCTGTGATCTTGAGTAAGTTACATAACCTCTCTGAACATCAGCTGCCTAATTTGTATGGAGGGCATTACACCTCACTGAGCAGTAGTTAACATTAAATGGGATAAAGAATGTGGAAGGCTGCATGAACTGTGTGGTGCTGTACAAACGCAGGGAGTTATAATTCTTATTTGGGAAATAGAGATTAAAAGTAGTTAAAACAACTTTCTTCTGGAAAGGTGGTATACAGGAGCAGATTAAAACACCTGGGGCTCCAGAGTCAGACAGACATACACTTGTGTCTTGAGTGAGCTATTCAGTAACTGGCTGTATTTTAAGGAGATAAACGGAATAAAGGTATATAGCCAGCCGATGTTTGATTCACTAAGATGTATTCATTCATTTGCTCATTCAATGATCATTTTTGGTATACCATTACATCTGGCAGGGGCCCTGCCCTCTCTAAAATGGGGAAACAATGCCCATACTCACTGCCCTAGGCATCAAAGAGTTAATGTGCTCACAGTGCCCAGTATAGTTCCTGACATATGGTGGGTGCTCAATAAATAGTAGGGTTGGTTGGTTTGTTTGTTTGTTATATGATTAAGAGCAAAGCAGCAAACATCAATTACTGATAATGGCTGAATTGATTATTTCCTTTAAGCTGAGAAATTATACAGATTTGAAACATCCTCACTGAACTTTTATAGGTTTTTTTCATGTCAGTCCTAAGTAACTCAGGATCATCATCATTATCATCTGTACAGCAGACAATGTTGAGTCCCCTCCCATTCCTTTGTACCATTTCCACGTGCTCCCCACCCCTGAATGTGTAATCTGGTGCTTTCAATCACCAGGGTGCAGCTCTTCAGAGGCCCAATCTCAGACTGCCAGGGGCTACTTTGCTGCAGGTGCAGGAAGTGGGAAGGGCCTGAGGCTCTATGACCTTCCCACACACCTTGTAAAGGTCAACCGGTGACCATGGGGTGAGGAAGTATGAACTTTCAGCACATATAAATATAATTCATATTCTGGAGTTCTTCCGCAGGATTAGGCTGAAGCCCACCCTCTGGGTGATTCTGGGATCGCCCTGCTTCCTCACCTTCCTCCCTCTCTGTCTTGCTTTCTCTGTTCTCCCAAGGTTCCCCTGGAAGCTCCTGCATAGGTGTTCTGCTTTTAAGGGTGCCAATCTAAGATAATATGTTATTACATAGTTTCTTGTAATTTATTTTACTTAATTTTGGAGCTTAGACTTTCATACCTCTTATTTCTTTTAAACAATACGTGTAATAATTCACCATTTCCCTTTGTGGACTATGTTTCCTAATGACATAATTCTGAGCATTCTTTGCTTTCCCTAAATTATTTTCCTTCACAAATTATTTTCTGTTCACTTAAGATCTTTTAATGTATATATAACCAATGAACCAATTTTCACAATAATTCTCATGAATCAGATCTTCACACACTATACACATTGATCATAACAGTAAATAACACAAAAGTCCTGAATTCTTGAAAAGAATAATTATCATGAAGATTCCAACATCAAAGTGACCACATCTGTCTCGCTACTTCATTCTTCTAAACTGAAAAGGACTATGGGGAACAGCTGACCAAATAGAAATCTTTAGGCAAAGATTATGCTAATATAGTTCCTAACTGAGGTAGGGAAAGTCAGTCGAGAAAGACCAATGACAACAATCTAAAGTCTTTTTAGACTGAAAGGCTTAAAACCAATACTGAAGGTTCACAGCCAGGGCAAAAGTTTTGCCCATTCTAAGAAAGAATTCCAAAGATATTTCTATTTCAAAATACAGGAAATTAAGCAAAAAAGTAATGTTTAATCACACTTGGATTCCAACCTTTGAAGAAGCATGGTTAATTTGAAGTGTATCTGAATATTTAACCAAAGTATGGAGCAAAAACATTTAAATTATCCTCTTTCATTATCATCATTCTCTCTTCATTCTCCCATTCACCACCACAATGGAGAAGTTATGCTTGCCACTCATGTGGACAATAGGGTCATAAGTCTTTGGTTTAGCACACAGTACCTGCTGTGGTACATATTCTTCTGTTAATGAGCATGCATAACTCTTCATCCCCAAGGAACTGTCTCTGCACATAAAAGGATACATAATTTTTATAATGCCAGAAAGAAGTAAATACAGCTCATTGAGTTTTCTATGGGAAGATTTGAAGAGTATAATTATCATGCATTGCCAGTATCTCCACGCAGTAGGCTGGTTCCTTTTCTACACAAGGGCCATGTTTAAGTTTTTATATCACACAACCAAGTTACCAAGTATGTTATTACTAGTATAACGTAAAAGCAAATTTCAGATCCCCTTGGTGCTTTCAGTGGCCAGCACCTGCAGCTCTTCTCCGGAGGGCAAGTCTCAGGCCACTGGAGCCACTTGGTCCCATGCAGTGAGGGAGAACTGCCTGGATCTTAAAAAGATCCTTACCCACACTCTGTTAGCCCCTCACTTCACTGAGAAAAAATTCTAAGACGTATTTTACATCAAGAATATTGAGGAGTGAAAGACTTTTTTTCTTCTGGATATATTCAAATTTTAAGTTATTATATTAGTCGGGCAGAAGAAAAGCATTATATCCTCTCATAATATATATGATGTGCTCTGAAAAGAAGTTGACACATACCAAATGTTCAGTGAATGTTAGAAGCTATTATTATAATTATTATAAGTATTACTATCGTTAAGGAAAACTCCAGAGAATCATCACCTGCTTCTAAAAAAATCAGGAAACAACTGAAATTCAATTTCAAAAGGTTTAGGGAATTTCTGCTATTTCCTAAGTTCTTCATAATGCAATTAAAGAAAAGGTCTGTTAAGAGAGAAAATATCACAAAAGGAATTCTAGCTGAATAACAGTCTGTGACTGAGGAAGGAAAGCTCCACAACTAAATCAAAGAGAAGCTGAAATGTGACAGCCAATTTAAAGATATATGTTCAGATGGCTTTACGTTATTTGGTATATCAAAGCAAAGTAAAAACATTAACTCAGGACTTCCTATGCTTCGTTACTTCATTACTTGACTGAATACTTAACACACACACACACACACACACACACACACACAGGCAGTCTTTGCTTTGCACAGTAGTGCAGAAACATAAAAAATAAATATATAAGAGGCCGGCCTGGTGGCATAGCAAAGAAGTTCATGCACTCCACTTCAGGGGCCCAGGGTTCGCCCGTTCGGATCCTGGGCACAGACCTACACACTGCTTATCAAGCCATGCTGTGGCAGGCATCCTACATATAAAGTACAGAAAGATGGGCAAGGATGTTAGCTCAGGGCCAGGCTTCCTCAGCAAAAAAGAAGAGGATTGGCAGCAGATGTTAGCCCAGGGCTAAGCTTCCTCAAAAAAAAAAAAACTATGTAAGATGAAATTATGCAAAACAATCTTAATAATCAATGGGAGAAAACAGTGTGAACAGATAAAGCAAGCATCAGAACCAGACTCCAATATGACGCTGTGGAATTATAAGACAGGGAGTTTAAAATAACTATGATATATTAATGGCTCTAAAGGAAGAAGTTCACAACATGTAAGAACAGATGCATAATGTAGACAGAGATGAAAACGCTAAGAAAGAATCAAAAGGAAATAAGAAATCAAAAAAACAGTATAACAGAAACAAAGAATGCTTTTGATGGGCTCATTTGTAGACTGGACACAGGCAAGGAGAGAATCAACGAGCTTGAAGACAGTTCAATGGAACTTCCCAAACTGAAGCACAAAAGAAAAAAGCAGAATGAAGCATCCAAAATCTGTGAGACAATTTCAGAATATGTAACATATGCATAATTGAAATACCAGCAATAAAAAGAGAGAACAAAAGAGAGAAAACATTTGATGTAATAATGACTAAGAATTTTAAAAATTAATGACAGACACCAAATTACGCAGGCAGGATGCTCAAAGAGCATTAAGCAGTTATCCTGAAAACCCACACTTGGTCATATCATTTTCAAACTGCAAAAAAACCTGAGACAAAAATAAAATCTTGAAAGAAATCAGAGGGGAAAAAACTCTTATCTAAAGAGGAACAAGGGGGCAGTCCTGTGGCCAAGTGGTTAAGTTCGTGTGATCTGCTTTGGCAGCCCAGGGTTTGGTAGGTTCAGATCCTGGGCGCGGACATAGCACCACTCATCAGGCCATGCTGAGGCAGTGTCCCACATAGCACAACCAGAAGGACCTACAACTAGAATGTATAACTATGTACTGGGGGGCTTATGGGAGAAGAAGAAGAAGAAGAAAAATAAGATTGGCAACAGATGTTAGCTCAGGTGCCCATCTGAAAAAAAAAAAGAGGAACAAGGATAAGAATTACAGCAGACATCTCATCATGAAAGCAAGAGTGAATTGAAATATTTAGTGTTGAAATAAAAAAAAAAAACCTTAGAATTCTATATGCACCAAGATTATCCTTCAAAAGAAAAGGAGATATAAAGATTTTCTCAGACAAACAGAAGTTGAGGGAATTCATCACCAGCCATTCTGCCCTGCAATAAATGTTAAAAGAATTTCTTCAGGGTGGCAGGCCCAGTGGCATAGTGGTTAAGTTCCCACACTCCACTTTGGCAGCCTGGGGTTCGTTGGTTCAGACCCCAGGCATGGACCTACACATCACTCATCAAGCCATGCTGTGGTTGCATCCCACATACAAAATAGAGGAAGATTGGCACAGATGATAGATGTTAGCTCAGGAGTCAAAACAAGTCAAAAACTTGGCTCTACAGAAAGAAAGGAAGAGTGTGGAGAAGAAATGCCAACAAAATAAGCATTCTTCTCATGCTTACATGTAAACTTTACCAAGGCAGACCACATTCTGGGCCATAAAACACACCTTAACAAAAAGTTAAGAAATCACACAAAGTGTGTTCTCAGACCACAATGGAATTAAGCTAGAAATGAGTAACAGAAACGTACCTGGAAAGTCCCCTCATATTTGGGAATTAAACAACACGCTTCTATACTACATGGGTCATACAAAACATATGGATCAAAGAAGTCCTGATAGAAATTACAAATATTTTGAACTAACTAAAAATGAAAACTTATCAAAATTTGTGAGATGCATCAAAAGTAGTGCTTAGAGGGAGATTTATAGCATTAAACACATATTATAAAGGAAGAAAAATCAAGAATCTTTCTATTCAAGAAATTAGAGAAAGAAGAGAAATTTAAACATAAAGGAAATAGAAGAAAAGAAATTATACCATTTATAGCAGAAATGAATTAAATTAAAAATAGGAAAAAACCAGAGAAAACCAACTAACCCAAAAGCTGATACATTGAAAATATCAACAACATTGATAAGTCTCCAGCCAAGCTAACTACGAAAAAAAGAAAGACAATATATACCTACCAAAATCAGAAGGGAAAGAGGGGTCATCACTATGGATGGATCCCTATTCCTATGTCATCACTATGGACATTAAAACAATAATAGAGGAAGACTATGAACAACCCTATGCCCACAAGTTTGATAACTTAGAGGAAATGGACAAATTCCTTGAAAGACAGAAGCTACCAAAAGTCATAAAAGGAGAAATAGATAATTTGAATAGGCCTTAACTATTAAGGAAATCTAAACAATAATTAATAACCTTCCAAAAAGAGAACACCAGGCCCAGACGATATCATTGGTGAATTCTTCCAAATATTTAAGGAAGAAATGATACCAATTCTCCACAAATCTTCCAGAACACTTCCTAACTCATCCTATGAAGCCAGTCTCACTCTAACACCAAAACCAGACAAATATATCACAAGAAAGGAAAATTACAGACCAATATGTCTTATGAATATAGATGCAAAAATTCTCAAGAAAATATTAGCAGATCAAATCCAACAATGTATAAATAGAGTTATACACCATAACCAAGTGGGATTCATTCCAGGTATGCAAGTCTGGTTCAACATTTGGAGATCAATTAATGTAATCCACCACACCAACAGGCTGAAGAAGAAAAATCATGATAATATTAATTCATGGAGAAAAACATTTGACGAAATCCAGCATCCATCATGATTAAAACTGTCAGGAAACTAAGGAAGGATAGAGGGAAATTTCCTCAACTTGATAAAGAACACCTACAAAAAAAACAATGCTTAAGGGTGAAGGACTGGATGCTTTTCCCCTAAGATAGAGAACAAGGAAAGGATGTCTTCTCTCACCACTCCTATACAACACCATTATGGAAATCCCAGCTAGTGTAATAAGACCATAAAAGAAAATAAAAGGTATACAAATTGGGAAAGTCAGAGAAGAAGGAAGGAATAAAATCATCTTTAGTTGTAAGTAAATGACATGATTTTCTATGTACAAATTCCAGATAATTGAACCAAACAAATCCTTTAATAATCAATTATAGCAAGGTTACATGACATAAGATTAATATGCAAAAGTCGATTGCTTTCCTATACACCTGCAATGAAAATTGGAGTTTCAAATGAAAAACACAACACCATTTATAATACCATTAAAAAAAACGAAATACTTGGGGCTGGCCTGGTGGCGCAGCGGTTAAGTTCGCACGTTCTGCTTCCCAGCAGCCCGGGGTTCACCGGTTCGTATCCTGGGTGCGGAAATGGCACCACCTGGCAAAAAGCCATGCTGTGGTAGGTGTCCCACATATAAAGTAAAGGAAGATGGGCATGGATGTTAGCTCAGGGCTAGTCTTCCTCAGCAAAAAGAGGAGGATTGGCAACAGTTAGCTCAAGGCTAATCTTCTTCTTCTTCTTCTTCAAAAAAATGAAATACTTAAGTATAAATCTAACAAAATATGTACAGGATCTATATGCAGAAAACTACAAAATTCTGATAAAAAATTAAAGATTTAAATAAATGGAGAGATATTCTATGTTCATGGACTGGAAGACTCAATATTGTTAAGACATCAATTCTTTCCCCTTGATATATAGATTCAACACAATACCAATTAAAATCACAGCAATCTACTTTATAGATATCAACAAAGAGATGGATTAGTATAAACTTCCTAAACTCTAATACGGATTTAGTAATCAGATAGATTACCATTATTCCCATTTAAGATTTATGATGATGAAAACTAGAAAATTACGTGTTTAACTAAATTGAATTGTAATTCTGACAAAGATTTTATGACAACAGAAATTATGCCCTAGACTATGTCAATTTAAATGTAATTTTGGAGATCTTTAGTTCACATTAAGACTCTGGACAAATATTACATTGAGTTAATTAATAGATAATCTTCAAATATTTGGTTATTTCTAAGTACAATAGAATACTGGACTACTAGTCCCAAACATGGTTGTAATGTATATATTTTTGCTTCTTATTTTTTTTATTTGTAGAGTAGTTTTACCTCTGGGTTGTATTAATGAATGTGTTCACATTTGCCACCTTAAGTAGGTATAAAATGGATATTTTGGCTGTAGGGGGTCATATTGTGTGAATTCATGAACTTCACTAGTCTGCTAAAATGCTTGCAAGTGACAGGTCTTTCTTGATTACCTGTCTCTCAGTTCCTTCTGAGAAATAGAAGTTACTTTAGTTAACAATTATTATTAATATAGGTGATTAAAACTATATTAGAAGTAGTAACAGAGCAATAGGTTGTCTATGCAAGGTAATGAAATGTGTTTTGTTTATCAAAGAAAAAAGAGTGTTTTTGCCCTTAAGTAAAGTATCTGGCTTTTCTAGAATGTAAAAGAGGACAATGAAGACATAATTTGAATGCAAATAGAAAATTGTAGGGATTTTCTGAAATTCATTTGCCTTGGTTTATAATTAAATAACAAGACTGAAAATGAGCACTGAAATACATTAACATTTTGCCAAAACTTTCTCAGTTTTGATGGGTTTATTGATAAGAAAAAAGAACTTTTGGATACTTTACTGGAAAACATTATATTCGAATTTTGTTCTCTCTTAAAATGTCAAGTTGGCCTTGGATAATTCAGTCTACTCTTTATCAAAGGTAGCAAAGGGTAATTTTTTTTTGTAATCTATATATCGTCAGAATAATTTTCTATGCTTTTTGCTTACTTTATCATATCCTTGGTTACTAAAAAAAAGTTTCCCATTTCTAAGAATGCTAGGGCTCATTATAATTTTGTTGCCTTCTTTTATGTTTGTTTAAAAATATTGTATTGCCACTTTGATCAATAAGTAGCCAAGCTAACACCGTTCTTTCTTCCCAGGCATCTAATATCCTCTCTTAATCAAATGACCAAATTTCCCGACCAACTCTTGATTTTGCCTTTCCAACATCAGACCACAGATTAACCACAAAAACTTTTTTGAAGTTATTTTTTCACCTAAACTATCTCTGAGGTTTCCCAGACGGCTCCTGGGCAATCACAAAGATTTGTTCTTTCACTTTACAAAAAGAGGGATGCTAGAAATAATTAGGTTTGTTTAGTAGCCTCTATATTTCTTATTTAGTTCAACACTAATTAGGTGTAAAAGCTGCATGGAAACAGTTGTCAAATCAAAAGAGGAAAACAGCCTTCTATAGGTTAATTATACAATTTAAATATTAATATAAATGCATCTCAGAGAAAGTATTTGTCAACGCCATTACTGTTGTTCTTTCCCTCAGGAGAAACACAATTAAATCCTTAGAAAACAGTTATGTTTTATACTCTAACAGAAAATTTTACTCTTTTATCTTCTAATATTATATCGGACTTAAAGCATTATATTATTACTGTAATCATTTTTTTTAAAGATTGGCACCTGAGCTAACAACTGTTGCCAATCTTTTTTTTTTTTTTCTACTTTTTGTCCCCAAATCTCCCGGGTACATAGTTGTATATTTTAGTTGTGGGTCCTTCTAGTTGTGGCACATGGGACGCCACCTCAGCATGGCCTGACAAGCGGTGCCATGTCCACGCCCAGGATCCAAACCAGCGAAACCCTGACTGACGAAGCGGACCGCACAAACTTAACCACTCGGCCACGGGGCCGGCCCAACAGTAATCATTAACCACAGTCACTTGATACTGTCAGCATCAAGTGGTTTCTGCTTTCTTTTCGTGTGTACCTGAAGGCTCTGCCATAAACTACAGGCTGGAAATTGCGTCTTCGACAAAGGACAGACTCAGAACTGATGGAAAGTACCAGATACTCTTAATTATTGGCATTTCAATTAGTAGAATGCGTATTTAAGCTTCCAAGTTGAGATTGCCTGGACAACTGGCATAATACGCTATAGTACACTGGATCGGATTTCCAGAGCTCTTCTTAGCCCAGAAGCAGATTGTTTAGGAAAAGCCAACACTGACCCACGATCAAGGAGATAAGAATTCCATAGGAACAGATCGGGGGAAATCCAACTTTGCCTACTTGCTTTGGAATGTTGCTAGTATCCTTTTGAATGATCTATTTGCTGATGAGTGCATGGTGTAGTCTTTCTCATTTCCTTGATCTATCTCAAACCTTTAATTGACCACTTTTGTACAATGTGAAGTAAGCACTCTTTACATGTTTAAAAAACAAACAGCAGGTCTGTAAGTTTCCTGAATGTTTTCCTTTAATATTAAGACATCAGGTGATGACAGGATGGAAGAGGACAAAAAGAAAACATACCCTTACGCCCAGAGTCCTTTTGATAAATTATTGCCCCCTCCCCCCAGGATATATGAGCAAAAATAAAGTAGACCCTATTATTGTTTTCTCGGCTTCAACTTCTAACCACTTCCTGAATCATAAAAATAGTTCAACCCAATTAAAAAAAAAAGTAAATGACATGGCTTTCAAATACTAATACATTTTCCATTTTTTTAGCTTGGAGCAGTAAACCGTTTCTTTGCATTTAAAGAAGTTGAACTTCTCTATGAACACATTTAGTACATTAAAAAATATTATCAATTTTCTAAATTATTTATTTTATAATATTCTAACACATTTTTCTTTTTTTATACAGATTTTTTTTTTAAAGATTGGCACCTGCTCCAACAACTGTTGCCAATCTTCTTTTTTTTCTTCTTCCTCTTCTTCTCCCCAAAGCCCCCCAGTGCATAGTTGTATATTTTACTTGTGAGTACCTCTGTTTGTGCTATGTGGGAGGCCACCTCAGCATGGCCTGTTGAGTGGTGCCATGTCCACACCCACGATCGGAACCAGCGAAACCCCAGGCCGCCAAAGCAGAGCTCGTGAAGTTAACCACTCCGCCACAGGGCCAGCCCCCTAACACATTTTTCTAATAAACTTAATCTCTTTCTCTTAGCATCTTTGGGGAAATTTAATTTACCTTGTTAACATTTACATACTAGAAAATCAATACAAGTGGAGTGTTTTTTAATAAATTCACTCAGAAATAAAATTACAAAAGTGAGATATTGAATATGCAATATTAACATCTATTAACAAAATTTGGGGTAAGAGACCATTTTTGTTAACTAGTTTTTCTATTAATGAGGGTTAAAAATTTAGAGAGCCTTTAAAATTCTACACTTATTGCTGAAATTCTTTCTAAATGGCATTGATACACTTCTTTACTTGCTTGAGACAGCATGATGGAAGAGGAAGAGGAAGGGAAAGAAGTCTTAAGAGACACACAGGAAGACTTCCTTAAGAGGAAGGCTTTGGAGACACACAGGCATAGGTTCAAAACCAAGCTTCCCAGTTATTACTTGCAGGCCCCTTGGTAAATCTGAATGAACCTCTTTAAGCCTCTGCTTCTTTATCTGTGCTAAATATAAAAACCTACCTCAAAGGTGTCTGCAGGTTTGGTTTCTCCTGAGGCCTCTCTCCTTGGCTTGCAGATGGCCACCTTCTTGCTATGTCTTCACATGGTCTTTGCTCTGCATACACATCCCTGGTGTCTCTTTGTGTCCAAATTCCTCTTCTTGTGAGGACACCACTCAGATTGTATTAGGGCCCAACTGTATGACCTCATCTGATCTTAATCATCTCTTTAAAGGCTCTATCTCCAAATATAATCACATTCTGAGATACTGAGTGTTGGGGCTTCTACATGAGAATTTGGGGGGGGGGGTCACAAAACATACTAATACATTTTTCATTTTATTAGTTTGCAGCAGTAAATTGTTTCTTTCCATATAAAGAAATTGAACTTCCCCATGGGCACATGGTAAAATCAATAAGTAGCTATTGTTAAGCATAGTATTTTGAACATCATGTAATTATTCTTTGGTGGCTGACATGTCATTATGGTACCTCAAGACATCATGCGGACTATCACTTACCATAGCTATAGATATTTCTACCGAGAGGCATGGAAAATTTGGCCAAACGTGTACTTATACTAGGAATACAACCTGGAAATTTCTTTATGGAATAAATTCTTTATGTTGGCTTAAAAAATTGTAATTGGTCTCATTCTCCTGAAACCAGAGGGGAAATATACTCAACTGAGTGTTAGAATAATGAAATAGTGTCTGTATCTATTAATTATATACATAAAACATTTAAGACGTTTCAACCAATGAAGTTTAAAGATACTTCATAGCCATTCCATTCACACATATAAGTTAATTCACGTAGAAATTTGAGATTTAATTGAAAAATAGCTTTGAGTATTTTTCTTTCACATTACACAGGCCTGCCAACCTAGTAACGGACTGAATTTGCCATGATAAAAGGTTCCATAGGCTTCACCCCATGCCATACTTACAGTGACACCAAGACAACTGAATATATTCAGGAGAAGCAAGGTAGGCTGCTAATTAAAGTGTTGCTCAGAAATGATTATTTAAGCAACAAAAATTGTGGATAACTCAAATAAGATATTTTCTTTTAGTTTCTTAAAGAAAGCCTCAAAATAAAGTCTTATCATGGCCCCTACATTTGATAATAAAGGTTGGTTGGCACATATGATACTGAGCCTTCTTTTTAACATATTCTAAAAACCTAAAAATTGTCTTAACTTTATCCTGTTATTTCTGGTTTCATTGCAATATACAGCAAAATTTCATCCACAACCAAACGGCTCTGCTTGAGGGCATTCTCATTGCTCTATACTGAATCACTAAGGAATTTTGACAGTCAATAAACCATAAATGTATATCTTCTTTAGCGAATAACTAATGTTAACCACATTTTTATTAAGACTCTATAGTACGATGACAATAAGTTTAAGTGTAGTAATATCATGACTAAAATGAAATGTATGCATGTGTTATAACTGGCTGATCATACAAATAATTACTAGATATAAACACATATGCTTTTGTAGATTTGTTGGAGAGATTCGTTAATTGCTTAATGAAAGATGTCTTTCAGATACTAATTCCTTCATTTAGTTCAACAGATTAAATTTTATATGAGAAGATATTAGCATGCATGCAATGAAGTGACAAGGACAACCAAAATGCTTAAATGTTAATGGATAAAAGCGTTCGGGTTATTTTAAAAAACTAAACAGTATAATTTTCATTTTGTGTGCTTCCATTTGCTTGCTGCACAGACAAAAATGTCCTTTTTAATATTCATGCAAATATTGCAATATCAAGATTGTTTTTACATTTTTCTGCATTGTAAATAAATTATAAAACTTTAAACAGTGTATGAATAATTCCAGGTAAGGCAAGATTGTGCATTTTCTAATTTGCAGAACTAGTCAGAACTTGACATTTGCAACCAAAGCAAATCACTTTTTTTGCTATAGTTTTAAGTAATTATCTAATTTTATGGAGATTTTAGATTTCTAGTTTGCAGAAAGCTTTAATATAAAAATAGCTTTACCACCAGAGAGTTAACGTCGACAATTTTTTTGCGAGAGAAAATTACCACTAATACCAACAGACCTGTCTTCATTCCCCCCAGTCCCCTTAAACTGCAGTCAATCTGGTATAATCTTTTTTCCGGCCCCAGTAGGGTGCAGAGAGCCCTCTAGCTTCCAAGGCTGTTTCCTACTGAGGTACATATTGGCCAGCATACAGCTGCTCAGAACAACTATTTGCATCTACAATGGGGTCATCCCACCACGTTCTTTTCAGATCAATATGATTGGTACAAACAATAGTTTGATTTTGATTGCTCTATAGTACGCTTGGGTAGAGCCTCTGAATGCAAGTGAATTGCTTAGAAACAATGGGCTGGTTCATCATCCAAAGCGTCCCTTTTCAAACAGCTGCCTCTGCCACACTCACCCTGACAACGTCCAGAAAAACAGATGGTTTCAGCATTCATGGCCAGTTTAGCGAAAGCCCCTGAGTCAACCATTCGACGCATGTTTTTTAATCTATTTGATATTAAGGAGTAGTTCTCTCCACTAAAATTTTCAAATACATTGAAATTCTCTTGCTGAATCTAAGTCGAATTAAAAAGAAAGAAGTAGGCATTTAGGAGATGAAAATAAAATCCCTTTCTTAAATCAGGACAGCCAAGGTCTTTTGTTAAAACCACAGTGTAGACCGTCATGTATGTTATGTGTAGTAATTCTGCAACACAAAAAGGTAGATTAATAATGCATCTAAGATCCCTCAGGATTGATCTCCCTAGCTTCTGCTGTCTATTTAAAGGCAGGCCTTTAAGGTTGTTTAAAAAGCAATGCATTTTTTCCCTGGTTTTGTTTTACCACAAGAAAAATCAGTTCTGAGAACTGCATAGGGAATAACACAAGAGACACTGTCATTCTTGTGTGCTATCATCACTCATTTACAGACTATATTAAAATATATTTTTAATTCAGTTGGTTGCAATGGCTGTGAAGACTCAAGTATTCATCCTAAATGCATTTATATTTTGGTGCTTTAAAAGAAACAATTTTACATTTTATATGTAAGCTATCATCCCAAGACTATTTTTCCTCTGCATTTTTATAGTAGGCAACATTTTACCCATTAGCCAATAGAAATATTTTAATTTCAAAAACAATTAGAAACAGGATAGTAAATAATTTAAAATTAAATTTTTTTCACTACTTAAGATACAAAGTTTTGCAAAAGGTACTCAACCCAATGCTACATATTTTTTCTAAATACCACTTGTTCATATCATAACTCTCTAAGGACACAAAAGACATTAAAAGGACATTTTAATATACTCCTGTTATCAAGTGCCCTCTGTGGAATGCACTTAACCTCAATCTGCATTTACAAATCCATAATATTGTACATACCCTCACTTTACAGAATATTTTATTCCTAAAATGTGAGTACAAAATAAGTTTATTAAAAAATTCCATTTCGTCGCTGAATTTATTATATATTCAGGAAACATTCATTTATTCAATTAATTTAACTAATCTGTAAAATGAGGATAATAGTTCTATCTATATCATTGAGTTATTATCTGAATTACATTAGATCGTGTTTATAAAAGCACTTAACACAGTACCTGGCTCATCACTTTATTATTATCACCATCATCATCATTATCCTTACTAGAGAGATACAAAGACAGTATGCCACAGAAGAATGTATTTCATGACCCAGTGGGTAAAGGTAAAAATGTGCAAGGGGAAGAATTAAGGTCATCGCCTGGCCTGTGACTCTCTGTGCTTTGCTCCGGAAGAAACAGCACCTCCACTTCAGGATCTGTGCTTGCCCCTTCTCACCAAAACTCCTCTTCTGTAGACTACGAGATGTTTCTCAGGAGTGCCAAGCATGGCCAATGTTGAGGCAGTTCACACCTCCACCTCCTCAGCTCCTTGATGCTGCCTGGTAAACTCCAGCGCTTCCCAAACCCACAATTCATCCACGTATTCAGTGCTCTTTGCCCAAAACCAAAGCATCTGCCGAGGAGCTCCAGACAAGCAGGGAGGCAAGAGGCAGAGTTTTTCACCTTCAGTGTGCATATATCCTCACATATCTCCCTCCTTTAAATACAATCAAACAGGAACTCCCCTTTCCTCTAGATCCACACTTCAGTTGTTGCCCTGGGCTTCTGCCCCACATGTTCCACTAAAACTGCAATTATCCAGTTGATTATCAAAGATCCCCTAACTGCCAAGTCCACAGTTCTGATGGCGTTCACTTTGCTGCCGAATCTATGTCTGCTGACCACCATTCTTCACTCATTCATTTACCTGCCCCTGTGCTGGGCCCTGGGGATACAAAGAAACACTTACTGAGAAACACTTATTGTGTGGCAGCACCTCCCACATTCTCTCCTAGCGCTCCTCCCATCTTTTCAATCATTCTCACAGATTTACCTTCTTCTACCTCGCAGTGAAATGTTAGTCTTCAGGGTTCTATGGTCTACAGGTGTTCTCAGTCTACAAATCTTTATTTTCTCTACTCATTCAACAAAACCTTTACTGAGCATCTCCTATATCCAAATTTTATCTAGACTATGACTTCCACTGAATATGACCTCCAAACTGGCATAATTCATTCACCTAACAAATACTGTTGAGCACTTTCTCGGTGCCAGGCATAGCGCTAGGCTCAATCATGTACTGATGAATAAACTAGTCTCCAACTTCAGAGAGCTTTCTGTGTGGTCGAGAAGAAAGATAACTACACAGGCAATTAAAATACTGAATGATGCAGCCGTGAATGCACAGAGAAGGTTAACCTAACTTGCAATGAGGGTTTACACCTTAAATATCTAACAGCAGGAGAGAGACATCATCAGCTTGTGTTTTAGAAAAATCACTCTGGCTATAGTGTGGAAAATGGATTTGAAGGGGGCAGGGAGATGAATTAGGAGGTGCCATAGTAATCCAGGTAAATGATGATGGAAAACTGGATTAAGAAAGTGGCAGTGAGGACAGAAAGAAATAGATGGAATTTAGAACTCTTTATTAAATAGATTTACAATACTTGTTAATTGGGCTCTGAAGATGGATATGTAAGAAACTCCTGGAAAGGGGATAGGAAAAATAAGATCAGGTATGTTCATGAGGCTGTATTTCTAAGGCCCAGAGAACATCATCCTGTAATAGATCGTATGACAACAATTTGTAGTTGCCTGTATATAAGTCTGTCTCTTGCACCAGGAAAGAGGTTTCTAGCATTTTTCTACCTCCATACTATGCATATATTCAATCAACTTCCATCATAATATTCCTTATTAAAAGCAGTGTGGGTAGAAGGGGAGGAGAAGAGGAAGAAAGTTCAAAATCTCCAGGGGAATATAGGCAGGGGAATTGAACATCCGCCACCACATTGGAAGTTTCTTGACAGCAGGAAAGGTATCTTTCTAAATTTTGTTTACCTAAGACCTAGCACAATGCCTGGCACAAACCAGGTGTTCACTGTTTCTTGAATGAATGAGTACATCAATAAACGCACAATAAAATGCTCCTAGGTTTTTAGCCAAACAGTCAGTCTGCGGGGATTCTCTAGGAAGAGAGAAACGAGCCAGCTCTCCCTTCAGTCCGACTTCCTGTGACTGACTTTCCCTTTCAAGCCTCCTTTATTTTGGGGTTGGGGATGGGCAGACATGAGAGAAGATAGGTAGGAAAATCCTACCAAAGTCCAGAGAGTCCTGGAGCTTCAGGGCTGAGAGGATCCTCCACCTTTATCTCACTTTAGAGATGAGAGAACAGATCTAAAGGCTGAAGTGACTTTCCCAGGCAGGCACGGCCACACGACAGTATCCAGATCTACTGACCCGAGCCCAGTGGTCTTTTTTATCTCCAAAACTTTATAATCGAAACATTTTGCAAGGTTTAAAACGTCAAGATGTTGCAAATGATCCCAATTTAAGGGCATGTCTGAAGTCAAAGGAATGAGTTTAATCACCTTTGCTTCCTAGGGAAAAATTAAGTGGAAAAAAAAGATATTGGTTCCATCTGTTGGTTTAGTTTTATTTGTACGTTTCCCAACTCATTCCAAGTACATTAATAGCCTTAAGCTACCTTAGTACACTACATATTATGCTCCATCTATCTGCAGACAAACGAGTCTCTAAATCTTTAGTGTAGTGGCAGGAGAGGGAACAAAGGTTGTCTGGAGCACTATCAAGGGAAAATGCGTAGAGTCCTGAGACAGTTGTTCAGTAACTTCATACTGACTTGGACTTGCATCTCCCTCTGCCCTGGCTTTACATCTGCTTCCCAGAGCCGACCCTAATTCCTGGCTTCTGCTCTTTTCCTGGTCCCCCAATTTCTCCGGGACAGAAGCCCAATATCCTAGGGCTACCCTACAGGCGCCATGGTAGCCATTTACACATGTCTGATGTTACCTGTGTATCTGGACAGGTGCCTCCTGCCCATCCCTTACAACATGCCAGGATACCATCCTTATACCAACGCCAGATCCTCTTGCTGTTTAACCTCAACTTCCCATTAGCTTCCTGCTGCAGGGACCGGTCCTTCTCTAGTTCTGTCCCCATTGGGTCTCTCTGTATTCTGGGTCCCCTAGTTGTTTTCTGTGACCACATTGTTAATTCTTTCTTAAAATGCAAACTGTCGTAAATTTTTAAAGTGATGTATTTTCACTGTAGAAAATTTATAAAATAGAGATGAGGAAAAGAAGAAAGTAAATGTGATCTGTCATCTTATCTCTCTAACCACTCTTAGTATTTTGGCATATTTTCTTTATAAACCCACACAACTCACATGTACATACATACAGTTTTTCTTGAAAAATGGCATCATACAGCATCGTAAACCAGCTTTTTCACTTAATAATATGGTATAAACATTTATTCATGTCATTAAATATTCCTATACAACATATTTTTAATGCATGGATATAATTCCTTTGTAATTGGTTGTTATCTAGATCATTTATTTTTCACTATTATAGTAAAAGCTATAATATACAGTGCACATATATACAGGTGTATATGAATATATATAAAAATAAATATTCAAGCACCTCTATGATTATTTCCTGAGGATAAATTACTAAAATTGGAATTGCTTAGTCAAATGGCATGCACATTTTTAAGGCTTTTGATGCAGACAGGAAAATTGGCCTTCAGAAAAACTGAAGCAGAACACACTACAACAGCAGTATATGAGAGTGTTCATTGCCACCCAAATCCTCGTCTAAACTGCCTTTTCCTTTCTGCCTCAAAAACTAGGTCAGCCTAACTATTTACTACAGGACCAGATTTTACTTGAATCCTGCCTTCCCCAGCTTGCGAATCGGGGCATTTTCTTAACCTCTCTGATCTCCTACCCTCTCTGATAGTATGTGAAAGAACACAATACCACACAGGCACAGTAAATTCACAATAAAAGTGCATTTTCTTCCTTCCATATGTCAAGTACCAGCCTACATGTAAATTATCATCGCCACTCTGTTTTGTTATTTATCTTTTCACGTATATGTTTGTTCTAAAAAAACAACACCATGATCTGCTTTCCAGGGATGTATTGTTAGGAAAAGCCAGGCTGCCTATAGATTAGAAAGCAATATCACTCATTGCCAGCAGATGCCACTACCTGATCCATGATGTATACCAGAAAAAAATCCCGAAGGATGAGGTTCCAGGTCCCCTAAGCAAATCAGTGCTCTAGCTAGTTCATGAGCGGCACACATCTGAGATTTTGTAAAAATTATGTAAAGGAAGTTTACTTACAAAAAGAGCTACATATTTTGGAATATATTTTCATAATTAAATGTCATGTCCAACTTTCTGTTAAAATCAATTGTGCATGTGTGTATATGTATATATCAAGCAAGATAAACTCTAAAGTTCCCTCAAGAGGTTTATATTAATTATGAGCTGTTCTTAAACGTATCTCTGCCACCCACAGAGTTCTAATGACTTTAAAATATGCTAGTAATGAGGAAAGACATATGGGATATTATGTAGAGCTGAGGTAGGTGGTAAGAGATACAGAATGGGACTCAAGGAGAGAATATTTTTTTTAATGTTCTCTGTGTGAAATTATACACTACAGGATTTGAAGGGAAACTGTAAAGTCTTATGTCTTTTTTTGTATATGTACGTTTATACATATATAAGTCTGAAACTTTGACCCTATATACAAATATATATGTATAATTTCTGGTATAATTTCTCTGGCAATGTATGAAGAAAGTAAAATTTGAAAAATATCTATACCTTAATGGTACCCATCAATGTCTTCTTACTGAAGACTCCGATTTAGGTTTTCTAGTCAGGGATGATGAACGCTTTGGTAAATTCACTATGCATATACGACTCCTCTTACATGTTAAAGGGATGAGAAGAAATTTGAGAGAAGCTACACACACAGAGATGATTAACAATCTGGAAAAGTTAACAGAGTGTACAAAAGTAAAGGTCAAATATGAATTACGACGGACTTCCAGTGTTTGAAATGTTAGTTTCCACTGAAGACTTAAAGAGCAGACTTTTGCTCAGAATGTACCAGAATTCAACGGTTCTCTTTAAATGGTTAACACTCTTTTAAAATGAAGATGATGGACTCAGATTTGGAAAGACTGACAGAAGTTTTTCATAAAAATATCATGGCAATTTTTCAAAACAAAAAAACAATGTTAAATGTTCACTATCTTGGGCTGTTCTTAATTTTAATTTACTGAGAGCCTACAAAATGATTTGTCTTGCTTGGATGAAATCTGAAGCACTATGCAAACATTCAGTAAACGCATCAGCTCCCATTGCTTTGCAAACAAACCTAGTTTCCTCTCTGTATTAGCTAAGCATACATAGAATTTCTTTGAACCCCAGATACATAACCGTGTCCCACCAAAGATGATGGTTCACATTGAAGGAAAGCAACCATTCCTTGCAGAGAACGAATCCAACCTTTCGGACTGATTTTTGTGCATTCATCCTAAAGGAATGTATAAAATGTGGCAGGAGAACTGAAGGGGCCTAGAACCGGCAACATAGACAAGATTCCAGCTCTCATGAAGCTTACATTCTAGTCACTGTAAACACACAAGAGTAAGTATGCAAATACATAAACCGGAAAGTTTCAGACTGCGGTAAATCTATAAAGAAAATGAAATGGAATCATATGACAGAGTAAAAGGATAGTGCAGACAGGGTGGGACGAAAAGGCGTTTCTGAGGAGATGATATTTGAGCCACATTTTGGTTGGTGAGCTACAGCCTGTCGTGAGAACGTGGGGGCTGAGCGCCAGTCAAAAGAGAAAGGGTGCAAAGAGGAACAAGCTCAGCAAGTCCAAAGAACAAAGAGGCCAGTGTGGCCAGTGCCCCGTGCACAGGCGGGCAGAGGACGGGAGGAGGCTGCCCTGAGGGCTCTGTGCCCCAGCCAGGATGTGCGCTCTCTTCCAGGAGCAGCAGGAAGCCCTGAAGAGTCTGAAGCACGGGAGTGACATGCATGATCTGATTAAGTTATAAAAAGCCTGTCCGAGAAGTGCAGGATCTCTTTTTTAGTAGTGGAATATTTGTGCAAACTTGATGTATTACATTGATAATTTCATTTTTAAGATCTGCAAGAGGTCTCAGTGTTTGGGAATCTCTTAGCATCGGAGTTGTGATTGCCCTGACAGTAATTTAAAAGTGTTCAAAAAGATAATGTGATATATTAAATTTAAAACAATGTTTAAATGTTTAACATAACTTGTTTAACATGCAGGAGTCAAGGCAGAGAGAGACCCGAAGGACTGGAAGTTAGTCCAGCAAAGAGGAGAGGAGAGCAGACTGAGGATCCAGTAGATGAAGCAGGCAAGCAGGAGTGAGCCCTGGAATCGGAGGCAAGCTGTCTACAAGGCTGAAGCATGGGAAGAAGAAGGCATGGCAAGAAGTGCGCTTCTGTTAGGGTCGGTGGGGATGAGGCGCAGATGTAAACGCCTTGCATGCCACAGACTCGGTTGTCTGACCTTTGTCAGGGTGAATGAAAAGGAGTGACACAATCAGATTTGAGAAGGAATGAGACCTCTGAGGGAAAGCATAAAGAAAGCAGGGCAGAGAGCTGAGGACAGAACCTTGGGCAAGGCCTATATTTATGTAGAAGATTTCAAAACAAAAGAGGTGTCAGTAGAGCACTGAGAGCAGCATCATGGAAACCAGAGACGAAGTTTTAAGGAGCCTGAGAAGCGGGAAAACCACTGGCTTTAATGATTACAAGTTCCACTGGCAACTTTAAGGCACAGTGGTGAGGCCAGAGGGGAAATAACTCACCAAGTCACAGGGCGAGTTTGTGGCCGAGCGGGGATTTGGGCTCAGGGTCACATTTCCCTCACTCAGGCCAATGGTGGGTGTGTGCATGCATGTGCCATGTGGGTATACATGTGTGTGTACACGCACAATGTGTGTTTTAACATAGAAGATCATATTTGTTGGGGTAGCGGGAAGCCAACCAGTCCTTAAAGATTCCATGTAAGTGCTTCACATGATTAGAGAAAGAACATTATACTTCTTCCATTTTATTTGTAACTTCGCTTCACTTTCCTCCGTTTCCCTTTTATCCAATCTCCCACGGCTCTATTAATCTTCCTATTGTCTGGTTTCTTTTCCCCTTAGTGAGGGCCTGGCAAATAATTTCTGGGAAGAGCTAGACAGTAAATATTTTAAGCTTTGTGAACCAAGAGACAACATCAATTATATTATGTAGATATTTATATAACAAGAAGGGGACAAAATTTCCACATATGTATCGTTGATGAAATTTAAAATATAATGATAATAATTGAGTACATTTTTTTTGGAATATAAGCCTACTAATGAAAGGAATGGAATTCTTTTGGTGGGATTAACATTTAATTTAATTGCAGTTCAAAGTCAGTGTTCTTTGAACTTCTGTTCAAAAATAAAAGAACTGTTGATCAGGTCAGTTGCAGATATTCATCTGTAAACACCATTCCTAGCTCACACACCACACAAAAGAGGCACAGGGGTTCGCTGGACTTGGCCCACACACAGTCTATAGCTTGCCGACTCTAAACAGCCACATCACTTGCCCACCATACATGCTTTATACCTGGTGGATTAGCAGCAGCAACCAGAGAAAAGAGTATCTGTATTCCCAGAAGTGCATGTGGTCACTTCACATCCAAGTCTTCACTCCTTTCTCTCCCCTTTTTTCCCTCTTGTCCCTACTGGAAAGCACTCTTTCCTGGTCTACAATGCGTGCGAAATGAGCAATTTGGGTTTTATGTCCAACAGGATGATTTTAGAGCCACAGAAAAGTCCTGTCCTTCAAAAATGAAACTGGCTCATGGATGAAATTTCTTTAACTTCACAATTAGTTATAAATCTCACTATACAAATACATCTGGGGAAGAGAATATACTGACTTGAGATCCTTCAGACTAAGGTACAACTAAATGTCCAACCATTTTTTAAGCACAGGATTTGTTCTGGAAGCAGAATTTATAAAGGTGCTGGGATAGGAAGAAGAACTATCAGGGGTTGGAGGAAAGGAACGCAGGAGGGGGACCTGTCAGCTCTGTAGTCCTCTCTCATCTGGCAAACATGGATTCAGGACTCACGATGTGCTAAATACTAAGGAAACAGAAAGGTTGAAAGCACGCCCCTGCCCTCTAGCTTCTTGTAATCTGCTTCAGCTACCTTCAGGCTCATACAATTTAGCTTGGAAGGGACCGCAGAGATTATGAAATCCATATCTTTATTTCATAAATGAGAAAACTGAGATTCAGAGAGGTTGAAGCCAATTTTCTCTTTAACTTTTGACATGCTATTTAATTTTGATTCTCAGCACTACAGGAAATGTGGCCTTTTAGCACTTCTGGGGAAAAAAAGGTACAGTTTTTAGAAACTTTCAACTTCAGTTTGTGCTTACCCAGACGGTTTAAAGATTCATGGGCTCAAAAACACATCTCTGAGTCAGAGAAGCAGTGGGGATTTCCAGCACTTTATCATGGAGACCAGCCAGGTCTCCAGTTGACTCACTTGAAGGATGCTGACAGGCCTGAGTCCCAGAAGTGAGTACATTTTGTAGAGTCCCAGGGCGAGAGCTCAAGCACTGGCCAAACAAGAGCCAAGGCCTTCCTGCTTTTGCCGATCACACAACCCACAGAGAGACATGAATATGGGTTTAGGAATCAGCTGGAGGTGTGTTCGAATTTCAGCTCAACTACTCTGTAGGGGTAGCCTTAAATGGTTTGGCTCCTAGACTCTTCCAGTGCAACCCAGGAGAATAATTTCTACTTCACAATAGTGTTGCTTAAGATTGTGTGAGATCATGGGCTTAAAGAGGCTGCAACACAACAGATACTTATCAAAATAGGGTACTAATGCCAAACATGCTTACTCTCTTATAAACAGACTGCTATTTATGAGTCTAACTTTCTATCAGTCAGAAAAAGAACAGAGAGAGGGAAAGTTCAGGAAGCACTCAAGACTAGACGTCAGTAGAACTTTCTTAGCCTAAATATAGCATTTAAAAGGGTTATGGAGTCTCCCAAGATCTATCAGTGTTACAGAGATCAACAATGGTCAGTGTCCTCTTGGGTACCACTTCAAGACCCTCTCAGCCCCACTGCTCACACTAGCCACTGCTGAGCTGACTAAGTTCAGTTCAGGCTTCCACCAGCTTCATTCCAGTGCATCTTAACAGTACTTCACCAATCTGCGTTGCCCACTTCTTGCTTTCTACCCCTGGGCTTGAGAGCACAGCAGAGGACACCCCAAAGAACCCCTGAACACTCGCACATGTGCCACCCGGCAGTATGGAGGAGTTAACACTTGCAGACCTGCCCGAGTCCAATATAGCCTGGGAGTCTATGCACAAATGCTTCTTGCCCCTGGGATCCTTGCATGTGGAGAGTCCTCAGACACATTTCATAAGCTTCTCAGGAGATCACACCAGATTGAGTACAAGTGGTGGCCACCTCCATAGCACATCTCTTGTCTTGGCTTTCCCTCCTTCCCCATCCACTGCCCCTGCTCCCTGGGGTCACATTCTCAAATAAACTACCTGCACAAGCCTCTGTCTCAGGCTCTGCCTTCAGGGAGTGCAGGCTAAGACACCACCTATTCCAATGGTTACCTAGAATAACAGGTCTGGGGAGTTGAAAGGGACATTAAAGAGAGTTTACTTCAAGGATGAGAAATAAATGGCTGGGTGCTAACCCTCTCTCCTTACTCCTGTGACAAAGGTCACAAACTAAATGTGATGCTCCTTCCCAATGGGCCCAGACACAGCCTCAGAATCTTTCTCTACACTGCTTCAGATAGCCTCCATCAACTAACTGAAGCTGATGCTTGAGACAAAATTCATTTGCTACCTTGAGTCCGACAGATCCAGATACTTCAAGTTTCAGTTCTGCCACTTATTAGCTACGTATCCCTGAAACAACTTTGCTAACTTTTATGAACTTCACTTTTCTCAACTATAACATGAGCAGAATAATTTCTTTTCACATTGTTATATTCACAATTCACACTGTTAACAATATTTAATATTGTTCAAATCTTTTTATTTGTTTAATATTTAATAACATAATATATTAAAGCACCTAAGAAGATATTTGACACATAGTAGATAATAAATGTAACTCTGTTCTCTCTTTTATTTTAAAATGCAACAAGGAGGTGAAGTGCAGACACAGTTACTCATTGTGTAAACTTGACAGTAAACCCCATCTTCATATTTACATCTGTAAAAAGGATATAATAATTCATACCTCATTCCTCATTGCAGTGAGGATCAAATGAAATAATGAATAGACCACAGTACTGTTTTCAGTAATAATATTAGGATTATTACTAATATTACTAACATTAGTAATAATATAATGACGTATTATTTCAAATAAAAAATTCTAAGATCTATTGAGTATATTAAGCATGCCTTTTTATTCTAAATTTTTGATGTTTTGATATCTTTGGGCCTTGCTGACACTCACCCCTCCCAGGGTTAGCCAATTCCTAGAGATAATAAATGACAGACCTGCAAGCATATGAAAGGTATGGTACCCCAGGGTCAGGTACCTGACAACAAGGGGCAGCCCCTATGCCCCAGAGGCTGCACATTCAAACTAGCCAAACCCAAACCTGCTTACCCTACCTCGCCTGTTCCTTCCTTTACTGTGGAAACCAATATAAAGTGTCTTCCCCATGATTTTCCCTTGCTCTCTCTTCTTCCTGACCAATCCTAGCTTCCCTGTGTGGCCCCCGCAACGGTATGGTATTATTCACCATACCTGAATAATAATACAACCTATATTTCAAAACAGTGAAACTGAGAGATCAATGTCCCCCACTTGATTAAAGACACAGCCCTCAGTCCCTAGTCTTTCTATCACAAGATGCTGCCTCCCAACAGGGCATCAGACAATCCCAAGCACCAACTACAAGATGACAAGCCCAAGGCAGAGTCCGTTGATAAACAAATGCTGACCAAGGAGTTCATCAAGCACCCTGGAGTCCTGATGCACTGTGAGAAGAGGAAGGAGGAGGAAGTTGAATAACTCTTCGGGTGGCCTTCACAGCCTGGTCAGCTCTAAACTCAATGATGGAGGGAGGAGCTAGAGTCCTGGCTACAGTCTGGAACTGTTGCAGCTCACCAGAATCAAAGGTTTATTCTTAAATGTCACAAATCAGTGATTACATCAGATTAGAAACATTATGGCTGACCACACAGCTAAAAGGGGGTGTACACAATGAAATGTGAGAAGTCATCAATCTGTTAATTTCTGAGTTCACAGAACCTCCCTCTAAACCAAAATCAAGTCCCTGAATAATTCTGCCATCACTTTTCTCATTTTTAATGGATGGGCTTGATGCTGTTTATAATCCCATACCTCTCTAAATGTCTACACTTCTTATACTATTTTACAAAAATAAATTCCAGTGGTCCCCCTCAATCTCTTAATTGCACAAAAAATGTACCAAAAAATCAAAGGAACAGCCAGCAACAAAGAATAACCATGTGCCAAACTATAGAACTAGCAAACAAAGAATCTGACAGTAAACGATTTCTATGAAAAAATATAGAAAATGATCAAACTATAATATGAGTATGGGATGTTAGGCTTTTATAAAAATGGAAGTTCAGACCTGGAATGGATCTTAGAAATCATGAAATGTGAAATTCTTTATTTTATGAATAAGGACACTGAAGCTAAGAGTGGTTAAATCATTTGTGGGAGGATAAAGCAGCTAATTAGTGAGAAAGATATTGATGCTTATAAGTCTAGTGATTTGAACCCACTTTACCATAACTGCATATCATGGGGAACATGGACTGTTTTGGGAAAAAATATAAAAATTCCAATAAGAGTTTACAATTTTATTTTCAGCTGTTTAAACCCAAGAGAGAACCAATATTTCAGAGAATATTTTATATGATAATCTTAACAAGTGAAATGTAGAAATGAGATTTATGAACTCATAATTCACAATCAAAGTTGTCTTAAAATGAACACTCATTTCCTCAAAGGGGTTGACAATATTAAAAAATATGCATATATAAGTAGAGTTTAGTCCCTAGGGTAGAGAAGACTTTAAATTATCAAGCCAGAAAAGAGTATAATCAGTTTCCAGACTGGTGGATACATTCCTTAGGTAGAAAATATGCCTGCCCTCTGCTGACCACCTGAAACCCTACTTAGTGACATGTGGTCTGTACCAGAACGCACATAAACCAGAATATATTTAGGAGTTGGTCTATTTCTAGTCACACAAGTTTTGTTTCCTAAATAAGACTTCGGATTACCATTTTGGTTTGTTCCCAAAAATTTCAGCACTCCATATGGTTGAAGATGTAGTCCCATCTTCTTAACGAGACCTTGTGTGAACTGCGTACAGTACTGTCTTCAAACCATTCGCTCCTATGCATGCTCCATGGTGAGGAGAGATGTAGGGTTTAGGCAGGAAATGAGAAAGACAGGCAAGTTCCAAAGTTGAGATTCTGAACTCCTTTCCAAATTTTCAAATGTGAAAATTCTTTAGTTTGCAAAAACTGTTATAAATGATAGCACAGAACATACACATTCAGCTTATGGAGAGTCACACAGTATGCTAGTTATCCTAATTACAGTTCAGAAACCTAGTATCATAGATTTTTGAGTGCATTCATAAGAATATTATACTTGCAATTTTATCTTATCTAAAAGAATTATTTGTAGAGCTACATAAGTCTGAAAAGGATCATTGGTGATATATTATTTTTGATATGCTACGAGAATAAACTTATCTGCTCATGAGTGATCATATTGATTTTCTCTTCTGACTCGTCTTCAGTTCCAAGTTAATGGCCAATTTTACTTATATTAACCAAACAACAACCCCAAAATATTTCTAGAATTTCTGTAACACTGATAATAATTTACATGTAAGGAAATTAAGACAACGAATTATCAATACTTCATGGAATTTGCTTGAGAAAATAATGCAAATAGGTAAGAAAATAAGTTACTTCACTAACTTTTCAGAATGGATTTGAAACCTTGGTTAAACGATGCAATGATCCTATATAATGCAAATGTTTGCTATAGCACAAATCTGCATAGTATTAAAGGCATATATTTTAATAGTTCATATTCTTTTTGAAAGGAAACCATTTTCAGTTGCCATTATTCACGTAAAAGTTCAAATCCCTTCAATCAGCTTTCAGATAACTGTTGTATGCATCAATCTAATGAACCAAATTACCTAAAAACCTCTGTAGTATTCTTTCCTCCAAAACATCTTCCCTCCTTATTTTATTATTCATTGTTATAACTATTGGGGAATAATAAATGTTTTGCAGGTACTTCTCACATGAATAAACAGGCAGGTAGATAGTTAAACAGCCATAAAAAGGTGCAAAAATCTAAACTAGAGGAGGTGAACTAAGAGGTATAAGTTCTATTTCAGGAGCAATTATTTTGTAATTTGCTCTTCTGATGCATTTCCAATATTACGTTTATTTTTTTAAAAAAATTAATGTACTCCCATTTTTCTGTGATAATTTTCCAAGTGAGGCTACTTTTTAAAGTCGCATTTAACTTAATGAGTGATCTACAATCAACATGAGTTATTTATATATAATGAGAGAGACACCTTTGACTGAGAACCTTCTGTGGACCTGAACCTCTACCCACCACTTCACATGACTATCTCATTCACTCCTCAGATCAAAGCTATGTGCTGTTTCTTATTATCCCCAATTTACTAAGGAGAAAACTCAGGCCCAGGGAAGCTAAGCAATTTATCTAAGATTGTATAGTTATTAGATAGCTGTGCTTGAATTCAAAGGTTTGTTTGATTTTAGGCATAACCAAACGCCTGACTTGACCATTTGAAAACCAAACCAAAATTAAAGAATCACCTACCTTTGAGCGGTTCTAATTTCTGGTGGATTTTCCAAAACAGACTGCAAACTATACGAGATTAGTTACACAGGATTATTAGCTACACACCAGTTTTTTTTATAGATCACCCCACTATGCATCTCCGCAAAAAATATTATGCATATTAAAATTTAAAATATTCTTTAATGCTCATGACTATCATCTTCTGTTAAAAATATTCCTCTGAGTTAAATTATCATTAAATTATTACAGTCATTAGCAGTATACAATTGAACACAACAAATTAAATGCATTACACATTTTGATACATTAAACCTAAAAAGTAAAATCTACTGGAATCTAATCTCTTAATGAAATACATGGGAGGGGATGGTGCAGTGCGTTAATTAAGGGAGTCCTGACAACCACAAACATTTGAATCTTCACTTTTTTTTCCCCACGCAAGAATTTTACATTCCTTGAGACATGGGAAGATTCAATAAGAGTTGGAAGATTGTATATAAGGAAGTAGGATAGACTCTTTGGCACTCAAGCATGTTCTTGGGCACATCAATGTTAGATTAAAAGTTTATGAAGTTTATGAAAATTGAGGGCTCAGAAACTGACTACCTTCACATATCTTCTGCGTGTTTTCTGAAGGATGCACAAACCTCATTTTGTATTTCATTTTTCTAAGGAGTTTTTACCCCCTCCTAAGTCTCCATTCCCCATTACCATTTTAATTGTTCGATCTTTTATAAAAAATATTAAATTTTAATACTTGAGTGTGCTCCATCCACTACATTTCACAGCAGTGTCAACTGCTGGTATGGGATTCAATGTCGAAACTTTCTATAGTTTCAGTCTTTTCTTCTGTTCCTCCAAGGCAAACTGAACTGCTCCCACCATGCCCCAAAGATAATCCTCACTTGTCTCCCTCCACATCTTGGCCTACGCCTCCACCATCTTTCCAGTACCACAGCCAAGCACACAAGGGAAAGTGATCTTCTCCCTGAAGATTGAGATCCAGCTCATCCTGCAAACACTGGGTCAATTACCACCTCTTGCCTGAAGTCTTTCCAGAACAACACAGACATTTTCTCCCTCCTTCCTTTCTGAAGTCCAGCAAGAACCAGTATTCTTACCATTCTTCTTTACCTCATCTTTATTGTTTAGTATTCTCAACACATTGTTTTGAATATAGACATCCTCATTTTCATCACAATGTAGCCCTAAAAGGCATATTGGAGAGCAGATTGCCATGAGGCTGATTTGTGTTTTCCACCTGGCACCAGGCAATACTCTAAGAACAAGGGGTGACATACAAACCATAGGTGAAACCAACAGAGTGTCATAAAAAAATAATACAACACCACTATATCTCAAAAATAATTTCGGGAAAAAAATAAACCTGTGGCTTAAGTTACAGAGCTTTAAGGCTGAAACGGATCTTAGAGCTCCATTCGCTGCACAGGCTAAGTGTTGAGAAGGCAGTGTCATAATAACGGAATTATGGTTTTGCCCATGAGCTCCCTGTAGTGTGAGGACAAGATAGTTGATGTCCTCCTCATTTTACAGATGGGGACCCTAAGGCACAAAGAGCATGAGGAACTTGCCCTGAGTTTCAGAGCTGGGATAGAGCAGGAATGAAATTCAGGCACAGCTCTGTTGACATACAGACCAACACTCTTTCTAGTATATTCTACTGCCCTGCTATAAATGCCTACTAAAAGGGGCATACTTCACACACCAATTATTTAAGGAGCCTTAATTTGCAATAAAGTGTTCAACTACCATAAAGAATAAAACTATTGAACCATAAATCTAAAACCAATATGCTCCTCACAATAAACATTAAACAAACAATAACACAAATAAAAGCCCCACAATGAGCTGCCGGAGAGCGGAGGCCATGCCTCTGGTTGTTGCCTGGCACACTAGGGTCACTCACACTGTGGATGAACCCACAGTCCATCACCAGCCTCCTTAGGCTTCACACGCCGCTGGTCACTAGAGCTATAAAAGCTATCTAAGGGAAGCCTGAACACCTTTTCCTTCTCCCATAAATCTCCCAGTAGCATGAAGACAGAATCCAAAAATTAATTGATCATTTAATTCAAAGATTAACTTGCAGCATCTAAATAATTTGATGCTGTCACTAAAGACCTCATTGAGAGGATTTAGAACTATCATTGTCAACCCAGGCTGAACATTGGATTATCTGGGGAGTTTTGAAAACTACTTCCTCAGTCCTCACCAACTGAATCAGAATCTCAGGGGTGGGGTCTGAGCATCCTTTTTTAAAATTGATATATTTTAATTTTGGTAATTCTGATATACTGAGAGAGTTAAGAACCAACTTGTTTGGAGAGCACAAGTTTTGTCAGTTAGGTCCTTCTCTTTTTTTCCTTATATTTTCTGCCCAAACTGGCAGGATATTTTCAACGTCAAGTGACAGAAACCCAACCTACTTACGCTCAACGGGGAATTTGCTCACATAACTAAGGTCAGGAGTGAAACTGACCCCAGAAGTGACAGGAACCAGGGGTTTGTGCCTTCAGAACATCCACCTTTTGATCCCTCCACCTTTCTGACTCCCTCTCCCACTTGATGTTCCCTCTTGCCCACTTCCCAGCTTGAATTCCACGGCCAAGCATCATCATCACTCGCCGGCTCACTCCTTCAACTTTCTTGTCCCTCTCATACTACAAGGGGCTCACAGGCAAAACCATGACTTCACTAGCACTAGCTCTGCCTTCTCCACACTTAGTCTGTGCAGTGAACATGGCTAGAGAAAAATACACAGTCCTGCTGACAGGTCTCACTTTAAATTAATGACCCCAAACCTCAAGTGACTGAATTCTGTTAGCAATCATGCCACATTTCCCTACTCCATTAATTCTCTCACATTTCTGGACAACTAATTCACACCTTCCCTTCCCTCTGTTCCTCAAACTCCTAACACTTCATCCCCGATACTCACTCTCACTTTCATCAGATGACCTTGCTTCCTATTTTTCAGGAGAATTGAAGTACTCTGAAGAGAGCTTTCACAGACTCTCAGCACCACAACCACCCACCAATCTGCTTCACATGCCCACGCTCTGCCTTCCTACCTTGTTTGATGATGGGACAATCCATGTCCCTGTCTAACCCAACCCTCCTCTTGCACATGAGATTCTGCCTGAGATGGTTAATTTTATGCATCAACTTGGCTGGGCCATGGCCCAGATATGTAGTCAAACATTATTCTGGATGTTTCTGTGAGGGTGTCTTGGGTGAGATTAACATTTAAACTGTTGAACTCTGAGTAAAGCAGATTGCCCTCCATAATGTGGGTCTGCCTTCTCCAATCAGTTAAAGGCCTGAATAGAAAAAAAAGGCTGACCTCCTCTGAGCAAGAATGAATTCTACAGCAGATGACCTCTGGACTTGAACTTCAACATTGGCTCTTTCCTTGGTCTTCAGCCTGAAAGCCCACCCTGCCAAGTTTGGACTTGCCAGCCTCCATAATCATGTGAGCTAATCCTTTAATATTTATATACTATATATATTATTATATAATATATATATACATACATACATAATTATACACACACGCACATCCTATTTGTTCTGTTTCTCTGGAGAATCTTGACTAACACACTATCCCTTTCATTAACACAAGGAATTCTCTCTGGAAATTCTCACCTTTCTGGTCTAGGTCATCATTTCTCTTTCTATAGGATCATTCCCATAACAAACTATCATTCCCAACACAAACACACTATCCCAAACACATTCCCAAACACACTATCATTTATTATATATCTAAAAAAAAACTGCCCTTAAATGTCCCCCACCAGCTAATGTACCATTCCCTCTCCAACAAAATATTTTGAAAGATTTATCTGTAGTCACTGTCTCCAACTTCACTCCTCCCATTTTTCATTAAGCCTCCTGCAAGCAGGTTTTCAGCTCTTCCACTCCACAGAAACTTCTCCTGTTGGGCTCAACAATGATCTCTATCTCACAAAATTCAAGATGCACTTCTTGGTCCTCATCTTACATGACCTGTCAGCAGCACTTGGCACAGTTCAGCAGTCTCTCTCCCTTGACACACTTTCTTTACTTGGACACTACATTCTGAAAGTTTTCCTCTACCTCACTGATTGCCCCTTTTCAGTACTCTTTTGCCTAAATTTTGAATGTGGGAGTGCCCACAGCTCAGGCCTTGTCCCTCTGCTCTTTCATATCTACACTAACCACCCCCCACCCCAATCTCATCTACTCTCACGGCTTTAATTTTCTATCTATATGCCATGACCCATAAATTTATATCTCCAATCCAGATCCCTCTCCTCAACTTGAGACTCAAATATCCAGCTGCACACAGGACATGCCCATTTAGCTGTCTAATTAGAAATCTCAAATTTAACGTGTTCAAAACTGAGCCACTGATCTTCCCTCACAAATGTACCCCATCCACAATTCTTTACATCAGCTTATAGCAATTCCATCCTCCAGCTGCTCAGGCCACAAATCTTAGAGTTTACTCAATTTCTCTCTTTTTGGAAATCCTGACAACTCTACTTTCAAAATATATTTGGTTTCTGACTACCCCTCACCACTTCCACCACCAACAACCTGTCTGACCCCAGTCACTATCAGTTCTTAACCTCCTTTTGGTGTCTGGCTTCCACCCTGCCTACCACGCTGCAGCCAGACGGATCATTTTACATCGTGAATCTGATTACCTGACCCCACTAATCCCAGTTCTCCAATGGCTCCCCATTTCCCTAGGGATAAAAGCTAAAGCTTACAACGCTCTTCAAGGCCCTTCACAACCTGGCTACTTGTTACTTCTCTGACTTGATTTTCAACAACGTTATGCATCACCCACTTCACTCCCACAACACTGACCTGGCTTGCTTTTCCTCAGAGACACTAGGCATGCTCCTATCTTACTGTCCTTGCACTGATTGTTTCCTCTGATTGGAACATTCTTTCCACTGATATTCACAGTCTCGTCCTCCTTACTTCCTTCAATTCTTTTATTACCTCCTTAATGAGGGCTAACTTCATGACTCTCTATAAAACTACAACCACCCCCACTTCCAGATCCTTCTTATTTGGCTCTATTTTTTCGACAGCACTTACTCCTAACATGACATATAATTTACTTATTTATTGTGATTGTTATTTAATGTCCGTCTCTAATGTTTGTCTGTCCCTGAGCTCCACAAGTGCATATTTTTGTGTGAGTCTGTTTTATTCACTGGTATTTTCCAAGCCTTTAAAACAAAGCCTGGCACACATTTGACACTCAATAAATATTTGTTGAATAAATAAATGAGGAAGATCTTCAGCTGTCCTCTCTGATTTTTTTCTGTTTATCTGCTAAACTTTTTTCCAGTGTAGATCTGCTTCCCTCAAGATGGGGCAAATAGCTGCTAGACATTTCTAGGCTCACATCTGTACAACTCCAGGACCATAAATGAATGTGGTCTTCCCTATCAACTGCAGTTTGAAAAATTCAAGTGAAAGACTTAGGTCACACGCCTATCCTTCAGCCAATTACTTTGGCCCAGAAGGCACATCTTGTGAAAGGATGGCAGATAACATTTATATGTAACATGAGATGTAGACGAAGATGTGACATCGGGTAGAACTGTCCTGAGCTGGTAGCTACCCCAATTTATTTCTACTAACCCACCCATCACTCTGTCCCTTCTCCCAGTAAAAATCATGAAGGTAGAACTGAAGACAAAAATAACGTCCATGTATACAATTGCCAAAGATAATCCTACAACAGGGTATCCTATAGACACTGCACATTGAGTATGTCCAACAAAGTGGACTCATCCTCTTAGCCCCAAACCTAATCCTCGTAAGCAGTCTCTATCTTGTCCAATGACCCATTCACAGTCATTCAGACTAGAAACCTAAGAGTCACCCCCACGCCTTCCCCATCTCCTTCCCTCCATCCATGAGTAATCAAATACCAAGCCCAGTAGTTCCTACTCCTAAGAATTTCTCTAACCTAGCCCCAAATCAACACTTGTTTTTCTGTGGTTTATCTCTATCCTGATTATCTATCACACTGCATAATGAAATTACTGGATTATTTATCTGTCTCTACAGATTTTGGGTTTCTTGAGGACAGACATGAGTTTCATTTCTGTAGGTAGCCAATAAATTGAATTGAACTGAAAAGAACACATGAAAGGGAAGACTAATGGATTTAAGAGATAAGGATTAGGGTATAAAATTCATTTCTTTTGCCTTGGCGATTGTTGGGAAATTCATGTCAGTAGTAAGAGCTGACAACTTCTCCTCCCAGTGCAAGTCACAGCCTTAAGGAATCCTGCAAAAGAAACTAAATACTGACAAATATAGATATTAAACAATATTGAATTAAGAGAGCAGGGAAGTGTGAACATTTGAAGACTGGGACCTTTTTGTACATGTCTTCCTAACTCAGCTAGAAAACCCTTTGGAAGCAGAAATCACAAATTCTTCTGCCTTCTACTCACCTCAGCATTTTCCATATTGTAGGAGTTCCATAACTGTTTACTGAATAGTGCATACCTGCTTTCCTTCAAGGGTCTGAGAAAGGAAACCTTTCAAACTCATCTGTCTGCCTCCAAAACTACTTTCATCCTGAGAGGCAAAAGAACTTGTGGAAAGGCTTACCCTAAATAAGTAGCAAAGCTAGTATTCAAACTCCTCCTTATCTCTCTGTTTCTAAAGCCCTTGCTCCTAACCATTTTGTCATATGGCCACCTGCAGTACTCTGAACAAAAGTAAATGTGGATGGTCAAATACTTCACTCTCTTCTATATTGTTTTTGTACCAAGAGTTTCATCCAATTTGTTTTTTGAAATGGCCTCTTTATCTCTGACCTAAGTTCTGGGAACATGCTTAGATTTCCAAATGGACCTTATCCAATCCCATTCAAACAACTCTTTTCTCTAATTCTCAGAAACAGTGTTGCTCTCAGTCTTCAGGCATGAGATGTTTCTCATGGCCCTGAACTCACTCTGGGATTCAGGGTCTTACGATCCTTCTATGTTGGGCCCTGAAACACTCTTGTAATTTACAAGTGGTCTAAGAGGCATTTCTAATAAACGGCTTAGCTCTAACTTTTACAGAGCCGTGAGTCATATTCTTCATAGTCAACTGTATGTCAGGTTTCTCAGCATTTTGTGAACCAATAATGACTACAAAGAAAATTATCCACAGTCTTTATTTTCCATATTATGATGAGCATTGATTCTATTTGAGGAAAGTTCTTTTTTTAATTACTAATGTATTACAATGAACTATACATTTCTTTCCAGGTGCTGAGGACACAAAGATGAATAAAAAGCAGACTCTGATTCTCATACTAGTTGTTGACACACTGGCTGGGGAGTGATGAATATTGCCTGATAGTTAAATACACACAATGTGAATTCTGAGATGCTGGCAGGAGTTGGGGGAGACAGTGAACTTTGCCTGAGAAAGAGCTGGAAAAACTTCTGAGAAGTGGAACTTTTACTCTTGGTCAAAACAGGAAGAAAGAAATGTATTGCAGTCAGAAAAAGACATGCTGTGTTTAAGGATGGGTACATTCTATATAGACGAAATATATGTGGTTTGGGGGGGTTAATTTGAGAATGGCAATGTCCTTGTGGAATCATATAATTTCCAAAGTGATTATCTAGTCTGGCTGCCTTATTTACAGGTAAGAAAACCAAAGCTCAGAAAAATTTAGTGAGAAATGTTATCATGCTGTTTCCTCTGCTGTGGGAGTTCTGTTATTGATGATTTCATAAATATTATGATTCTAGCTGTTATCTTTTAATAAGAATAAGTATTGTACCTTATTTTCTTGACCCTGTTGTAACTGTAGCATTCCAATGAAAGCTTGGAAACAGCAGTTGGAAAGGAAAGCGCTCATTACTATGGTTTCTTCTTTAATTGATCTTACCAAGGCTTCAGAGACACTATGAAAAGTAAGCTCTGGATGGAGCCAAAATTCTAGTCATTTTCTAAAGTCATCCTGTGACAGACCGAAACAATGTCCCTGCATGTTTCTTCCTTGTTTTTCCTTTTATTTATAATAATAGATTCTAAGCAAGGGGATGGATTTGAAAATAAATCCATGCACATCATAAAAACAGTTATAAAACTGTCACTGTTCAAAGTTGTTGATGAATAGAGAATGATCAATTTTAAGCGATTAAATAACCTAGTATAATCCTAAATTTGTTACAGAGGTCATGAGACATACTACAAATTTTTGAGTCATCCTAAAATACTTAAAGGCTCTCTTACCTTATCATATAAACACGGTGCTTGAGACTCTTGGTTATGTGTTCCTTTTTATAAGACAGTAACAACTTTTAAAGTCAAAAAGAGACACGATTTCAGCTTTTGGTTCTATTTGCCCAGCATTTTCTCTCAAATATGACTGCTTTAAAAGAGCACAAATGCAAAGTTTCGAAGAGGCATGGAGTTATCTTAGTCCCACTACAGCAGATTGAGGAAACTGACATGAATCAGTCACTTTGGCTCCTAAAAAGGAAAGACTAGCCCCTTAAAAATATTACAGTTGCCTATAAAGTGGAACACAATTTGCATATATCTTCCAATGCAGTGTATTTAAGAACATTTTTACCTACCTACTCAATTTCATTAACTTATCTTTGGCACTAAAGAAACTGCTCTGCAGTGGATCTCCAGTGAACAAAGGAAAAAGCGCAAGAACAAAGAAAATATATAGATGCTACTGGAATGAGACTTTTGCTTGAACATTTTTGTTTGTCTCAAGGTAAGGCAAACACTGCTTAAGAAGTGAAGTGCTATATAGAAGGGTTCAAACTACAAACCATCAAAGGACGAGGGGCATTACTAAGACACACTCGAGCAAAACTATTCTATTATAGATCTAATCTGTAAAAAACAAGCCCAGGTAAGGTCACTTTGTGGAAAGAGAAAGACAATTAGAAAAGGAGATTAAATACACAAGAATAAGAAGAATCATAATTAGCAAAGAGATGAAAAGTTAAGATTGGATCTTTGTCAAATAACATGAGTACTATTTAGAGAACTGTTACCCAGAAATTTCATGGCAGTAGCACTTACTCTATTTTATGTAATAGTTTATCTCTCTGGTAAAAAATATCCTCAATCCTTGGCTAGGAAACCAACTGCTGAAGCTTTTTTCCTTATTTTTATTTAATTAAGTAGTTGAAAACAACATTCAACATGGCACAAAGGAACCCGAGTCTAGTTGAGACCTAAAATGAGTAAAATCTGAGTAGTACAATAAGGCGTATCATAGACCACCTGCAGACCCTTTATTGCTTATTGCTGGGGAGTACACAGCCTTGAAGCACACTGCTATTATGACTTTATTCCACGGTCCCCAGGAATGCTGTGGATTTGATTTTCAGTACCTTTCTTTTGGGGTTGAAACATCCCATTCATGGAATAAGTTAGAAAAACTGTGTAGTGGCCACCTTATCTACACCAAAAGACTCCATCCACCTGCAGTGGAGAGAGTTCCATCTCCAAGGCCTCTCTGTATGGTAACGCTAGAGATTAAAATAAGAGGGGAAAATTCTATAAATAAACATGGAGAATTTCAATATAGAAAGAAAACACTGATTTGAACCACTTCCTTTAGAAAAACAGAATTTTCAAAGACTTTACTTTTGGACTCCTTCCCTTAAAAAGTAAAAGCCACTTTAATTTCAAAGTATGTCCTGATTTTACAATTGGGGTATTAGGCAGGGTACTATTACCCACAAATGCATTAGAGTCACAAATGCTGTGGTCAAAAGTCTTTACCCTTCTTTAGTTGACTGATGATTTCATATGTTCTAGGAATATTTTTATCTTTTGGCATGATGCTCTACACCATATGGTACAACACACTGACAAGCAAAAAGGGTAGAACTAGTTTGAAATATATACACATATATACACACATATATTTATACATTTATATATTCACACACACATACACTGCATGTGTAGTGGAAGAAGTTGCATGTATGCCTGCAAAGAAATAAGGGCAAAGTTACACATTCTCCACGCAAAGAATCTGAGATTCTTTGTCCATGTGAAGAAAGTTATTCAAAATCCAAAGCAAGATTAAAACTTCACTATAGACCTGAAAGCATTCAAGAGACATGTTAGGAACCACTACGCTTTGCAACACCGAGTAATATTTGAACTGTCTAACACTTTCTCACACAATATTTAATGCTGCTTCTCTAAGTGCAATAGTAACTTTAGCAATGACACGTGCAACAGCTTGTATAATCCATTTAGGAAGGATTGTTAAAAGGGGAAACACACTAAACTGTCTTTAATTGATTCCCAGAGGGTGAAAATATCCTTCCTCTTTGATTCCAGGTTGCTTCAACACGGTTTTCCTTTTGAAACAGTGATCTTGAATCAAATTTTACAAGTTTTCAGAAAGATTAAGGTGTGACTCTCGGCCTGCTCACTAGAGGCAGGGGCACATCGAAGAAAACACAGAGGAAAAGCTCCTTGATAATGATTTCTTGGATCTGACACCAAAAGCAAAGGCAACAAAAGCAAAAATAAAAAGCTTCTGCACAGCAAAGGAAACAATCAATAAGATGAAAAAGGAACCTATGGAATGGGAGAAAATATCTGCAAATCATGTATCTGATAAAGCATTAATATACAAAATCTATACGGAACTACTACAACTCAATAGCAAAACACAAATAACCTGATTAAAAAATGGGCAAAGGATAAAAAAGGACAAAATTGTTCCATTCGCATCAACATGGATGGACCTTGAGGGTATTATGTTAAGCGAAATAAGCCAGACAGAGAAAGATGAACTCTATATGACTCCACTTATAGGTGGAAGTTAACACATAGACAAGGAAAACTGATGGGTGGTTACCAGGGAAAAGGAGGCGTGGGGGGAGGGCACAAAGGGTGAAGTGGTGTATCCACAACATGACTAACAATAATGTACAACTGAAATCTCACAAGGTTGTAATCTATCATAATCTTAATAAAAAAAAAATGGGCAAAGGAACTGCCCACAGACATTTTTTTCAAAGAAGACTTACAAAGGGTCAACAGGTATGTGAAAATGTGCTCAACATCACTAATCGTCAGAGAAATGCAAATCACAACCACAATGAGATGTCACCTCACACCTATTAGGATGGCTATTATCAAAAAACAAAAGATAACAAGTGTTTGCGAGGATGTGTAGAAAAAGGAACCCTTGTGCACTATTGGTGGGAATTTAAATTGGTGCAGCTATATGGAAAACAGTATGGAAATTCCTCAAAAAATTAAAAATGGAACTACTATATGATCTAGCAATCCTACTTCTGGGTATATATCCCCCAAAAATTGAAATCAGGATTCCAAAGAGATGTCTACACTCCCATGTTCTTTGAAGCATTATTCACAATAGCCAAGACATGGAAGCATCCTAAATGTTCATCGACAGACAAATGGATAAAGAAAATGTGGTATACACACACAATGAAATATTATTCAGCCCTAAAAAAGAAAGGAAACCCTGCTGTTTGCGAAAACATTGATGAGCCTGGAAGACGTTATGCTAAGTAAAATAAGCCAGACACAGAAGGACATATACTACATGATACCACTTTTATGAAGAATCTAAAATAGTCAAACAAAGAAGAAGAGAGCTGAATGGTCATTAACAGGAGCTTGGGGTGGGGGGAACAGGTATTAGCCAAAGGGTACACAATTTCAGTTAGATAAGATGACTAAGTCCTAGAGATACTGTACAGCATAGTGCCTACAGTTAATAATATTGTATTGTATACTTAAAAATTTGCTAAGAGGGTAGATATTGTGTTAAGTGTTCTTATCATCCTCATCATCATAAAGAAAAAGGGTGGGAGGAAACTTTTGCAGGTGATGAATATGGTTATGGCACAGATTGTGGTGATGGTTTCACGGACGAATGCTTATCTCCAGCTCATCAAGTTGTATATATTAAATACGCACAACTTTGCGTATGTCAAACAAAAAAGTGAGGGGGGGTGGATAAGAAGCAGGATCCTGCGTCATCTACCCTCTTCTCTCTTTATCTGAACAAAAGGCAGTCTGGGCACACAGTGAACCTCAAATTCTCTGCTGAGCCATTAAGTGAGTGGGAGCAAAAGCCAATAAATGAGATAAGGAAAAAGAGATATTTTCTCACACTGTCCATCAAATGTGACTTTCACACAATCTAGTGTCAGAGGCAGACAGCAAACTATTATGGCCTATTCTTTTGAGACTTAACATATTCTTCTTTTAAAATCCAAATGTATATATGCATATCTTAGTTAAATTCCTACTAGAAATTCGTAAAAGTTGATTTCGATCTTAACACTTTCATTTTTAGTAAAGGGTAAGTGCCTATGTCAGAACATTATTTCAAGAAAAATTTTAAAAGAATAAGAAAAAACAGTGTTAAGTGGTTGGACTCGAAGTCAAACACTGTGGATTTGAACCCTCACTGCACTACATGCTAGTTGTATGTTTTGGGGAATATTATTTAAAATGAGACTTACTATTTACTTCTATAAAATGAGGAAAGTTATTGAGAGGAAGGATTCAATATAATAATGAATACAAAGTACTTGCCTCTCTGTCTAGTAGAGCACAGGAAGTGCTCAAAAGTGTTGGGTGTCACTATCATAACAAGTCAAAAACAATTCTATAGTACTATGCACCCAATACACAAAATAGATAATAAACTCAACGATACTGGAACAGCCAAACAAGTGGTAACTGTCCATCCTCCAAAGATGTTAATCCCTTCACATCCTGCCCCAAAAGACAGCACCACCAAAATACACTATCATAACTAAGTCCTCAACGGACATCACTGAACAACAAGCCACTTGTCTTCCTGGGATAAAGTGGTTTGGGTGTTCGTAGTTCCGAGGTACAGCTGACACAAAGCAATGCTTTCACCAGGGCAACTTGAATTTTCAAACAGAAAACCTGCTCTCTTTAATCTTTAGGCATAATCATCCTACCTTTATTAGTTTTAAATGCACTAAAGACCAAAATGTGTGTGATCCTATGTGATGAACCAAAACTAAACTCAGCCCTTTCACGAAGGAGCTCTGATCTACTCAACAAAGCACACTGTCCAGTACCTAGGCCTGAAAGTTACCAACATATATTTTTAAACTCTGAATCCTCAGAAGCAAGAATTTTCGGAATTGACTGCACTCCAATTGCTGTGTTTTCGGTTAGGTTTACGCTAAAGAATAATCATTGCACCAATATGTTCTCCATTTATAAATATTCATGATAGGAAAGCACTTGCTTAGGAAAGCTTCACTTTTTAATTAAAGCAGCAGAAAACTTGATATGTATGACATTTGATTTATCATATTTGTATGCAGTTTGTATATTTTGATAACAATATCTACAACTCTAAAATACTCATGTTGGAAATTGGTAACAATTTATCGATTTATCTGGTGATTACTGCACCAAACTGTTCATTCATTAATTCATCCTTCATTCTTATAACAAATATTCAGAGAACCCATGCAGTGCCAGATACTGTGCTAGATGCTAAAACTAAAGTAAAGCTTCTAAAGTTTCTTCTTCACTATTATAAACTGTTTAGGATAAAGTTATGAGGAGAAATGACAACGGATTTAAATCCTGTTACAGTTGCACTTTTATGAAAATCTCTATTAATTTTCGTACTAAGCAATTACAGACTTAATTAATCCTTTCCACTTTCCTATAGACAAAAAATGATCCCATCCCAAATAATTCTGTTGAAAAAAAATGCCAGAGCCATAAAAATGAGCACTTCAGCTATAAAAATGCATGATATAATAGATGTCACCTTCTCTTATTCAGCAAAGCAGCTTTCTGCAATTTTGTCCTTTGCCTTTCACAGAACAGTAACCTGCCATAGTTTCAGTGGGATTTTACTTTGGATGAAGTACAAAAACACTCTCCTACAAGAAGCTCTTAATCCTTCCTCTGGAGCCGATGGCTCTCTCCGCTCTATTATTTTTGGGCAATCAGTGAAGGATAGCGTCCCATTCCCCCAGATCCCTCCAAATCCTAGGAGTCGTCCTCAGCTTCCTCCTCCAGGCTGCGGGTGGCAGTAAGGAGGTATGCACCAAGTCTGGGAAACAAGAAATCTCCGGACCAAATCACATCTGGGTCGCACTGCCTACAGCCTATGTATTATTTTCAAAAAGATTAAATTCGTGGAGTTACTAGTACACAACAAATATTCAAAACTTACTGTTGAATTCACGGGTAACGGAGACGTTGACGAATAGCCCATGATAATCTGTTAAATTTGTGACCAAAAGTTCTCAAATTATTATGTATTAGCATGGTGCCAAAGGCACTGAGTATTTAGAAATGTTTACTTTCTATCCCGCTCTTCATGTGCAACTAGCAAAGCCATCCAAGTCCCAGACTTTCCCATTCGGAATCTTCTTGCGAGAGGCAGTATAGTTTAATGGAAAGAACATGGGGGACATGGCTATTTTGTTAATTTTCTATGGCCACTGTAATAAATCACCACAAATTTGTCGCTTAAAAAATACAAATTTATTATTTTATGGTTCTCAGGCTAGAAGTCCAAAAGGGTTCTCCCTGGGCTAAAATCAAGGTATCAGCAGGGCTAGATTCCTTTCTGGAGGTGCTTGAGGGGAATCTATTTCCTAGTCATTCCAGTTTCAACAGGCTCCCATATTCTTCGGTTTTGGATTCCTTTATCCATCTCCAAAACCAGCAGGGGTCGGTGGACCTCCTCTCCTGCCTCCCTCTTCCAGTGTTAATTTGTGATTACATTGGGCCCACCTGAAAAGTTCAGGATACTCCCCCATTTTAAGGCTAGCTGATTAGCAACCTTCAATCCATCTGCAACCTTAATCCCCCTTTGCTAAATAACCTAACACATTCATAGGTTCTGGGGTTAAGGTGTGAACAACTTTGGGGGTGAGGGGCTTTATTCTGTCTACCACAGCTATAAGGGACCTGGAATCAATACCCAGCTCTACTCCTGAGTAGCTCTGCAGCCTCAGGCAAATTAGATCATGTTAGTCTCTTCTTCTGAAAAATAGCTTAATAACACTTATCTCATGAACTGTAGTGAAGATTAAATGAGATAACACATGCAAAACATCTAAGCACAGAGCCTGGTATAAAGTAGGGCCTCGACGTTGTTCATTTCCATCTTCCCTTACCTTCCTCTCAAAAGCCAACATTCTAGTGCAGTGGAGCTGGATTTTGGATCCAGGTCCACCTGGCTCCCTGGCCATGTTGTCTCCCTTCCACTACATGGCTTTCTACAAGAAGGCCGCATTGTTGGGAAGCACTGAGCCATGGCTGACTTTACATACATAAACGGTCAGCACTCCAAGATTTTATTCTGATAGAGAGAAGAGATATATGCTGATACAGCATAAATTCTGAATTCATTTCTCTTACGCAAATGGATTTCTTATTTAAAGAAATAGTCAGGACTTATCAGCAGAATGTGATTATAGCATTGAGCAATCCTCAATGTTGACCTTACTAGCAGTTCTGAACTCCCCATGACCCACTAAATGGTCACTTTGAACGGCACACAAAACAAACAGCAAAGTATTTGTTTTTCAAAGCTCACATACTCCTAATTATACAACAGGAATATTCTCTATCTTCAGGACCGTTTTTCTTTTAAGTTACAAAATAAAACAGTGAAGCAAACCCGAAATCTGTTCAAATGGTAACAAGACCAATCCAGACTCTACAGCTTAATAAGGCTAAGTGTAGCACCAAGTAGTAACCGCTTAGACCTCTAATAAAGAGCCGCAAATGTGTCTGGAGATCTCGCTATCACCTCCTATGTGACAATACAAAAATCCACCTTAAATTCTGCATGCTCTTGAGCAGAAAATGACTTTCCTTCCAGCTGCTCATATCCTTTTCTTATATTTTGCTACAAGAGGAAGAAACAAGAAAAATATCTACTAATGATGGCGACCCAGTTCTCATTCTCTTGGCAGTTGTAACAATGTGAGGGATTTAGAGCACCAAGGGTCTTGTTTGGGAGTAATCAAGTAATTAGAAACAGGAAATAATTGACTTATGTGATACAGTGATGTCAACCAATCAACATTTCAAAACACTTGCTATCTACATATTGACCTTGACATCTTACAACTCAAAAAAATTACTGAATTTTTACTTGGACTAAAATTTATCTTAACAGAATTTGAATCTTACTTCTCACCAATTACAGAATTTTGGGGGTGTTGGGATATGTATGTTGGGGGACAGGGATAAAAGAGGGAAGGAAACCCATCCCACATTTCCGCCCCCAAACAGCAATTAGGAGAAAAGGTCTCTGGGAAGTACCAGGGAAACTTAATGGTGTAAGCCAACTGTCTTCTAAGCGACTTCTCACTTTTCAAAATTTGTTCACATTTCTCATGCCCCCTGCTTCCCATATCTATCTTGTGTGATAGCTGTTTTTCCATTGTCTAGTTAAGGAAGATGACGCAGACAGGTCAGTCAGACTGGTGAGTCACACAGAGTGCGTGGACCCTTTTAATCTCCTGCCAAGGAAGGAAATTCTTTCTGAGATAGTATAGAAATGTCATCTGGTGAGGAGTCCTCTTTGGGGCTCAATCTTTGAGGTGTTTTTCTAGTTGAAGATTTCTTTCACCCAGTGCAAATTCAGCTGTGTTCTCAGAATCTAGTGTTGTCCACCATTATTCGCCCTGCGGATACCTTGATATTAGCCCAGTAGGACTCTGCCTCCAGAACTGTAAGAGAATAAGTCTGTGTTGTTTTATGTCACTAAATTTGTAGCAATTTGTTATAGCAGCAAGAGGAAAGTAACACAGATTTTGGCACCTGGAAGTGGCATGTTGCTGTAACAAATACCTAAAAATGCAGAAGTGGCTTTGAAATTGGGCAATGGGCAGAGAACTTTGAGAAGGTTGATAGAAAAACTCGAGATTGCCTTGAACAGATGGTGAGTAAAAATATGGATGTTAACTCCCCTAGTGAGGACTCAGAAGGAAGTGAGAAGCATGGTAAAGAACATATATATCACGGTAAAGAATACGTACATCATCATAAATAGACTGCGAGTACAAATATTAACATTAAAGGCACTGCTGGTGAGGGCTCAGAGGAAATGAGGAACATGTTATTGGAAAATGGAGAAGGATTCTTGTCATATAGTTGCAGAAAGCTTAGCTACATTGTGTCTTGCAGTTATGTGGAAAACAAAATTTTAAACGATAAGCTTGAATATTTAGCTGAGGAGATTTCTAAGCAAAGTGTTGCAGAGGAAGCCAAGTTTTTTCTTGCTGCTCATAGTAAAATGTGAGAGGAAAGATATAGATGAAAGAAGAACTGTGAAGTGCAAAAAACCAGGAACTGATGATTTAGGAAATTCTCAGCCCATTCCTACTGCAAAGACACTAAAACCAGAAGATTCACTGTCAGAAAAGAGTGCTCTGGAGAGAAAGGCAAGGATGTAGCTGGACAGTTTTTGCTAGTGTCTAGAAGGAATCAAAAGGTTGGAGCATTCAGTCATATATACTCATTCATATATACAGAGTATTAGGTAGCCATTGAAAATACTAGGCATGTGACTCATGTTTCACTTCAGCATCTCAAAAGAAGCCAGGAATATAAATGGGATTATCCAAGAAATATCTGTGGAGAAGCCTCTCGTCAAAGGGAGTGAATCCCTGCTACATACATAGGAGACCCACAAGGGTCTTGTGAATTTTTGTTCCAGAACGGATCATACCCAGATTCCCACATCTGATTTAGATGATTAAAATGATGAGATTTGGGACTTTTGTGCTGATGAGTTTTAGACGAGATTTTAGACTCTGAGTTGACGCTGTAATGGGTTGAGATTTTTGTGGATGTTGGGATAAGGTGAATATATTTTGCATAAAATGGACATAAAACTTTGGAGGTCAGAGGGAGTATAGAAGAATAACGTCCCTCAAAAATGTCCAAGTCTTAATCCCCAAAACCTGTGAATATGTTAACTTACATAGCAAAAGGCATTTTGTAGATGTCACTAAATTAAAGACCTTGAGATGGGAAGATTATTCTAGGTTATCTTGGTGGGTTCAATATAATCACAAGGTCCTTGTGAGAAAGAGGAAGGAGTGTCAGAGTATGAAAAAGAGATTTGAATTCTGGTGGCATCTAGAAGATAGAAGAGGCAAGGAAATGGGTTCCTCCTTGATCCACCAAAAGGAATGCAGCCCTGACAACACCTTGATTGAGGCTAGTAAAGTCCATTTCAGACTTCTGATGTCCCGAACTGTAAGATTAAAAAATCTGAGTGGCCAGCCCAGTGGCACAGCAGTTAAGTTCACCCATTCTGCTTCAGCTGCCCGGGGTTTGCCGGTTCGGATCCCAAGTACGGACACGGCACTGCTTGGCAAGCCATGCTGTGGCAGGTCTCCCACATATAAAGTGGAGGAAGAAGGGCACAGATGTTAGCTCAGGGTTAGTCTTCCTCAGCAAAAAAAAAAAAAGAAAAAAAAAACGAGGAGGATTGGCTGCAGATGTTAGCTCAGGACTAATCTTTCTCCAAAATAAAAAATCTGTATTATCGCCCCATCCTCATCATATTTCTTGTAAACACTTTCTCCTGTTCTTTATAAACGTTTTAATTCTAAGTGTCCCCTTTAAGAAACATATTATTTAGTGCCACGTTTCATTTCATTTATTTAGAAGAATTTAACCATTTTGTATTGTTTTGGTAGGACTAACTTTTGTCATTTTTTCCTGGGATGGGAAGGTAGGGAAAGAATAATAGAGACATGTTTGTTTTCAAGTCTGCCTTGCTACACAGACTCTGCTTTTACATGTTGTCTTCTACAATAATTTGGAAAGTAGGTGTCTATATTTAATTCTAAGTCAACAGTGATTTTTAAAAAAACGTATGCATCTAATTATTGGACAAAAACATGTATCATATTATTAATGACTCGCTGGAAATGAACTAGGTTTCCTAGCACCACTTAAATCCTATCTTCTAAGTTTGAATCCTACTACTATTACCAAGCCAGAATGCTCGTTCTTCCAAAGGAAACAAAGATTAAAAACATTTTAAAAGAATTTTTCAAAGTTTTATTTTAAATGTATCATTCTTTTTGTATTATAAAAGAAATACATATTTATTGATGGCAATTTAAAAATACATATAAGCATAAAAAAGAAAATAAAAATTATCCAAGAAAAATCCATCACCTAGATATAACCATGGTTAAAAGTCTGAGGTTGGGTTCCAGAAATGGCGAAGTAGCTTGAATTAACCTAACATTTTCACAGATAACAAAATATAAAATAAACAAAAAACGATTTAAATTCACTGAAGAACAAGCAAAAGAAGGCAGATACTGGAGGGGAGTCAATCCTTACTGAACAGACCCATAATGAGTTAGGGCCATGGCAAACAGCATTTCTCCTGAGCGCACTCCATGTCTGCATGGTGCAGACAGCTGGAATTCAGGCAAACAGCTACCATATTACTGATTGAGGTATCCGAGTTTGGGGCTACTGCAGTGGCTGGAAAGCAAGGAGAGAAATCTAGAAAAAATATGCATGTAAACACCCCTCAAATTCTTGGCCAATCCTGGAAGTGTGCATCTGCAGGGGAGATTTCAAAGAGCCCGGTGGAAGGAATCAGCTGGAAGATTAAAGGAACAGAGCAGAGATTTCAGCGGCTGCTCACACCTGGGGAGACAAGCGTTTACAGTTTGAATCATATCAAAGAGAAGCTTGGTAAATATCTGGAGCTTTCCATAGATCTATCTTTATAAAGGATAAAACTAAGCTTCCACAAGTTCAAGATAATCAGCCAGAAATGCGTCTGCACACTAAAACCAAACTCAACACTCTTCAGGGAAGACAACAAAATACAGAATCTAGAAAGACAGTGCTTATAACCAACAGATAGGCCACGTCAAATATGGGTGAAGATGTGGAGCAAATGGGACTCTCATACAGTACTGGCGGAAGTGTAAAAACTGGTACAGTTACTTCGGAAAAGTGACAATTTTCCAAAATGGTTGTGGTAGAAAAGTCTTCACTCTATGACCCATCAACCTTCTCCTAGGTTTTAGGTTTTAATCCAAGAAAACGATACTGTCTATGAAAAAAGTCTTATAAAGGAATGTTTACATCAGCTTTATTCATAATAGTCCCAAATTGAAAATAACTAAATGTCCACTAACAGAAAAAATGACCAAATTGTGATATACATACACTCACACAAAATAAATGTAATGTGCATTCCATATTACATATATAAATATATATAGACCACAATTTATACATGTAAAATATAAACTACTCCACCATGAAATAGAATGAATTACTGATACATGCAACAACATGAGGGAATCTCAAAATCTTTACGTTAAGAGAAAGAAGCCATACAGAAAAGTAAAAACTAAAATTCCATTTACACCAAGTTCAAGAAGAAACAAAACTAAGTCAGATCAGGGGTGGGGACTGATTAGAAAGAGGTGGGAGAAAACTTTCTAGGGCAATGAAAATATGCCATATCTTGATTGGGATGACAGTGACATGGGTATATACATTTAGGAAAACTAATCAAATTGTACCCCTAAAGTCCGCACATTTCATTGTATATAAATTTTACCCTCAAAATATATGAGGCATATCCTTACAGCCCGTTATACTTTTAAGAAAGATAAAAGCAGCCACTGACATCGAGGACCTTGTTTGACACTCACTGCTAGGACACTGTGTTCTTTTGTTGAATATAAACAATTGCACAAACATTAACAACACACAAAGTCACTCCGTGACCATTATGGATAAAGACAAAAACAAGATCAATTTGTAATCATTTCTAAGTATGCAGTCAAAATCATGAACACTGTCCAAGTCAATAAAACCACCAAACAGCCCCCAAATCTTGCTAATTAATGTTAATTAAAGACTAATGTGCCTGTTGCTTATTTACCAATTATAGCTTTAACTTCAATCCATTCCTCCTGCCATATAGATGAAATTTATTAAGCTGTCATAGAAAAGTCCCTGTTTTCTCACAATCTCTTACCAACAGGGCAAAACCTCGCTTCCTTGAACCCCACCCAAAATCATATAACACAAGTCCAAATCCTACAAATAGGTCCTCTCTAACACTTTTATTGAGAAGTAATGGTGTGTGTTCTTTCTCAATGCAATAAGCAATAACTCAACTTGTTCAACTATAGGTGAGTTCCTAGCGCCCTTTGGCTGGAGGCCACTGACACCCTGTACATGAACATATCCTGTTTTATAATTATTTTCATTTACTACTTCTTGAATATGGCTTTCCATGTCTTCACACATTTTACATTATATTTCATGGCTACATAATTTTCCATTATTTGAATACGCTAGAATTTCTTTAACTAAACCAATATTTTTTGGAAATCTAGTTTTTTTCTAATGTTTCATTATTATAAGCAGCCCTAATGAGCACTGTTGTGGTTAAATCTTTAAGGGCCTTCATGATTATTTCACTAGGAGAAATTCTTTTAAGCAAAATTACTGGAATTATTGGCTCAAGGGATATGAAACATAATAGTAAATTACACTCTTGTCTGAATATGAAATCTTAGAAAGTATTGTAGGACAGCATGTCAACCGACTTCAAACAGGCTCTCATTCCCACTAACTCTCTGCATAGCTCTTATCAATTCTACATCTTGTCAACTCTAATGGTCATTCCCTTGTCCTCAACTAGCTAGACTTCTCAGAAGCATTTGACACAGATAAGTCCCCCTACTTGTTGAAATATGTCCCTATCTAGGTTCCAGGACCCTATCCATATGCACTTGGTTTTCTTCCCCTGTAATTGGCTTCCACTTCTCAGTCTCCTTTGCTGGTTCCTCTTCCTCTGCCAGATTCTTCAATAAGGAAAGGGCCCAGGCCCTCTGCTTCTCCATCAAACTCTCTCACCAGGTGATCTTATCTATGCAGGTGACTTTACATGTCATTTCCATATTGTGACTTTCATAATTATATATCTTGCCTGAACTTCTCCCCCGAACATCAGAAACACATACCTCACTACCTACCTAAGATGCCTTCAAACAAAATTATTGATCTCCTCAATTCCCCCAAACCTTCCTTATCTCAGGAAATCATATCACTATCCACCCAGATGATTAGACAAAAAAACAAAAAACAAGGGGCGGGGGGGACCCCTAAACTTTGTTGTTGATTTTTCTCTCCCTCATACATCATGTTCAATCTATTAGTGAGTCTTGTTGACTCTCCAAAAATATATGCCGACTCTAACCATTTCCCATCAACTTTACAGTGACAACCCTAGGCCAAGCCACTGCAATCTCTCCTGAGGACTACGGCACTGGCTTCTGTGGTTGACAGTCTCACCCATCATATCCAACAAGGAAAAACACAATTTCACAAAAGGAAATCAAAGTGCTGTAGTCAAGAGGTGGAATGGGATGACGGCTGGCCAATCGCAACAAATGACCTCTGAGCTGGATTTTACCATTTTTTTAAAATTTTACCAATTTTGTAAGTAACATTTAAATGTCTACCTTGGAACATCCAGCATTCCTATAATATGCTATATTATAAACTTTTCAGACAATTTTTCAAAGGATGGAAATGGAATGAGAATAAAAATACAACATATGTATGTGTAAAATCCTTTTAAAATAAATTAGTGATGATGGAAAACTGGTGAATTTTTTTTATCATGTTAGAGAGTAGAAGGGCTTTCTAAGCAAGAGGTATATACACAAACTCTTAAACAAATAATAATAACAATAGTAAAAATAATTGCAGCAGGTATAAAAGAGTGTGACAATTCCTATTATATGAGAGCTATTAATGATCAAGAAGCTAGCCCTGGTGTTCTAGCAGTTAAGATATGGCACTCTCACCACCAGGGCCAGGGTTTACTTCCTGGTCAGGGAACCACACCACTATCTATAGGTTGTCATACTGTGGTGGCTGCGTGTGGCTATGATGCTGAAAGCTATGCCAGCAGGATTTCAAAGACCACCAGGGTTACCCATAGCAGACAGCTTTCAGAGGAGCTTCCAGACTAAGACAGACTAGGAAGAAGGACCTGGCCACCCACTGCAGAAAAAATTGGTCATGAAAACCCTATGAATAGTAGTGGAGCATTGTCTGATATAGCACGCGAAGGTGAGAAGATGGTGCAAAAAAAGACTGAGCAGGGTTCCGCTCTGCTGTACACAGGGTGGGTAGGAGTCAGAATTCACTCCACGGCACTAACAACAAAATGATCAAAAAACAAATAGTTAATGATCATTTATTATTAATGCCCCAGCAACATAGACACAATTATCTCCTTTAAAGATACCCAAACTCCCTCAAAAGTAAATAAGTAGAAATTGAGATAACAATGAAGTTTATTTTCTTTATGTATCAGATTGGCGAAATTAAAATAATTTATACCAGTATTGACAGGACGTGGGGAAATTGATACTTACATAGACCATTAGGAGTAACATAAATTGGGACTTACGACTATTTTGGCAATATGTATTAAAGTGTAAAGAAGACACATACATTTTAACAACAACTCCACGATCCTACATAAATGTTTCCACAAAAGCCCAAAGATATCCATGTATGTGTGTGCATTTGTGTGTGTGAGTGTGGTGTATCTCTGTACAATCATTACAAATAATGATTTCAATAACTTGACATAGAAAGGTGTCTAAAATGTAAACTAGAAGAAGAAAGTTGCAACACAGAACATATTTTCCTACATTTCCACTCACATATATTCAAACATATTAGTTTAAGCATAAACAAATCTGTATGAATATATAAGGAACTCTTAACTATAGTTTCCCCTGTTAGTGGTGGTATCATAAAGAGCATTTTCCTAGAGCATTAGAGTGAAATGTCCAAACATAAGAAACAGAAAAAACAAAGAACATGACCATCTTTGTACTGGGACAAATGAAGCTATCTTTCATACACTGAAATAAAGTCCAATCAAACGTCTTTAGAATTCAATGCCCTGTAGATGTGCAGCATTAAATAGTCTTCTTGTTTGGAAGGAATTGGCAATTGATGGCATGAACACCTCAGCAAAATATTTCTAGTGGTAGAGAGAAAGATAAGCCTTGTCTCAGAGTGCTGGGAGAGAAGGCTGACCTTGCCCCTTTGCCTTCCCAAATGTCCCCGAAGTTCCACATTCTCACCCCAATGATCACCATCAATGATCCAGAATGCCTCAGTCAGCTTGCCCCACTCCTGCCCTGCGTGTAAAATAGGAGTAGAACAAACAACCTTCTTATCTACCACCTCTCTTTAAAGGCATACCTAGAAGAACATCTTAACTGGCTTTGGCTGACACTGCAGATAAACAGGAAGATGGAACCTACATAGGATCAAATAACACTGAAGTTAACGCTCTTAAATCCTCATCTTGGGCTCTAAAGCAAGAGCACAGCCACTGGAAAAGGCAACCTGGGAGAGGGCATGGCACCTTCCAGGAAGATCACTGAAAACTCACATGGGAAAAAAAGCAAAAACTCTCAGAGTATTCATCCCATGGGCATTCTAGAAATGCCCACCGGTATTCGAATGCAGTACAATGGTGCCATTTTCCCAAAACTATTAAGAAACAACCTATATCACACACACATCTGTATGTATATACTCATATATACATCAACATATATATGTGTGTGTATATATACAAACACATACACCCTTGTGTGCATGTGAGTGTATGTGATATCTAATCACAGACTAGCAATTACCACTCAATAAAATTTACCTACTTGTTTTTCAAAAACTCTGAAGAGTCTGGTAGTATGAAAAAACGACCCAGTAAGAAAGAGAAAATAAGAGTATTTCAAAGTAAATGCTTTTATTTTGAACTCTCTGTTCCTACTTTCACCTTTCAAATCAGATGAAGAAAGCGACACACTTCTGGGTTTTGTTGTTGTTATTGTCATTTTGTTTTGTTCTAATAAAAATAGAGCAAATGCATAAAATACACATTATAAACTCATTTAGTACTCACAAAAATCCCATGAGAGACTATTTCCTTTGCCCAGATGAGGTACAATGAGGTAAACTGAGGCACAGAGAGGCATCCAGAGTTATTGTTCATACCATACATTGGCGTTATCCTGAAAAACTTCACTTTTACCTGAATGAAATGTAAGAAAATTCCCCTCCTGAAATGCTCTATGAATTCTAGGCCATAAGCATCAACTCACTGTATCAAGGCACCAAAATGTGCCTGTTTGGAATCCACGTGTGTTGCACAATGTATAATGCAAACCTAGGGCTTATTACAACCCGTAGTAGAGCAGCAAATCGAATTCGGTCCCAACGCTTGAATATGTATGCGTACGTAGTGGGAAGAGGCAGAGAAGCCTTTGTCAGTACACACGATCCCAAAAGACGCCGGTGCTCCACAGCAAGTTTCCACTATCTGCGCTTAAAACCATGGGGGACTCCCTCGGCCGTCTGGGTCGCGCGCGGTCCGCAGGGCCCAGGGCGCATGCGTGGCCCGGTCCGCTGCGCCTCGCGGCGAGGCGGCTGGGGTGCTTACCTGGTGCGCTGGGCGCGCAGACACAGGACCAGGAGCAGCAGGGCCGCGGCCAGAGCCAGGCCCGGGAGGCTGAGGAGCTGCGGCAGCCACGGCTGCAGCCAGAGGCGGCCCATGCCCGCGGACACGTCTTCTGCCGGCCGGTTCGCGCGCCGCCGCGGTGGGTAGCCCCGGGTCTCTCTCGGCGGCTTCTCTCGGCTGCGATCCCCCGGTCCGGGCCGAGTGGCCGGCTGCGGGTGGCGCTGGCGGGAATGTCACCGCGGCCCCTGAGGCTGAGACTCAAAGTTCCTGGACTCCCCTCCCCCAGCCCACCCACGCGCACCGCCCCGCTCCGCGACCGCCTCCGGCCCGGGTGCTTCTGGAAAACGGCGCCCTGGCTCCTCGGGGCAGGAAGAAGGGCCAAAGAAGGGGGAGGGGAGCTTTCCCGAGAGCGAGCCTCCGAAGGCCTGCAGGAGGGGATTTCTGTTCTGAGTGGGACGCGAGTCGCCTAACTGGGGCCCCTCGGGAGGAGGGACCCTGGCTGCCCCTGAACAGGGTCGGGATGTGCCCGCTGCGCCCTGCTCCGGCGGGACCCGGAGAGCCGGGCGGGCGGCGGGTACCTGCGGAGTGCGCTGCGCCGCCGCGTTCGCCCTGCACAGCCAGTTTGCTCACACGCTTTTATTGAAAGCCTACTGAATGCAGAACCTCGTCCCAGAGGCCAGGAATACAGAGCCCGGGGTCGTGACACTCCAGAAGTCCTGATGAGACACACAATCCAGGAAGAAGGCAGACAGATGAAACAAGGTATTGCAAAACAACGCAAAGGGCCGTAGAAGTGGCACAAGCCCCACAGGTTGTCCTTAGAACAAATAAGGGAGAAACGTAAAATATCTTTTCCTGAGTGATCACCGTTCACCAGGAGCTTCACACATGATTTTTGATTCTCCACACCAAACTTGTGATATAATTTTAAGCAGTATTTTAGAGAACATGTAATGAGACTTAATTTACCTTAGTTGCTCAGATGAGTCTTGAACAAAGGAATTAAGTGTTGAAGCAAAATGAAATCTTACTGTTAATACAGTGTAAGAAAAAGTAACTGATAACCATTCTAACCAAGGCTATTCCAAGACCCCTGTGTTCTTTCCTTTACGCAAACGTTTATTTCCATAGTTCTCTGTACTACTACAATAGCTTCAGAACTGGGCTCCATATCTCTGACCCTTAACCTTTCCAGGCCATCCTCCCCATTACCACCTCCCATCTACACAGATCTATCCTGCTTTTACGCTGTTCAGATGGTTGCTTTTGTGGTAAAGCCATAAATCTTCCACCTGCCATAAGAAGCCTTCCACAATTTGTGTCCAATGTACAACTGCCATGGGTAGAACAGGTCTGTATACACTACAGCTTGAGCCACTGTGTCCTTCACAATCAACCCTTTCACACCTTTGTTTAATGATATTCCCTCTGCCTGAAAATTTTCCTCTCTCCCCTAAATACTGAAATTCTACCTACCTCTCAAGGCCCAGCTCAAATCCCACTTCCTTCTAGAAATTATCCCTAGCTCTTTTTCTGTAATTAACCTCTCCCTCCTCCATACTTTTAACACTGTCTCTACTTTTCACCCCATCACGTTTTCCCACTATATCTAACTATATCTGAGTTATTTCTAAGTCTGTCTTTCCTGCCAGAGAAGGTGGGAACCATCCCTTAGACAACCCTGTCTGCAGCCACTCTCTACTCCTCACCCCCAGATCTCCCACCCTGGAGTTGACATAATGTAGTTGGAAGTACTTTGCATGTGCCTGGCTCAGTCGGTGCTCCATCACTGAATTACTACTGCCTTGCTGTCCTTGGCCTTAAAGCTGTGAATGGCTCAGCTAGCACTGAAACCGTAATGTTTACGAGTATCTTCATCTTTGAATTTTATTCCAGGGTCTTTCTACTGCCCCTCTCTCCTCCTGTTGTAGATTCAATTTTCTGGAAGACCCAAAAGGGCACACTGAGCCCACAGCTACTCTGTCTCCTCCAAGGGAAAGCAGACTGGCTTCCATCACTGCTCAGCCAGCAGAGCTGGTTTACAGGATGGTTTCCATGTCCTGCATTTCTGTAACCGCTGCAGAAAGCCCCTCTCACTAATTTTCACAAGGCGCTTCAACTTTTATACTTGTATTTTCCATTTGATCTGGATGACTCTTCCGTTAGAAAATATAGGTAAAATATTAAGCATTAATTTATTGAACATTTACTGTTTGCCAGGCACCATGCTAAACATTTTATTTAATGACATTAATAACAACAAACGCCTGCAATTAATCTAAGAAAGTGGAAGGAGGAAGACTACTCTGTCACCTACTAGATTTGGTTAGCAACTGTGTCATATTCTTATGCTATCTGTATGGTACCTTCCTTACAACACCTTGTGGTATACATTTAATGAATGTTGAATGTGTGTTTCTCTTGTGTTTTCCATTTCTGTTCAAAGGGACCTTCATTCCATAAATGACCTGGTTGAAATAAAATCCAAAGACATCTTTTATTCCTCTTTTGCTTTTGTAACCCACTATCAGCCTCATTATCTTCAATCCAATTCAATTTATTTACCTCCAAACATGCCTTTATTTCCATCACTTCTCTGACAGAGATGACTAGTTGACCGTCCATATCTACTTCCTGCTTCCTCCTCTGTAACGGTCCTCAGTTTTTAACGGAGCATGTGGCTGTCCTATAAAGACTACTTTCCCAGCCTTCCTTGTAGTTAGATGTGACCATGTGACTAAATTCTCACCTGTAGGCTAAGTATAAGGTATTACTTCAGGAAAGGACCCTTCACGGGAATGGACAGGCCCTCTGCCTCCTTCCTCTTTTTTGCTCATTTAGAATGTGGATACCGTGCTTAGAACTTAAGCAGCCATGTTAGCATATATAAGTATGTCCCAAATATTGCATTCCATATTATTTGTTGTTTATATGAAATTCTAATTTAACTGAAGATCCTAAATTTTTATTTGCCAAATCTGGAAACTCTGGCTTAATTCCAACACAAGAGTTCGTAAGGCCTACAGGCAAGACAACTGTAAAATTCTAGCTGCCCAACAGCCCCCTTCAGAAACCAGCCACAAATCATCCCTTCGAATCAATTACCAGTGTTAGTGTGTTGAGTACTTTGGCCACACTAATTAGACTGACGTCAACAGTCAGATCTAAAGGAGTTATGGGGTGGCCCTTAGACTTTGAAGTATCTAGAACAGTAAGTGTGTTCAGTATAGTTAGCAACTGACCTCATTATTTTTTTCAGAAAATATTGATTGTGAGGCAAATGGAGAGAGAGAAATACAAGCAAAAACAGAAGTGAAAGAAGAGGAAGTAAAGGGAGAGGGTGATCATACACTGGAGTCTCTAAAGTAAGAACTATGAAAATCCAGATGACGGGCCCAAAGCCTCCCCTAGCAGCCCAGGTGACCCTCATCTGCCAGGTTGTTGGAGCCATCAGCCTCTTTCCAATCTATGGTTAGGGCTTGAATTCTGGCTCTGCTTCCCTCTCTTTTTATTCTAAAGAGGCTGTTTGGAAGTCACCAGAACTTGAATAATGACTATTTCCCCTTCCTTTTTCCATCTATGTCCAAATTCTCCTGCCCTGACTTTGAAAATACTAACACAGTAGATTGAGACCTCCAAGTCCACCTACTTAGTCAATAACTTTTGACGAGTTCAAAGTATGTCCATGGCACTAGACCGTGAATGAGATGGCCCTTCCTTCAAAGAGCTGGGACTAAGAGGGCTTTCAAAAGGGTTGACATTGGAAAGGAGAAAGAAAAGAGGCTAGTCTACATGAGATTGTGGAGTGATGATGAGGGGACTTAAGGACGTACACCCATATGGCTTCAATCTTGTGAGCTCCCGGGAAGCAAATAATGTGCTGGGAAAAGGGTCAATTATAGGGTTCAGTTGTTGGGAAACATTTGAAAGTACAACTGTGGGAAACATCAAAGTGGAATTCCACACAACATTTTATCCCGTTTGGGGAATGTCTTACAGTCAGATTTGAGTACTCAAGCCTGACCGATTCTACCAACTTTTGGCATAAGATATAGATTGGGTTTTGAGTCATATCTACCACTAAAAAGAAAGACTGCAGCTGTCTTTCTCCCCTTCCTCATGAGCTTTGTCTTAACTACCTTTGATTTCCTATTCCCTTCTGTTAGAATTAAGACCACCTCTGGGTAAAACTGTGAAGCAGAGGAAGGGAAGAAGACGGAAGAAGAAAGGAACGTGGACGGAGAAGTCCTGCTATGCACTAGGTACTGCTTCATGTTTTACATACTTTTTTTTCATGTAATCTTCAAAACCAATCTTTGATGCGGGTATTATTATTTCCTTTTACATAAAATAAAAACGAGACTCAAAGAGTTTCAGGGCCCCTGTGATAATTCAGCTCCTACATTACACTGAGAAGTCACCCCTCCTTTCACTGTACCATCTTGCTATCCTTAGAGTTTTCTTTCACTAACCCTTTACTATATCTCTTCAATCATTCTTGCCTCCATTTTTATGGATCCTGTTTCTACCATGAGCTGCCCATCACCAAGATACCCCATGAGCACAGTTGGGCCTCTGCTTGTACCATGGCCTACCTCAGCCCCTGTCTAGCTCTGAGATTAGTCTCAGTTTTTCCATCTGAAAAATGATATGACTACCTTCCCTATAGGTTTATGAGGATTAAATTGTGAGAGCAAATATACAACAATCTAAATGCCTGGAGCTTCTCCCTTTTTTCACATTTGAACACCTTCTGCTCCATTGGCATAGGGTATAAGTAGAAATGAGTTTATTAGACAAACTCAGCCCAGCCCAAGTGTTATTACTTCTGCCCAATTAAAATGTAAAATGTGCCACTTTGTTGTTTTCTTAAGGTGGCTATTCTGATTGTAGCTGAGATAGTGATAATGGTATATTCTGAGACCTGAGACTGCTGTGAGCCCAAAAGTTATTTTTTAATTGGCACATAGTAAATAGTGAGGCACCTTAGATGCCAGCCCTTAACCTGACTAAAAATATCTTAAATCACACATGCTTCCTTTTGTTGTCTTTCTTTGCAGTTTAAATAATTGCACTTATTTTCTCTTTAGTTTTCCTTTCTCCTAAAAAAACAGTTTATGGTGTCAACCTAGCACTCAGTTTGCACATATAAACAAGGCAGGCAAAAATGCTTATTAAATAAAGCGCTGTTGAATGAACAGAGTGACCCAACAATAGTGTTGTTCCAGTTAATTCTTTTTCTTTTTATAAAGTACAATTTTAGGTAAGACCTGAATATAATTATTTTGAAGTAGCTATAAAAATGGTGGAACAGATGGCTCTGATTATCTCCAAGAGGGAGGAAGAGATTCAAGAGTTTTGTCATTTCTTGTTTAATAGTCTTGGCATTACTTATACACACTTGGGTTTTGTAGTCTCTGGCTTATAAATTCACAATATCGTGCTAAACCTTAGTTCATTCTTGCGATCTGACCCTACTTCCCATGCCAAGATTCAAGACTTGCTCTCTCTCTGTCTCTGACTCACTGGCTTTTCCAACATTTCATTTCTGGATTAGCCTTTGAGTGCAGATTTCTAAGGACAGAAAGCACAAGGATCTTTCAGAGCCTTCCTTTACATAAGACCCCCCCACCCCTGACCCTGCCCGAGCTACCCCTGTTCACTAAGGGAAAGTTTTATAGACTCCAGAACATTTTTTTTTTTTTTTTTTTGGATTGGACCAGGCTGGTTCTCGGAGAAGCAACAAAAAGCCTCGTCTTAAATAAAATTTACCCACACCACCTCTCTCACCTCTGCTGTTTCTGCCTATTATAGGAAAAGTCCTGGGAAACTACTCAAAGAGAGAGACCAGTACAGGAGTTTATTAGGACAGGCTCTCAGGATCAGCACCAGGAGTGGGAAAGTGAAGGAAACAGACAGAGGGAGAAGTTGGGCGGGGATGCAGTCTCAACAAGAGACTCAGCCCATAAGGATATCTAGAACTCAGATGGCCCATCAGAACTGTCGCAAGAGTGGGGGAAGGTTCAGGCTGTAAAGGCCAGTATCAACCTGTCATTGGCTGTGGACTGCACTTAGGAAAGGGGAGAGGGTGACCTTGAGTAAGGAGGTTCTCTTTATCTGAAGGCAATTCCTGAAGCCTCTGATGACATTCACAGAAGCTGGGAGCACAGGTCCTCTCATCCTGACAGAGAATCTGAGCAATACAACCCAGTATTTACTAAATAGGCAGTGTCCACACTAGTGCCACAGAACTCTCTCAGAGGCAGATGGCATGATGTGGTGGTGATGATCCTCGCATTCATTCATTTTGAAGTTCTCTCTCTCACTAGCATAATTAGAGTAACACTAGTCTCTCAGCTTCTGAGATGATAAAGCAATCATGTTCATCAAATGATTCTAATGTTAAAGAAGAAAACTTTAGACTATTTATGAGTCAAAGTTTATTACAATATTGCAACAAGGAAAGCCTCTAGGTGGTCAGCTCAGATATTTACTCTGATTAGGAGTGTTATAGAAAGAGAATGTGAGTTAACCATTGTTAGTTTGGTGACAAAAGGAAAAGAATGGCTTAAAATCTTGGCTGATAGGTGACAGTCAATGAAGGTGTTTCCCCAAACAAGTCTAAATCTCGGGAAATTTTATCAGAAAACCACTTAGGCATTTTTCAGGAATGCTAAACTCTTGTCTTTCATTAGGCAAAAAGTTTCTGCTGCAGACAAAGTTTGGGACAATTTGTCTTTTACCCTAACAAGTTATGTTTTATTTACTCAGTCTACCATGGTGCCCCTTCCTTCACAGAGTCCCATTCCTTTATCAGGCTAGTTGCAGTTTGGCTTCCCAGTAGGCCCTTCCACACCCACACTTTTCTTTAAAGACTAGAGAAAAACACCATTCACTCTCTATCCCATGTTGCTATCTGACTCCTCATTGTGTGACCTCTGTTCCCAGCTTCCTCTCCACCCACCTCTTTCTTGTCCAAGGCTCAACTGGAAAATCATCAAATTCATTCCTCTAGGTTTTCTGAACCTTTTTTCCATTTCCTCCTCTAGCCTTCTGATCATTAATATTCCCATAGCTGAACCATTCCTTTCTCCTTCCTTCTCTGAAGTCTGGCATTTTTTCCACCAAGCAAGATTGCTAAATTTTGACATTTATAAAAGCAATTAATAATAGCAACTATACATATGCTGAAGTTTTGAATATTCTGATTTATGAGCAAACATTGCACTAATGAAAGAAGAAATTAATTGATTTGTAATGATTCTGAAAAGCAGTCTAATTGCTTGCCAGGGTTGAAGTATAACTAAGATGGGTATACACACATGTAATCCAGCATTAGCCAAGGGCTTTGTAATGTCTATGTCTGCCTGTGGGGGAATCTGTTTTGACCCTACAGCAACTGGTAACCAGAAGGCAGAACTCTGTACCTTCATTTGTTTCTGCAAGAAACCCAAACACAGCTGGCACTGAAGTCTTTGCTGCAAATTTGTGAGAAGTCACATTGTACAGCACATAATATTTCATGCAAAAAATCCTCAACATTTTATGTTCCCCCTCCTACTGGACCACATCACAATGGGAAATTTCCTCCTCCCCACTCCCTCAACAACAAAGTCCAGTCTCTCTGGTTCTGCTCTCCCTCTAGACCTTTCCTCTTCAAATACAAAATAGCTTCTGCCTTTGTAATGCAAAGCAATTCAATTTGCATCTTTTATTTGAGCATGCCACTGGGGTCTCCCACGTCAAGAAGCTATGGAAAAAATTCTGAACAATAAGCATGTAATATTTTCAAAATATCATCATCATTATCAACCACAACATTAAAAAAAATTTTAGGTGAAATTAATTATTTTCATTTTCAGGAATATAAGTAGATGTTAGGAAATTAGAAAAAAATGGTGTCCCCTCTCTCTCACCCTTAAAGATGCTCTAATGACAATGATTGGTCAATCAGAGTGTATGTGGACGGACAACTATCAACATGTGTCCCTTCTGCCTTTATAGGTGCCTTAGAGAATCCCCTTTGCAGACACTATGTCTTTTCTCCATTTGCCCCTCCATCCTTTAGAGGCTAGATTCTTGGTCTAGAAAGGTGCAAGGACTAATTCGGCCTTCTTAGACTTTCCTTCTTCTACTTTTGGGTGTTCCAGGACCTCAAAATCTTTTCTCTCTCTCTCTCTCTCTTTTTTTTTTTTTTTTTTTTGCTTCTCTTTTATCAGTTACCAAGAATCTGGAAGTCTATTCCTTATGTAGATTCTCAGTGCCAGTCTCAGCACAATTCTTAGCCCTCTAGCATTCACACAACTCCCATGCCAAGACAAGCATAATGTAATGCTTTAAGGAACTTTCTAATGCTCACACATAAATGCAGGCATATATTTGAATCCTTACCTGCCTATTTTTCTCTGCATTTCTGCATCAGGAATCAGAACATAATTATTTTGTAATTAAAAGTCTGAAAATGAACCAGCATAATTCTTTTGAGTCGATAAAGCATTTTCAAACATTATAGAGTGTGTGGCATTTAGATTCTCTCTATATATTTGTTAAATCAATGAAAATTAGGAAACTGATGTGAGGCAAACCCATATAGTAGAAAAAGTATCACTAATATTCACATTAATAAAGGAGAATCCATCTGCTTCTACTGTCTGGCTCTTGAACTTGATCAACTCATGGGAATATTGTACAGATAAAATGTAGAAAAAAATATTTAGCTTGGTGATCAGCACATAGTAGGTACTCAATAAATATTGGTTTCATTTTATTTCTTTATGGTGAGTCAGACCCAGTTCATGATGGGCAGCTCAGCTTGCATGGTAATTTGATGGCCAGGATCAAGTGTTTTGTTTCCACAAGAGCCTGAGGCAAGCCAAAGTTGTTTCTCGAAAGGAGAATAATTATAAGCAGAGAATGGCGGTTTTGCTCTGAAATCTTAAATGTTTGCTCTATGATTCACCTTCAGAGACCTCCAATGGCTCTGTACAGCGTCTCTGTTTTCCAGACGCTTCAGACGCCATCAGATCTTCTGAGTCAAAAGAACATGGTAGAAGAGCTACTTACATTAACAAACCAAACCTGTTCAGAACCTTATCTTGGTCTGGACCCTGCTCAATACTGGAAGCCTTCCGGGTTACTTAATAAATAGATTGGAATATCAGACCCAAATTTGGTATATGTTTCCTCAAAAATCCAAAAAGGCTTGGTATGTATTGTGCCTCTTTCTTGAGGTAGGAGGAATCAGACACAGCAACTTGTCCTTCTTGATCTCTGGCCACTAGACCCATACAAATTCTATTAAGGTGGTGTACATGTGTCTAATAGGATATGTAGAGAAGTTTAATTTCCTCTTCACAAGGTCCAATCAGCAAGATAACATCAGCGCAGTAGACCAATGTGTTATCTTCTGAATGAAGAAACAATAAAAGTTTCTTTTGGCTGGATTGTGATTATGACAAGGACTGGAGATCTGATACAGGTAGGACAGTGAATATTTATTGCTGGCCCTTCTTGGAGAAAGCAAACTGCATTTGCCATATTAATAGCTACAGTGTGCCAGGGGGTGTGTTGATGTGCTGAAATAAATAAAACACATGTGGAACAGCAGCTGCAATTCAAAACATCATCTTATTAAGCTCACAGTACACTATTGTCATTCTTTAAGATTTACCTGTCTTCTGCACAGCCCACAGAAGTACATTAAATGAGGATATGGTAGGAATTACCACTCCTGCATTCTTTATGTTCTTGATGAGGCATTAATATCTGCTAATATTCCTCAATAAATGTGGCATTGCTTTTGGTTTACTCTTGTATTAAGTAGAGGCAGTTCTAGAGATTTCCATTCAACCTTTCCCACCATAATAGCCCTCAGTCTCCAGGTCAAGGAACCAATGTGAGGATTCTGCCGATTGCTGAGTAATATATCTATCCTAATTATGCATTTCTGTAAATGAGGAAATAACCATTGGGTGTATTTATTCAGGAAGCCCACTGTGAGATGCATCTAAGCCAAAACTCCATTAATCTTTGATTTCTAGAATTGTCTAGTTATTTCTTTTTCACCAAGCACAGTGGCTTAGGTCCCTTTGTAAAAAGCCTAGGAAGAAGATTGAAAATATAAATTTTTGGCAGTATAGCAGGATCTTTCCTTTAGAGGACTTGCCCTATCCATCATTCAGTGGGTTTTGGATCTGTGAAGTGGCTCAAATAGAAGAATTGGTTGAGGAACCATAATTTGTGGTAAGTCAAGTCAAACTTTTATTGCCCAGATTTAGAGCTTTTCTGCTTATAAAAATCAACTAAAACTTTAGTAGGTTGCCCATCTATCTTAGTTCCAGGGGCACTGTGGTCACTTACCCAACACTGAGATCTCTATGCATTAAAATATTCTGGATTTGGTATTAGGGTAATGCTGACCTCATGGAATGAATTAGGAGGTATTCCCTCTGCTTCTGTATTTTGAAAGACATTCTAGAGAATTCGTGTAATGTCTTCCTTAAATGTTTGGTAGAATTCACCAGTGAACCCATCAGGACCTGGTGTTACCTGTTCTGGAAGGTTATTAATTATTGATTCAATTTCTCTAATAGATATATGCCTATCTTATTGTCTGTTTCTTCTTGTATGAATTTTGGCAGATTGTGTCTTGCAAAGAATTGGTCCGTTTTGTCTAGGTTATCAAATTTGTGGGAGTAGAGTTGTTCATAGTATTCCTTGATTATTCTTTTAATGTTCATGAGATCTGTAGTAATGTCCCCTCTTTCCCTTTTGATATTAGTAAGTTGCATCCTATCTTTTTTGTTTAGTTAACCTGGCTGAGGGCTTATAAATTTTATTGATTTCTGCAAAGAACCAGTTTTCAATTGCAATTATTTTCTCTATTGATTTTCTGGTTTTGATTCATTGATTTATACTCTAATTCTTATTTTTTTATTTTCTTCTGCTTGTTTTGGATTTAATTTGCTCTTGTTTTTCTAGTTTCCTAAGGTGGAAACTTAGATGATTGATTTTAGATCTTTTTTTCTTTTCTAATTTATGCATTCAATGCTGTAAATTTCCCTCTAAACATAGCTTTTGCTGCATCCCACAATTTTGATAGCTCTGTTTTCATTTTCATTTACTTCAAAATATTTTTTAATTTCTCTTGAGATTTATTCTTCGACCCATGAGTTATTTAGAAGTGCGTTGTGTAATTGCTAAGTATTTGGGGATTTTCCAGCCATCTTTCTGTTATTGATTTCTAGTTTAATTCCATTGTGACCTGAGAGCTGATGTTGTAAGATATATTTTTTTAATTTGTTAAGGTGTATTTTATGGTTCAGAATGTGCTCTATCTTGGTGAATATTCCATATGAACTTGGGAAGAATATATATTCTGCTGTTGTTGAATGAAGTAGTCTATGGATGTCTACTATATCCAGTTGATTGACAGTGTTTTTGAGTTCAACTATGTTCTTACTGATTTCCTGGCTGCTGTAGCTGTTTCTGATAGAGGGATATTGAAGTCTCCAACTCTAATCATGGATTCATCTAATTCTACCTGCTGTTCCATCAGTTTTTGCCTCATTTGTTTTGATGCTCTATTGTTAGGTGCATACATGTTAAGGATTATTTTATCTTCTTGGAGAATTGACGCCTTGATCATTATGTAATACCCTTCTTTATCTCTGATAAATTTCCTTGCTCTGAAGTCCACTCTCAGAAATTGTTATAGCTATTCCTGCTTTCTTTTTATTAGTGTTAGCACGATATATCTTTCTCCATTCATTTACTTTTAATTTATATGTGCCTTTATATTTAAGTGGGTTTCTTGTAGACAACAAATAGTTGAGTCTTGTTTTCTAATCCACCCTGACAACCTCTGTCTTTAATTGGTGCATTTAGACCATTATTGTAATGGTCTAAAGTGGTTATTTCTGTAGATGGATTAATATCTACTATGTTTGTTACTGTTTTCTATTTGTTGACCATGTTCTTTGTTTATATTTTATTCTCTACTCTTTTTCTGTCTTTTGAGGTTTTAGTTGATCATTTTATATGATTTCACTTTCCTCTCTTAGGATACCAGTTATACTTCTTTTTTTGTTTACTCTACTTAGTTGTTGCCCTATACATTTACAACTAATTCAAGTCCACTTCCAAATAACACTATACTGCTTTACAGGTCATGCAAGTACTTTATAATAACAAAATAATCCTGATTCTCCCTCCTATGGTGTCTATAGTGTGTCCTCGTGGGTCATACTTTGTAGCTGAACCCTTGAAGCCGTCTGAGATTTGAGTCTGTTTATAGAGCTAGAAACAGTGAGAGGTGATGGGAGCAGGTCTTAAGGAGGATCAGAAGTGCCTTAAAAGTAAGAGAACTCTTACAATGACTTCAGACACAAGGAGACCGATCTCAGAGAATGGTTGAAGTCATTCTTTGGTGTTCTGAATCCGGGTGTTCCAAATCCTCAGCCTTACTGGAATTTGCATATATGCCCTCTTCTCACATTTCAGGATCTCACTCTTTTCCAATTAATTCCCTAAGAGACCCTGAGAAGTTATGAATTAAATTTGCATTGCAATTCAGCCATCCACAGGATTAAATTTTGGATTTAGTTTTTAGAAATTTCAGTTCTGTGACTACAGAAGATAAAAGTCACCTTCAGGGCCATTAGAAGATTTTTGGTTCCTTACTAACATCTTGAGCTAGGAATTTAAAGCCTTAATCTCATTTTTTTTCCCTCCATGTTCTCCAGCACATTTAGAAACAACCAAATCAATCCATGGTAATTTTACTCCTGCTTCCACTAAATTGTTCTACGGCAGCAACCACTTGGCCATGCAAAGTTTTTCCAAGTGGCCGTAGGAGATACTTTAAGTAGTGTTTTTCCACTGTAGGTCCTGGACTACCATTGCCGCATTTGCCACTGGCAACAGGATCATGATTGTCTTTAAATCTAGCCAGATCAGAGAATCAATTCCCGATTCCTGATACTAAGATTCTGTTACTTTGGAATTACTTTAGATAATAATAATTGCATCAGTCAAGAAGCAGAGCTATTATGCATATCATGAGAATAAGGGATTTATAATAGAAGTTAAATTTACACAATTGTGGGAGGAGCTAGGGAAGTGAAGGTGCAGAAGGGAAATTTGGGGGACCAGAGAAAGAAGCACTAACCAGGCCTCCTGAAGTACTGCAGCAGGTGGACATGTTGAAGCTTGCAGAAATCTTGAAGCCAAGCACATCTGCCATCGTGGACTAAGAAGGGAGAGCTCGTGGAGAGGTGTATGGGAAGCTGTGGCCTCTGTACAGCTGTTGTCTTTGTGAGTCTGCAGCCAAGCAACTTGTGGTGATCTTGGGGCCTCTGTGCATCAGCCAGGCCAACAGTTGGAGAGATGAACTGGGCAGGAGGTGAAGTGGCATTAGGAAAGCCTGGGAAAATGAAGTTGCAGTGAGGAATTTAGAGCATCAGAGTCAAACAGACCCTCCAGTTCATCGCTTACTATTGTGAACTCGGGAACACTAATTTTTGTGAATTTCTATTTTTCTAGTTGTAAAACATAGGTGAAATACTTACCTTTATGGATTGTTTTCATGCCCCTAACATTTTTTGAAAATGATTTTACCTTTTTGTTCATTTTTAAATTGACCGTGAAATTTTTTTATCGTAGGTTAAAATAGTTTCAAAAGATGTGACTTCTGGCATATTTTAATTATTGACGTTTCATATAAAAATTGTAATATTCTTTTCAATGTATTTGATAAAATTTAAATACTGTCGTGAATTTATGCCCACCATCATCAATTTAAAAATTCCATGAATAAGCTCTTCTTTAACAACCAGAAATTTTACATTGTTCTATTTTCTCCTTGAGCTCGTATTTCCATTCCATTTCTCCCACAGAATTTTATCCTAACGTAATATATTTTTATGCTTGAAGGTCTTTTATTGATCACATTTTATATTTTTCTGCTATAAAAATATGTATATAAATTGAAATTAATTTTTTTATATTCTCTGTGACCAGAAGACCTAAGTGTTATTTTTCCTTAATCTGGATTAATTTATCATTATAATTATTATTGGCACATTATTGATCAAAGAAACTTAAATAAACTACAGAAATTGATAGATAAACCTAAAAAGTAAAGTTTAATTAGAAATGCATTTTTTAATATGTAGGATATGTATGAATATATACATATATAACTCTCTTCTCTGACAGTGAGAAACCTGGATCCCGTCATCCTCAATATATTATTTATTTGATCAATCCCACCTATATGTAAACAACCTCCCATCCACAGCACCTCCATTGCCCCATTCCACAATCTCCTCATCCCTCTTGGCTCTGACACCCCACATGTGGCCCCCAGTGCAGGTGCCTCTTCACCCCACTGAGACACTTGGCACTGGGCTTGCACTCCTACTTCCTCCCTTTGTCTTGTTTTGCTCTACCCTAACTACTGGCTTTTGGACTAAGTTATTCTGAAAGGAAACAAGATAGGGTGGGGAAAGAAATCATGCATTTTTACAAGTCTTAATTCTTTTAATTCTGAAATAGATAGATAGATAAATTGAACACAGCCTTTTTATGAGTTTCTCACCTAGATGAAATATCCTACAATGCCCTTCAATAATTGCTACTGACACACTTTTGTTGCTTTCTTCTCAGGATCATCCTCAGGATCAACAATTTCTTTGACAATAATTAGGGAGATAAAAGAAGAAGATAGGTCTTTAAAAGAAAATTGTCACTACTCTTTTAATCCAACTCTACAAAGATATTGATTTCAGAATATGCCAACACAGGCAAAATACCCCATTTCTAATGCCCTGCTTTGTCCAGAACAGGAAAATGTGTGAGAACGGAAAAGACAAAAGCCTTATCAAAAGTTTATGGTGACTTGGTTAAAGAAGGTTTCAGACACTTTTTGATAAGGGTTGGGATGGGTGAGACAATCCTTTCTTTTGTAATATGAGAGACATTTGGTTGTGAGAAGGGGAGATGGGAAAGATAAACCAAATTGACGCCTTGACCACAGGCCTATTCTCAGACAGATCAGTTTTAGCAAAGGTAGAAGTTGACAATATGAAAGTGGATTTTCTTAAATCTCTCACTGCCTACAAAGTTCTTGGAAAACCTTCACAGATCCTCAGAGGCACATGTACCCAATTTGGTAATTATTGGCATATGTTTTTGTCTTAGTCAGTTTGGGCTACTATGACAAAATACCATACCCTGGGTGGCTTACAAACAACAGAAATTTATTTCTCACAGGCTGAAAGTCTGAGATCACGGTACCAGCACGGTCAGATTCTGCTGAGAGGCCCTTTCTGGGTTGCAGACTGCCGAATTCTCACTGTATCCTCACATGGTGGGAAGAAGCTCTCTGACCTCTTCTTGTAAAGTCGCTAATCCCATTCATGAGGGCTGTAACCTCATCACATAATCACCTCCCAAAGACCCCCACCTCCAAATACCACCATCCTGGGGATTATATTTCAACATAGGAATTTTGAGGGAAACAAATATTCAGACCATAACAGTGCTCAAAAAAATTGAGTAGCAATAAATTTTAGTCAATTGATGGCTGTGGAAAAACAAAATAATTCTTGCAGATAATCCAATAATGTGCACAGATGAGAATGAAAAGGAGGATGTTAAAATGTTATTCGTCAATGAGAATAAGTAGGAATTGGGCATAAATTACACTTGACTTCTATAAGATAGAACATGGAAACTACAAAAGTCATTTTTAAAAATTGCTTCCTAATTTTTTTGCCTTTTTAAATCTAACTTTTCATATTAATACTTAACTTACCTCATGTTATTTTAGATGTTTAATGAAAATTACCTCAACAATTTAGATTTAAGATGTAAATTATTCTTTAAATCTTAAAAGCAGGAAGTATTTTTAGGAGTTTGGGTATACTTACTCACTCATGTTGTTTCATCATTTGGCAAATAGTTTGAATGCTTATCAAGAACACAGCACAGAGCCAAGCACAGCGGATGTAATAGTGAATGGAATTAGACATGGTCCCTGCATCCAAGGAGACAGTCTAGAACTCTTTAATTGAAAGCAGAAGGAAGCATAACTTAAACAAGAAAATGAGATCCACTTGCAGAATATAGATTAGCTTGCCAAAATGAAAGACAGGATCTAGAGTGTCTCTGTGACCTTTAGCCTTCAGGCACCTGAGAGCCTTCTTTTTGAGATGACTCCGTTGGATCATTCAGCCACTAACCCCTTCTGCGCCTATGGATCTTTGCTCTAATTTAAATCCCTCAGGGGATGACTGTGGTTGGTGTAGCTTGGGATGTGTTTCCAGCTCTAGAAATAGATGTATGACTGTAATCAGTAACATCACCAAAATCACAAAGAATGAAGTTCCTTAAAGGTAAAAAAAATTAAAAAAAAAAAAAAGCAGTACAGACGGTTTCTACTGGAAGAAAGAAAATGTACATTGTGGATAGGAATGTCCACACCAGTTTTTAACCATGACCCAAAATCTGTAGCTGGTTGATCTTCTTATGTAAAATTCAGCTTATTAGTTTCTATTAGCTTACATTTTTAAACTCTGATTCAGCACCTCCGGTGCTGTTCCCCCTCCACCCCTCCCCTTCCCCGTCCTCCTCTGTTCTTTTCTTCTCATCTACTCTTCTGGCTCTCTCTCTCTCTCTTTCTTTTATATCTAGCCATATTGTCTAGCTTCCTTTGAAAAGACCCTGAATCATATTCCTATAAAATTTATTTAAAGGACAATGTTGTAATATTTTTCTGTAATTATAATAATTAAAATAGAGCTATAATAATGTATAGCTTTGTAAAAATCTTTTTCAAATATACGTACATGTGCTATACAATGCACATATAAATGCTATTCTCATTTCAAAGCACAACACATAGAGAAACAGCTCAATCACCAGCTAGTGCCCACAATTTGTAGCATCTACAATTATGGCCTGTTAATGTCTAGGATGAAAGAAATGCTCCATGGGAACTGTAGAGGTTTAAGAAAGGAAGAGTGGTCCAAGGAAAGCAGTGAGATCCAGCATATAAAACACTGATTTCCTTTTACTGCACTCTAGAGTCATTCAATGTTTTTGTCCTTGATGTCATTTAAAAAGAATTTGTTGTATTTTTTTTTGTCCTATTAATAACCATTTCAGTATTTCTGGAGGGTTCATTAATTGACCTCAACATGGAACTTTTGCAGTAATCTTTTACTTTTAATATTTATCAATAATGACAAATTTCAGACATTGAACTGATATTACATTCCTTGGTTGGAGGCTCATATTTAAAACCATTGTTTGTTTTCTCTGTCCATGGGATCTTAATATGCATGGCATGTCTCTCCTGAGTGGCAGCCAAATTTCCCTCAGGCTGGACTTTTAACTACCCGTGGCAAGCCTATCCGGATTTGTAGTCACATGGGCATCTGGTCATGCCTCAGTTCCAGCTGCTCTAGAAGATGCCTGTCGCTTGGTGGTCAGCCATTCCTCACACTGCATCAGTCTCAGGTGTCCTTGACAGAGCATGCCCCTCCTGAGAGTCCTCAGAAGTTATCCTTTCCAGACGACCTTTGGACTCACTTAGAATTCTCATTTATGTTTTTAGGCTTTTGATGATGTGGAACTAAGATTTGCTAATTTTTGAGCTTGCCTTTGTCACATATAATTTCTTATGACTGTGGCCTAAAGAATGTTGAAATAGTCATATTAGAAAATTAATGAACACTTGGAGCCCTCTTCATTTAAAATATAAAGCATTTTTTTTCAAAATATGTACAATATAACTAATTGAAATTTTTAAGATTATGCTCCCTTAACTCTTATATGTAATTTGCATGATTGTGCATAGTATATAGTCTGTATTTTAAATCAGACCAGTCCAAATATACTCTCAAAATCTAGTGAAAAATCCATCTATCTGTTTTATAGGACACAGTTTAAAAGAGTCAAGCAGTCAGCACCTTTATTTATAGAAATTAACATTTCACTGTTGACACATAAGACAAAACTTCCAGGTTCTTGCTGAACCCCATGAGTTCTCTGTGCACTGGAACTGATAGTAGATTCCTGCATATTTCCTTGGGAAAGGGAACCTCTCTCCTGAGCTCTCTATTACCAGCATTCCCAGAGGAGCCCAGGGTGGCAACAGGCTTAAAGCATAACTGTTAACATGGTTAGTGACATTGGAGTACTTTAAGAGCAGAGTATAACCGAGGGAATACTTGATTACTGTGGAAAAGGAGTGTGAAAAGTGAGATGTGCCAAGGAAATTGCTTGGGTTTTCTGGATCTTGCCCAAAGTTTTTTGTTAAGACTTTGCAAAAATAACTATTCTTAAAAGATGTTTTGCATTTTTCCCCTCGTTTTTGTGAAATTCTGCACTTCTGTCAATTAAAAAAAAGGCGACAATGACATGTAACTGTTGTCTCCAGAGGATTGGTTCTCACAGTGCCACATTCATGTACTCTAATTGATTTAAGAGTTGTTATTTTAAAGGATTTGTGATAGGATGCCCGTGTCTATGCCTCAGCTTTCAAGGTGAATTAACAAAGTCAGTCATATTCAATGTGACTAGGATTTTCTGGTTGTCAGGAAGGTATTTCATTTGCCCTCTGTATGCCTCCATCTTGCCTATTTACTCTTTTGTTTAAGCCTTTGAGAAAATTTCCCCAAATTCTTTTAAGAGAAAAGTGATTGGCAGGAGCTTACTAATGCCTTGGATAAGTGGAGTGGCCCTTGTCACCTAGGATGTGGGAGAGGCCGCCAAGGGGGCCTAGCTAGAGCTCTAGCTTTGGTAACTTGAGCTGTTTTAGGCAACAGTGTGGAGACTAGACAGGTTTTCTTTGCTAAAAGTAAGAAATTATTTAAATTATGAGAGTCAGTGGTTATCGCTTGACAATAGAATTACAGGTGCCTGTTATTTTCTTCTTCATAAATGTTTGCATTTTGCAAATGTCCTCAGTGAGCTTGAATTTCTTTTAAAAATCATAAAAAATGAATTAAAAAATTGAGATATCTAATTCTAAGTTTAGTTGTCTGTAATTATCTAGGGGTAATGGTTTAATTTAGCTCATATGAGTTAAGGAGGAGAAAATGTTTTAGGATTTGGCATATTCAGGGTAAGAAAGATTAGAAGGAAACACCAAAATATTAACAGTGGCTCGTGGGGCTTAAAGTGGTTAAAATATTTTTACACTTGTCTGTATTCTCCAAAATTTCTCTTGTAAGCATGTATTACTTTTATAATTAGAGAAAGAGGTCCTTAAAGGCATTGCTGAGGACCATCTGCATCCCTTGGTCTCCAGTTCTGCTTGTATCAACCCTATGGTTCCTTTCTCTTTGCACCACAGAAACAAATAAAAGGCTTGGAGCTGACTATAGCATGTTGCTATACTAAAGGAAAATGCAGAAAAATTTTAGTTTTTCAGATGACACTTCAGAATGTCACTTGTGTTAAGTCGCTCACACCTGGAAAGATCTTGCCAACCTGCCTCTTCATGCCTTTCTCAGTAGAAATAAAATTCTGCCTCCAAAACCTGAAATTTCACATTTCAAACTCCTATTTAAAAAATGCAACTAGTTGCCCTTTCTTTACTTGAATATGGTTAAATTAATCATTGCTGCTTTTCTCCTAACACTTAAGTTATTTCAGTTCACAGAGATACTAATGACATGGGGATGTGGGTGGGGATGGTGTCATCATTCTGGAGCATGGAATAATCCAAGGAAGGAAGATAAATCTGAAGAGAGCCCTGCCGTGGAGGGCTCTGGGTGGCTGGGGGTCAGAGAGTGTGCTCTAGGTCCCTAAACGTGAAGGGGAAGGCCTGGAAAAGCCCAAGAGATTTATAGAATGAAGAAGGCACATATCAGAAGCAAACCTCACTGATTTAGAGTTAATCTGCCAGGTGATACAGCCTTGGAGGCAGAAGGGAGAGATAAATTGTATGGGGCTACAGGGTCTTATTTCAGAAATACATACCAAGAAGGTCCAGATAAACAGACTCCTCCCCTCCAAAGATCTTTAGAGACTGTTGTCTGATAGTTGAACTGTATGACTTTAATACTTACCAAAGTATGATACCTTCAGCAGGAATAATACTTTTAAAGATAAAAGCAGGGAATGGAGACTGATTGCTAATGGGTATGAACATTCTTTCTGGGGTGACACAAATGTTCTAAAATTAGGTGGTGGTGATGTTTGCACAACTCTGTGAGTATACTAAAAACCAGTGAGTTGTACACTTTAAAAGGGTGTACTTCTGATATATGAATTACACCTCAATGAAACTATTATTAGAAATGCCCTTCCCTTCTTCCCCCAAAATGATACAAGCAGTCATTTAAGTTTTAGGGAGAATAAATAAATTAATATCAGGGTTCAGGAAAGAAGGCAATTTGAGCATCTAATTGGAATACAGAAAGGAGAATTTTCAAAGGGACAAAGTTGAAATAACTGGAGAGCAATAATGACTGACGCTTGACTCCATCTACTATGACAAACCGAGACAGACAAGATGGCTGCCGTGTGGGGCAATGAAACACTTCAGATTAGACTTGCATAGAAAACTCCGGTGTCTAGAGGGCCTTGGCAGGTAATGTAAGTGTTTGGAGGAGTTCTGTGGTGAACGGGAGGGAGTATGCTCCTTCTAAATGGGGAAGCCTGTTCAGCGGCAGATCATTATCATCATGTGCAAGGGCAGGCTTATTTTTGTTGCAGATTTTCAAGAGAAAAAATGGTCATCTAGAGTTTTATAGCATATTATCTTATTTTTGATTGTTGGCAACCAGTTAAGAAATCAAACAAATTTAAAAACCACAGTTAAAAAACTCTTGGTCGAGAATTCTGGAAAGGTCACACGGGTGTCCTCAACCGCAGGGCTAAGCACCTGGACTGGTTGAGGAGTTGAGAGGATGATTTGAAGAGCAGAGGAGAATTTCCAGAATTCCCATCTGAACATCCAGTTGTCCCAGCACCATTTATTGAATAAAGCTTCCTACCTCCCTGATCCACTACGCAACTCTGCCACATGTCAAAGTTCCGTATATGCAAGCCTCCTTGTTTGGGAATTCATTTCTATTTCATTGGTTAATTTGTCTATCCCTGAGCCATTATCAAGTGTACTAATTCCTATAGCTGCGTAACGTGTCATGCTACCTGGTAGGTGAGTAAAGCCTTTTCTTTCAGAAGTGTCCTGGCAATTTTAATGCTTTATTTTTCCTAATGTTTGTTTGTGTGTCTGTATATATATGTATATGCATAGTGTGTGTATATGTATGGAGGTATGTGTGTGTGTACGGACACATATATATATATGTACATACTCAAATATATAGTATTTTTGAAACAATCTCAATTTTATAGAAAATTGCAAGTACAGTACAAAAAACATCTTTTGTTCCTGAATAGTTTGGGAGAAACTTAACGACTTTACGCCTTATCACATCTGAACATTTGGGTGTCTATTTCCTACAATGACATGCTTCTGTGTAATCTCAGTACAACTATCAAAGTCAGGAAATTAACACTGATACGTTACTGACATCTAATCCCCATACCTCTTTAAAGTTTGCCAATTGTCCCAGAAGTGTCCTGTGTAGTGAAAGGATTCATTTCAGAATCAAAATACTCCAGATAACTAGCTTTCATATGTCTTAGAGTTTTCTTTAACCCATCTCATAATGGTTTCTTTTCCTCCTGATAAAAATAAAATAAGAAATAAAAAGTTTTAGTAAACAATTTTCTTTTTTTGTTGTTACTCTTTTAGTTTTATATGTTATTATTTTAACTTTGAATGGAGATGTTTTGGTCCTTAATTCTTTATGTTTATTTAGTTCTAGAATCTCTTTTTGTGTCGATGTGCTGTTTTATCATCTCATATTTGATTTCTTGCTTCATAGAATTAATGTTCTCTTTGGGAGGTATTAATTGCAGGTAATTTTCCTGTCTTCTGAATTTATGTATTATTTCCGAATGAATTAATAATCTATAATTTTTGCTTATTTTGTTCCTTTCTTTAATTTTTTGTTGTAGAATTACTTTTTGCCATACTGATTTTTCTTATTTCATCCATATTTCGCAAGAACAATTCACTGTATCTTTTTCTAAGACTTAATTGTTTAAATAAGAAAATAAAGTTTTTAACTTATTACTTGTAAAGAATTTCAAATATTTTTATGTTAACTTGCTCATGTTTTATACAATAAAATATTGTAAAGATTAAATAAGAGGTACAAAGAAGGTGGAGTGTATATTTTGATCATTCATTTTTCTCCATCTTCATCTATCTTTCTAGGTCTTTTGCACAAAATTCCCTACAGGTATAGTACCTAATGGCCCTGAGCAGTAATGACTCCAGAATCCTGTCATGGCAACCATAATATCTGGTGACCAGTGTGGCAGCTAAAATGCTGGGCATGCCAATGCTCTTTGTGATGATATTTTAGTCTCCTTAGAAAGCTAAAGTCTTAATATTTATGTATTCGCAGTCATTGACTTTGCCCTCAGCTTTTAAAACATCAATGCAAGCATATTGTTTGAAATGTTTTAAAAAGCTCTAACTTAATTACATGAGTAAATTAATAACACTGGTATATTTGAGGAAATGAGAGATCATTATTAAAGATAATTATATATACCTTGTAAATGAACATAAATATATGCTGAAAGATTTGTTTATATACATAAAAACAGGAACTCTGATTTTACATAAGACAATACTTGGTATATACTTGGTATAAGATAACTATTTATTAAATGATGTCTCTCTTTTATTCATTATGGGCTGCAGTGGAAAGACACAAAAGCTATTTTGAGGCTCTGAAATATGTTTCAAATATGACTAGAAATGACTAACTAAATTCATAGATTTTTTAAAATTAAACTATTTATTTTGTGGTAATTATCAATTCACATGGAGTTGTAAGAAATAATATAGAGAGATCCTCTGTATCCCTTACCCAGTTTCCCTCAGTGGTAACATATTGCAAACTATAGTACGATAGTATACCTAAGACGTTGACATTGATACAGTCATGATATAGAACAATTCCATTGCTGCAAGGATATCCCTGTTACCCTTTTGTAGCCTCACACACTTCCCTCCCATCCCCAACTCTTCTTAGCCTGGACAACCGTTAATCTGTTAATCATTTCTATAATTTTCTCCTTTCAAGAAACTTAAATAGAATCACACAGTATGTAACCTTTTGGGATTGGCTTTTGTACTCAGCATAATTCTCCAGAGATTTATTCAGATTGTGTGTATCAGTAGTTCCTTCATTTTTATTGCTGAGTAGTTTTTCATGATACAGATGTACCACAGTTTGCTTAACCATTTAGCCATTGAAAGACCTCTGGATTGCTTCCAGTTTTTGGCTATTAAAATTAAAGATACTATAAACACTCATGTAGGAGTTTTTGTGTGAACATAAGTTTTAATTTCTCTATGATAAACGCTCAGTAGCGAAATTGCTGATTCATAAGGTAATTATGCTTTTAGTTTTTGTTAAAGTGCCAGGGGCTGGCCCAGTGGCATAGTGGTTAAGTTTGTGTGCTCTGCTTCAGCGGCACGGGGTTCATCGGTTCAGATCCCAGGCACAGACATACTCTCTGCTCATCAAGCCATGCTGTGGCAGCATCTCACATACAACGTGGAGGAAGATTGGCACAGATGCTCCCTCAGGGCCAGTCTTCCTCACCAAAAAAAAAAAAAAAAAAAGTGCCAAACTGTTTTCCAGCATGGCTGTACCATCTTACATTCCCACAAGGAATATATATGTTCCAGTTTCTCCACATCCTTTCCAACATTTGGTTTTGGCCCTATTTTTTAAAATTATTTTACTGAGGTCATATTGGCTTATAGCATTGTGTAAATTTCAGGTGTACATTATTATATATCAGTTTATGTATAGACTGCATTGTGTTCATCACCAACAGTCTAGTTTTATCTGTCTCCATACATTTGTGCCCCTTTACCCCTTTTGCCCTCTCCCCTCCCCCATCCTCTGGTAACCACTAATTTGCTTTCCTTATCCATGTGTTCGTTTATCTTCCATGTATGAGTGAAATAATCTGGTGTTTGTTTTTCTCTGTCTGGCTTATTTCACTTAGCTTAATACCCTCTAGGTCTATCCATTTTGTCACAAATGGCACAATTTTGTCTTTTTTATGGCTGAGTAGTATTCCATTCTATATATATATCACATTTTCTTTATCCATTCGTCTGTTGATGGGCACTTGTGTTGCTTCTATGTCTTGACTATTGTGAATAATGACACAATGAACATAGGGATGCATAACCCTCTTTGAATTGTTGATTTCAAGTTCTTTGAATAAATACCCAGTAGTGGGATATCTGGGTCATATGATATTTCTGATTTTAATTTTTTGAGAAACCTCCATACTGTTTTCCATAGTGGCTGCATCAGTTTGCATTTGTACTAGCAGTGTATGGAGGGTTCCCTTTTCTCCATATCCTCTCCAACACTTATTGTTTCTTGTCTTGTTGATTATAGCCATTCTGATAAGTGTGAGGTGAAATCTCATTGTAGTTTTAATTTGCATTTTCTTAATAATTAGTGATGTTGAATATCGTTTCATATGCTTGTTGACCATCTGTAGTGAAGAGATTGAAAGAATAATCATAAACCTTTCAAAAAACAGAAGTCCAGGACCAGATGGTTTCTGTGGTGAATTCTACCAAACATTCAAAGCAGATTCAATACCTATTCTTCTCAAACTATTCCAAAATATTGAAGAGGATGAGACACTCCCTAACTCATTCTACAAGGCCAACATTACCCTGATACCAAAACTGGACAAGGAAAACACAAAGGAGGAAAATTACATGCTAATGTTGCTGATGCACATGGATGCAAAAATCCTCAACAAAATATTAAAAAATAGAACGCAACAATACATTAAAAGAATCATACACCAGGATCAAGTGGGATTTATACTGGGGATATAGTGACAGTTCAACATCTGCAAGTCAATGTAATGCATCATTTTAACAAAACGAGGGATAAAAATCACACGAGCATCTCAATAGATGCAAAGAAAGCATTCAACAAGATCCAACATCCATTTATGATTAAAAAAACTCAATAAAATGTGTATAGAAGGAAAGTAGCTCAACATAATAAAGAAGATATATGACAAACCCACAGCCAGCATCATACTTAATGGTGAAAAACTGTAAGCCATTCATCTGAGAACAGGAACAAAATGAGGGTGTCCTCTCTCATCACTCTTATTCAACGTAGTACTGGAGGTTTTACCCAGAGCAATTAGGCAAGAAAAAGAAATAAAAGGGATCCAAATTGGAAAGGAAGACATAAAACTCTCACTGTTTGCAGATGACATGATTGTAAATATAGAAAATCCTAAAGAATCCACCAGAAAACTACTAGAAATAATCAACTACAGCACAGTTGCAGGGTACAAAGTCAGCATACAAAAATACACTAATAATGAACTAGCAGAAGGGAAGTCAATAATACAATCCCATTTACAATCACAAAAAAGTGAATAAAATACCAAGGAATAAATGTAACCAAGGAGGTGAAAGGCCTCTACAGTGAAAACTATAAAATGTCATTGAAAGAAATTGAAGAAAACATAAACAATTGGAAAGATATTCCACGCTCATGGATTGGAAGAATAAACATAGTTAAAATGTCCATATTACCTGAAGCAATCGACAGATTCAACGCTATTCCAATCAGAATCCCAATGACATTCTTCACAGAAATAGAACAAAGAATCCTAAAATTCATATGGAACAACAAAAGACCCTGAATAGCCAAAGCAATTCTGAGAAAAAGAACAAAGCTGGAGGTATCACAATCCCTATTTTTTATTTTACATCTGATAGGCATACAGTGATAACTTATTGTTGTTTTAATGTGCATTTCCATGGTAGCTAATGATGTTGAACATCTTTTCATGTGCTTATTTACTAACTATATGTCTACTTTCGTGAAATGTTTCTTCATGTCTTATTATGGACTGAATGTGTTCTCCCCAAATTCATGTGTTGAAACCCTATCTCCCCCACTAAGTAATGGTATTAGGAGGTGGGACATTTGGGTGGTTAGGATTAGATGTTGTCATGAAGATGGAGCCTTCATGAATGGGATTAGTGCACTTATAAGGGTCATGAGACAGCTGGATTCTCTCTGCTTTCTCCCATGTGAGGACACAGCGAGAAGATGGCTATCTATGAACCAGGAAGAGGAGTCTCACCAGATGCTGAATCTGCCAGCACCTTGGTCTTGGACTTCCTAGCCTGGAGAACTGTGAGAAATAAGTTTTTATTGTTTATAAGCCACAAAGTCTATGGTACTTTGTCATAGCATCACCAACTGACTACAATGTGTCTTTTGCTTATTTTTTAATTGGATTACTTTTTTTATCTAGTGAATTTTGAGAGTTCTTTCTATATTCTAGATACTAGTCTTTTGTTGGATATGTACTTTGCAAATAATTTTCCCCAGTCTGTAGTGTGTCTTTTCATCCTTTTAACAATGTCTTTCACAGAGCAAAATTTAAAAATTTTGATGAAGTTCAATATTTCCTTTTATAGACTGTGTTTATGGTGTCACACATAAGAAGTCTTTACCTAGCGCTAGATTCTGAAGATTTACTCATGATTTTCTTCAAAAAGTTTTATAGTTTAACATTATAAATTGAAATTCTTGGTTGATTTTGAGATAATTTTTATACAAAGTGTGAGGCTTAGGCTGAGGTTCTTTTTCTTCTTCTTCTTTTTTGGCTTATAAATGTCTAGTTACTCCAGCACTACTTGTTGAAAAGGCTGTCTTTTCTCCATTGAATTGCTTTTGCATCTTTGTCAAAAATCAGTTGGGCATATTTATGTGGATCTAATTCTGTTCTGTTGATCATTGTGTCTCTCCCTGCACCAATACCACACCATCTTGATTACTGTAGCTATAAAAATAGTTCTGAAATCAAGCAGACTGATTCCTCACACGTTGTTCTTCTTTTTCAAAATTGTTTTAGCTATTCTAGGTCTTTGCTTTTTAGTATAAATTTTAAAATAATTCTGTCTATATCTAAAAAAATCTTGCTGGGATTTTTATAGGTATTGTGTTAAACCTGTAAATCAATTTGGGGAATACTGACATCTTTACTGTGTTCTGTCTTCCAATACGTGAACACATGTCTTTCTATTACTTTAGACTTTCATTGATTTCTTGCACAGTATTTTGTAGTTCTCAGCATACAAGCCCTGTGCATGTTTTCTTAGATTTATACTTAAGTATTTTACTTTTTTGAATAATTGTAAATAGTATTACATTTTTAACTTCAGTGTCCACATGTTCTTTGCTAGTATATAGAAATATAATAGATTTAAAAATGTTTATCTTGCATTCTGTGTCCTTGCTAAGCTCTTATTAGTTCTAGGAGGGTTTTTTTCCCTTTCATGTGATTCCTTGGGATTTTGTACGTAGACACGCCATATCATCTGTAAATAGAAGCAGTTTTTTTATTTCTTTCCAAACTGTACATCTTTTATTTCCTTTTCTAGCCTTATGCCCTAGCTAGAACTTGCAGCTCTCTGTTTAGGAAGGATGTTGAAATGGCTATCCTTGCCTTGTTCCTGATGTTAGGAGAAAAACATTTAATTATTCACCGTAAAGCATAATGTAGCTTTTTGCAAATATTCTTTATGACGCTAAGGAAACGCTTTTCTATTTCTGTTTTTCTGAGGGTTTTGTCATGAAAGCATGTTGGTTTTGATAAATGCTTTTTCTAAAACAATTGATATGGTTCCATATTTTCCTTCTTTAGCCCAGTAATATGGGGATTACATTGATCAGTTTTTGAATATTAAACCAGCTATTCATTCCTGGAATAAAACTCATTTGGTCATGGTGCATAGTTCTTTTTATATATTGCTGAATTCTGTTTGCTACTATTTGGTTAATAATTTTTGTCTATATTCATGATGATTATAGGTCTGCAGTTTTCTTTATTGTACTGTCTTTATTGGGTATTGGTATCAAGGTAATACTCGTTTCATAAAATGAATTGGGAAGTATTCTGTTTTCTTTTATTTCCTGGAAGAGATTGTGTAGAATTATAGTTAGTTCTTCTTTGAGTGTTTGATAGAATTACTCACTGATAGCTTATGGACCTGAAGATTTCCTTGGGGAATTTTAAAATTCTGAATTCCATTTTGTTCATAGTTATAGGGCATTTTGAATTATCTAATTTGTATTGACTGAACTGTGCTAATTTGTATATTTTGAGGAATTGGTCTACTTCATCTAAGTTGTCAAATTTGTGTGTATGGAATTGTTTGTAATAGTTCCTTACTATCCTTTTGATGTTTTCAGAGCCTGTAGTGACATTCTCAATTTTGTTCCTGATATTGCTAATTTGTGTCTTCTCTTTTTTCTTTGTTAATCTTACCAGTGGTTGGCCAATTTTATTTTCTCTTGTTTCATTGATTTTCTCTATTATTTTTCTGTTTTCAATTTTATGGATTTCTGCTTTTTATTATTTTATTTTCCTTGCTTGGGGGTTTTCCAGCTCTTCTTCTTTTTAGGTTTTTGAGGTGGAAACTTAGATTATCTATTTGAGACACTTCTCTCTTCTAACGTTTGTATTTAGTGCAGAAATTTTCCTCTCAGTGCTCCTTTAACTGGGTCCCCAAAATTTTTAATATGTCATATTTTCAATTTCATTCAGCACAATGTATTTTTTTTCATCTCCCTTGAGACTTCCTCTTTGACTCACGTATTATTTATGAGTGTGTTGTTTAGTTTCAGCGTTTGGGATTTTTCTGTTATTTTTCTGTTATTGATTTCCAGTTTGATACCATTGTGGTTTGAGAACGTACTTTATATGATTTCAACTGTGAAAACATGTTGAAGTTTGTTTTATGGTTCGAAATATGGTCTTAGCATATATCCCTGGACCCTTAAAAGAATATGTAATCTATCATTTACTCAGTGAAATGTTCTATAAATGTGAGCTAGATCCTGTTAAGTTCTTCTGTACCCTGGCTGATAGTCAGTCTAGATGTTCTATCAATTGTTGAGAAAGGGATGTTGAAATCTCCAACTATAATGGTGGATTTGTATTTGTCCTTTCAGTTATATCAGTTTTTGGTTCACACATTTAAAACTCTGCTGTTTGGTGGATGGAAATTTAAGATTAATATGTTTTCTTGGAGGACTGACTCTTTTGTCCCTATATAATGTTCATCTTTGTCTCTGGCAATGTTTGCTCTGAAATTTACTTTATCTGCTGCTAATACAGCCACTTCTGCCTTCTTTTGATTAATGTTTGCATGGTATATCTTTTCCTCCTTCTACTTTGAACCTCCCTATATCATTATATTTAAAGACAGCTTTTTCTACACAGCATACAGTTGAGTCATGTTTTTTGTGAACCGTTGGCATAAGTCACTCTGCCAATGTTTGTCTTTTAATTGGTGTACTTAGACCGTTTATGTTTAATATGGGTATTCATGTGTTAGGGCTTGAGTCTACCTGTTCATTTTTGATTTCTTGTTTTCTCTCTCTTTTTCATTTTTCTGTTTTCTTTTTCCTGCCTTTCTGTGGGTAACTTAAACATCTTTTAGAATTCCATTTTTATTTGTCTACAATTTTTTGATTGTGCCTCTTTGTGTAGCTTTTTTAGTGGCTGCTCTAGGTATTGTATTATGTAGAAATAACTAGTGATGTAGTCATTATAGCAGTTTGAGTGAAGTGCAGAAATTTTACGTTTTTTTATGTCCCTTTGCTCTTCTTAATTCATAATATTATAGTCTTATATATTACATCTACATACATTTAGAACCACAGCAGATAACTGTTATAATTTTTACTTTAACCATCAATCATGTTGTGGAAAACTCAAGAGCAGAAGGAAATTATATTGTATTTACCCACATTTTGGCTTACTGTGTTCTTTCTTTCTTGTTTATGATCCACATTTCCTTCTTTATAACACCCGTTCTGTTTAGAGAACTTCTTTCAATACTTCCTTTAGGATAGGTCTGCTAACAATGAATTATTTTAGTTTTTGTTCATCTGAGAATTTATTGATTACCCCTTCATTTCTTTAATATATTTTTAGTGGATATAGGATTCTGGATTAAAAGTTCTTTTCTTTTTTCAGCTTTACTGAGGTATAATTGACAAATAAATTCTATATATTTAAAGTGTACAGCATGACAATTTAAAATATGTATACTTTGTTAAGTGATTACCACAATCAGGTTAATTAACACCTCCATCACTCCACATAGTTACATTTGTGTGTGTGTGTGTCTGGTGAGAATGCTTAAGATCTATTCCTTTAGCAAATTTTAAATGCACAGCACATCATTATTAACTATAGTCAGTATACTCTACATTAACTCCCCAGGGCTTATTCATCTTATAGCTGAAGGCTTATACCCTTTGATGAGCATCTCCCCATCTTCCCACCTCCCTAGCCCTTGGTAACCACCATTCTACTCTCTGTCTCTATGAGTTTGACTTTCTTTTTATTCCACGTAAAGTGACATCATACAGTATTTATCTTTCTCTGGTTAATTTCACTTAGCATACTATCCTCTAGATTCATTCATGTTGTTGCTAATGGCAAGATTTCCTTCTTTCTTGTGGCTGAATAATATTCCATTCAGTTATTCCAAGATATATATATATTCTTTATCTCTTCATCCATCAGTGGACACATAAAGCTGTTTCCATATCTTGGCTACTTTGAATAATGCTGCAATGAACATGTGAGTGCAGATATGTCTTTGAGAAAGAAATTTCATTTCCTTTGGATATATACCCAGAAGTCTTATGGCTGGACAATATGATAGTTCTATTTTTAACTTTTTGAGGAGCTTCCATACTGTTTTCCATAATGGCTGCACCAAATTACATTTCCACACAGCAAGAGTTCCCTTTTTTCACATCTTCACCAGCACTTGTTACATGTTGTCTCTTTTATAAAAGCCATTCTAACAGGAGACAGGTGATATCTTATTGTGAGTTTGATTTGCATTTCCCTGATGGTTAGTGATGTTGAGCACCTTTTCATATGGCTGTTGGCTGTCTGTATGTATTCTTTGGAAAAACATCTATTCCATTCCTTTCTTGATTTTTTAATTGGAGTCTTTGGTTTTTTTTGCTATTGAGTTATATAAGTTCCTTATATATTTTGGCTATCAATTCCTTATCAGATATGTCGTTTACAAATCTTTTCTCCCATTATGTAGATTGTCTTTCCATTTTCTTGATTGTTTCCTTTGCTAAGCAGAAGCTTTTGAGTTTTATGTAGTATCACTTTTTTATTTTTGCTTTTGTTGCTCATACCCAAAAACTCCTTGATAAGACCAATATCAAAAAGATTTTTCCCTATATTTTCTTCTAAGAGTTTTATGGTTTCAGGTGTTGTATTTAAGACTTTAATACATTTCAAGTTAATTTTTGTGAGTGTTGTATGATAGGGGCCAGTTTCATTCTTTTGGATGTGGCTATCCACCATTCTGTTTATTTGTATCTTCCTCAAGTTTTTTAATCAGAGTCTTAATTTCTGTGTGCAGGTCTTTCACTTCTTTGAGTAAATTTATTCCTAAGTACTTTATTGTTTTTGATGCTATTGTAAATGTGAATGTGAATATTTTCTTAATTTCTCTTTCTAACGTTTTGTTGTTAGTGTATAGAAATGCAACTGATTTTTGTCTATTGATTTTGTATCCTGCAACTTTACTGAATTCATTTATTTGTTCTAACAGTTTTAGGTGGAATCTTTAAGGGTTTCTATATAAATGATCATGTCATTTGCAAATAGAGACAATTTTACTTCTTCTATTCCAGTTTGGGTAACTGTTATTTCTTTTCCTTGCCTAGTTGCTCTGACCAGGACTTCCATTACTATGTTGATTAGAATTGGTAAGAATGGGCATCCTTGTCTTGCTCCTGATATTAAAGGAAAAGCTTGTACTTTTCCACCATTGAGTGTGATATTGGATGTGAATTTGTCATATATGACCTTGATTATATTGAGGTATGTTCCTTCTATACGTAATTTGTTGAAAGTTTTAAGGATGTTGAAATTTGTCAAATGCTTTTACTGCATCTATTTAGATGACCATATGATTTTTTATCCTTCATTCTGTTAATGTGATGTGTCACATTTATTGATTTGCATATGTTGAACCATCCTTGCATCCCGGGGATAAATCCAACTTGATCATGTTGTGTGGTCCTTTAAATGTGTTGTTGAATTTTGTTTGCTAGTATTTTTTGAGGATTTCTGCATCTATGTTTATCAGGAATATTGGCCTATAATTTTCTTTTCTTATATTACCCTGTCTAGCTTTGGTGTAAACGTAATGCTGCCCTCATAAAAAGAGTTTGGAAGTTTTCCCTCTTCATCACATTTTTTGAAAGAGTTTTGAAAATATTAGTATTAATTTTTCTATAAATGTTTGGCAGAATTCACCAATATAGTCATCAATTCCTGGGGTTTTTTTGTTGAGTGGTTTTTGATTACTGACTCAATCTCCTTACTCTTTATTGATCTGTTAAGATTTTCTCTTTCTTCATGACTCAGTCTTGGTAGCTTGCATGTTTCTAGGAATTTATTTATTTCTTCTAGGTTACCTAATTTATTTTCATATAATTGTTCAGGCTTTTATGAACAATATCTATGTTATCGGTTGTAATGCCCACTCTTTCATCTCTGATTTCATTTGAGTCTTCTCTCTTTTTTTTCTTAAACTAGCTAATGACTTGTCAATTTTCTTTACATTTCCAAAAAAACAGCTCTTAGTTTTATTGATCTTTTCTATTGTTTTTCTAGTCTTTATTTATTTCTGCTCTGATCTTTGTTATATCCTTTCTACTTCTATCTTTGGGCTTCTGTCTTGTTCTACTTTTTCTAGTTCCTTGAGGTGTAAAGTTAGGTTGTTTATTTGAGATCTTACTTGTTTCTTAATGTAGCCATTTATCAGTATAAACTTCCCTGTTAGAACATTTTTACTGTATCCCATAAGTTTTGGTATGTTGTGTTTTCATTTTTGTTTGTTTCAAGATATTTTTTTATTTCCCTTTTGATTTCTTCTTGACTCATTGGTGGTTCAGGAATATGTTATTATTAATTTCCATGTATTTGTGGATTTTCCAGTTTTCCTCCTCTTATTGGTTTCTAGTTTCATATCATTGTGAAAGAAAAGATACTTGGTATGATTTCAGTCTTCTTAAATTTGCTAAGACTTGTTTGGTTACCTAACACATGATCTGTCCTGGAGGATGTTCTGTGTGTGCTAGAGAAGAATGTGTATTTTGCTGCTGTTAGATGGAATCTTCTTTATTTATCTGTTAGGTCTATTTGGTCTACAGTATAGTACAAGTCCAGTGTTTCCTTATTGATTTTCCATCTGGATGATCTTTCCATTGTTGAAAGTGGGGTACTGGAGTCCCCTACTATTTTTGTTTGTTGTTTATTTCTCTCTCAGATCTGTTAATATATGCTTAATATATTTAGGTGATCCAATGTCGAGTGCATATATATTTACAATTGTTATCTTCTCTTGATGAATTCACTCCTTTATCATTATATAATGACCTTCTATGTTTCTTGTTACAGTTTTTTACTTTAAGTCTATTTGTCTTATAAGTATGGCTACCTCTGTTCTCTTTTGGTTTCCATTTGCTTGGAAAATCTTTTTCCATCCCTTCAATTTCAATCTATATGTGTCCTTAAAGCTGAAGTGAATCTCTCATAGGTAGCATGTAGTTGGGTATTGATTTTTTATCCATTAAGCCACTCTATGCGTTTTGATTCGGGAATTTAATCCGTTTACATTTAAAGTAATGATTGATAGGTAAGAACTTATAGTGCCATCTTATTAATTATTTTCTGGCTGTTTTGTAGCTCTTTCGTTCCTTTCTTCCTCTCTTGCTGTCGTCCATTTTGAATCCACAATTTTCTGCAGTGGTGTGCTTTGATTCTTTTCTCCTTATCTTTTATGTATTTACTGTAGGTTTTTGCTTTGTGGTTACCATGAGGTTTACATAAAACATATTATAGTTATAATAGTCTATTTCAAGCTGATAACTTCAATTGTACAAAAAACTTCACCCTTTTTCCCCCTCCAACATTTTATGTTATTCATATTACAATTTACCTCTTTTTATATTGTTTATCCATTAAAAATTATTGTAGCCATAGTTATTTTAAAAATTTTGTTCTTTAATCTTTATATTAGACTTAAATGATTAACACACCAATATATTACAGTATTAGAGTATTCTGAATTTGACTATATACTTACCTCACCAGTGTGTTTTATATTTTCACGTTTTATATTACTAATTAGTGTCATTTTATTTAACTTGAAGAACTCCTGTAAACATTTCTTGTAAGGCAGTCTAGTGATGATGAACTCCCTCAGCTTTTGTTTGTCTGGGAAAGTCTTAATCTCTCTTTCATTTCTGAAGGACAGTTTTGCCAGGTAAAGTATTCTTTTTTTAAAGATTTTTTAAAAAGAATTTTTTCCTTTTTCTCCCCAAATCCCTGCCAGTACACAGCTGTATATTCTTAGTTGTGGGTCCTTCTAACTGTGGCATGTGAGATGCTGCCTCAGCATGGCTCGATGAGTGGTGCCATGTCTGTGCCCAGGATCTGAACCAGCGAAACCCTGGGCTGCTGAAGTGGAGTGCGTGAACTTAACCACTTGGCCACAGGGCTGGCCCCACCAGGTAAAATATTCTTGATTGGCAGTTTTTTCTTTCAGTACCTTGACTATTTCATCCAACTTTCTCATGGCCTGTAGGATTTCTACTGAGAAATCTGCTGATAGCCTTATGAGGGATTCCTTTTTTTTTTCTTTTACCACTTTTAAAATTTTCTCGTTTTCTTTGATTTTATACAGTTTTATTATAATGTGTTGTGGAGAAGATCTTTTGAGTTGAATCATTTTCGGGACCTATGAGCTCATGAACTGGGATGTCCGAATCTCTCCTCAGATTTGGGATGTTCTTATTCATTATTTCTTTAAATAAATTTTCTGTCCTTGTCACTCCAATAATGCATAGATTATTTCTTTTGATGGTATCCCATAATTCATTTCAGCTTTCTTTACTCTTTTTCATTCTTTCTTACTTGTTCTCCTCTGATGGGATAATTTCAAATGAGCTTTCTTCAGTTTCGTAGATTCTTTCTTCTGCTTGATCAAATCTGATGTTGATGCTCTTTGTGGCTTTTTTTTTTTTTTTCATTTCATTCCTTGTATTTTTAAACTGTGGAATTTCTGTTCAGTTCTTTTTTATGATTTCTACCCAACTGTTAAACTTCTTGTTTTGTTTGTGTATTGATGATTTTGTTGAATTGTCTGTCTGTGTTTTCTTGTAGCTCACTGACCTTTAAAAATACTTTGAATTCTTTATTGAACAAATCTCAGATCTCCATTTCTTTGGGGTTGGTTACTGAAAAATTATTGTGTTCCTTTGGTGGTGTCAGATTTCCTTGATTTTTCATGTTTTTGGAGTTGTGTGTTGCTGTCTTTGCCTTTAAAGGAGCAGTGATCTCCTCCAGTCTTTACTTACTGGCTGAGGGAGAGAAATACTTTCTGTCAGTCCTGCTAAGCATTCTGAAGCTTTTTATATGGATATGACTGTTCCACACTTATTGTTTCCTCTTTGGAGGGGGTTCTTAAAATAGTAGGCCTTTTTTTGATCCTGCAAAGCTGGACCAGGTGCTGACAGCCTCCCGTTTGCTTTCCCTATGGCAGTACTGAAAGCTCAAGTTTGTGTGCTTTTTCCCAATCCCACAGAGACAGGCCAACTTTCTGCACATGCTCACTAATCATCTTCAAAGGCTCATACACTGCCCTTCAGGGTGCACACAAGGAGCCAGCTATGGTGTGTGTTGGGGGGAGGGTGAGTGGCTGAGGCACATGGATTACTGGGGGGCCTATGGGCCTGTTAGGGGGATCTGCAGTCAAGGCATCCCCACTGGCTTGTGGGTGGACTTCCTGATGGAGTCTGTGAAGTGGTTAGTAGGATCTGCATTCCTTTGATGTCCTCCAAGAGCCCTGATGGAGTTCTCCCAGCTCCTCCTCACACCCCTGCCCACAGGCAGGCAACACAGCCAGGTATTCTGGACGGGGCAAGAAAGAAGTGGGCCTTTTTGACAGCATCCTGCATAGCTTGGGAAGCTGGGCACTCCCTAACACACTTTCATTTTCCCCCATGGAAGAAAATCTGGGCCAAGAATGTCTCTCTTGGCACTGAGCTGTGCTGCCGTGGGAGAGGGGTGATGCAGGTAAATAAAACTGTTCCTTTTACCCTCTTTAATGCATCTAGTCTCAGATATTTGTTGCTCCAATGGTGTGCTAAAACTTCTCTGGAACTCCCAGACTTCCACAAAGTCACTTTGTCTGTGGATGACTGCCAATATTGGTGTTCTTTTATAGGGAAGATAGTAGAAAACTCCTATTCAGCCATTGTACTGACTCTAAAATTCTTTTCTTTCAACCCTCGAAAAACTTTTGCCACTTCCTTCTGACTCCATATTTTCTGATGAGAAATCTGTCGTTTACTTATAAGTAAAGTGTTGTTTCTCTCTTGCTGCTTTTAAGATTTTTTCTTTATCTTTAATTTCTCAGGAGTATCACTATGATGTATCCGGATGTGAATTTCTTTAGGTTCACTGTTTGAGCTTCATTCAGCTTCTTGAATCTTTAGGTTTATCTCTCTTGCCACATTTTGAAAGTTTTCAGCCATTATCTCTTCAAGTGCTTTTTCAGTTCCACATTCTTTACTCTCTCCTTCTAGGACTTTGGTGACATGAATGTTAGAACTTTTGTTATAGCCTGACAGGTCGAGTAAGCTATGTTCATTTTTTCCTGTCTTTTTTTCTCTGTTGTTCTTATTGGATAATTTTTTATTGTTTTATCTTCCAGTTCTCTGATTTTCCCTTTGTTCTCTCTAATTTGCTGTTGAGCCCATTCATTGAGTTTTTAAACATTTTTGCTCAGTGTGTTTTTCGGTTCTAAAATTTTCATTTGGTTCCTCTTTATATCATTGATTTCTTTGCTAAGATTCTATTTCTTCATTCATTTCAAGTGTGTTTTTAGTTGCTCACTGATTATTTGTCTGATGATTGATAGTTCTAACATCTCTGTCATCTTGATGTTGGCATTTATTTATTGTGTTTTTCATTTAGTCTGAGATCATCTTAGTTCTTGTTATGATGAGTGATTTCCAGTTGATACCTGGTCATTTTGGGTTTATGTTATGAGACTCTGGCTTTAAGTGAACTTTCTGTTTTGTCTTGCTTCCTCTAGTAGAGAAAGAAGGAGGTACTGCTCTATTACTGCCACTTGAGAGAAGAAGCCCCAGTTTCCCACTTGGCCTCCATTGACACTTGAGAATTAATGGCTTCTTGTTACTGCTGGTCAGGGGTGGGAATTCTGGTTCACTACTGAGCCTTCACTGAAACTTTCCTGGCAAGAAGGGGTAGAAGTGCCTTGTTACTGCTCCCCCCATGACCTCTACTGACACCATCCTAACGGGGACAGGAGACAGAAGTCTAGGATACTTAATGATCTCTCTTGACTTTGCAAGGAGAGAAGGGTCCTTGTTACTACCTAATGAAGATGAAAATTCTGACTCCCTGCTCAACTTATTCTGACACCACCATGACGACAACATAGAGGCACCTCACTAGCACTTGGTGAGGGTGTACGTCCAGGCCCCTCACTCAGCCTTTGGTGACATGAATAGTGTAGAGCCATCATTTTTTCTGTTATTTGCCTGGAGTAGAGTAGTCACTGTGTAAAAGAGTTCTGTCTTGCTAGTCTGCCCCTTTCTTGGTCTTTTAGCAAGAAACAGCAGATTTTTGGGGTACTTTTTTGGTCTGTGCCTGTTGACATTTCCAGGTTGCTGTCAAGAAGAAAACTCAGGAAACTCAGCACCAAGTCATTTTTCAGGTCCCAAAGTCCTTAGCCAGTCTACTGTCTTTTACTCTCCTTGGATGTAACAGTAGGACGTGGGAAAAGTATTTCTACTCCGTCTTCCTGCAAAGGGAAGTCTCTGCATAGGGTTTTTTTTTGGGGGGGGGGGGTTGTTTACTTTTAAAACACGTTTACTTCTCCTCGTATTTTTCTTGTTAAAAGTAAGCTCTTAAATAACTTAGCAACTCTATACATGTCCTAAAAATAACGCATCAAACTTGCTTCAACACATATACAATGTTAGATTATTAAATGTATGCACGTCTTTAATAAACAAAGCATACACACCCACGTACAAATCCTATAGAGTAACTATGAAAATAAGATTTTTCTTTCCTAGTAGATTCCAGTATTTAACAGGGATATATTTACTCTGTCTTAATCAACTTTGCTACAATAATGCTACATAAAAACTCCATCCCAGGGGCCAGCCCGGTGGCGCAGCAGTTAAGTGCACACGTTCCGCTTCGGCGGCCTGGGGTTCGCCGGTTCGGATCCTGGGTGTGGACATGGCACCGCTTGGCAAGCCATGCTGTGGTAGGTGTCCCACATATAAAGTAGAGGGAGATGGGCACGGATGTTAGCTCAGGGCCAGTCTTCCTCAGCAAAAAGAGGAGGATTGGCAGCAGTTAGCTCAGGGCTAATCTTCCTCAAAAAAAAAAAAACTCCATCCCAAAATTCAGTAACTTAAAACTTATTCTCACGTTCATAGGTCTTCAGGTTGGCTGGGCTGATCTGAACTCCAGATTCCAGTTCCTAGGCTGCTCTTTGGATTCCTGTCAGAGACCTGTGTCTCTCACCCTCCTTGAACCCGCTGCTCTAGGGCATGTGAACTTCTTCGTCTATCTCATTTTGAAGTTCAGGCGGAGAAGTCAGAAACTATTTTAGGCACTTTCTTTTCCTGGAGGATCATTGGGTCGCCAAATCCCGCAAGACATTCAATGCCTCTACTTGCATCTTGTTTACTAGCATTCCTGTAGCCAAAGAAAATCACATGGCCAAGTCCAACACCAGTGAGGCAGGGAAGTTTCCCCTGCACACAGTGGAAAGTGATGGGAGTCACTGTTTGCTGAACATTGCCACAAACTGTCACAAGCCTCCTTAATAACCTTGTGTCAATGATGAAGCAGAGGAAAAGCTAACTCGTATGCCGTCAAGCACTTTACAAATGTACCAGGGTGTTTTCCTTTTTTAGCCAGTTATTTAGAATGCTGGAGCCAATCTCCTCATGCTAGCTCCCAAATTAACCACTTGCTAGCCATTCCCTGACCTTTCTCCTCATGTGTGATCTCAAAGTGGCTTCTCCCAGTTCTGGCCTTCTCCAGTTGCTGTAGTGCCTTCAGTGAAAGAGCAATTTTCTCTACCTTTCTTTGCATCGAAATACAAAAAATAAGATTGACATCCTGTTATTCCTTAGTGCATATAAACATATGTGTGCATGTATTTTTTAAGTAATATGCCTGTGGAAATACCTTCTCTTCAAACCTTACCTTTCTGTTTTAACTACTATGGAAATGTAGTGATTAGAATTTCATAACTGTTGTTTTAAGAACCTTGCCACAGTCACACATCAAATTAAGTTTGTCACATCACATTTATCCACATATTTGGACCAGAAGATTTGAAACATGAGGAAATATATGTTGTTTTTGGTGTGTGTGTGTGTTTTGTTGGGATTTTTGATAAGAGTTCCTCTAAAATCATTGCCCACAAATTGAATTATTTCTTTTTCTTGCCTTCTTGTACATTGCCATAACCTTTAATTCTAAATCTCTAAAAGTGTTTCCCTAATTCGAGCTGCTATAAAAACTTACAGAATCAACCAATTGTGGGAGAGCAGGAAAAAACCTCGTATTTACTTCTGCCTCTGGAACTTCCCAGATGTTTCATCTTGGGCAAGTCAGGAGCATTTCAGAGGCTGTTTTCCCATGTGTACAGTGGAACTAATATTTACCTTACCAGATTATTGTGAAGCTTGCATGAGATGATGCATTTTAAATTCCACTGTGAGCATCCAGTGCAGTCCAATTATAAGTTATTTTAATGTACAAATTGAATTGAGGGGGAACTGCTTATTTTCTTTAATTATGCTTAGCTCTAAGTCAAAACTTTTGGAAACAAATGAAGGAGAACCTCCTTTATTTAGACAGCTGGAGTGACTTCCTTTTTCACAATTCTATTGCTTAGAGGAAGTTGATGGAGTTAGAGTTCCCTCAGATGTATTGCATCAAAGGTTTCATTAAGGGGAGTTCAGCCAGTGGAAGAATTTCTATGATGTGTGTGTCTAGCCGTGAGCCCTGGCTCCATCTCATGTGTGTGCTGGAACACCATGCTAGGCCCTATGCACTCTTCCTTTTGGGGTACCCACCCCACATCATATTAAATATATTAAAATATGCTCACAATCCACTATAAAAACCATTTTTTGCTGTAAAAAATGGAGTTTTATAATTTTGTTTTAGAAATTGCTTAAGAAATTCATTTAAATTTTTATTGGATATAATTTATCAGCTATCATCCTTTCCTCTAAAGAATTCTTGAGAAGACAAAATCAAGCACAAATTATTTAAAATGTTACTATACTATTATGAATTCTAAATTTAACAAGTAATGAGGTTGATGTCATGTTATGTTTGTTGTTTTTTGAAGAAGACGACGACTAGCCCTGAGCTAACATCTACTGCCAATCCTCCTCTTTTTTTGCTGAGGAAGGCAGGCCCTGAGCTAACATCCATGCCCATCGTCCTCTACTTTATATGTGGGATGCCTGCCACAGCATGGCTTGGCAAGTGGTGCCATGTGCGCACCCGGGATCCGAACTGGTGAACCCTGGGCCGCCGAAGCAGAACGTGCGCACTTAACCACTGCACCAGCCTCTGATATGATGTTATGTTTAATTAACGTTTCGTCAAAATATCTTAACTTTTATTTTGGATGTTCTTTTCATATATTGGAGCCCATATATTTTTTTGGGTGCCTCAAGCATTTTCCTAGGCTTTTTATAAGTCCATAATCTTGAGGCATGCAGTCTGAGTAAAAGGGATCCAAGGCCTGGCCCTTTCATTAAGTGTATGTCCTTGGAAAATTGACCTAACATTTCTGGACCTGCCAGCCCTTACTGCAGTGTTGGAGTACATTAAGCCTTCAGACTTTTCCAATATCAAAATTCATGTATTTCCAGACTACCTTCCAACTCCCTGTATGTGGTAGGCAGAAAAATGGCCCTCAACAACATCCACGTCCTAACCCCTGGAACCTGGGAAGATGTCACTTTACATGGCAAAAGGGACTTTGCAGATATGGTTAAGGATTTTGAGATGAGGAGATTATCCTGGATTATTCAGGTGGGCCCAATGTAACCACATGGGTCCTTAAAAGGGAAAGAGGGGCACGAGAGAGTCAGAGATGTGACAACAGAAGCATAGGTCAGGGTAATGTCATTACTGGATTTGAAGATGGAAGAGGGCCACAAGCCAGGGAATATGGGCAGCCTCTAGAAGCTGGAAAACGCTAAAAACGGATTCCCTCTGAGTGCCCCCAGAAGGAGTTCAGGCCTGCTCACCCCCTGATTTTAGCTCAGTGAGAGACTGCTGAGATAATAAATTTGTATTGTTTAAGCCTCTGAACTTGAGTTCATTTGTTAAAGCAGCGATAGGAGACTGATACAAGTTTGTGTCATTTGCACCGTCGCTTCTCTTCTTCCAACTTGATCCCAGCTTCTGTTTACCTTACATTCAAATTCCTTCGATCCAAATTCCTCTGTGAATGCTTCCCACACAGAAGCCCTGTGGGATCTTCCAAGTTCTTATGCACGAGTTCCTTTTCCTCTTCTCCCTTCTACACGAATCTGTCGTTATCTTCCCCCTAAAAGGGTGCTTTGTAATCTTTCCTGCGGAAGCACCTTTAACATGGAGAAGAAAGTGTGCTCTGTGCATGGCCTGCTGCTCACCTTGAACCTGCCGACTGAAATGATGACAGCTTTTTTCATGCTTTAACTTCAAAATTGAGAAAAATTTTCACACCACTAATATAAAAATAATGTTTTAAATATATTAGCTCAAATGATTTTCTGCCTCTGCTTCTGCCTGCCGTTATGAGTAAAATTGATGCTCTGTGAAGGTGTGTCTGTTTATCTTGGACCTTCCTTTCCTCTTAACACAACACCCAAATTTCTTTGGGGTTACTCATACTTGAAAAGCCAGGCCTGAACCACAACCTGGATTCCCTTAGGGGCATTACATTTATTAATCAGGACAACTGCATTCCAGTCTTTGTTCTGTCATGACCTCCATGCATGAACCTGGGCAGGTACTGAAATGGCCACTGGGTCTAGGTGGGACAGCAAGGCATTCGAGCCAGAAGAATGGATGTTGGGAGATTAGGACCCTTGTGAAGAAGGGCAGACTCAAAGAGACTAGGGTCTGGGAAGTGGTGGGCAAAGACGGAGTAAACAGAGAGGACATTTAAAAAATTTGAGCTCTCAAAGGTTAAGTAGTCTAAGTGATGTTCCGGTCACAGATGTGGCCAACGTAGAGGGCAAGTTACATGAAAGAGTGATAAAGTTTACCAGATTTCTGATGTTTGAGGCTTCTGTGAAGCAAGATTATTATAGTTAGTCCATACATTGAAGGACAATTAAATCTGATTTTAGCCAACTCGTGATGGTCTCTTTCTCACACCTCTCAGTCACTTGCATGAAATCGTTTCAGTGACTAAGTGCGTATAATGTATTATAATTTTTGCCCAAGGTATTTTCTTTTTTATTTCTCAACATTGCCTATCTTCATATAATAAGGAAGTTATGAGTAAGACAGGAAATCCAACCCTTTGAAAGTAGATCAATACAACGAAAACATCTCCATCTGGCATGCAAACATTTTGAAACAACCATTTGAAAACAAATATACCCAGATTATTGAAGAGTGGTAACTCAGTGAGGTGCAGTGAGTGGGTTAAATTTTCTCTAATCACTGCCTTCAGCAGTGCTGTTGTGAAACTCTTTCAGGTCTTTCAGTGGCATCTACCACAAACTTTATAGTTTGCATGTCACTTTACAGCATAAAATTTCAAACCAGTTTAATCCAATTTAAACCTTTGGTCTTACATACAACTTTATGCTCCACTCATCCCTTCTCCCTTGGGTCCACCAGGCTTCCTTTGAGGCACATGAATGGGGAGGGGCAAGGCCTGCCCCTGGGACATCTCTTCTTGACTCCTCCCCAGCCCCACTCCCACCTCAAGTTCTGTACTTCTCCCCAGTGTTGAGGCAGAAAAAGGGCAGGACTTGTGGAAAACACACATATATGATGCAACTCTGGTATTGCCCTCTTACATTCAGTTGGACTGCACAGAGGGGCCATTGTACCCTCTGTGTGGAAAACGTCTAAATGCTGATCCTCTTGTAGGGCTCTTGTGTGCATCCCTCTGGGGAGTTGGGCAAGGTTTCCCTGCTGCCTTGCTCCTGGGGCAGAACATATATACCAGGAGAAACTCTGCCCTCTCAACCCTGTTTCCTGGTGGTCTACCCCACAGATTTTGCTCCTGTAGGTTTTTCTCCAGGTGATTGGCCCTCTTAGATGGGATGTGAGACTCATAAGATAGGCCACGTGTGGCTCCCTAGCTGTGTCCATTTGACTAACAATAAACTCATACACCTTTGCTGTACCAAGGTGTGTTAGTGCAGGCTGTTTCATTTTGCCCATTTTCCAGTTCTCTCTCTTCATGTGTCCCTACCCTATTAAAGAAGCACAGTGGGAGACCAGTTGGGGAATAAGCTGTGAGTCTTCCCTTTGCGGGTATCCCAAATCTCCATGGTTGATTTTCTTGGTGTCCTATTCAGGGTAAGGGGCACAGTCCTCTCTCCCACAATAGAGGGGATGCTAATGAAGCAGTGGTCCTGCCAGATGCTTCCTCCCTGTCCTGCTGGCCTTTAGTTTACAAGGCTCAGTGGAGAGAGTGTCGTTGTGTGATAGCTAGATGTAATAAGACCAGTTTGGTCAGTCTAAGCAAGACTGGAAAGAGGGCAGCCTGGTCCCCCAATTTGATACTGGATTGTTGGCATCTTTGTCCTCATCTTTTGTTCCCAATCTTCAATTTCAGGGTCACAGGAAAAGTCCCTTCAGTGTCTGTTACATGAAGGCAGAAAGAGCTAAAATGATTATTGTAGGTTGGGCTCTCTAGAAGCAGACGCTGAGATACAGTTTGGGGTACAAGATGTTTATTAGGGATCAACACCTATAAAGGAAATGGGGAGGGAGCAGATTTGGGCAGAAGTCCAACTGCAGTGTAAGACTGACAAAGTCTTGGTCAACCCATTGGGAACTCTGGCTACAGATCAACCATCAGAGTTTCCTTTGTTGGGTCAAATTGTCCAGGCCTTTATATACCTACCTCACATGGTCACTGAGTGTGGAAAGTTTGGGAAGGGTGTGCTTTTGGGCGAGGCCCTTCCTGCAGCTGAGGAGACCGTGAAGGAGCTGGAACCTGTTGCTGATCATACCCCATAGGTGGGCAGCAGGACCTCCTTGAAGGGGGGTCTGGGTTGTGTTCCTCTGTATCTTCCACAAAAGCAACCAAAATCCTCCTACCCTACCCCAAATTTTGCTGATATGTATATGAAGGACTATAATGCAAGAATATTTACTAAGAACAATTACTAGAATAACTGTGATGCCTTCTCTTGCTACTTATGGAAAAGTAAATTTATAAGTTAAGCATGGTAAGAAGTTAGGAAGGAAAGAGCATGGCCAGTGTGACTGGGGAGAAGGTTGGCCCAAAACCTAAAATGCAAAGTAAAATAGTCACAGTAAATTCTCTATGAGATGAGCAAAGTTACCTGAATTTAAATAAGCATCGCATAGCACATCTCTTATGAATTCTGGAAATAGTCATTTCTTCAGTCTTCCAGGGTGTGCCTAGCAATCATGAAAGTGATGAAAATCGTCTTCACACAGGTCTTCCAGTGGTCATTGGGGAATAAAATAAGCATATTTTTCAGCTGACTGATCCTCATCAATTGGAATGTAGATCCTGGCCAAATGAGGTCGAGGAGAGGAAGATATAAAGACTGTTTATATCATTTTGTTGATGATCATGCAAAAGGATTTATGTGATTGTGCAAGAACAGCAATTGATTTTCATTATCTCTTCCTTGGGTTTTCCCAGATTTCCGCAAACACTGGATGATCAGTAGAGGAAGACTTTTCTGAGCCAAGAGATTTAAATCCTTCCAACGTGATTTTTGAATCACAATCATTCTATATAGACTTGACCAAATGTGCTGTTTTTACATAACTTTATGAACTGTATATTTGAACTGCTCATAGAATCTCTTGCTGTTTGAACACACTTTGTACATTTGTGGATAAAATGGAATACGTATGAGATCTCTCTGAAGATTCTAAGTTTTATATTTTTCTTCTGAGCTTCCTCTGGTAATTTTTCACCTAATAACTGAAAAGTGGTCAGTTTTTGTAAACAGTGGTTACTTTAAGGGAAATGGGGAGGGGGAAAGTGGTAAATAACAATGCATATTTATACATATCACATGACTCAGGGCATGTAGGCTGTATTAGGTTTTGACAGATTAATGGAAATAAATGAAAGAAAATAGAGAAGAAAAAAGAAAAATGGCCAGTTTACTGAACTCATAAGAGAAGTGATGCCACATAGCAAAACACGCAAAGAGAAACATAACTTAACATTCTGAGGCCTCATTAAAAAATGAATTGCATCTGATAGATTTACGGTTGGATTCATTTTTAATTTTAGCTGTATAGAGGCAGAAATCCTACTAAAACAGTGCTGTTTCAATCGTTTATATCCATGAAAATGCATCAGAAATAATGGGTCTCATTCAAAGTTGAGAGGTAGAATGGGCAACTAGAGTGTTCCTATAGGTTTAAGTGGGATGCCCAATGAAGAATTGGCACAGGTGATAACTGTGTAGGTCTTCAGCAGACTGTTAGGATTCCTTGCGCTTTTCCACTTAGTTTCAATGTAAGTCGTGTTACTGCACCATGACTTTGCAGTAACTTACTAAAGCTTTCATTTTTTTAAATAAGGACATACCCCAAATAGCATTATGAGTAACAAATCTTTTAGGGTTGTGTACATTATGTCAAGGGAAACCCTCTACCTTCACCAATCTAATATGAGAACATTTTGGCCAGGGGAAGAATTCTGAGAGCTTCCAACTATCAAATAGATCTTCTCAAATCCCATCCAAACACATGGAGGTCAGGACTTATAAGAACACTGACAGCATTAATTCCAACAGCTTTTTTATTTTTACTACTATTAAGTAACTACTTGAAGCAAATGTTTTGCTAAATTAACTGCTGTAAAACAACTGCTTTTTCTCCCTAAATTAGCAGAGTATAATTAGAGTAGGCAGGCTAATCTTCCCAAGACCATAGGTTACCTCTGAGGAAGGAATAGCAGAATTTTTTTCTTTCAATCTGTTTTTGTAAACAACGTCCACAAATAAAGCTGAATTTCTAATTAGCTAACTTTAATTTGGGGTTCTTAGAGACTATTTTTAAGTTTTAAAAATATGACTATAGGTACTTTATAAATAATTATATACTCTATATATGTTATAAATAATATATATTTATAAATATAAATTATATATTTACTTTTAATATGTATATAAAATAAAAGCCACACTAAATGCTGACACTGGCATTATAGATGTAAAATAGTTTTGTGGTCAATTCTTATTTTCTTGAGCATTGCATATTGAGCTTGCAAATAAGAAAAAATATATATAAAGTGAGGTAGTCTGTGGAGAAATAATTAAATAAATAGGGCCATCTAGCATCTACGACTATCGAAGTGACTTTTAACAAGTTCTTTAGCTTTTCTGTAGCTTTGGTTTTTTATCTGTAAAAATTGATACTAATAGAACCCATGCCCTTGTGAGATTATGCATATGAAGCATTTAATACAATGCCTAACACATAGTAAGAACTCAATAAATGTAAATTTTAAATAAATCACATCCTATTACCAGATTTGTGAAATAAAAGGAGACTGTGACTACATCGCATACTGAATAGACGACTTAAGGCAGTAACATTTTTCTGTAGTCTAAATAGACAGTTTTCCATAGAATTTTCTTCTGCTTTATAAGAAAAATGATACTCACATGTTGCAACTCCTGGAATCTTAGACTGAAGTAGGATAAACAGGACGCAGAAAATCAGTTGGCCGCTGATATTGCACTCACAAGGTGGTAGTTTGTTAATGGGGTCACTGGGCTCTTGTTTTATAAACGGAGAAATTTGATTTTGAAATTCAGATCAGAACTAGATCAGATTGTCTAGAATAGATTCACACTGAATAAAGTGACAAGAGATGGATATGTGAATCAAAATGCCAATATGTTCATTTTCCTTCTCAAGCAGGAATACTTTAACTCTCTGCTGAGGTTATCGTTAGTGAATCAAAGCGTGATTTGGTGAGGGGAGAAGGAAAGGCATTATCAAAATGGTCAGTTTTGAGGAGGGATATCCCTTAGCCCAGGAAAAAAACGTCTCATGAACTTTTCCTGTAACACAGTCTAACTTTCTAGTTAATGGAACACTCTTTCCTGCTAAAGTCAGTCCTTTTCCCTTACTCAGGCTATGTGAAGATTGCTAAATTTGTGCTCCTTAATCTCATACTTCACTCTTCTTTGAAGATCATTGTGCCAAACTACATTTTTCAAAGATAGCTGCAACAGTCTCTCCATCTCACATGCTATTCTTGCCAGTCTTCCATTAAGAGGTGGAGTCTGTGTCTCTATCTCCTTCAATCTGGGTGAGCCCTGTGACTGCTCCAGTCAATAGGATGTAGCAGAAGTGATGCTGAGCTAGTTCTGGATGTAGCCCTTCGCAGGCCTGGCGGTTTCTTCCTCCTGACTCTTGAAACACTGGCTTTTAGGATGCTACTCTCAGAACCCAGCTACCATGGATAAGTGCTCTAGTTGCACTCTCAGCTGAGCTCCCAGCCAAGAGCCAGCATCAACTGCCAGTCCTGTGAGTGAGCAATCTTGAATGTCCAGCCATGTTAGATAACTGTAGCCCATGTTCCATCTGACCACAAGTGCATGAGAGACCCCAGTCAAGAGCTGTCCAGCTGAGTATAGTTAAACCACAACATTGTGAGAAATAATAATAGTTGTTCTAAGCCCCAAGTTTTGGCATAGTCTGTTGTGCAGCAATAGATCCTAGATTCATTTCAGTTCATCTTTTGCTTCAACTAGGTTAGGATATTGATTAAGCTTTTTATTCTTTTCTATTTAGTTATTCATTGATTACTTTCACAAGCCTTGTTCATTCATTCATACAACATATATGTATTGCTACTATATATCAGGTACTGTTCTAGATGCTGGAGATACAGAAGTTCAAAATTCCCTTCCTTCACAGATCTTATATCTTATCTTAGTGAGGGACAATAAACAAAACAAATAAGTTATAAGGGCTAAGAAGTAAAAAATAAGACAAGGATGGAGAACATGAAATGTTGAGGGATGAGTAGAATTGTGGAGATTTTACATAGGATGGGCAGGGAAGGCTTTCCTGAGAAAGTGAGTAAATACCCGCAGGAAGTTTGGGAGCTAACCTAGTGAACAACTGAGGGACAGTGGGATGTGCCTGGTGGAAAAGAGGACAGTTCAGACAGAACAAGTGTGAAAGTAGTAAGAGATGAAGTCAAGAGGAATAATGTTGGGCATTTTGACTCATAGTAAAGACTGACTTTCATTCTGAGTAAGGTAAGAATCCACTGAAGAGTTTTACACAGAGGAGTAACATGATCAGACTTCAGTTAAACAGAATTAATCTGAGCATTGTGTTATTGTGTTGAGAACACAGGACCACAAGCAGGGAAACCAATGAGGAAACTATTGTAATCATCTAGGTAAGAGATGATGGTATCTTGGGTTAGGCTGGTATTTGATGAGTGTTAGGAGTCTGGGATTTGATTTTACTCTACTTATAAGGCAATGTATTAAACTGTAACTATTTCATAGATTCCAGCAGAAGACATGAGACTCTTGGGTCAGGGACAAAGGACTTTATTACTCGCGGCACAACAAGCAGCATGAGCTTCATGTTTGTGTTGGTTGCCCCTGTCCTGCCAAGTCCCTTGGAAGCAATATGGATGGGCCCAGATGAATGATATATAAGTGGTGGGCACGTGTTGCAGCTGAGGAACACTCAGCTTAGGAAATTCATCTCATTTATAGTAGTAAGCAGTAAGCAAACTTGCTCTTTGTCCTGGAGGGTGACATTGACTCATCCCTTCAGGTTGCTCACCGCAAATGCAATCCTAAGAAGTGTCCTGAGCGAGGAGTGGTCAGGGCCTTGCATTCTTGGCATACTTGGTAAGAATGTACAAGGACTCTCAGGTGGGTTGCCTGGCAGGTCGACCTGAGAAGTAGTCCAATTCTGGACATGTTTTTTAAGATAAACTTAAGATTTTCTGGGGGCTTTGATTTGTGAGATATTTTTCTAAATGATCGACTTGTATTAGTTTATCTTGTTTGTGAACAATTTTATCTGCATGGATTGGGAGTACCTTATATTCACTTCCAGCATACTGAATACACTTCACCCTAACTAACTCTGAACTTCAAAGTAATATATTTAGAAGTCATGCTTGAAGATACTCGGGTGACAGAGCAGATTAAACATCTGAATATTTTACCTTATCTCAAAGTTGTCAACTAATAAGATAATGCACTAGATAATGTAGTTTATAAAAAGTAGTTAATTTATAATTTAACTTTTTTTACTAAAGAAAACATTATTTTCTTGCTCCAAATTCTACTACTTGTGCAATCACCTTCTAGAAAATATCCACTTTCAAACTGTGGTTTGCATTCGTACAAATTTTCAGTTATACCCTTCTTTAACTTTACCAGATATTCAAGCATCCAAATTTACAAGATAATACTTGCATTATCAGGAAAAATCTTAATTTATCAAAGAACCAAATATGTAAACTTTGTATATAATGTTACTTCCTTCTTCATATAACAAAGATTATTAAAATAATATTCAAGTTGCTGCAAGCGACATTTCAGCAAACCAGAGTGTGTTGAACTTCTTAAATTAGTTTTTCAATCTGGGTAAGTTTTTTAGTTCTCTAGATTACAATTATACATAATCAATAAAGAATAATTACAGCTCGAACTGCTAGAGTATGATCAGTAGAAAGCCTAGTTAATATGCTACGCTGAAATATGTGGTACTGACGGAGCATTCCCTCATGCTGTTGTTCTCAATACTGACTAGCCATTAGAGTCACTCAATGCTTGGAAGGCAGCACAAAGAATACTAATGCCAGGCCCCAGTCCTGAAAATTCTAATTCAATTGGTTTTGAATGGACCCAGGCCTTAGTGTTTTTTAAAAAGTTCTGTAGGTGAATGTAATGTTCAACCAGGATTGAGAACCACTGCTGTACTGAATTCCAAAATACCAGTCCCCAAATTCAGTGGTTGCTTCCCAGTGTACTATGTCATTAGAAATATTGGAAATAAAATGGTTCTCATGGAGAAGCAATACTCAAATATCCTGAGTCTTTTCTTCTTTGTCTTTTTCTTCATAGAACTTTAATAATTAGTTTATCTTTCTTGCTCTTTCTCTCTGTATGTTCTAGACTTCCAAATCTAGAAAGTTCTGTCTATGCAAACTGCAGTATCTTCCAAATGTTAATAAGGAGACCCAGACCCCATCTAGCTGGGGGTTACTCTACCACTTATGGTTCCATGGAAATTGCCTCCACCATCTCGATTCCCTGACCTGCAGGAATCCAAAGCCATCTTCAAGACTTTTGCAAATTCTCAAATACATTCATTCTCCTAGCCTCTTCAGTTTCTTGGCTCTTGTTACCCTCTGCCTGACTTATGTGGATTGTGACCTAAAATTCAGTCCTTCTTTCATGCTCATATCCACTAAACAATCACTTGCATGGAGTATTCCTGAATTTTATTTCACTTTACTGAGCATTTTGGCAACAAGGAGAGAAAGAAGTGTCATTCTGAGAGAAACTGCTAATTGTCCTTCAATGTACATTCTCCCTTCCTTCTTTTTAGTAATTCATCACTCCCCTCCCTAAAGAATGTCTGTTTGGTAAGACATTCCTATTCCTAAAAGAAATTCTGATGACAGTCGTTGTAATACTATAAACTACATAAAAAGAAATTTGAACAAGAATTGATATATATATTAAGCCTTTATAAATACCAAGCAATTATTTTCTCTAGGATATTTTGCTGAGATAAAAACCTTATTTTTCTGTCTAAAAATATCTTTCAGAATTTGAAAATAGAAGATTAAGTGGCAAAAAACATGGACTTTGACTGTCTTGCATATAAGCTACCTAGAATTGTTTGGAGTTTTATGTTTCCTATTTCAAGGTAAACAAATGCTGATACAACCAGTGTTGCCACTTGTGCAGGAATAACTACTATGGCCTGGCACCAGTTACAGATGTCTCTGGTTTCAGCATTTTCCATTTCCATGATTGCTTAGGTTCTTTTCAAATTGAAATTTGATCATTGAGTAAGCTTCTAGCTATTGAATAACGGTAGAATTGAGTGGTCTGGTAAATAAGAGATCTTGTTTTACCTGCAAGAGCTCATGTATGCCATGAAGTATAAACTGATGTTAAAGAGTTAGAGTTTACAAAAATGTATGCCTGTGATAATGGTTGCATCTTTTTTATCTCCATATTCTCTTAGCAAGAAGATAGAGGCTTTCTACCTCTCCTCACCAGCTAGAGCTGTGACTTCATGTCCTAAACAACAGTGAGGCTGAAGGTAAGGGGAAGGGGAGAATGAAGGTGTTGGGGGCGGGCTGGTGGTGATGGTGTTAATGTGTATTTTAAGAGTGTGGCCTCAGAAACCAGATGCCCTGGGTTCAAATCTCAGTTCTGCCACTTAATATCTGTATGATCTTGGGCAACTTGCTTAGCCTGTTTATGTCTATTCTTTATCTATAAAGTGAGGAGAATGATAGTTCCCAGCTCACAGGGGCATTCTGAAGGTTAATACGTGTAGTACACTTAAGCATATTTTATGTCATTGCTTAGTTACTATCATTCAGAAATTTCACTGACCAGGGTTGACACCAACTGACATTTTCGGTTTATGTGGGCAGAGTCTGATACATCATATCCCATCACCTCTGCAACTAATACTACCAATTAATGAAAGTGGCACATTTTGTTATCCAAGAAATGAAATGCAATCCCATTTGTTACAGAAAATTCCCCCTTACCCGTACTTTCTGTAGGCGATTCACTTACTTTAAACGAGCGTGAAAATCCTGAGGGAGCCCTCTGTGTTGTCTTATATGTTACGGATGTCATTATATTCACAGTGATAGCGTGTACTTTTTGTGTTTTCTAACCACAAATACAGGAGATAATGCTGCATTCACATTTTACTCAGCATTAAACATCTGGTATCAACAGAATAAACAAGAAAAAGACATGATTGTACTGTCAGAGTTAATAATTCAGGAATATTAATCTGCTCTTTTAATCGTATATGGTATATCATGCTTAATTGGCCCTTCTGAATTTTTCTCCTTTGCGTCACTTAGTGAATTTTGTAACTAGCATTTAAAAAAAAATAAAAACCAAACCAAACATTCAGTCAGGTGCATGGTTCTCACTTATCTCTGATGCTGCTTTGAAGAAACTGGTTTTGAGAACTTAAGAGAAAAAGTTTATCATCACCCTCACTGAACTAGTGTTGAACATCAGCTTGATGGAAAATGACCCATGTCCCCAAAATAATGCCCTTGCAGGTGGGAAAGTTCCCATGACATTGGGACATGAGCTGTCAGAAGGGATATGCCGCATTTCAGCATTTGTGGGAAGGAGTGTTATTATGTCACTGTATTAGTGGCCTTGTAAAACAGTAACCATGATTGGAGAAGGGGCACCCAGCTGTTGTGGTGGAAGACATCGGCAGCCCTCTAACCACCACTGCTGAAAGAAATAAGATATGACAATATTTGAAGTTTAATACGGTGTCAGACTTACAGCCACCCTTTTGTTCAAAACCAATTCTAACTTTCGGCTTCTGCCTGCTGCATTTCATATTCCACACAGTAATTTCCTTTATTTTGCAGGATAGCATTAACTTCTGCTGCACTGTCACATTTTACTATGCATTAAGCATCTGGTATCAATAGACTAAACAACACAGAAAGTAGGATTATGCTGTCAGACGTAATAATTCAGAAATATTAACCAGCTCTCATGATTATCAGTAGTTCGTCTTGTGTAATTGGCCCTCGATGTGCGTTCTGCACTTCTGTGTAACTCTCTATGTACCAGTATAAGATAATAGTGCCTAATCTTTCATGTAACTAACAGAGTTAATTTGGTTAAATGAAATCAGTTCATCAGCAATACTAGTTCCTCGACACAAAAAAATTAGTTAACCCCACACACACTCAAACACACGTGTACATACCCTATCAAACAAACACAAGACACTTATTGCATACAGTAACAGATAAGGAAAGCTATTTAGCCTTAAGAAAACTTGAGAAAGGAGAAAAGTAAACCATGTTCAGGAAAACCTTGCCTGTGAAGTTAATGTCTATAGCTTGGTTCACTGCAAGCTTCAGTTTGAGACCATTCGCTTCCCTATTTAATTAAAACGTATTTGTCATCTGCTGTGACTCCTTACCTGTAATACTCAGGACTGTTCAAGATCTCCTTTATACCTGGTCTTAAACAGCTTTACTGCAATTTCGACGTGTCATTGCCGGTGGAGGACCAGTGTGTAGAATCCTGAGCTGAAGCAGTGAGCGCTGGTCAGAAGTTCTTGTTCTCGTAACATCCTTATTTGAGCATTGCAAGTTGAAAAAGCATCTAGTGTATTGGTCCTAGATAAACTTCTTAAATCACTAATTGATGTTAACATTTTACATGCTTCTGCAGTTTCCTGGTGTCTTCCCTTACTCTCAGCTGCCATTTCTTTTAATTGTCAGTAGATCTAAGAGGACGGGCTGCTTTTCTCTTTGGTGATTTCCTACTATTTATGTGCAGTGGACTTTGAAATAATACAGAGCCTTGCTAAAAGTGAGTGCTATGTAGGAGTAAATGTGCTCTGAGTGAGGGAGGGAGGTTTCCAGATCAGCAAAGTGAATGAACTCCAACGCACCTTCTTCTGTTCGATATATCCCTAAACAGGTTTAAAACACTTTTCTTGCTTTCTGTTTCTTCACTTGTTTCAGGTAGATAATGCTTGTTGCTATTTAAGCTTTGTATAGGGCAGATAGAATATTTCTAGTAAAACATAATAACAAACGCTATTTCCTTTCTGGTTTCTTAGTAGCTAGTTGCATAAATTAGCCCTTTTCATCTCTGTAATAAGGTTCCTAGTGAAAAGAAAAAGAGGGAAGTAAGTACTTAGAATGCAGTATATATGGCTTCCAAGCTAAGAATGAGGAAGTAGAAGATATTTATGAACCAGCTCATTTATTTTGGCAAATCTAACTCCTGAAAGGAAGCGGAATAATACTACATTAAGAGAGTTATTCAACCTCTTCGAGACTCAGTTTCCCCATTTGTAAAATTAGAATAATGACACTCAACTAATAAAGGTTTTCTGAGGATTGTTTGTTATATAAAGCACTAAACATGATACATGAGAAATGCTTTATAAATTTTAAGTGTATAGACTCCTGTTTTCCTAGAATCCATTGAACATTCGTGCCCAGATTAGATGTAACCCTTTCTAGATTAAAATGGTGTAAGTTAAAAGATTAAATATTGCTAATATGAAATATTATGAATATTGAATTGACAAGATTCATTTTCCTTTAAACAAAGGCTTTCAAAAGTTTTCTGTTTTATGTAAAGCAATTCAATTGCAACTTAGAGCAAATTTAATATTTCCCCAAAGAATTTAATCAACAAGGAAACATTTTAAGACCTTATTTAGAGACAAAAAAATTTTAGGAATATATGTTGTAAAATAATAAAATCTTAACACTTCAGATGTGATTCCTGGTGCAAAAGTGGCAAGAGAACTCCTAAAAAGACACAATAAATCTAGATAATTTATTTTTAAAACATCTTTGTTTCTGTTTCTTTTTTTAGTTTAAAAGAAGTATGTTAAGTTCTTCCTATACACCCACCACTGTAATAGAAGCAGAAAATACAAATACAAAATAAGACATAGCCACTGACCTCAAGATGTCAGATGTAATAGCACGTGTTTATCAAAACAACATAAATGCAGTGATAGAAATGGGTGCTACTCTTACTGGACCACAGATAAAGTGAGCCTGACTTGACCAATGCAGCATGAGACAAGGATGAGAGAGGCTCCCCAAAGGAGTCTAACAGGAGAAGTAGGTAAAGATGTGGAAAGCATTCTGGGCACAGCCGAGACTTGAGCCCAGGCCTGGTGTGTGCAACAGTGGGATGTGAGCAGGGACTACAACTCTAGGTGGGAGGTAGAGCATGAAACTGAGAGCAAAAGCAAGACATGGAATCAGATCATGCAGAGCTCTATATGCCAAGTCAGGGAGCTTAAGTTAACCCAATGGACAGGTGAGTATTTAAAGGTTTCATCAGGGTATTCAATAGATCAGATCTGTATTTAGAATAAAACACTCTGACATTTGTGTGGAAGGCAGATTTAACAAGGATTTTGAGGATAAGATAATGCAAGGGATCCAGTGTAGTGACTTAAGTTGAGGAAAAATAAAGATCTGATTTAGGGCAGTGGCAAGTTAGTATCCTACTGATATACCCTCCACATACCTGATGCATGTGAAAAGACATACATACACTTTGAGGTATTGCAGCACTATCTGTAAGACTGGAAAAACTGTAGTGTTTTCATTTATGTTTAATACCAAGATTTGACTATGTAGGATCTTGTAATTGCAGTGGGGGATATCTGGGAGTAGCTGGAGGAATTAGAAAATTTGATTTCTTCAGATTCCTTCCAGTCATCTAATACTGAGTTCCCTCTTGCCTGACAGAGGTAGTGTTGCTGCTTTGTAAAGCAAGTTCAGTTAGGATGTAGTCTAAGGAAATGGACAATACTCCTTGGCAGATTAGCCCCGCATCGTTATCTTGTCCTCTTGTTCCCTGCTCCTAGACAATCACTAAAGTCATTTGCTATAAATTAAGAATAAGGCCAATGTATTGACTATCAACAGTATTGTTAAATTTTGCTCGGGAAATTCTATCCAATATAATAAGACAAGAAAAAATATATAATGGATATGGATACTGGAAATTAGCTGATAAATATCTTTTTTTTCCTTTTGTCAAACCTAAGGGAATCAACTGTAAAAACTATTAGAAATAATATGGGTGCTCAGTAATGTGGCAGGTTGTGAAGTAATTATAAAAATACTGAATTTACTGTGTTAGCAATAATCACCTAAAAATAATGGGAGACAATTCTATTCCCAACAATAAATAAAATTTAAAATATTTAGGATTAAGTTAACAAAATGTGTAGAAATTATGTGAGGAAAACTGAAATTTCTTACTATGTCTGGTAAAAACAGAGTTGAATAAATTGAATGAAATACAAAGTTTCTGAATTAGAGGATTTGCTATTTTAAACATGTGAATTCTACCCCAAATTAATCATAAAGTCATGTGAACATAATGAGGATGCTAATGGCGGAGATTTTAGAATGTAACACAACTATTCTAAATTTTTTGGTAAGCAAAATCGTGCTCAAAATTGCCAAAGCAATTTTGAAAATGGAAGCAACAGGAGTACTTTCTGTAGAAGATAGTAGCATTTACTATGAAGCAATGATAATTCCACCTATTTTTTTTTCTTTCTGGCATCGCAGTAGTTAGACAAATCAACAGAACAGACTAGAGCAGCATTTATAGGTGCATATTTAGGAACACTAAGACTATAAGTTGTGTAAAGGTGTTAGGACTGCTCAGGATGCTTAATTTACTGAGATACATTGTGAATTTCTAAGTTATTGTACACAATAGTTCTCAGGCTTGACTTCAGAATGCTTTTTAAAATATGTCTTGCAAGATAAATCTTCTTACAAATTTGAGAAAAGCTAGAAGAGAAATAGATACACATTTGTATAATACTTTAAAGTTCCGCAAAAGGGGATACCTCAATTCATTTGGTAAAGGATAAATTCAATAAATGGAATTTAAATGAATGGGTAAAATTTGGAAAGAAATTTCAGATATACTAACATTCAAATTTAAAAACTAAAGCCGTAAAAGTAGCAGAAGACACAAAGATGAATGTGTACTGCCAATCAACATTTGACTGAAGGTCCAGCCTTAGTAACATCGGTTATCAAAGAATCTAAATTGACACATAGTTTTTGATTTAGGAGATTAGCCAAGATTAAAAATATATATCCTGTATTCATATACTCATAAAAACTGACCACAAACTAAGGTTACACTTCCTTTTTTGTACTCAAATTTATGTGGCAAGAGCCCCCATCTTGCTTGACCAAAGGAAATCCAGTCATCACTAGGGGTGTTGCCCCATGTATCTTCGGGAATCTGCAGGAAATGTGCACACATTCCAAAGATTGGTTCTGGAGTTCACCTGCCGCACCCCGTGGTCTCACTCTGGACTATTGTTCCACACCCCTGCTGGCTTTCTGTTGCTCCCCTTAAGCCACTTTATCCTAAGTGAGGAAATAGATTAAAGTTAATATACCTCATGCTAGTTGAGAACTAACTGTACTACTTATCTAGATATTCTGAAGACTAGGGAATAACAAATGAGTATTTCAACGCAAAAAACACAAATACAATACCTAGTAGATAGCACTCCGGGAATTCAGAAGCCTGGCCTCTCTACCAGAGGTAGCCTGCTGGCATCTTTTCCCCTTAATCTTGGGTGTCACCATGTCTTTAAGCTCTGGGGTCCCTGCTAATAGGAGTACCCTTGAGCATAGCTCTCCTGTCCAAGGCCCATCTCTAAAGACAGGGAGAATAGAATTTTTTTCTTACTTTATATTTGCATAATCAAAAGGCCAATTAGTTTTTTTGTTAGAACAAAAGAACAGTCTGTTCTCAAAGGCATTTTCTGCTATGCTTTAATTAACTTGTCTATGTCCATGTCTATATTATTTATGTTAGGAAGTATAGTATGGTGGCTGAGAGTATGGGTTTAAATCTCAGCTTTGCCTCTTCTTCCCTAAATGGCCTTGGGCAGGTGACATAATTTCTCTGAACTTTCATTTTGTTTTCTATAATATGGGATTAATAACATCCACCTTTTGGTTATCGTAAGGATTAAATAAAACAATGTATATAGAAAGAATGTTATAGTGATGGTTCAGTAAATGTCAAGTATAGTAACAATGCACCGAAACTGAACATATGATTGTAAGCAACACATTTTAGTTTGAACACGAATCAAGTTTGATCATTCACTCTTATTCTGGAGATAGGAAAAGAATATTTCAAAAATTTATTATTCTGTTCAACTAATTTGCACCTTAGTTTGTACCGTTTCTCTAAATAATAAATACATGCTAAGTGGAGAAAAATGAGAAAACGTGCAAACAAAAACACAAAAAAAGGCCTCCTTACAAGTATCACCTATATTTTTGCCCCACAGAAATAACCACTGAGAACATTTTGGTGACCCCTTTTCTCTTTCTGTCTGTCTTTGTGCCTCTTTCTGTTGTAGTCACTATCAACCAACCAAATTACCAGCAGAGAACAGACTACACACTCACATTGGGACAATTTGAGGAGAGTTTCATAAAGAGACTATTTACAAAGATGTAAACTGGTTGTAGGGAAACTAGAAGAGACAATGTAAACAGCAGGGAGCCTGTTAGTACCTAGAAACCTAAGGGGTAACGAGAGGGAGAGGTTCCTGGGACCTGGAGATATAGAAACTGTGTGAGGTGACTGTCTGGCCTTTTGGTGGAAAGACCCAACAGGCCCACAATGGCTTTCAGGAAGGGAGCTGGGGAAATAAACTCTTGCACCTCCCAGGCCTCCCCGCTACTCTCAAGCACCTGACAGTGCTCTTCCTGGACCAACCCAGCTGGAAGCCAGAGAGCAAGAGCCCAGGCTGTCACCGTCCACACAGTTCCGTCTCCTGGACGGATGCAGCACTAAAGCATGACTTTACAATCTGTTGAGAGAGTAAGGACATTTCTGAGAGTGAGAAGGGGTGAATTACTCAGAATGCCAATAATGCCAGGGCAAGAAGCAGAAACTGGGACTGTTCGAGGCAAACCAGGCTATATCGTCTTCCTATGGAGTAAAGTTGAGAATAAATCTGGAGGGGAAGTGGGAGATATGATGCTTTCTCTCATCCACACACATTCCTGTATAATTTTGTCTTGGTACACAAATTTTAAATTCTCTTTTAAATTTAGATGTCTATTGTGAATCCTTTTCTATATGATGCATATTTTTCTAAAACATAATTTTAATTGCCTAGTATTATGGTTGTACCAAAATTGACCTCATCTTTGGATATTTAGGCAATTTCTGATTTTTCCATTATAATGCTATGTTGAACATCATTGAACATAAATCATTGCATATCTGAAATTATTTAATAAACATTACTTGAGTGACTACTATGTGCTACACACTGAAGATGCAAAGATGAGTACAGTGTAGTTCCTGCCGGTTATAGTCTAGTGGTGGAGACAACTTCCCACAGCAGCCTCACCAGAAAAAATATGGGACTTCATACACTCAGAAAAGGTGCCATCCTCTGCCAGGTGGGGAGGAGGAACAGGTCATGATACTGGGCCCAGCTGTGGTCTTTGCCTCTGCTAGCATTTGTTGTCATCTCTGGGCTCCCAGGTGCCTCTAGATTCTGTTCTGTGGGGGTCATTCTTCCTGCCCATAGCTCCTTTGTCCATCCAGCAGTCAACAGGCTACAGTAGAGGGGGGCGAGTGGTGTGTTCCTCCTGTCCAGTTACCTTCCCTCATCAGGGAGCTGAGTGGACAGGCTTGGCTATCCTGGTCTCTTCTGGTCCAGGCTAAGGGCAGAGGTGTTATTTCCAGTAGATAGTGTTTGGAATCAAAGACCCAGGACAAAATACTGCCTTAGAAAGCACTGTTGGTTGAAGCCAGATATGCCACGGAGTCTGGGTGTGAATTACAGAGTGGTAGACCAAGAGCCTAGGGAGCCAGCTGGACACATTAGAGGAAGAGCATATAGACAAAGTGAGTAGCATCATTGTCTTGGCAAATATGAGAGACATTGGGTCAGGGCTTATTGTCAGGTTGTTTGTGTATGGGGTAGGCTGAATTCAACTTGAAGATCCCTAGAGAGGGACCGGGAGGGGTGATGCCAGACTCTATACACCCAAGTATTGTCTCTCCCAGAGCCGCCTGACAAGAAAATCTTTGTCATCGTAGACTGATTTGCTTTTGTTTCTTGCCTCCCTTCTGACTTCTCGCCTTTGCTTCCTCATTGGTTCCCTCTGATTTTCCTCTAACCTGCTGCCCCTCACACCTCGCAGCCTGGGTACCTGCTCTGTCTTCAGCCTGGATTGTTCTTCCTCCAGATCCTTGCGTAGCTGGCTCCTCACCCTGCAGGTGCAACTCAAATCCCATTTCTAAGAGACGTCTTTTCTTTTGCATCTCAATTCAGTTTAGCCCCGCCTAGATACTCTATGTCAGGACCTTGTGTCATTTTCCAAGTAGAATCTGTCACCTCCTGAAATTCCCTTGATTACCTGGTGACCTGTTTACCTAGCATCTCTGTGATGTGTTACCTCGGCCCTCCCAGGGCTCTCCTGTCTTACTCTGGCTCTCACTCATACATGGAAGGGCGCCTGGTGTGTAGATCATGTGGGTATCCATCTCTGGATGAATGAATATGGGGTGGGTTTGCCATTGAGGCCCTTGCTCTGAGAGCTAGTTATTTTGTTTCCACTCTTAGCAATATATAGGTCTTCTAGGGAAGGATTTCTTAATTAGGTTAGCATGTCTTTTAGAGGTGTAAGCGTAACAGAAAATTTCCTTTGAATGGTTCAATTCATTCCCATAGGAAAGCTGATAAATAGAAAACTGTCTTCTTTGCTTAAAGATATTGATTCATTACCTTTCCATATATGAAATAATGACACTAATTCAGGAACCAGGATGACTTCTCCCAGATACGTTATTTGCCTTGAAACAGCAACTTGGGTTAATCCACTATGGGTATAATTTCAAATATCGATTTTTTAATTTATGAGCACATTTTCAATTTCAAACATTTAGGGTTTCCAGCCTCTTTCTGTCCTTCCTATGCCATAGCAAGTGGATCAAGACAAGAAGCCAGAATAAAGATAATTTTAAAACATCCTGGGCTGATTTTTAAATGGTTGATTTTTCTTAGTCCAAAAATAATGTGAAATGTTATTCCGAAAGCAGAAGTCACTCAGAGCACATGTCATAATCTTAGTCACTTGCCCATTTATTTAACAATTCTATACAGATGTTTATACTGACAGATAGATAAATGCTGGACAGCATGTATCTAATTAGCAAATATAAAAAATTAGAGAATTTTAATAAAAATATAACTCCTAGAGCAATTTTACAGAAACATGAAATGCAATGGACTTTTCCCTTGTCTCCTTGTCTTATTTCAGCTAGAGTTTGGTTGTTTAAAGGCAATGATTAGTTGTGTGCTTTCCTTAATTCTTGTTAACTAATTGAATCTCAATAAAATTTAATACAATATATAAATACAGGATGAATACTTTTAGCCAGGCACATTTATAGGTAAGGCCGTCTTCAGTTTTGAGAGGACAGGTGCCTTTGATGCTTTTGATGCTTTTATAAAGGGAGCTGGAATGTTCTGCTCTAGGGCATTCATCCTCCATCTCACCGTGGGCCCTTGCAACGTTCTCGAATGCCACTGCGCATCTGGATGGTGGTGGGCAAAGAGTGATGACATATCTCGGACTCTTTTCTATCTTTTCCCTTTATGCACCTTTTTCTTTTTTTAAAAATCATGCAGATGTAACTGTAAAATCTTTATTCTAACGAGAGAGCCGAGAGCTTGGGAGAACCCACCTGGAAAATCCTCTTATTTTTAATATCTTTCCTGCTTTCTTTATAGAAAGTTCGTCAAGCTTATAGGATAGGGAGAACTTAAATGGAAGTAACAGAGAAGTAAAAATGGAGAAAATAGGCCAGCAAGAAATCATAATAAAAATACCAATTGAGATGGAAGATGGAGTCAGGAATCTAATAATAGTTTGCATCTCTCTGTTGGAAAATGTTTGTTAGTCTGTTTGGAAGGATCTGTGATCCACCTTTATAAATAACCCTATGGTGAGATTTTCTTATTTTAGGTGTTTGGAACTTTTGCCTTGATAATCACAGGATAGACTTTTCATTCTGAATAACAAGGGATGACTGAGAAAACCTGTAGGAAAGTTATTGGTATTCATAATCTACAGAATAGGGAAAGCTGGTATTTCATGGTATTCTTTTTTTTTTCTTTTTCTTTTTTTTCTTAACCGTAGAAGGGCATTACTTCTTTTCTTCTGAATTTGAACTATAGGAAATCTGAGTTATTATCTCCTAGCTAACTTTAGGCAAGTACTTAAGAAGTAACTTAAAGAAAGATATAACTTAAACCTTGGTCTGCTGGATTTAAGGCACCTGGAAAGGATTTTAAGTTGTTCATTATTTCTTCCTTAGCATAGTTGATAAGAGCACTGGGTTTGGTGTCGGAATGTCTGGGTGTGAATCTTGCTTTATCACTTCTGAGCTCATGCCATGAGGAAGCCATATGACTTCTTTGACCTGTCTTCTCATCTGTAAAAGGGTGATAATAAACTCTACCTCAAAGGTTACTATAAAAATTCAATTAGCTATACTTTGCTTAGAATATTTTGCAATTAGTAAGCACTTAATCAATGCTAGATGATAAATTTCAGTTTCATTATTACTATTTCCTATTAAAAAAAATTTTTTTCAGACCCTCTGCCAGAAGAAGGGAATAAAACATGAGTATAATGATAATCCCCCCAACTGGTCTCTACTTTCTGGGAGTTCAGTGTAGAATGGGGGTTTTCAAATGGGATTTCATGGATGTATGTCAGGAAGTCCGTAAATTCTATGTAGAATTTTGGGGGAGAAAAATTTTCCTCCAATTCTATGCAAAAATTTGGATGAGTATTTTCTTTTTTCTCAGGAGAGGATTTCCAGGTTTATCAAATGCCAAACAAAGGAAGGATCATTGGTCTGTAAAGATGACTTCATTATTGATTAGAGGGGCCTGCAAACCTCCTCCCAGACCAAGATGGAGGCAGCAGCTGTTGGGCTTCAGGGCATCATGGAAAATTAGGGATTCTTTGGAGCCCAAGTACTGTTTTATCACAAAATCTTTTCATTTCTTCAGTTTCTTGAGAAAATTCCCATCATATTTTTAACTACATATGCATGCACACACATACTTGTATCTATGACAATGAAAGAGGAACTGATACTGAAAAATTCAGCAGAAGTATTTTCATTTTAATAAGAAAGAGTTTTTCTGAATCTTCTGCGGAACATCATCTAATGCCTTCCCTACCCTGTGCATGATCTGATGACTTGCTGTAATCCCTCTAGCAAGTTGTGAGTTCCCAAAGGACAAGAATGGAAGAGTAACATCATGTGAACCCCAGTACCTAGCAGAGGGCCACACACAGTAAACGGTCAATTAAAGTTTTGGCTCCTAAGTGAACTATATTAAGTATACAGATACAGATATTCATTTCTTGTGAAAGAAGCAGGATTAAATCTCTAAAATATTTTGCTCTCTGTGTTGCTAGAACCAAACCCACTGAGACAAATTTAGTTTGAAAAGACTCGTTAGTAGGTAATGATTTTGACCATTTTTTTTTTTAAATTCTCCAGTCACCATTTGACTATATAGAATGAGAGAGTGACAGACGGAAGGCAGAAGACTGGCCCAGTATGTGAAAGGAAAAGGAAAGGTCTCAATGCCACATGAGAAAAGAGGAGTAGTCAGAGGAGAGGGAGGGAGTAAGAGAGGATGAGCTGCCATCTGAGGAGCTGTGTCACTGTCCTCAGCTGCCTGTCATTGAGAGAAGTTTGCAACTTACAGGATTCTTGTGGTTGCAGTCTGTGCATGGCACTGGCCTTCCAGTGAAGCATCCATTGATGGAACTGATTAATTTTGCATTTTATGTATCTATTTCCAAAGTACAGTCATAATCATAGAACATGTCCTGGATAACCTCACAGTGGTCACCACCTGCCCTAAGGCTTCAACTTCCCAAGGAAGTTTTAGATATCCCAGGACAGTATTTTTGTTTTGTTTTAAACAAAATTTACTTTTCTTTAAAATGCAATACAAAAGGCGGTGGTAGGAAATCAACAACTGGAAGCTTCCTACAACCCTGAACTGGGGATTGGGGATGATGGGAGGCCCTCTGTGAGGTGCTCAGGTACAGAGGAGGAGAGCCAGCTTCTCCCCACTGGATGTGTTAGGTATCATCTGTCAGTGCTGTGGCCGCAAGATACTTGCCACTGCGGCTGAACACATTAGAACTCCAGGCTGAACTACCTGATTTAAAAGATCTAGACTCTTGGGAACCAATATTCTCTTTGATCCTACTTAACGTAAAGACTACAATATGGTGGTTGGAAGTTCCCTCAAGTCTGATGGTCTGGCATCTTCATTCTCACTTCTTTAATTCAGGTCACTACTATTTCTTGCCTGGTTTAGGCTTCAAATTGGTCTTCCTCTCCAGCCACAAGTGATCTGCTGTCTCTTTACATTCTCGCCTACTACCGCACTGGCAAATTCCAGAGCTATGCCAAACTACCTTTAGTTCCCTTGATCTCTCTGTCCTCAGGACCTGTAGGCATGCTGTTCTCTCTGCCTGAAAACCTTTTCATCTCCCTCCTTTCTTCTCCATCTTACAGCCCACTGCATGTCTCCTTTTACTTGCATATGAACTCATCACTAAGTTCTTGCTTCTCCAGGAAGCTGTCCCTCAAACACTATCTCACCCCATGCCTGGGTTTGGTGCTCCTCCTTGGTATTGCCACAGCACCATGAGCCATCCTCAACATAGCCCTTATATCTGCATCTTCTAGTTGTCTGCTCACCATACGATAGATTCACGAGGCAGTGAAGTGTGGGTCTTGCTAATCAGTACATCCCAAGTCCAGTAAGATCTCAATAATTATTCCAGGAATAAATAAATGAATGGGGGAACAGGTGACTGTGTCAAAGTTCAAGAATGTGTTTGTTATAATTATCTTTAGCAACGTTTATTTTTGTGGATCAAAACTCACATGACTCCTAAAGACATTTCTCTTTATATTTAAAGATGAGATGAGAGAGATGAGCTCAAAGTGCTGTGTAAATATGGTAATTCTATAACCCAGTTTTCCTAGAATAATTCTTAGTAACACTCCCTTTTATTTTCAAAAGTTTCCTTATTTTTACAGTGAATTATGTGGTCAACTCTATCTTTAAATACTTTGGGAATAAAGAGGAGAGGAAGAAGAATTACACATACACAAAGAACATTTGGAAGATTTTCTGTATTGCTGAAAATAGAACATGCAAAGAAAGCCGATGACACACCCCAATCCCACTTTGTCAAGGATAACATTTAAATTTGCTCAGAGCTTTGCACAATCATAACTGATGATGAAAGAGAAGGAAGTGATTTTATTAGAGTTTCTTAAGACGTTACTCTCAGTCTTTATCAGTTACTCAAAGATAAACATTTATGAATTCTTTTTATTTGGGGAAGTAAGATTATTTTCAGTTAACAGCTAGAGACTAATGTTTCCCAGAGTTCTTTTCAAAAGCCTAGAAAGTGAATCTTGTTATTTTAGATTGTCTTTTATTTCTCATCCTTTCTTTTGATTGCAGCTGATTGTTAACTTAAAAAATAAATTGATACAACATAATGCCTGTGTAATAACTAAGTGGTTTCTTTGAGAATGTCCCTTTAAAACACAATTCTTAGAACTCCACACTCCTTCCCCAAAACTGTTTGAATTCAGTGAACAGTGGAAATGCAAGATGATTAAGTCAAGAACCAAGACCATTGACTTTTTGGAAACATGAAAAGTTTCATTTCTATAAGGTCTGTTAACCCATTATGTTCATTTCTTATATCTTTAATTGAAATTTAGTCCATTTGAAGAGCTCTTCTATCTTTATAATGTGGCTAAAATGTACTATGAATTAGAAACTTTTATCATAGAGGAAGTTAATTATACTATGAATACCTCAAATTGAGTAAGATTATCCCAAGAGGAATTAAAGATTGTGTTTTATCTTGCTTGAGTGACACGCTAGTCATGAAATTGCCATCCAGATCTTGACATATGAGGCATGAATGCCATTTGGTCACCTCCTCCCTGGACCAACAGTGTGGCCCTCCCATTTCTCTCTCTCTCACTCACTGCCTCTTCTTAACCAACAGTTGAGCCATAGTATAAACAATCTAGTCCTCAAGCCTACTGGCTGCTCTCTCTGCTAGCCTGACTTGTGTTCTCCTATTTTTTTTTAAGATTTTACTTTTTCCTTTTTCTCTCCAAAGTCCCCCGGTACATAGTTGTATATTCTTCGTTGTGGGTCCTTCTAGTTGTGGCATGTGGGACGCTACCTCAGCGTGGTTTGATGAGCAGTGCCATGTCTGCGCCCAGGATTTGAACCAACGAAACACTGGGCTGCCTGCAGCGGAGCGCACTAACCCAACCACTCGGCCGTGGGGCCAGCCCCTTGTGTTCTCCTATTGCCCTGCATTTGAAGAGGAATACATGTCACCTCTGATTTTATGCATTGATTTCTCTGAGACCAAACCCACACTTTCCTCTGTGATCTCCATAGTATTAGGCTTCCTTAGCTCCTCTCATTGTTCTGTAGGTAGAACTTGATTCACCCAGTTCTTGAGCAGGTTAGAATCAGGGTCAACAGTATATTAGCAGGCTGTTGTACCCCTGTAAGCCTGGTATCCGTTAAGCCAGAGTGAAGCCGAGTCACCCATGAATTCACAAACTTTGATCATCCCCAAATCTTATTGTATTTGTTCAGACTAGAAGTCTTGCTATGTTTTCTGATGAGCATTCTATTTCCTTGACTGAGATTTGAAGCTGAACGGTAGTTTGCTGGGCTGAGGCTCTGATACTCTGCTTAGCTCATGCAACCTTCTCCCCAGGGACCCTTAAAATCCTGATCCTTGGTTGGCATCCTGCCCCATGTGACAAGCATCAGTTGACCATGATACACTGCTGAGCAGTGCCACCACTTTGGAACTCCTCTTCCTATGCTTCACTAACAATTGACAATCTTTTTTTTTTTTTTTTTGAGGAAGATTAGCCCTGAGCTAACTACTGCCAATCCTCCTCTTTTTGCTGAGGAAGCCTGGCCCTGAGCTAACATCCGTGCCCATCTTCCTCTACTTTCTATGTAGGACACCTACCACAGCATGGCGTGCTAAGTGGTGCCATGTCCGCACCCGGGATTCGAACTGGTGAACCCCGGACTGCCGAAGCAGAACGTGCGCACTTAACCTCTGTGCCACTGGGCCAGCCCCTGACAATCTTTTGGGTAAATGTTTGGTTGATCTCAATCAAACTTCGTTTTGTCATGCTCGTGAGACCTCTTCTTGAGGGGTGGTTCTACACCCAGTTCAGTTTTAATAAGATAGACCCTACTTTCTCATCCCCTCTGGCTTGCTGCTGGTGCTCTGCGATGTCCTTCTTCCAAGGCCTCTTAGGGTAGGACTCCAATAAAGTTATACAATAGGTTCAGTTCAATACATACTCATTGATTACTTCCTATGTTTGAGTATATTGAGAGGAAGGAAATGAGGTTGATGAAATGGCAGTCTCAGCCCTCCAAGAATTTGTGGCATGTGTGCAAGACAGACACCTTAAGAGGTAATTTTAATGTATTGCAAATGAAAAAGAGATTTGCCTATCAGCTTGCTAACTGCAGTGTAAGCACTTGAGTAATGCTTATTAAATTGCACTCTGACATGGATAGGCTTTGTTCCCTCTCTAAGCATCACTCCCAATTCCCTCTCCACATCATATCCTTTTCCTAATTAGTATTTACTATGTTCTTCTTTAGTTGGCAGAAAACCACCCCTCTGATTTCTATGTTTTTGCAACAATCATATCTGGGTAATGTAAGAATCTTTTTGAGAGAGACGATTTCCTTTTTCTTCCATAAAATCTTGCAATATCTAATTGGTGGAAAATGACCAAATAAGTTACTGTTTAGCAAGGGTTGTTCTGTTGGATGGCATAAGATTTGTGTATTTTTTGATCAGCAGAGAGTTTAAATTAGGTGACATGCACTATTATTAACATTTATCAAGTGCCCACAGAGTGTTAAGAATGCCTCAGAAAAAAATACAAAGGGAGTGTTCTATCCTGTCATATTTACATTGAGATAAAAACTATATGTAACGATTCTCAAATTTTAGACCATAAGCTCTTTCTTCCCTCATTATATTTCGTAGACTGATTTTCTTCATACTCTATAGCCATTCATGATATCAGTCTCTTAGCGTTATAGCTTCCTCAAGGAAGGGTTGTATCTCTAGTGCCAAATATGATCAAGAAATTTTGTATAAATTTATGTTACCCAGAATCAGTATTTTCCTATTTTTCGAAAGTACTTTTATTTTTATTATCTTTTCTCAGCAACATTTCTACATAATTATGTAGCTCTTACTATATGCTGGGCAGTATTCTAAGAGCTCTGAAACTCATTTAATCCTCACAACAAGCCCATGAGGGATGAAATCCCCAATTTATAAGCCAGAAGAGTGAGGCACTGAGGTTGAGTTGTATGGAGAGTGCTGGAGCCAGGCTCCATTTCTAGCTGGTGGAGCTGTGGAGTCCACGTTCTCAACTACAACACCAAACTGCCTCTCCAAAGGTGGCTTTAGACAATTTAATGCTCATTAGCACCTGCAGGAAAGGGTGGTGTAAGAGACACTTATTGCAATGTAATCTTAGTCTACAGCCTCATTTCTGTTTACTCCTCATAACTCCTAATGAAGGGACGAGCTTCTCCTTGATGTTATTTCTGTGTGGCCGTGGCCCCATTGACCACAGCTGAATAGACCAGTGTTGAACACATGACTCCACCTGGGCCAATTAAGTTCTCCCTCATTGGAATTTGGAATCAGAACACCATCAGCACTAGAGACTGAAATTGTGTAGAGTCAAGGCTTGCATAGCCATTTCCTACAGAGCATGGTCATGTGTTTTTGGTATATCAAGTGCACTACTGCAGAGAAAAACAAAGACTTCATGGCCTCAGAGAGATGGAGAGAATGACTCTGCATTTCTGTTTTCCAGTACCCAACTTGAGTTCATTGTAAGATCCACCTGCTCTTCCAGCTGTGGCTCCATTGGATACTACTGCGTTGGGATTTCCATTCATTATAACCGAAGTTGTCAAGTTGTGGGCAGCTATAAGTCACACTGGTCATCTTGGTACTTGTTGGCAGAGCCAGATTTTTTGCTGATAAATAATTGAAAGTGAAGTCTATTGGGTATAATTCAAAAGATAGATAACTTTAGGAGGTTTCAAGGAAAGGAGAGAGGGGCTCAGCCAAAGATGATCATGAATAAATTCACATTTCTACCAATTCCTGGCCTTGACTTTGCTTTTGAAACGGCAGTTCTTTAATGTAGAAGGTAACCAAAGTTCAGGATTGGCATAACCTGCACCTGCTAATAAACCATCTTATTTCTCCTTCTTAGTCTTGCATTTAATCCAGAGACAGATTTATAATCTTCCATGCTAATTCACAGGTGGGAAATTCAAATAACCTAATAATTAGTTGTGGTCATTGCTGAACGATTTCTAACCAGGTTGTTCTGGAGTCTCTATGGAGAAGCAGCTTCCAAACAGACAAATTTCTTACTTTCTTTGAAAATAAAATCAAGATTGAAGAGGTTCCTTAACTGAGGTCCAGATAAGGTCCTCTGATGCTCTGGCTTCATAATTAAAGTTTCAACTCAGGAAAATCTCTTCTTGTAGCATTTATCGTAGCATCAAAGAAACCTTCAAAAGCTAATGCCCATAAGGGTAAAACCATAAGGAAAAAACTGTAGACTTTTTAAAGTAAGCGTTATGTTCTATTGTAGCACCACAGCACTTGGAAAGGGCCTTAGAGACAAACAGGACTCAATGTCTTTATTCTTGGAACTGAGGAAATTGGAAAACCTAGACAGAGAATTTCAATGTTTTTTTAGTATTATTTTTAAAATATTCACTACCCATAAAAAAATCCTAAGACAATGCATTAGATTATCAGAGTCAATATTTTTAGGCCTCTAGAAAACAAGTGAGGTGTCTTTTGTATAGATTTAAGGTCTGTGATAACAGGGACATAAATTTGAAAATGAATATGCATTTGTTTCTTTAAAGTTGAAGTTCCTCATAAAATAAAGTGAAGACAAGTTTTATTTTTCTATGAAAAAGTATAAAAGTCTCAGATATGGGAACCAAAACAAAAGTCAAGCAATGAAAACTATTTTGTAATGTAAGAATATATTTGACATTCTATAGTTTTCCATAATGTCGTACATTACTTAGAGGCTATAAGCCTGATTTGCTTTTGTTTTTGTCTCTAGCTAATATCAATCCACATTTTAACAGAATGCTCTCTTTGCAAAATCATCTTGTGGCACTACTTTCAACATCAGCGTCTATCACAAAATACATTTCAACTGTTTTGCAAACAAACTTTCTTCCAATTAATAATTAAACAGAGGAACAGCTTGCAGTATATGCTTGGAACTAACTTTACTATATATAGTTGGAAATGACAAGCACACATGAAGATGTGACTGAAGCCGGGTAACATTTAAATATTCAGTTTTTCCTCTGTTACCTTGACTCGAGTAAAGTTGGTTCCCAAGGTAAAAACTAAGTGGTCTGCCGGCATATGGTATAACCTCCATTTGAGTGCTAAAAGCTGGATACTGTTTTTGTGAAACAGATGTTGTTGAGTGCAGCAATGCACAACTGACTCTAGCTAACAGCTGGGAATCCTTCGTGACCCATATAGCGAGAAATAAACATGGTCCTATGCTTGGCAAAAGTGTAAGAAAGCAAATTTCCATTTGTTAAGAGCTTATCAAAATGAAGAATAAATGTTTTTAGCCATAAACTGATTTTATTCACCAGAGTAATCTTTCCAGCAGCTTATGTGATGGCCTCATAATATTACAGGCACCCTTTGCCAGATGAAGGCTGCAGTTGCACTGACATATAGTACAGATGGAAAATAAACATCTGCCTCAATCAGGAGAGAAGACCAAGGACAAGGTTGACGAATATTATCTGGCATGACTATCTTTGCAGGGAAGCATATAAATGCTACAGGACCAAAACCACTGGCATCGTCTGGTGTTGTCCTTATGTGGTTACTGACCATGAAGAGAGATGATTAGTATGCACTCTCCAAGGAGGAGTGGTGCAGATGCTCAGGATGATATGATTCCAACTCTCTAGGATCTGCCTCGCTGTAGCCACACCATGCGAGTCACAGAGTGATTCCATTTTTATTTTTTTTTTCATGGTTCGGCTGCATTTATTGTCTGCAAAGTTTCCCTTCTTGTTGTTGAATGCCACAAAAGAGGGGAGGAGGGAAAAAGAAGAACAGCTAATTTGGAAAAGATAAAAACGTCTTCTTTTATAGTCATAGGAAAATGTCAACAAAGCTGCCCAATCCAAGTTCAAATCAAATGCTTTTCTTCAGATGAGGACTAAACCCCAACGTTTGATTGTATAACACTCTGTTTGGTTACATGGTCCAACTTCACCTTTGGCAAAATCCAAGTGGGATAACATATGTTCTGTGAGAGAGGCACACACACACACGCACACGCACACGCACACGTGAATACGCACACGTCCTGCAGTCCTAGCACTGAGTTCTTTTGTCCTCATTGCAACCAAATGATTCATGTGGCACAAATAATATGACAGATGTAGCTTTAAAAATTCAGTTTTACTGCGAGTGTCTTTTTGACTGAACCTTCTTTCATTTTCTGGTATCTCTTGTGACCATATGGAGTTTAGATGGCAGTGAATTCCCTTCCACTAACTCAAATCCCTTTCTGCACCTGGGCACAATTTTGGATAAGGAGGTGAAGAAAAAGAAAAAGTGTCAGACTGCATATACAGGATTATATTATGAGAAAAGAGTACTTTTACCTTTTTGTGGAAAGACAATTTCAGTACTATGGTTTTCTTAGAGTTTTATTTTTTAAAGTGACGTGGCAAAGAATTCTACATATGGATTTTTTATTCTTTCTTTCCCTTGAATAATAAAGAAAAAGAGAGTTGCATTGATTCTGATAGTCAAGTGGAAGCAGATGTGATCTTGACTCTTTCAACTTCAGATTCTTGAATGAGTTGAAATCTCAGACTTTATTACTAATAACAGTAAACATTTATTATTTACTATGTAGCAGGTGCTGCATTTTGCTCTTTATAAAGACTAACACATTTAATCCTCACAAAAATCCTATTAATTAGACACTGTTATTATTATCCCTATTTTATAGAGAAAGAAATTGAGACAGAGAAGTTAAGTAATTTGTCTAAAGTCACACAGCTCATAGTAGTGGAACCAGCATTTGAATTGAAGGATCTGGCTCAAACATCCAAGCTCTTGACCATGATCCTACTAGTGGTCTAATAAGTTAAAGGTCACTGGAGCAAATATCAAGGCGTGATGATTTCATCTATACGAACTCTATTTGGTATTTTAAAAAATGTTTCATTTAATTATTTTTGCTACGTTAGATTTATTTATCCACAAAAGCAATTTATGATCATTACAAAGTCAATACAGAAATTTATATAAAAATAATAATCGTCTCATCTTCTTTCAACCCTCCAGAAATGATAAATGTTTTCAGGTATGTATTTCATACCTTTTTTCTATGGTAATAATTTCTTTCTCTGTCTCTTTTTTTTTCTCTTCTGTTCTTTCATTTTTAACCCTCAAAGGGAATCATACTGTACATATTATTCTGCAACTTAAAAACACAATTTTCCATAGTGTGTATATATAGTATATACATAGTGTATATGTGTGTATATATTTGTGTGTGTATGTGTATGTGTATATATATATAGATAGATAGATAGATATATACGATCAATACTGTATATTTATTTAACTATTCACTTAACCATTTAAACTATTAACCATTCCCCTAATGGTTGTCATTTAGTCCTTTGTTTTTTTTTTTAATGCATTTAATTTGGTGATTTTTCCTAATCCAAACAATGATGTAATAAACATTCTTATACTTACATCTCCATGTGTTGCTAGTTAATATCTGTATTAAAGATTCTCCGAAATGGGAATGGTAGTCAAGGTCTGTGTGAATTTTTTTATTAGGTGAATTAAAAAATTTTTTCAAGTGCAAAAAGCTTTTGCCTATAGGTATACCCTTATTTATAATGATTTCCACAGTTTCTTTTTTCAGTCAGCTTTATGAAGTTATAATTTACATGTAGTAAAATTCACTTGTTAAAGCCTACAGTTCTATGAGCTTTGATACATGCATATAGTTGTGCAGTCACCACCACAATCAAGTTACAGAACTGTTCCACCAACCCCAAACTTCCCTCCTGCCCCTCTGAGGTCAACCCTCCTCCTTCCCCCAGACATCTGTTCCTATGGTTTTGCCATTTCCAGAATATCACATAAATGGAGTCAAATGGTACGTAGCTTTTGGACTTAGCATCATACATTTGAAACTCATCCCCTCGTTGCTAGTCTCAGTAGTTTGTTCCTTTCTATTGCTGAGTAATATGCAATTATAGAGCTGTACCACAGTTTATCTATTCACCAGCCCAAGAGCATCTGAGTTGTCCTTAGATTTAGTGTTTATGAATAAAGCTGCTGTATTTGCCCAAAGGTTTTTGCATGAGCGTTGTTTTCATTTCTCTTGGGAAAACATATAGGAATGGAATTTCCTGATCATATGATAAGCGTTTGTTTAACTTTATGAAAAAATGTCAAACTTTCTTCCAAAGTGGCCTTACCATTTTGCATTCCCAACAGCAGCGAGTGAGAGTTCTAGTGCTCTGTGTTCTCATCAGAACTTGATATTGTCAGTTGTTGTTGTTGTTTGTTTTTTAAGTTTTAGTCGTTCTCACAGGTATGTAGTGGAATCTCATTGTGATTTTAATGTGCATTTTCCTAATAACTAATGATGTTAAATATCTTTCATATTTATTTTTACCTGTTGTATCTTTTCATTGGTAATGTATCTGTTCAAATCTTTCATCGTTTTTTAAATTGGATTATTTGTTTTCTTATTTTTGGTGTTCAAGCATTTTTTTAAAATATATTCTGGACACCAGTCCTTAATCAGATAATGTGATTCATAAATATATTTTTCTCATCTGTGACGTCCCTTTTCATTCTTTCAAAGAATTGAAGTTGTTAATTTTGATAAAATCGAATTTATCAGTTTTTCTTTTTTGGGTTGTGATTTTAGTGATTTATCTAAGAAATATTTCCTAAATCAAAGACTTTTTTCTAAAATGTTTATAAGTTTAGATCTAGTTTAGTTTAGATATAGTTTAAATTAGATCTATATTTGGATCTGTGACTCATTTCGAGTTAATTTTTGTTTATGCTTTTTATATATCTATCAAAATCAATAGACTGTGACATGGTGAATTACATTGATTGATTTCTGAATGATGAACCAGCCTTGCATTCCTGAGATAAACTCCATTTGATTATGATGTATTATCCTTTCCTTATAGATTCAATAGAACAATATTGTGTTGAGAATTTTTGCATCAGTATTCACAAGGGATATTGGTCTATAGTTCTTTGTTGTTTTTCTCATAATTTCTTTATCTGGATTAGGTTATTAGGGTAACGCTGCCTTCATAAGACAAGCTGGATAATGTTCCTACCTCTTCTATTGTTTGAAAAAGTTTATAGAATATTGACATTATTTCTTCCACAAATGTTTCATAGAATTCATCACTGAAGTTATCTGGGACTGAAGTTTTCTTTGTTGGAAGATAAAGGAGTATTGAGGTTATCTATTTTTTCTTGAATGAACTTTAATAATTGTGTCTTTTAAGAAATTTGTGCATTTCATCTATATTGCTGAACTGATGGGCATAAGATTTTTTGTAATATTTTCTTATTATTCTTATAATGTCCGTAAGGTCTATAGGGATGTCTCTACTTTCATTCCCCACGCTGGTAATTTCTGTTTTCTCTCTTTTTATCTTGGCTGGTTTGGCTATATGTTTATCAATTTTGTTGATCTTTTCAAAGGACCAGTTTTTGGTTACATTATTTTTTTCTATTTATCTTCTAGTATCAGTCTTACTTATTTCTGTTTTTATCTTTATTTTTCCTTTATTCTAATTGTTTTGGGTTAATTTGCCCTTTTCCTGGTTTCTCAAGGTGGAAGCTCAGAAATTGATTTGAAAACTTTCTTGGCAGTCCTTACTCAGCATCTCCATGTGTGTGGAAGTCTGTTGCAGAAAATATGAGAAGATATGGCTAGAAGACATGACCAATTATAGATTTTATAGTAAACACACATATTCAAATTCCAAAGCTTAAATTAAATCACCAAATACTAATTTCTTAATTTTTAATATTAATTTTTAGAGAGTTGGTATATGTTATTGAGCATTTAATATGACTAAGCTAGGTGGTCTACATAGGAGATAGTAACCAGTGTGTATAATTATGTGAAGAAATGGGGCAGAACAAATTCACCACCTTATTACATAATGGTTTTGACTAGGTTACAACTCCACAAAATACTCATTTATACTGAATACTTCCATATTCCACAAAATGTTTGAGGAGGGGGTTAAAACACTAAACTAGTGAGACCAGAGGCCTGGAAATAGACTAGAATAGAACAAAACGGTATTAGTATGTTAAAGGTGGAAGGGACAGTAAAATTATCTAGTTCAACTTGTTTGTTCTATTTACAGGAAAATTGAGGACAAGGAAGGATAACTAACTTGGCCATCATAACCTAGATGACAAGGGCAGAGTTCAGCCCCCTGAAAACCTATTTTGTTACCAAATTCTTGGCCATCCGAAGGCAAGGACCATGTCTCTGTTTCTTCAGATTCCTCATAGTGAAGAACACGATGTGTGTTTTTTTGCAAATAATGAGAAATGTTTAAAGTATAAAAACAAAAAGCATAAGAGAGAGAATTTATTTTGTTTCTTGGAAAAATGGTCTTCCTACTTGTGTTTGTGGTGAATCAGTAAAACAGAACATCTGAGAAAAATTCCCTAGTCCCTCTCACCGTTCTTCCTTAGAGGAAGAAGGACGCTTCCTCTCTTCTCTATTTTTCTCCCATCCGGCTTAGATAGGTTTTCTTCAGTCTGGAGTGGTCTTTCCTGGGCAGAACTGAGTGAAGCCAAGGCCTGTTTTGTTTTAGAGCTGTACTAGTCGGTGGCAATTAAATAGTGAAGCAAAAAGATCCTTACATGTGTAGTACAAACTTTGCACATAGACAAAGTGGAGTAATTACTTCTGAAAATTAGCAGACTCATTGTAGATGCCTCTTAGGCATCTCTTAGAATTCCACAAGTGTTAAATATTTATTATTATTAGTATGTCCCCTAATTTTGAGCCAACAGAAGAATTATTTCCAATTTGTGCTTATCATCGTAATATGTCAGCTGAAAATTATGTATGTTTTTCTTTAATGAGAAAACATTAGTGGTGCTTTAAAAACCAAAAAACAAACTCCTCATAATTTTCTTCTTTTCCTAGGATCTCTATGAGACAACCTACTTGGTAAAAAAACAACAAGCAGGCACACACACACACACACACACAATCAGCTTTCATTGCTATAGATCAAAGGCCTAGCTGTGCTCAGGGACTCAGATCTACTAAGCTGTTCTGTCTTTTGCCTTCCTTATCCAAGAATTTTGCTTCATTGACATACTCTCATAATCCTAAGATCCTTAAAAATCTTAAAAACCTTAAATACTTAAAAACTTTAAGAACCTTAAATCCTTAAAAATCTTAAAAAGAGGAAAATGTTTTACCTTTACCTTGATAGTTTGAGTCTCCATCGAGGTATAACATTCGACCACTAAAAGATAAGTCCACGTATCTGAGAGAATAAGCTCTAAGAAATTGTATGCACTTTGGGGAGGGGTAAAACATTCCACTTTTATTGGTCATTAACATGTTTATATGAATAATCAGTTTTCCTTCCTGTGTTATTAATATAGTTTGAGGGTAAGCCTCTTCTAAGCCCACTGGGGCTTCTTTGCTGGGAGGGAATGTGGAAAGATAGGACTCTGATTCAGAGTTATACTCACGAGGGTAGAATCCTGGGGAGCAGGGACCATGTGATGGCACTGGGCATCTCATGGGTGAGAAATGAGAAGTAAGTGTGAGGATCAAGAAGAAGGGCACCGTGACAAATTTTGCTTTAGTCACTATTTTCCGTAAGACTGACCCTGAAGATCTGGGTTGAAGTTTTCTTCAACAAAACATCTGAATTGAAGTTTTCTTGTAATAGGGTGGAGATGTGTCCTGCCGAATATTTAAAAATTTTACTTTCTTTGTGATTATTTTTAGTGACAAAGTTTGCATCTTTTAAAATCAGAATACATTACTTAAATGCCTGGCAATTAATTTAGAGTCCCCAGTCCTGTTGGTGGATGGGGAATGTTATTGAGACCTTTGCAAACAAAAAACAGCACTGTAACTTTTCAAGGGCAGAACAAGAAGATTCAAAAGAGCGTTTGTAATGACGTCCTGTTGAACTGACACGCTGGATTGAATCTGTAAACCACTCTCCCTGACATAGTATTCTCTGTAGCCCTATCGGGCTTCTTTCTTTCACACTAAGCCTCCTTAAAGAGCAGTCTGGACTCATTATTTTACTTCCCACTTTCCAGTGACTTCTGTCATTCATTGGAATATGTTGTATTTTTTTTTTTTTTTGTCTCCACCTCTCTACTGAAACTGCCCTAGCCAAGGAAGGACCTTCAAACTGCTAAATCCAATGAAGACCAGGACCCCCCTCGCTAGACCTTTCTGGCACATTGACCCTGTTGGCTAGCCAGGTTTTTTGTTTTTTTTTTAAAGATTTTATTTTTTCCCTTTTTCTCCCCAAAGCCCCACGGTACATAGTTGTATATTCTTTGTTGTAGGTCCTTCTAGTTGTGGCATGTGGGATGCTGCCTCAGCGTGGTCTGATGAGCAGTGCCATGTCCGCGCCCAGGATTCGAACCAACAAAACACTGGGCCGCCTGCAGCAGAGCGCACGAACTTAACCACTCGGCCACGGGGCCAGCCCCTGGCTAGCCAGGTTTTGGTGGACAGGGAGCATTCTCTATAGTCCTGGTTGAGCTTCCATCTTAGGCAGATATTTACCATGGGCAGGTGTACCTGGGTCTCAGGGTGAGGGCCTTCTCAGGATTCCACTCCTTCTCCAGTGAAGATCCTTTAACGATTTTTTCCTCCCTTTCCCCCAGGAGTAGAAGGGTTTTATTTTCTCTTCTCTTTTTCTGGGTTTCATGGGTCTTCACATGTGTCCTCATAATGACATGTGTTCTTCTCTCATTGGCTTAAGGCTTTTTCTTTTTTCTGTAGGGGAGAAGGGATGGAAGGATGAAGGCAGCTCTGAGCCTTTTCTACAGCACCTTCTGTTCCCCTCCTCTAACCTCCACACAAAAGGATTTCTCTGGCTTCTTTCTCTGTTCCCAATCTTTCAAGTACCTGGTGAGGTCCGTGAAGAACCTGCCAGTGAGTTTGTCTTTTCCCTGTGTCTGTGGTTCCCATGGATTCCATACCTTCATGCTCTCTCACACTCAACGTTTAGGGATTTGTTAAAAATTTTACTTAAGTTCTTTCTAGCTTCTAGGTCACCAGTGTTTCTTCTAGGTAAGCAGATCTTTCATCCCATATATTTTTGGAGGCATATTTTTCCTTAGACTTCAGACTAGTTCATTATCCTGTGATCTCAGCCCTCTGAAATGTTCAAAGAAAAAAATATATTTTTTAGATTATTGGCCTTTTTCTTGTTATAAAGACTTGAATAACATTCTTTCAGCTTTCTACTTCTAAAGTGGAAGCCAGAAGTCTTGCCTTCATTTTTGAAAGACATTTTTGATACATATAGAGTTCTAGGTTGACAGGTTTTTGGTCCTTCATACTTTAAAGAGGTTGATCCATTGTCTTCAGGACTGCATGGTTTCTGATGTGAATTCTGCTGTCATTATTTTGTCCCTTTGTAAATAATGTGTCTTTTTTTCTCTGGGGGTTTTTAAGATTTTCTCTTTATCACTGATCCTCTGCAATTTGATTATGATATATTTTAGTGTCGTTTTCTTCATCTTTATTTTCCTTGGACTTGCTTGAGTTTCTTGGATCTGTGAGTTTATAATTTTCATTAAATTTTGAAAATTGTCTTCCGTCATTTCTTTGGTTTTTTTCTGTCTCCTCTTCTCTTCTCATTTTTGGATTCAAATTTCATGTGTATTAACCACCTGGCATTTTTCACAGGTCTCTGATCAATTTTTGTTGTTGATTTTTTTCAGTCATATTTTTCTGAGTCTCATTTTGTGTGGTGTCCATTGCTGTGTCTTCTAATTCACTAATCATTTCTTCTGCAGTGTCCAGTCTGCTCTTAATCTGAATCCGTGAATTTTTAATTTCATATTATTTTATTTTTCACTCTAGAAGTCTGTTTTATATATTCCATTACTCTTCTTATCATATTCACGATTTCCTGTTTTTTTTAAATATGTGGCTTATATCTGAGATACTGGATTTAACACTGTCTGAGAGTGTTAAATAGTATCTGATAATTCTCCCAAGCTGCCATTTCTGCGTCTGTTTATAGTGATTGATTTATCTCCTGGTCTTGAGTTCTCTTTTCCTGCTTCTTGGAATGAATAGGCCTTCTTTTATTAGATAACAGGCATTGTGAATTTTATAATTTACATTTCTTAAAATATTGTTGAGTTTTGTTCTGGAACACAATTAAGTTACTTGGAATCAGTTGGTTTCTTTCACGGTTTGTTTCTAAGCTTTTATGTGGCATATTCAGAGCCCTGCTATAAGGCAATATCCTTCTAAACACTACTTGATTCTTCTTATATTTGAAGGTCTTTCCACTCTGGCTGTTCAGAACACAGATTCTTTCCAAATCCATGTTAACTCCAGATATTGTAGCACTTATTCTCTTTCTTCTTTATACTTCTTTCCCCAACCTCTGGTACTTTCCTCCCATGTATGTGCAGATCAGTCCTTGGTCAAACACTCAAGAAAAACTCTCTACAGATAGATCTCTTGGTGCTATCTCAGTGCACTTCCTTTCTCTGAGGTTCCCCCTCCTAACAAATTCTGTCCATCTTGGCCATCCTAAAATTATAACCCTGTCTCCTCTACTCAGCCAGACCTTGGGGCTTTGATTGGGTTTCCCTTAGCACTGAGCCCTGGAAGGTTTCTGTGGGCAGTCAGCTGGGACAACTGTAGGTCTTACCTCATTTGTTTTCTGAGGGATCACTGTTTTGAGCTGTCTGTTATCGATTGTCTGAAAATTGTTGTTTCATTTATTTTGTCTGCTTGTGTAGTTGTTTAAGGTATGAGGACAAATCCAGTCCCTGTTAGTACATCATGACCAGAAGTGAAAGTCTCCCAGAGACTGTTCCATGTTATACTGCAATTCAGAACCTTGGTTTAATCCAAACATCTGCCTTCTCTACTTCTATTTCTGAGATGCTGGGGTGATGCTGGGGGAAATCACATAAATGTGAGCAATGGCGACATTATATTTTTATGGTTCTCAATTTCAGCTGCCTTCTCAGCACCATTTCCCATTACAGCTATTTCAAATGCTTCCCAACCTCTTCAAGTCCCCAATTCCAACATCTATAATCTTTCTTTAAGCAAATTAACCTCTTTTATATGTTACAGAGGAGATTAAGTGTATCTTAATGGAAATTCCTCAAATCTCCCATCAATATACCTAAAAACACATCTATTTCTACTTCTATTTTTCTCTTCCAATCTTTTAGGGAGATGTGTTCTTGGCCTGTTCAAATCAAGTCTTTCCTCTGTACTCATTTCATATTTCCTTTACTCTTTTCTGTGACTTTGATCAAAGATTACTTCTTTTCTATGTTGCATTTTTCGTTTATTATATTTTGCTTCTTATTGTACCTTTATTATTTTGTTTTAGAACATGATTATTGCAAAAGATTAAAACTCTATAGAAGAGTAAAAGCCAATCCCCACAAATATAAAAAATTAATAATTTATTTTAAAAATCAGCTATTGACATTGTTTTCTATTTCTGTGTGTGGTCTCTTGAAGAACATCCGCCATTACCTGGTGAACGTGGCTGATAGAGACCACAGTGCAGGCAACTATTGTACTTTGAATAACACTCCGGTTCCTCAGTGCAGACCTCAGCCACGTGTTCTTTACTCAGAATCTTTCAATGACCCTCTCTTTTGCAGACCAAAAGCCAAAATTCTAAACATGACCTAGGAGAACTTACACAGACTGGCCCGTCCTATCTCTCATCTCCATCCCTTCTACCCCATTTCATCCTCGCCTCACTGGCCTCTTTATATCCCTTGTATAAGAAACACATTGTGGGTATTTGGCTCTGCTGTTCTCTCAGTCTGGAGTCTTCTTTCTCAAATATCCATGTGGCTTGTTTCCTCATTTGTTTCAGGTGCCTCCTCAGAATTCATCTTACCAGGCTTTCAGTGACTACTTTCCATAAAAGAGCAATGTTCCTATCCTGCCTCTGCACTCCTGGCAGTATTTCACTTTGTAGCTTTTCAAATTACCAATATAGTAATATGGTTATCTGTTTATCAAGTGTCTCTCTCCACTAGACTGCAAACTTCATAAAGGCAAGGATGTTTGTATTTTTGGTTCACTCTTGTATTAAAGGCACCTTGAACGGTAACTGCCATGGAGGAAACACTCAAAAAAGGCTTGGTGAATAAATGCTTTATATCCCTCTTCCATCTACATTCCATGGTTTTTGGAGCACAAACACTTGTGTGGTGAGGTCTCAAGTTGTTTCCATGGTCAGCTAAAAGCTCTGCTGGAACAATCCTCTTCCACAAATCCTGGGATTCTTGTTTCAGCCCTGCTTGTGAGCCTATATTCTCTATTTCCTTGAGACAATTTTACTTCAGGAGGTTTCCCTTACATGGGACTTAGTGAGGCAACTCTGATCCATTTCATTAGGTCTAGGTAACTTCAGATTTCAGGGAACAGATCTGAATCTTGTCAAACTGATGACCTAAAATATAACCATCTTTGTCTACCAGGAAAAACTAACCTTAATTGAAGTACAAAAAGGTCCATATTTGCCTAAGAGCCACTTAACCCTTCAAATAAAAGTATATTCCTTTAATTAAAAGAAAACCTATTATCTGCTACACATATACATATGTAATTTTTTAATTTATATAAGTGGGATTATAATTTATTTACTATTCTTCACTCAACCTGCTTTCCTTACTTAATCTATTATTATCATTTTCTCATGTCAGTACATAAATAGTTGATTTATTCTCTTTAATTTTTTCAAATCTGTCATTTTATTTTTAAACTCTCCCATTGATTTCAACTTATGACTCTTTTAACATCACTGTACATCCTTGTACATACACCTTTAAATTGTTATTTTCTGAAGAAATTATTATAAGTGGAATCTCTTGACCCAAATGTGTGAACATTTAAAATTTAGTTTTATTGCCAAATTATCTTCAGAAAACTGTGCCATTTTATACTCACACCAATAATGGAAATTACTTCATAGTTTCCCATATTCTCATCATCACTGAGCATCATTGTTTTTCAGTCTTTTTAGATCTAATGGGGAAGATAAGGTGTCTCATTGTTTTTATTTTGTACATCTTTGATTAGTACTAAGATTGAACGTGTTTCTTCTTTATATTATCTATTTATATTTTTTCTTCTAGGAATTTCATCTTCAGGATTCTTTCTCATTTTTCTGATAAGATGATTCACTTTTTAGTACATGATTACATTTTGTAGTATTTCATGTACACAGAATCAAGCCTGTTATTCAAATCATCTGTATGTTTATCTATGTGTTGATTTTTTGACCTACGAAATTCTAGAAGAGTTTTTAAAACTGTTCTACTACCACCATGACTTTGTTTAATTCTCCTTATATTTTTAACACCTTTTGCTTTATGTATTAAAATGCAATGTTTTTGCATATGCAAAAGTTAATGACTTTTGTATGCTTTTGATGGATCTTAATTCCTTGGCTGAGTAGTTTCTACGTAGTTGTTAAATATTTTTGTTCCAAAATGTGATATATCTTGCAGTTTGTCTTCAGAAGTTAGGGTTTTGTTAAAGTTTTAGCTCTTTATTTTTGCTTTTTTTCATTAATTTCCTTTGTTATTATGGAGGGAAGTTCTGTAAAGTATGTTTTCTTCTGTCTTGGATTTCTCTGTTTTCTGTTTTCAACCTCTCATTGTTAACTAGTTCTATCTAATAATCCTGCTAAAGTTAATTTTAATTAAATAACAGTAGCAAACAAATGCAAGCAAACGAACAAATAACTCCTCTCCCCAATTCCTTGCTTATCTTAAACACTCTTCTATCCCCCAATTTATACTTTTTTCTGTCTTTTAATACTTAGGTTACACATAAGATTGTCTTTAAATCCACTGGTTCCTCATGTTCACCTTTTTTCTATACTTCTCTCTAAAATCTAGGCTACTTCCTCACCTAACTATGGAATTCTGCTCAGGCAAAATCACCAATTGTACCTAAATTTCCACATTCAATCCATTTTTGTCAAGTTTCGTATTATTTGATCTCTTCTGCATTTAAAACCTTTTAACTCTCTTGTGGAAATACTTTTATCCTTTGACTTTTACAACATATTTACTTCTTGGACTCCTTTGCCATTTTTTTTAATAAAGATTTTTATTTTTTTCCTTTTTCTCCCCAAAGCCCCCCAGTACATAGTTGTACATTCTTCGCTGTGGGTCCTTCCAGTTGTGGCATGTGGGACACTGCCTCAGTGTGGCTTGATGAGCAGTGCCATGTCCACGCCCAGGATTCGAACCAACGAAACACTGGGCTGCCTGCAGCAGAGCTCGTGAACTTAACCACTCAGCCACGGGACCAACCCCCTCCTTTGCCATTTTTGTTTCCTCTGTATGCCCTTTGCACACACGAGTTTATCTGCATTTATAGACTCAGCATCTACCCATGTGTGGATCATCCTGCAATTTGTATCTCTAATGTAAATTTATCTCCTGAACTCCAGATATGTTGTATGCTGTATAATCTATGTGGATGTACCAAAAGAGTCTAAGAGAAAACACGTAAAACTGAACTCATCGTCTTCCCTCAACTATATTTGATTCCGATTTCTAAATAGAATGTGAAAGCCTTTGTTATAGCTACTGGATTCTAGATTGGTTTCCTTCTACTAGATCAATGATATTCAAATAAGAGGCTGGAGGATATGAGGGTCCATAGTCTGTCAGACTCTTAAGAAGGTCATACCTCTAGGTTAGAATTCATTTCTGGAATATCTCATCCGTATGATGAATGTTGAAACAGGAAAAAATGTGTAGAACTAATGTCTTGGATAGTAAATCCTTGAAGGCAGAGACTGGTGCCATTCCCTTTTGAAACTAGCATAGTACTTGGAGCACATTAAGAAGCCAATATGTGATGATTAAATTAATTGAACTGAGTCTTTGTCGAGCCTTACTTATAGCTTGAGACTTGCTTGAATGGTAGAAGGAAGAGACCAACATTTGCCACGGATAATTCTAACTGTAAACCACAGGAAACTAAAAGTTTTCTATAAAATTGAATTTTTTTATGCTGAATTGGGTAACTGTAAGACAAAAATGTTGAAGTCTAAAAAAAGTCAAAATTTCCCTTAATTTATATAATTTTACTTTGTCAAAAAATCAAATTTATTGGCACATTTAACTTGTAGATATGTTAACTTTATTATTTGGCATGCAAAAATATGTCATCTTTTTGACCCTAGTGTTTCTGCTTCCTCTTTAAACACTGTTGATTCTCTTATTGAATGCCCTAAAAGGTTCTGCCAGTTTTAAACCCAGGAGGCTGGTACCCCATCTGTTTAACTGGAAACCATCTAATCCAAACAGACACTTCTCTTCTTAGGAGGTATTTCCAATGCTCTGTGAAACCAAAACTTTCCATTCTGTGATGCATATATATCTCTCGATCTGACAATGTGTTGAACACATTGAGGTAAATGCCCAGATGTCCTTGCCACCATGGAGTTTGGCTACATTCTGGCCAAGCCCCAACAATAGAATTCTAGAAATGAGCAAGTTACCCACAAACAAAGAAACTATCTGGGAATCTAATTTGGTGCAAATCCATATCACTCACATCTTTCTGTGAAGCTAAAGGGAATCTTATGGGTTTAGATCAGATACAACCCAGCCCATTATATGAGAATAACCCAGACTGGTCCCAGAGCCCTAGGCTCTGAAATGTGGTATTAATAATCAAGAATGAACCTGCAGAGTGGTATAGAAACTGGATTGACTTTTCAGAATTGCAGTTACATTGGGTATTCTCCTTGCAATGTGAAACTTGCTAGGCAACTTCTATTTTAAGATTAAGTGTACTTAGTTATCCGCTAATATTTACACAGACTGTCAAAAATTATCTGCTTTTCATAGATTATGATTATTGCATTTAATACCTCTATTTTTTTCTTCTAATGGATTACCTCTGGTGTCTGACATTGCTTTGTTATTGTTAGAATGAATATTATGTGCCAAGATATACTATGGCTGAATGCTACTTGTTGGTTCCCTTGAAAGTCTGCTACTGCTTAATTTGGCTTCTTGATTTGTGGTTTGTTACTGGAGAAGAAGACGGTATTTGGTCATTACTAATTTCACAGAAATACGACTTTTTATTGTTGTTGAAGCGAACTTGCTTTCTGTCCATTTTTATTGCTTCCTAGCATGACATTAATCTTCCCCTTCACCAGAGAATCATTGGTTTACATAAATGGAAAGAGAGAGTCCCAAACTAATTTCCAAATCCTTTCCTCCCTTATTTTTCTTAATACGTTTGATATCCTTTCTATTCTTCTACAGTCCACATTTTATGCAATTTTACCATCTTTGATCTATTAATACTCGTTTCAGCCAATACTTCATTTAATGTTTTTCCTAAATGTTGTCACCTTAAAAATTATATTTCAAATACCTTGATTTTCATGTTTCTTCTCCTGGTCTCTTTTTTCCGTGACAAATTTCTTGTCTTTCTATGGTCTTCAGTTTTTTGACCATTGACTGGTACACATTAGATTCCCTGGAGGCTAAGTAGGTAAATTTTTATTTCTAAAAGCACTTGTTTTAGTAGGTGAGATCTATGACTTTCTAGCTCTTACTGCTTTTTTTCCCCCTTTGATTCAAGTGTGACCTTAATATCCCATTAGTTTAGGTAACTTTCCTTACCATCTGGAATTCCCAAACTTGTGGAAGAGATCAGGAGGATGTGAGAATACCAAGGTGAAGAGCACTACCACATTCACCAAGATATAAGCACTTGAGTATTTCTGAATAGAAGTGTAATAGGTGGAGTGAAATAGAGCAATTTATCTAGACTTGCCTCCTCCGCCCACCACTGTACTGCTAGAAGTTTGATATCCTATCATATAGGCTCTCTAACATTTGAGTGTGTCCACAATGGATTATGCCTAAAAATCCAAGCTGCACTTGTTTTTGTTTTGTCCAACTCTCATGGCACCATCAATTTTTAAAATACAGCTGTCCCTGAGTTGTGATGGTTCGATTTACAATTTTTTGATTTTATGACTCTGTGAAAGCAATATGCATTCTGTAGAAATCATACTTCGAATTTTGAATTTTGATCTTTTCTTGGGCTAGCGATATATGGAATAATGCTCTCATGATGTTGTCAGCGGCAGTGAGCCACAGCTCCCTGTCAGCCATGCAATCATGAGGGTAAACAACCTGTTCTTAGAACCATTCTATACCCATGCAACCATTCTGTTTTATACTTTCAGTGCAGTATTCAATAAATTACATTAGATATTCAACACTTTATCATAAAATAGTCTTTGTGTGAGGTGATTTTGCCCAACTGTAGGCTAATGTATGTGTTCTAAGCACATTTAAGCTAGGCTAGGCTAAGCTATGATGTTCTGTAGGTTAGGTGTATAAAATGCATTTCCGGCTTAATGATATTTTCAACTTACAATGGGTTTATTTGATCATAACCCCATTCTAAGTTGAGGAAGATCTATATAGTTCATAACCAGCTCTGGTAGCTTTTATCAGTGATGAAATCCAATTTTATTAGGCAGCAAGTAATCTGCATAATAAGGGAACTCAGAAGAATTAAGCACAAGCATTAGGATACTCATAGTCTATCTCTCTCTAGCACACATGTACACATACTCCCAAAAATATCAAGGCATCTCCAAATATCTGACTTATTCATTCACCTTTTTCAACAACCTTTTTCACCTTTATTTGCCCAGCACTTTTTATGCATTAGGCACAAAATGATAAATATAACCAAGGGTTGAGGCATTGTCTATGTGTCTGTATCCAATTTTTTTAAACTTTACAAAATATTCACCAGCATGATTTGTAATATTTTATCTTATCCATTCTTATGTAAACATAAAGTAAAATGAACAGCATGGAAATAGGGATCTTGTCTGGAAAGCAAACCCAAATTTTTTTGTCTAATAAAACTACTAAAATTTAATTGAGTATTAAAAATGGGTAAAAGAATCTAGCATTGTTCTTGGAGCAGAGAAAGCAGTCAATAGATAACTATTTTTTCTATTATATTATTGTGTTTAATGTAAAACCTAAACTTTTTAAATCAAAAAAGTTTAAAAACTATATTTTGTGATTCATTAATTGAAGGATGAATCTTCTCTTTTTGCTAAGATATTTAAAAATACTAATTATAGGAAAAGGAATTAAGACTTACTGCATTTAATGCCTACTTATTCTACTAAAATAGTCTTATGTGGGTGTACAAGTTTTGTAGTTTTGGAACTGCATAGCATAGTTTGAAGCAGCTGACATCTTGAATAACTGTATTTCAGAGGTTTGGATAAGATTGTTACTTACAAGAAAAGATGCAGAGATGAATATTCTAGTTTTGTGAACCTCTAAACCTCATATCTTTCTTAAATTATCCTTTCTGGATTTAAAATATTTTCATCTTATAAGAAAATGGACTTAAATGACCACTCCAATCTTCTGAATCCTTTTATATGCTTTCCTAGAACCCAGCATGGTTTTCGAGGCACTTATCACATTTTTAAAATTATCTACTGGTGTAATTATTAGATTAATTTCTGATTTCCCCACCAGACTACAAACTCAGGGCATGAACCAAATCTGTCTTTTAATCACTGCTGATCTGCAAGTCTAGCACAGTGCATGACATCTAGTAGGTTTTACATCAACTCTTATTGAATGACCAAAGTCTATAGGTCTTATTTCTTATATCATGCTTTAAATATTGATGGCTAATTCTAAAAACTAAGGATTTCTTTAGATGCCTCTTGGTTGCTGGAGGAATTACTGGTCAAGTTAAGATTTTCTTGTACCAACTTCCGTCACTTCAATCATTAATCATTTAATCATTCATTCCACAACTATTTTTTGAGTGCTGGTTATGTGCCAGCCACTGTTTAAGGAGCTGAGGATGGTCAGTGAATGAAAGTCAGGTGCCTGACTTTGAGGAACGTACATGCTAAGGACCCAAAGTTTTTGTGGGTCAAAGCCTTTAAACACCAAGATGTAGCCAGACTTTATTATAAAGTTTAAGTATCTTTTAGCTACCTTAGTTGTAATAAGGCTTTTTGCCCAGAATAAGTATTTACATCTTCTTAACCATTCACACCCAACACCACCTCCTGCTTCTGAAGCCGCTCCCCAGCCTCACCCCCCGCCGCTTTACACCGGGCCTGAGGAAGAAGCGCCCACCCTTTATGTCCCCCTCAGGACTTGTGGTTTGGAAAACAACCCTACAGTATCAGAATTTTTCTGCAGACTTGTTCAGTGCTCTTTCCAACTTGGTTTCTGTTTGTTTTACTCTGTGGTACCTTCGCTCTGTACCTCAGGCTACTGGCAGGAATAAGCATCACTTAAAAAGTAATTTAGGAAATAAGTGTACTCCCCCTAGGGTGCAAATAAAAGGAAAAGTTGTGGTAAATAGCTAATGTAAGCAAAAGGTGCCTTGGGGGAACCCTAAGAGTCACTTCTTTCAAACCAGCAATAACTTCTGGTGCTATTGGTCCTGAGGCAGCAGCCGTCAACATTGTTTAAAAAAGCTCCCTTATGGTGTTCTCATTAATTAACTGCACTGTTTGTTGATTCTAGATTGATTCAGTTTGTTCTCTGGAGAGTGTTTTTAGAAACTCAGTAATGCCTTGATGCGGAATTTCATCTTCAGGCCCTAAATTCCCAGGATGGTGGTTTACTGGGACATATAGAAGATGAAGTGAAAAAGAGATTTTGTTAGATAAAAATGATAATCAAAATATTTTAAATTCAGATGTAATTTTTGAAGATTTTCCCCACAGAGCAAAAAAATTACCTGAAGCAAAGTTTGACTGACAAGCGGTTTTAACAAACACAACAAGACAAATGGCATGCAAAACAGATAGGGAAGTATTTGTTGCTAATTACTTGAGAAAGCATTTTAATTAAGTTGTTTGCCAATTAATGCCTCATTTTTAACATTCCATAAATATTTAAACATGTTTCATAAACTTTCTTCTTATGGGCACATTTTTAAATGTTATTGTGGAGTTTCTTTGGGAATCTCATAAGAAAAAAACTGTACAATTTAGAAGATTCTACTTGCCATTTTCATAAGTAAATAAGTAAATTGTTGTCTTTTTTATGTTGGTAGCTATTATACTTTAAAATGCTCTCTCTGCATAAACTTTTCTTCCACATTCTGCCATGAAGACTGAAAAAACATAGGCTACATAATATTTTGATCTGCCATAAAAATTGAAAATAACAGAGCATAGAGGATAGTATGTTTAATTTTAATCTTTTAGTCAAATGCAAAAAAGTGGTTTTGGATCATTTAAGGAAATTCAACGAATAGCAATTGTTAATGTTTCCATGATCTTCAATCGAAAACCTCCAAAATGCTACCTAACCAACTAAAATAAAATGAAAGACGATACACACAAGCGAAACAGAATGGGTTTGCTATTATCAAGTCGAGGCTTAATGTGTGACATAAGCTATCATGAATTTACCCAAAAATTTCTCAAGCGTTTGGCTTCCCTCTGTTCCTGTTTACTCTTTCATTGAAACAGTCATGGTTCTGCTTGTGGCCTACTTTAAGTGGTTTTCGTGAAGCTGAGGGATGAGAATGTTAGGATAAGAATTCAGCCAGAGGACTAAGGACACTCACTCCTTCATGGGCACATGCCATTTTCTTATCTAACTGAAACATTGGTGTTAGTGTCCTTGGACTCAATTTCAACGTTGCGGAAAGGTTTCCTTACACCTCCAACAAGAAATGCTCCAGACACCAGCTGGGTGTCCTACAATTTGACTCAATTCTGACACCATCTACCAAGAGAGAGCATCAGATTCCACAGGTTAAGGATTCAGTCCTACAAGACTACCCTTCCCTTCCAACTTCAGATGCCAGTCGCAAGCCCATGTTGTTACCTGTACTTCTGGCCAACTGGCTATAAATCAGAGATTCCCATGACCTCCTTCTTGGGTTTGATTAATTTGCTAGAGCGGCTCACAGAATTCAAAGAAACATTTTACTTACTAGATTACCCATTTGTCATAAAACAATATAGCTCAAGAACAGCCAGATGGAAGAGATGCATAGGGAGAGGTTTGGGGAAAGCTTCCATGCTCTCTTAAGGTGAGCCACTCTCCCTGAGATCTCTACATGTTCATCAACCCAGAGATCTCAAATCCTGTCCTCTTGGGGTTGTTTTGGTAAGGATGATTTGCCCTGAGCTAACATCTGTTCCCAATCTTCCCCTTTTTGCTTGAGGAAGATTGTCCCTGAGTTAACATCTGTGTCAGTCTTCCTCTATTTTGTGTGTGGGTTGTTTTCACAGCATGGTCACTGACGAGTGGTCTAAGTCCACATCTAGGAACCGAACCTGGGCCGCCAAAGTGGAGCTGCCAAACTTAAACACCACACCACTTGGTCGGCCCCTCCTCTTGGGTTTTTATGGAGGCTTCATTAGATAGTCACGATTGATTAAATCATAGGCCAATGGAGATGGATTCAACCTCCAGGCCCTCTCCCCTCCCTGGAGGTAGAGGGGTGAGACTGAAATTTCCAACTCTTTAATCACGTGGTTGGTTCTCCTAGCAACCAGCCCCCACCCTTAGGTGGGGTCTAAAATTCACCTGGTTAATGTAACAAGAGACACATTTGTCACTGTCAGCACTTAGGAAATTCCAGGGGTTTGGGGAACCTTGAGTCAGGAACTGTGGACAAAGACCAAATAGATATGAGAAATACATTTTGGTCATCTGAATGACCAAACATGTATTTGCTATAAATCACGATATCACAATTGGCCATGTAGTAAATCCAAAGGTAAGTTCTGACCTACCTGGAATGGAAGCCATTAGCACATTTGCTAACAGGCCTTCTGTATAATGTGTTAGTCAGAAGCAAAGGAAAAATCCCACTACATTGGCACTTTTTATTCAATGGAAATCAGAGGTGAAGGAAGGGAGCTTCCAGGGGGTTTTCCTAATCTTGAAGCATTTGACCCTTCAGGGGCAATGGGAATAAGCAGAGCTGGTTAAGGTAGGTGAGCGAGAGGAGTTATAGAGCACCCACTGGGAAATCTGCATTTCTGTGAGCACTCAGGAACAGTAGCATAGCACCACGGGGCCAATGACAAGGGTGTACAGCCCCTCTCTATGCCATCAATAGATCCCTGTTTCAGCGTGAGGAAGTCAAATTATACCCGTCCCAGATGGGAGAGTTGAACAGTAATAACAAAAGCACCATGGTACTATAGAAACTTAACTATGAAAATTACAGTTCAACTTGGTTCAATTACTTCTGTGATCATGTAAGTCTTTTTTGTTGCTATCTAGATGAAAACTAAAAGTAAAGATCTCCCAGAGAACGTGATCACTTGCAGGTGAAGATTATCACTTGCTACTACTTGTACTTGGGGAGGAAATCATATAATAGGAATGTAGGGTGCAAGAGTTTTGGGACTGCCTTACTATTGCCATGGCCCTCCCAGAATTTCTGTTTGCTTTGTTGGTGGTGATGGAAGTAGGTCCTTGGGGTTGTGTGGACATTAACACTCTGTACTCAGTTTAAATAAGGTAAATGGCATTGTCTCCTTCTACTTTCAGTTTGCTAAATAAATATTTCTATCATCTTGGACTTGTGGTTTAATTAGAGTTTAATTAGAAATCAAATTTCAAATGGTCTTGAAACTATGAAGAGAAAAAACAAGAAAGAAGGCAAAAGGGGAGCCAGCCCAGTGGCATGGTGGTTAAGTTCATGTGCTCCACTTTGGCCTCCTCGGGTTTGCTGTTTTGGATCCTGGGCACGGACCTACACACTGCTCATCAAGCCATGCTGTGGCGGTGTCCCACATACAGAGTGGAGGAAGATTGGCATAGATGTTAGCTCAGGGCCGGTCTTCCTCACCAAAAACAAAAACAGAAGAAGAAGGAAGAAGGAAAGGCTCACATGAGGGGCCTTTCACATCTGAATGGTGAACGGGGGAAAATGCCAAAATTATATGGGTCACACTGCTACTTCCAGCTATGAGGGAGTAACTGGTACTGGACTTGTCTTCCTGCTGTACATAACTAAAAGCTGGACAAAGATATATGGAGCTGTTTTCAGACATTACACAACAGCAGTGCAAGACTGCAATTCCTGAGAATGGCTGGCTTGGCTCTCTGCCTAGAGGCACTTTCCTGATCAGTGTGCAGGCAGAGATCCCACAATGAACTGGCTGAGTCAGGGCAACAGAGGCTGGAATCAGGCAAGGCTCAGGCAGCTGGTATCTTTGGAATAGATGATCAGAGGAGACAGGGTGGGGGGCCACAGAGAAGGAGCTCCAGAGATTTGTAGGAACCTGGATTTGGCTGTTGAACACTAACCTGGGCACACACAGGGTGAACCTCTGTGGGATCGGACAAATGATGACAAGAGCTGTAAAGGGAACAATTTCCAGATGTTCCTCTGGGCTAGAGAGCTGGAGCACAGAACAGCCTGGACGGAGCGTCAGGCCTTGCGAAGAAACACTGAGGTGCAGAATAAGCTAAAACTCAGGAAAGCAGTGGGTTTTTAAAATAACCGTGAACAATGACATAGTTTCATCTTCCTTTGTGACCAATTAATAGAATCTGAACGTTTTGAAATTTCCTTTATGATATTTTTCCTCTTAACTCTGAATTATTTTGACTTGCTTTAGTTTCCAAATATATGGATTTGGAAAGGGAATATATTTTCATTATTGATTTTTAGTTTTTTAGAATTTTGTGACATCGTTTTGGGGCCTAAAACAGGGTCAATTTTTGTGATTATTCCAACTCTGCTTGAAAAAAAAGTGTTATCTTTATTTGGGGAATGCAGCAGTGTCTTTAGAATAATTCATTGGATTAAATTTGTTAATTCGGCTGTTCAAATCTACACCCTTACTGATTTCGCTCTGGATATACATTAACATTTACCACTATGATTGTAGATTTACTGATTTCTCCTTATTTTGACCATTTTTGCTTTGTATAGGAGGCAAGGTTGCAATGAATGCAGGTTATGATTGTTATTTTCTTGGTGAAATATTTCTTTTATCATAGCACGTTAAATTCTTAGTTCTGATATTATCAACCAATCAGTTTCCTTTTGTTCAGTATTTGCCTGATATATCTTATTATATCCCTTTTCTTTCAAATATTCCACATACTTACTTATGTTTTATGCATACTGTAAAAATTTACAGGGGCCTTTGGTTTCTTTCTTATATTCCTATCCGAGGCTGTCCTTTTAAGTATTTACTTGTATCTTTTTTTTTTTAAGTTTTCTGTTAACCATGGTTTTTCTCTGCTTCCTTTTTTCCTGCCTTTTAGTCGACTTTTGGAATTTTCTGTATTCTATTTACTTTCCTCTACTAGAAAGCTTCCTCCTCTTTGGAAGTTACTCATTAATCTTTCATTCTCTCAGTAGTTGCCTTTAAATTTTAATATGCATACCAAGGACAGTCTAAAGTTGATCAATATTTCTATTCTCCTTTTAAATAATTATCTCACACTCACCTTCTGATATTCTTTCAGAGTAGTTTTGGTCTACTTTACTTTTAACACATCTACACCCTACCCCCCAAATTATCCAGCTCCCTCATTATTCCCCAAGTTTAGAGTGGCATTTCCTGTCCTTGATTTGCTGACGAGAGGGTTTTGTGGTTCCTGACTATGCAGGAAGCTCAGCTCCTTGTCACTGACTCACACAGGCTTATGACTGCCTCTCCCGTGGGTATTAGAACTGCAGCTCCCAACCGTGAGGACAAGATCCATTTTATTTAACAGTTTATTTGTTAAGTAAAGTGGAACTCCAAGTAAGAATATAGATTGTAATTGGTTGATATTCTCTTAAGTATCTTTTAATTTATTACTGTTGTTCAGTCCCACCCCCGCCCCATTCTTGCAGTTCATTTATCAAAGAAACCAGGTAGTTTTCCTGTAGTTTCTCATAGTCAAGTTTCCTCATGGCATCCCTGTCCTGTTTATCATGTTCCTGGGTGGCTAATTTTCCTGTAAACTGGCAGTTAAATCTTGGGATTAATCACATTCTGTGAGGACCTGATGCCCAGAGAGTCATTCAGTATGAGTTCCTGTCGCTTGACTTAGAATTTCTCATGCATTTCTGCCACTGTGGCGTGTCCTTTCTCTCTTGCTTCTTCTTCTTTTTAAAAAAATTGTACCTTTATTTTGGAATAGCTAAAGATTCACAAGAAGTTGCAAAAACAGACAGAGCTTTTGTGTCACTCTCCTTCCAGCTCCCCTCAATGGTAATGCTGTGTTTGTTACATAACCATAGTGCATTGGCAAACCCAGGAAATGGACATTGGCATAGTACTATTAGCTCAGGTACAGATATTTTTCAGATTTTGCCTTTTTTTTTTATTGTGGTAAGAACACTTAACATGAGATCTTCCCTCAACAGATTTTTAAGTGTACAATACAGAATTGTTATCTGTAGACATAATGTTGTATAGCAGATCTGTAGAACTTATTCGCCTTGCATAATCCTGGTGGATTGATCTTTTTATTCTTATACAGTGTCCTTCTTTGTCTCTTGTGATATCTTGTGACAGGTTTTTAATTTAAAGTCCATTTGTCTGATATAGTATATTCATGTCTACTCTCTTCTGGTTACCATTTGCCCGGAATATCTTTTTTCATCCCTTTATTTTCAGCCTATGTATTTCCTTAAAACTAAAGTGAGTCTCTTGTAGACAGCATATAGTTTGATCTTGTTTTTTATTTATTCAGCCTCTCTATGTCTTTTGATTGGGGAATATAATTCATTTACATTTAAAGTAATTATTTATACGGAAAGGTTTGCTATTGCCATTTTGTTGTTTTCTCTTTGTAGTTATTTTGTCCCTCTTTTCCTCTTTTGCTATCTTCTTTGTGTTTATTTATTTATTTTTTTGGTATTGATATACTTTGATTGCTTTCTCTTTTTCTTTTGTGTAACTTCTATAGGTATTTTCTTTGTGGTTACCATGAGGTTTACATAAAATATCTTATAATTATAACAGTTTATTTTAAACTGATAAAAAACTAACTTCAATCACATACCAAAAATACACACTTTTACTTCCTCACTCCCTATACTTTATATTATTTACGTCACATTTTACATCTACTTATATTTTGTATCCATTAACATATTTTGTTATAGTTATTTTTAATGCTTTTTATAACTCTTATACTAAAATTAAAAGTGATATACCCAGCACTGTTACAGCAATACAATATTCTGTATTTGTCTATATATTTAACTTTACTAATGAGTTTTATACTTTCTAATACTATTGTGTTGCTATTTAGCATCTTTTGTTTCAAGCTGAAGAACTCCCTTTAACATTTCTTGTAAGGCAGGTCTAGTGATGATGGACTTCCCCAGCTTTTGTTTGACTGGGAAAGTCTTTATCTCTCTTTAGGTTTTGAAGGACAGTTTTGCCAGGTATAGTATTCTTGGTTAACAGTTTTTTCTCTTAGCATTTTAAATATATCATTCCACTCCCTTCTGGGCTGCTATGTTTCTGCTGAAAAATCTACTGATTACGTTACATAGATTTCCTTTTATGTGACAAGTTGCTTTTCTCTTGCTGCTTTCAAACACTTTGTCTTTGACTTTTGACAATTTGATTATAATGTGTCTTAGTGTGGATTCCTTAAATTATTTGGGATTCTTTGGGTTTCTTGGATCTGGATCTTTATTTTCCTTCCCAACTTTGGGAATTTTTCACCCATTATTTCTTTGATTAAGCTTTCTGGTCTTTTCTCTCTCTCTTCTCCCATAATGTGTACATCAGTCTTCTTGATGGTCCTGTAAATCCCTTTCTTCACTTTTGTTTCCTTTTGCTCATCTGACTGAATAATTGTCTATGACCCTGTCTTTGAGTTTGCTGATGATCCTTTCTTCTGCTTGATCTAGTCTGTTGTTGTACTCTTCTAGTGAGTTTTTCAGTGCAGTTATTGTGTTTTTTGTGTCATGATTTCTGCTTGGTACTTTGTTTTATTTTCATTTTGTTAAAATTCTCACTTTGTTCACTCAGTGTTCTCTTGGCCTTAGTGAGCATCTTTATGATGGTTATTTTGAATTCTCTGTCAAACATATCTTCAGTTCATTAAGGTTAGTTTCTAGAGATTTATCTTATTCCTTTATTTGAAACATATTTCACTGTTTCTTCATTTTCCTTGACTTTCTGTGTTGGTGTCTGTGCATTAGACAAAAGAGCTACCTCTCCAAACCTTCATGGACTGGCCTCATACGAAAGAATATTCTCACCAATCAGCCTGGCCAAAGATTCTGGAAGCCTCTTAAATTTTTGTGATAGTCCAACCTGCTTTCTTTTCTTAGTGGCTCCCAGGTATTTAGAGTATACTGGGTCCTGTCAGTACTCTAAAACAAGTGAGACTCAAGTCAGTTCCTCAGGCTGCCTCCAGAAAAGTTGGATCTTTAGACACTTTTCTAACTCTTTCCCTCCCTAGGAAGAAGCTAAGATCTGAGATTTTTCACCTGTTTTCTCTGCACTAACCCAGAGCGAGAGACTGTGGTAAGTAGTTGAGTGCTAGGTCAAACAACCATCAAACCACAAAGCTCCCTCATGCAGCTAGAGTATGCCAAGTCTGGTTAGTGCAACAAGATGGGCAAGACAGATGTCAGTCCTTTGAGCACCCCCTTGAAAAGTTGGGGCATTGCACATGTAGCGTAACTCTTTCCCTCCTCAAAGAGAAGCTGGGAGCTGGGGTTTATTACCCACTTTCTCTGTGCTGAGCCGGGGGAGGAGTTATGGCGAGTTTTGGTCCCCCAGCACACAAAAGACTCAAACCCCAGTATGTACCACTACCTGGGATTTTCTTTCTCTTTTACCACCTGTTTGTGAGGAATAAATTTCCTTGGGTTAGAAAGAGATTACCTATAATGCGTAATTTCTGCTTCTTGTATGCTTGTTTTATAGAAGTTGGCTTCTAGTTATAAATCTACTTATAGAAAAAGAAGTATTGATGATCACAGGGGAAGGGGCAGTTTTCAGGCTGACTGGCAAAGTGGCATCCAGTCAGCAGATGTATAGCCACTCACTCTCCTGACTGGATCACACTTTCTATTTCCAAGTCTGGAAGGCCAAAGGCAGGAACAATTGTAGCACCTTCTGCTTAATTTCAGATAACTGTTTTTGGTGGGCTGCCAATTGCATTTTTTTAATCCATATTTTCTAGCCTTATAGCAAAAGGTTGGAGTCTAATAAGGTCTGAAACAGATCTCATCAATGTGGCAGTGTGAGCAGACATTGAACTCATCTCCTCCCATGAACGCAACCAGGTTACAACTATTTTTGGAAAAATTACCCCGAATTGAAAACTGAAAACTGGATAAAAGATAAAAAGAATCCCCACAACAAGGGACAGTCCTGATGAAGGCAGAAGAGGCAGAAATTCCTTCTGGAGAGGAAAAAAGCCACCTTTGGGAGCAGCGGAGCCTCTCAGCTGGTCAGGTGGGAGACACCCTAAGGTATGCAGCCCTCCCTGGAGGAGTGAGGTCCAGAGCAGGGGCGATACTGCTGTAAGCATACTTCAGACTCACCCCAACTGAGATGGTGGTCTTACTCTCTGGCTTTGCTGGCTATTAACTGCAGCGAGGATACCCCTAGAAAAGCTATCAGCTGGAAGCCGAAAAGACCTGGGTCTTAAAGGGCCCGCACACAAACTCACTCACTGCAGCAACCGAAAATCACCAGAGAAAAGGCTGACAGTCCTTTGGTGAAACAAGACTCACCTGGTGGGCTCTGGAGGCATCTTGGTGAGAGGAGGGACCTCTCCAGAGACTGAGACATTGGTGGGGGCCATTGTTCTGAGCTGGTCCAGGTGTGTTGACAAGGACCTCCGTGGGTTCCATTGAGGTTCATCCTTTGGCCGGTTAGCCCAGGTGTCTGCCACGCCCACTAGGGCACAGATTTAATCCAGTTCAGCCAGGGCAGGCAACCCGCCCTAGGGACTGGCCCCACCTAACAGCAAGCCTTCAGGCTACTTTTCAGCCTGCGTTGGCTGGGTGCTTGATCCTCTACAGGCAGGCGAGGGTGTCTGCCTCTGTGGGGCAGGGCTTGTGTGAGGACCTGGTGAACTGTGGGGGGCATTGGTGAAGAGGTAGGGGCCTCTGCACTGCAGCATCGGGGTATGCTCCAGGGAGTTGAGGAGTGTGCACAGACCAGGACTGTGTTGACAGTGTATGTGGTCCTGTGGGGGGTAAGGCTTATCAGGTCAGAAGACCTGTGCTTCACAAATAGCCATAAAAAGGATCAGCCCCACCTTCCAAAGCCTGAAACAAACAATTGAGTGCCCCCCTCCACCCCATGCCTAGGGCCAGCCCCACTCAGCTGCACTCCTAAGAGAACTGACACAGCCTTGTAGGCCTGAGGCCTATCATAACTGTAAGTCCCTGAGCATAGCAACCAGCTACACTGCAGGTACTAACTCAGTTAAGAGGAAAACCACAATAGGAGTGTGCTGATAGACTTTGTAGCCAACAGTGCTGAGGCTCCCCAAATGGGATTTACAAACAGCTGACCAGGGAAGGAAAGATTAGACTCCCTGGGCACTTGCAGTGGGAGCAACCCTGCCACAGCAGGACACAAGTAGCCCACAAAGGGGTCACTCCTGGTTCTTATGGACTGGTGAGGAGAGGGAAGCACACTGCTGGGCCTCAAAAGGCATCTCATACATAAGGCCACTTCTCCAAGATCAGGAGACATAGCCGACTCACCTAGTACAAAGAAAATAGCACAGAGAAAGAGGCATAATGAGGAGACAAAGGAATACTTTTTGAGCAAGAGAACAGTACAAAACCCCAGGAAAAGGACTAAATGAAACAGAAACAAGTGATCTACTCGACAAAGAGTTCAAACAAAATATCATGAGGATGCTCACAGATATGGGGAGAAGAATGGATGAACACAGAGAGCACATCAGCAAAGAATTAGAAGATATAAAAAAAACCAATCAGAAATGAAGAATACAATACTGGAAATGAGAAATTCACTAGAGGCACTCAATAGCAGAGTAGAGGATGCAGAAGAATGGATCAGTGAGGTAGACAAAAGACTAGCGGAAATCACCCAAGCAGAGCAGAAAAGAGAAAAAAGAATTAGACAGAATGAGTACAGTCTAAGGGAACTCTGGGACAATATCAAGCATGCTAACATTCGGACTATAGGTGTCCCAGCAGAAGACGAGAGAGACAAAGGGGCAGAAAATTTATTTGTAGAAATAATAGATGAAAATTTTCCTAACCTGAGGAAGGAAACAGATATCCAAGTTCAGGAAGCACAGAGAGCTCCAAACAAGATAAGCTCAAAGAGGCCCACACCAAGACATATTATAATTAAAATGTCCAAAATTAAAGGCAAAGAGAGAATCCTAAAAGCAGCAAGAGCAAGGCCACAAGTGACATATAAAGGGAAGCCCATCAGACTATCAGTGGACTTCTCAGCCGAGACCCTACAGGCGAGAAGAGAATGGCACGATGTATTTAAAGTGCTAAAAGGAAAAAACCTTCAGCCAAGAATACTCTATCCGTCAAGGTTGTCATTCAGAATGGAAGGAGACATAAAGTGCTTCCCAGACAAGCAAAAATTAAAAGAGTTTATCACCAAGAAACCAGTTCTGCAAGAAATACTGAAGGGAGTTATTTAAGTGGGAAAGCAATGACCACAAATAGAGATAAAAAAAAATTATCAATAAAACAAAACAACAACAAAAAACTAGGCAATAAAATCACTTGTAAGATAAAAATATAGTAAAGGCAGCAGATCAACTACCTGTGAAGATATTATGAAAGTTAAAAGACAAATGTACTAAAATCACCTATTTCAGTGATAAGAAAGTAATAGATAGACACATACTAGACTATATATGATTAGAAAAACATATAATGTGGGAGGAGGGAAGTGAAAAAGTAGAGCTTTTAGAAAGATGTCAAGCTAAAGAGTCTATCAACTCAATATAGACTATTATATGCATAGAATATTAAATAGAATCCTCATTGTAATCACAAATCAGAAACATACAACAAGCAAGAAAAAAAGTAAGACAAAAGAAATCAAACATATTACTAAAGATAGCCATCAAACTACAATGGAAGAGAGCAAGAGAAAAAGAAAGGAACAGAGAAGAACTACTAAAACATCCAGAAAAAAGAAAGTGACAAAATGGCAGTAAATGCATATTTATCAATAGCTACTTTAAATGTCAATGGACTAAATGCTCCAATCAAATGCATAGGGTGGCCAATTGGATAGAAAAACAAGACCCATGTATATGCTGCATACAAGAGACACACTTCAGACCTACAGACACTCACAAACTGAAAGTTACAGGATGGAAAAAGATATTCCATGCAAATGGCAAAGAAAAGAAAGCAGGGGTAGCAATACCTATATCAGACAAAATAGACTTTAAAAAAAAACTGTAACAAGAGACAAAGATAGGCACTACATAATGACAAAGGGAATAATCCACAAGAAAATATAACGCTTGTAAATATCTATGCACCCAACATAGGAGCACCTAAATATATAGAGCAATTATTAACAGACGTAAAAGGAGAAATAGACAATAACACAATAATAGTAGGGGAATTTAACACTCCACTAACACCAATGGATAGATCATCCAAAGAGAAGATCAATAAGGAAACATTGGCCTTAAAGGACACATTAGACCAGATGGACTTAGTGGATATATACAGAACATTCCATCCCAAAACCACAGAATACACATTCTTTTCAAATGCCCATGGAACATTCTTCAGGATTGATCACATATTAGGCCACAAAACAAGTCTCAATAAATTTAAGAAGATCGAACTAATACCATGCATCTTTTCTGACCACAAAGGTATGAAACTGGAAATCAACTACAGAAAGAAAACCAGAAAAGCCACAAAAATGTGGAGATTAAACAAAATGCTACTGAACAACGTTTGGGTCAATGAAGAATCAAAGAAGAAATCAAAAAATTCCTGGAGACAAATGAAAATGAAAACACAACATCCCAAAACCTGTGGGATACAGCAAAAGCAGTTCTAAGAGGGAAGTTTATAGCAATTCAGGCCTACCTCAACAAAGAAGAAAAATCCCAAATAGACAATCTAAAAGCACATATGAAGGTACTGGAAAAAGAACAACAAACAAAGCCCAAAATCAGCAGAAGGAAGGAAATAATAAAAATCAGAGCAGAAATAAATGAAATACAATAGAATACAATACAATAGAAAATACAATACAAAAATACAATAGAAAAAATTAATGAAATCAAGAGCTGGTTCTTTGAAAAGGTAAACAAAATTAACAAACCCTTAGCTAGACTCACCAAGAGAAAAAGAGAGAAGGCTCAAATAAATAAAATCAGAAATGAAAGAGGAGAGATTACAATGGACACCTCAGAAATACAAAAGATAATAAGAGAATACTATGAAAAGCTATATGCCAACAAATTGGATAATCTAGCAGAAATGAATAAATTCTTAGAAACATACAAGCTTCCAAAATTGGACCAAGAAGATGTAGAAAATTTGAATAGACTGATCACCAGTAAGGAGATCGAAACAGCAATCAAAAACCCTCCAGAAAATAAAAGTCAGGACCAGATGGCTTCCCTGGGGAATTCTACCAAATATTCAAAGAAGACTTAATACTTATCCTTCTCAAACTCTTCCAAAAATTGAAGAGGAGGGGAGGCTTCCTAACTCATTCTATGAAGCCAACATTATCCTGATGCCAAAACCAGACAGGGACAACACAAAAAAAGAAAATTACAGGCCAATATCACTGATGAACATAGATGCAAAAATCCTCAACAAAATACTCGCAAATTGAATACAACAATACATTAAAAAGATCATACATCATGATCAAGTGGGTTTCATTCCAGGGATGCAGGGATGGTTCAACATCCGGAAATTTATCAACGTGATACACCACATTAACAAAATGAAGAATAAAAATCACATGATCATCTCAATAGATGCAGAGAAAGCATTTGACAAGATACAGCATCCATTTATGTTAAAAACTCTAAATAAAATGGGTATAGAAGGAAAATACCTCAACATAATAAAGGCCATATATGACAAACCCTCAGCAAATACATTCTCAATGGAGAAAAACTGAAATTTATCCCTCTAAGAACAGGAACCAGACAAGGATGCCCACTGTTACCACTCTTATTTAACATGGTATTGGAAGTCCTAGCCAGAGCAATCAGGCAAGAAAAAGAAATAAAAGGGATCCACATTGGAAAAGAAGAAGTGAAACTGTCACTCTTTGCAGATGACATGATTTTATATCTAGAAAACCCTAAAGAGTCCACTAAAAAACTTTTAGACACAATAAAGGAATTCAGTCATGTGACAGGATACAAAATCAACATACAAAAATTAGTTGCTTTTCTATACACTAACAACAAAGTAGCAGAAAGAGAAATTAAGAATACAATCCCATTTACAATTGCAACAAAAAGAATAAAATACCTAGGAATGAACTTAATAAAAGAGGTGAAAGATCTGTATACCAAAAACTATAAAACATTGTTGAAAGAAATTGAAGAAGACACAAAGAAATGGAAAGATATTCCATGATCTTGGATTGGAAGAATTAACATCGTTAAAATGTCCATACTTTCTAAAGCAATCTATAGATTCAATGCAGTCCCTATCAAAGTTCCAACAACATTTTTCACAGAAATAGAACAAACAATCCTAAAATTTATATGGAACAACAAAAGACCCTGAATAGCCAAGGGTTCCTGAGAAAAAAGAACAAAGCTGAAAGTATCACACATCCTGATTTCAAAATGTACTACAAAGCCATAGTAACCAAAACAGCATGGTACTGGCACAAAAACAGACACACGGAACAATGGAACAGAATTGAGAGCCCAGAAATAAACCCACACATTTATGGACAGCTAAAATTCAACAGGGGAGCCAAGAGCATATGATGGAGAAAGGAGAGTCTCTTTAATAAATGGTGTTGGGAAAACTGGACAGCCACATGAAAAAGAATGAAAGTAGACCATTCCCTTACACCATGCACAAAAATCAACTCAAAATGGATTAAAGACTTCAATGTAATACTGGAAATCATGAAACTTCTAGAAGAAAACAGGCAGTATGCTCTTTGACATCGGTCTGAGCAGCATATTTTCAAGTCCTATGTCTGACCGGGCAAGGGAAACAAAATAAAAAATGAACAAATGGGACTACATCAAACTCAAAAGCTTCTGTATAGCAAAGGAAACCATCAACAAAATTTAAAGACAACCTAACAATTGAGAGAAGATATTTGCAAACCTTATATAAGATAAGGGGTTAATATCCAAAATATACAAAGAACTCATACAGCTCAACAACAAAAAACCCAACAATGCAATTAAAAACTGGGCAAAAGATCTGAACAGAGATTTCTCCAAAGAAGATATATGGATGGCCAACAGGCATATGAAAAGATGCTCAACACTATTAGCTATCAGGGAAATGCAAATCAAAACTACAATGAGGTACCACCTCACTCGGGTCAGAATGGCTCTGATTAACAAGACAGGAAACAACAAATGTTGGAGAGGGTGTGGAGAGAAGGGAACCCTTGTACACTGCTGGTGGTAGTGCAGAGTGGTGCAGCCACTATGGAAAGCAGTATGGAGTATCCTCAGAAAATTAAGGATAGATCTACCATATGATCCAGCTATTCCACTGCTGGGTATTTATCCAAAGAACTTGAAAACACAAAGGCATAAAGATACTTGCACCCCTATGTTCATTGCAGCATTATACACCATATCCAAGACTTGGAAGCAATCTAGGTGCCCATCGAGGGATGAATGCACAAACAAGATGTGGTATTTATACACGATGGACTACTACTCAGCCATAAGAAATGATGAAATCTGGCCATTTATGACAACATGGATGGACCTTGAGGGTATTATGCTAAGTGAAATAAGTCAGAGGGAGAAAGTCAAATACCATATGGTCTCACTCATAAGTAGAAGATAAAGACAATGACAAACAAACACATAGCATTGGAGATTGGATTGGTGGTTACCGTAGGGGAAGGGGGGAGGGGAGAGAGCAAAAGGGGTGATTAGGCTCACATGTGAGGGGATGGACTATAATTAGTTTTCGGGTGGTGAACATGATGTAATCTACACAGAATTTGAAATATACTATGATGTACATCCAAAAATAAATAAATAAATAAAAAGGTCTGAAACATGAGGCTCTCAAAAAATATAGGTTCAGAGATGTGGAAAAGTGGTCAGTGCTTCTGAGGGGAACATTTTAGATTAGTTCAAAAACATTTGGGGAATCTTCTCTAATAGAAAGACAGTTGTGTGTCCTCTTCCTTGGAAGAGTATGGGTAAGGGGAGGAGGGAGAGGGTGTCCACATTTGCTATTCAACTGAGCTATTGGGGTGGGGGAGGCAGAGAGGGATAGCACATTTCCTAATTTCCCAACATTTTACAAAGTGCTTTAGCCACACGAACATCTTGTAGTCCCTTAAAACATCTTGTAGTCATGCCATGTACTCTCCTTCAAGTCTTCATATGTTCTGCTTTTGCCTAGAATATCCTTGCTCCTCTCTCCTTACTTGGGTAATTCCTGTTTGTTATTCAGTTCTCATATTAGATATTCCCTTCCCAGGAAGACATCCCTGACTGCCTTACCTTAGTGGCTAGAATGGATGCCCTTTCACTTTGCTCCTAAAGCATCTTGGCATACTTTTATCCTAGTACTCGTTTTCTTCAATTGTTACTGCTTTTCCATGCCATCTTGGAGAGCAATTGAGTCTTGTTAATCATGGTATTCCTAGGTTCATGAAACTGACACACAGAAATGTTCAAGAAATATCAAATAAATAAATACACGTACAAATCATGAATGAATGAGTTTGGGTGGACAAGGACTTTTGTTCTACTATTTTTTCACTTCCCCATGATCCTCCTGTATTAAGGAAATAGATTTGTATTAATCAGTCATTTTTTATCATATATCTGAAGTAATCTCCCATGTAATTTATTAGAATGGCTGTAATTCCCTGCAATGTGGGATCTACATTTATGTGATGAGATTTGACAAAAAGCTGGAAAGTGCTCACTTAAGAAACACCTCTGCACCTGCCGTATTACTTGAGAGTCCAGATTTTTAGTTTTATTACCTATGTAAAATATTGCCAAATAAAAATTTCCCCTCTTGTTTTTTTCAATGTGCAAATACCCCTAATTTGGGTCTGTGATTCAGCTGTCCTGTTTCTCTTGGGCAATAAGAGAGAAGAAAAAGGAGCAAACATGTTAAACGTTCCACATACCAGCATGGTACTACCATATGTCACCCTTTTCAATCATTAACAACTGTGCCAGGTTATCACCTTTTTGAAGAAAAGGGCATTGAGGTTCCAAGAAGCACAAAGTAATCTGGCCAGGGTCACCTGGTTTGAAAAGAATTTATTGAGATTCGAATGCCTGTCTCACTACTATACTATTGGAATTGTAGTGTTGTGACTGTTTAGCTCCAATCTACCAAAAAGCTCAACCTAATGCAGTGTCCCATACATAACGTTTGTTTTTAGATATTTATTGATCTGAACTGAAGGATTCTTTAAGAGCATGGGTGCTTCTGGGAGGAAAGGCCTAAGAGGAAGAGAAGATAGGAGGTTTAAGAAAGGGTAGTGAAAGATTTGAGCTCTCTTAAACCCAGCTTCAAAGTCTAAAGAAAGCAGAGACTCAAGCTGCGAGAGGCTGGCATAGGAAAGAGCTAGGGCTAGGGTGCAGTCGTCAAGTGGGACCAGGTCTTCCCTGCATGCCTTTGTGGTGGCCAAGTTCTCCTTATTCGGGTACAAAAGTGAGAGTTAAAAAAGTAAGTGATGAGTTTTACACTCCTTTTATAACCCTGGCCATAAGACTCTGCCTACAGCAGCACAGAGTGGGGCAAGTTTCAAACGTTTCTCAGCCTCGGTTTCTTCACTGACCTGTGGAAGCGAGAGCCCTCCCTGCCGTGACTCCCTCTGAAGGTTATAAGGGGGAAAAAGGCAATGAACACAGAAAGCATTCCTATAAAGTAGGTGTGGGAGGCAGAATAACGGCCCCTCAAAGATGGCCACATCCTAATCCCCAGAGCTTGTGATTGCGTTACCTTACACAGCAAAGGAGAGTGCAGATATGGTTAGGTTAAGTGTTTTGGATGGGGAATTATCCAGGTGCGCCCAATGTATCGCAGGCCTTCTTATAAGGAGAAAGGGCGGCAGGAGGGTCAGAGTTAGAGCGGTGTTGAGTTGCTTGCTTTGAAGATGGAGGAAAGGACCACAAGCCAAAGTTTGCTGACGGCCTCTAGGAACTGGGAAAGGCCAGGAACACCTTCTGCTCTAGAGCCTCCAGAAGGAACACGATTCTGTTGACACCTTGACTTCAAGCAAGTAAGGCCCATTGTGTACTCTGACCTGCAGAACTCTAAAGTAACTAATTTGTTTTGTTTTGAGCCACTAAACGTGTGGTGAATTGTTACAGCAGCACTGGGAATAGGGTTAAGAGTTAGGACTAGGCATGAGTTAATAGAGTCAAAAGTAAGTCATTCAATAGAAACTTTGGTGTTTGCAGCCCATTTGTTTTTGGCAGGGGCTCCAGAAACGTGCTAATTTGCATGGCAGCCTTGCAGTTGCCAGTGACTAGCTATTTATTGGCTGGAAGTTACCAAAAGACTCAATTAAGGTAGTTTCACTGAAAGTGAAAGTCGCCTGCAGTATGGCCTCTGCTTTGGTACACCCGGACCTGTCAGAACTCACTTCACAGCAATTTTCTCGGCTGAGACAGCATTAGCTGCCAAAGGCCCAAGAGCCAATCACAACAAATGACTCTGTGGATTTACATTCTCTGAAGTACATGCGTGTATTTATACTCAAAGGAACATGCCTGGAATTGTTGTTAACAGGAATATGCTTCCTAAGTAAGTTTAGTCAAACCTTTCATCATACGCCAGAGACTGGTGATAATATATATCCATCTTATCCATCTCTCTTTTCTTCTTTTTTTTTTGACAAGATAGAGTTTACAAAAGAACCTGTTTTTGCTGGTAGTTTTAGATTCTGAAAGCAGTTTGACTAGCCTGAGGAAGCTGAAAGCCTAGATTCCCAAGTTTGCTAAGGTTTTTAGACCACACTTTGATCTGATACAGGAGTAGAAATGCTGGACATATACAGTCTATGATTCTAGTGGTGAAGAGGGGTAAAAACCAGAGAAGTAGATACCGGGATGGTTCAAGGATTGACAACCAACTGCAGGGATCTTGATACACAATCATAAGAGCAAGTGCACTGGACGTTTGAGGATATTGTTGTACTAAATGCCTTCTTCCTACCTGAGTTGTGAAAAATTAAACTGTTGCGAATTATTTCCTCATCAGCCACTACCCTAAGGAACCCAAAGAATGAGATGTTAGTAAAAGAGAAGAGACAGAGAGCAGCTTCTCAGCACTTAGTGAGGAAAACAAAACCCTCTGTCCTTTTTTCAAAAGAAATGTGTAATGACTCATAAAGTTGATAACAACTCGCGAGGTACTCGATTTCTGTAGAAATATCAGCTTTGGTGGTTGCCCATTGACCCTATACTGTTGAGCAGCTTATCAGAGTGAAAATAATGAACTCCTCAGCCAAGGGAGGAACAGCTACATCAGTTGTTTACTTCTCTTTAGATTTGACTAAATATTGTTTCCAGAGCTGCAGATAGCGTGGTTCAGGGCAATGGTTCTAGGGAAAGAGCAGCTGAGTGATTAATCTACTCTTGTCTGTAATACAAATGCTACATGCTTTCTGAAAGTGCCACCAAAACTTGGTACAGAATCTTTCATTGAAGAGACTGGAATTCGAGATCTTGCTTAGGCAAAGCAATCAGTGCTTTTCTCATGAGACATCATGATATTTCATCTAGTAGAAATTTTTTAAGGGAGAGGGAATTCAAATGTGCTGAATCAACTGAGAAGAATAAATACAGAAATTAACTCCTGGCACATCCTTTGTTCTGGGCTGTTATACATTGTGTTACAATTGCCCCTATTGAATCACTTCTGAAAAAAATTTCCTGCGTAATGGCATTTTAGTCATCACTGTAATGTCAACAAACAAGGCAGATTAATGCTTCTGGTCCTGAGCTGTCTTGCACTCTGCTTATTAGAATTGTAGTCAGATCTTCATTAGAATGAATGACATCTGATTCCATAAGGCAGTCACAACAGAGGCACCTTCTTGCTATGGTGTCACCCTGCAGATGACAATGTAGGCCATTATGAATGACACTCCACAATTCGTTACTTCCTGCCTCAAATTGTAGTTAATCTTTCATCCAAACTGTACACATGTGCAGCTTTAAGTGGCCTATCACAGCGAGTACCCAGTAATGCTGCAAGCACATGGAGACTGACAGAAGGTAAATTGCTTGTCAGGAGGTCTGTATTTCAATTCACAGCATATTCCAAACACGTCGTGGTGAAAGCACACCACAACAGCTGCTTTCATTGCTAACTATTTTTGATGTAAATGTCAATAAAGCTCCAGGCCCTTTCATATTTTTGGCCAAGAATGTCCATCTATCCCTATGCAGGCTGGCAGGTGGAGTTCCATTTATCTACTCTTAGGAACATGTCCTATAATAATGATGGCCTCTGGAGGCCGTTTAGCGTGATTGAGAGCAGTGATTGGGACAATAGGCTGCTGAATTTCATTGCTGGAGTGGGTTGACAGGTGACTGCTTTTATACCCTCTCATCTGCTGGGGAAGGAAATAAAACACACACTTCCATCCAGTCCACAGGCAATCACCTCTCCAGGTTGAAGATCTACACCTATAGTTTATTCCATTCATTGAAAAAAATTGAGACCCATAGTTATTAAACAATCACAAATTCTCCAGCAGATCTAGAGTTTTTAAAGAGACAACAGCAGCATTTATTTTCTGTAGGATTACAAAGAGGAGAATTAAGCAAACAATTTTGAATGGGACATGCATGCCTTTGAGGACCTTCCTTCTCCTCCTTGCAGATGTCCCTTTTGGGATACCAGCTGTTCACGCTATATAACAAACTCTCTCTCTTAACTAATGCTCTGAGGAAGATGACTGAAGCTTGACCTTTAGCAGCTGAAAGCTAGCAGATATATTAAAAATCAATTCAAGGACGCTGCTTGAGCACATTTGCATTCAAATATGTCAGCATGTTACAGCAGTGAGTGTGGAGTATAACAGCATAGAGGAAAACTTCATACTATTTTATTCACAACATTTATTGAGTGTCAGCCATAGGCAGGATATTGTATTTACACTAGGGTTAGGAATACAAGCTAGAATTAGACAAACACCCACGGAGAGGTAGTAAGAATAAGAATCTGAAGTGAGAAAGTTTAATGTAACTTGTATTTCTACTTTTATAGCCTTTCTTTGATTTCTTTTTTGTATTATTTATAATGTACATAATATATTATTACAGTATTGTAGACAGAATTTATAATAAATATTTGGAGTACATGCTCTTTTTTTTTCCTACTGATATGAGGATGTAACTTAAAAGTTTGGGTATAGTTGCTCTCAAGGAAGGAGCATAACTCCAAGGCTGGGGCTCGATGGATCTGTTTTCAGTCCAATCTCTGGCACTTATTAGCCTACTAGCCTTGGGAGAGTTGACTAACCTTCACTAGCCTCAATTTCTTCATACGTTAACTAATAACATCTAACATGCGTTATTTGATTTAATCCTTACAAAGGCCCTTGGAGTTGGGTACTTTTGTTATCTCATCTTACTGAGGGTAATATAACATGGCTAGCAAATGGAGCCAGGACTAGAGCATGTGAAGACTGTTTCTAAAACTAATATTTTAAATTACTGCTCTAAATTATCTTTAGCATGGTAATAATAATACCTCACAGCATTATTATGTGCTGACGTTTAGTAAAGCTGAATGCAAATTTATTCTATTCTCCGTGGAATTGAATCAGTAACCTATGAGGAGTGTCAAAAAAGCTGTTGAAAATCAGAGAGGGTAGCAGCTGATTTTCACCTATGACATCTGGGCACTTTTCGTAGTTGGGCTTGAAGAGGAATAAGAGTTAGCTGTTGTAGGGAAATTGTAAGCCAAGAGGATGACGAAGCATAGGAATAGAGGGGAAGCCATGAATGGACTGCTCAGGGTCTGGTGAGCCACCTTGTATCACTACACAGGGGGCATCTTGCTGCCTAGTGGGACTTGGGATTGAGATTTGAAGAGAGATCAATGCAGGCTTAAATCTGTCTGCAACTTACTAGCCATGTAATTTATTTGATTCCTACTTTTCTTGAGAAATAAAAATTATAGACTGTGATGAGGATTAAGTGGAATAATATGTGGGAAAGCACTTACTGAACTCAAAAGTGCTATTCAAGTGTAAGATACTGTGTGAGATCTTTGTGCACCTTATCTCTCTGATCAGCTGTAAACTCCTGAAGGTCACAATCAAGTCAGTATTAGTGCTGTCACCTTAGTGGATAGTATAGTGTCGTGCATCCAGTAAGTACTAAGTGAATGTGTGCTGAGTGGATAAATTTTGGGTTAGATAATGCTACGTATCATTCTTTCCACATTATGAAAAAGACGTGCAGTGTGTTAAAGGACATGATTTGATCTGCATCAAATCCTATGTTTTATGATTAAATACATAATTGGGATTCTAATAGATTTTTCTTTATGCCATTATTTTTTTTCAAAGCATGTCTTCCCCCAGGTCTGTGATGGGAGCTTTGTGATCCCGTTCCCCAAGGGTGTCCTAGGGATGGAAAGCATCATGAGATGTTGCCCTCCTGACCCCAGAGAGCCAGCTGTGGGAAACCATCCCAAGGACCCTCATCTGGCTCCTGGCAGGCTCCCCGGGCAGCTACATGACCAGCTGTGCAGTTGAGGCCACCCTGCAGAGGTCTGGGGGCCTGCATGGTCTTTGGCTTTTTATTTGATAGAAACGATCAAATTGGTTCAAAATATCAAAATCTGACAATATACTACTTAGAAGAGAAATCATTTTCAAAAAGGACAGAGAATGTTTGAAAACTAATTAATAGAGAAAAATTTTTCAGATAAATACCAACCAAAAGATAATGTAGTAATATTGATATGAGTGAAAATGGTATTTAAGGCAATACGTCACCTCTCTAATCACTACCCTGAGGTTATTGTGTATCTTTCCTGGCCTTATTTTTGTATTTTTACTACTTATGCATGTATGTATCTAAAATTGTGTGGTGTTATTTGTATGTTTAAAATTTTGTATAAATGGTAGTATACTGTATCATTCTAATTCTTGACTTTTTTGTCTTCTCATTCCATTAAGTTCTTTTAGATCTATCTATATTAATACTGGTAGCTCTGATGTATATATTTTACTGCTGTATAGTATTCTATTATATAAATACATTATTTAAAATTTTCTTATTTCCCTCCTGATGGGCATTCCTATTGTTTCCATTTATAATGATACTGTTAATATTATTGGTACAATAATTCTCCATATATGTGTCTCATTATTTAATTTCTTTCTCTTGAAGAGGAATTCCTGGATGATAGATAGAAGCATCTTCAGTTTTGCTAGATCTGGGGTCAGTTTTTTCTGCAAAGAGATTGTACCAGTTTACATTGGGTCAGGAATCCATGAGAATTCTCAGTTCTTCACATTTGCTACTTTTAAAATTTTAAGTTTTTGCCAATCTGGTAAGTGTGAGACAGTGTTTCACTTTTGGAGTTTAATTTGTATTTCCCTGATTATTAGCTAGGTTGAACGCCTTTTCAAGTGTTTATTGACCGTCCTTGTGTCCTCTTCTGCAATTGGCCTATTCATGCCCTTTGCTCATTTTCTTATTGGTACATTGAAGTTCTTTTTATCTTCTAGAAAACCTTGGTCAATTAATGCATTGTACACATCTCTCTCTCTGTTTTCATTTTTATGAAATGATGTGTTTTAGTGTAATCAAATTTGTCATCTGTTTTCTTTATTGTTTGTATTTTCCTGTCCAGAACAATTTCCCTGCCTGGTTGTCAGAAACATATTCTCTTACTTCTTCTTTGAAAAGTGTTATGGTTTGGCTTTCCACATCTGGGCTACTTTTGTATACGGGATGAGAAGGGAATCCTTTCTCCCTTGTCCCCGTGTGGATAGACACTCTTACCAGAACTTTATTTTGACCTGATTTGTAGTACTACCTCTGTCACAGTTTCCGTATATTCCTGGGTCTGTATCTGTGTCCTCAATTCTGTTCCATCAGCTTTATGTATCAGACTTCTCTTATGTAGAGGGTGAACATATAATTTATCATCCAAACTAGGACACTTCTGAGAGTGAGAGGGAGGCAGTCAACAATTATACTTGGACAATGGGCATGAACTGGAACACTGGCAAGTAAACGGAGACAAACAGTCCCTGTTTGTGCCCCCTGGAGGCTCTTGTTCTCAGCTGCATGGGAGACTTTATCCACATGTATCTGCTGCTGCTGGGATGACCAGATTCCATGTAAAAGTGAGATCTTGGTATTTATCCAAAGAACTTGAAAACACAAAGGCATATAGATATACGCACTCTTGTGTTCATTGCAGCATTATACACAATAGCCAAGACTTGGAAGCAACCTAGGTGCCCATGAAGGGATGAATGGATAAAGAAGATGTGGTATTTATACACAATGGAATACTACTCAGCCATAAGGAATGATGAAATTCAGCCATTTGTGACAACGTGGATGGTCCTTGAGGGTATTATGCTGAATGAAGTTAGTCAGAGGGAGAAAGTCAAATACCGTATGATCTCACTCATAAGTAGAAGATAAAAACAACGACAAACAAACACATAGCAATGGAGATTGGATTGGTGGTTACCATAGGGGAAGGAGGGGGAGGGCAAAAGAGGTGATTAGGCTCACATGTGCGGGGTGGACTATAATTAGTTTTTGGATGGTGAACATGATGTAATCTACACACAGTTCAAAATATATTATGATGTACATCCAAAAGGTATAAAATGTTATAATCCAATGTTACTGCAATTAAGAAATAAAAAATAAATAAATAAAATAAAAAAGTAAATTCAGTGAATTAAAATAAGGAAAAGAAAAGTGAGATCTTATACTATTTGTCTTTCTCTGACTTACTTCATTTAGCATAATGCCCTCAAGGTTCATCCATTTTGTAGCAAATGGCAGGGTTTCTTTGCTTTTTATGGCTGAATAATATTTCTGTATATATATGTACCACACTTTCTTTATAGGAAACTGTCAGTTCCCAAACGCTGGATGCTTGTCAGGGTCTCTTTTTGTAAGGTTGTGGCTTACTTTTTTGTGGCATAAATCTGCCACACTGCCTAGTCATGCTTTCAGGAAACACAGCCAGTCCTGATTTGGGATACTGCTATGTTCTATTCTCATCGTTAAGAATTAAGAAAATCTCTTGAATGTGAATTGTGGCTAAAACATGAACATGTCATTGAGCTCTTTACTCCGTTTGTTCTTTCAAATAACTGTTCTGGATGAGGCCCCTAGTGATCAGAGCCCAGCTGTGTTGATGGATTGGTTGTGAGGGGAGTGTCCTATAGTGTTACTATTATGGGTGCATGTCTACTTCAGTTTTTAAGTAGATTATCAAGTCTACATTATTGAACTGCTAAATTAAAACCTATTTTCCCTTCTGTAGTGCTTCTTGTTTGAAGCAGCTGTACCACTCTATGCAAGATCTGACGTAGGTGTAAGGGAGGGATTTGATACACGTGATTAATATTCAAAGATCATTAGATAAGACCTGAAATTGTACATTTTTTGTCATGTAAAAGACATTATCCTGGAACTTATCTTTGAATAAAATTGGATTTATTACTCTACAATTTATTATTGGTAGCACTGACTTCATGTATTTATTTATACACGTATTGTTTCCTTACAGAAAAGCCATACATTCTGAAGTCTATCATCTAAGATATTCAAAATAGTGACTAATTAGAGAGTGTGATTAAAATTTTCCATTTTTCTCATAATTATTTTAAATTTAGAAGTTTGAATAATTGATTATTTGAAGGAAAGAAAAATTCGTGTTTCAAGACCGTCTTTTCCATTGTATGCAGCATTGTTTATGGAGGAAATAAAAATGAGGGAAGATAAGATGGTAACAGAACTAGTTATTCAGATTATCTTCTCAAATTTAAAGATTTCACAATAACATATTTGTTGGGAAAAAGCACCAAGGGAACTTAGGTTTCTAAATTGGTTATAATTTCCCAGTCATTGGAATAATGAATGTACAAATTTTGACCTTTGTGTTGCACGTATGCAAACCAGATAAATCAAAACATTTGATTTTTTCCCGTGGGAGTAAAGATGGTTCTGTAGCAAAGTACAATGTGAAATATGAAAAAAAATTATGTTGTATATTTTTGATTGAAGTTAGCAAGTTATTATTAATTTGTAAATTAATCTAGATTAAGTAGTACAAGTGTCTAATAAAATTTTATTGTCAATTCTAAATTTTTCCCTTAAAGTAAATAAAAGTTATCATTACAAGAAAATAAGAAATTTAACCTGAAAGACACTCATTCTCCAGGATATTTCCTAGGGGTTATTTAAATCCACTCCATACTTTATTTTTTCTAAATGCCAATGATAGTCTGAATTTATAGACTATCTTTTGAAATTTCCAGGCACCGTGACATCGCAAGAGTTTTTTGTGCTAATATATACCCACTCTCAGTGCTATGTACCTATAAACTTTAATTTAGCTCGTAAGGCTGTTAGATTCAGCTGACTGCACTGGACTCAGTGGTCTGGGATAGTCTCAGCTGATCTTGACTAGGTTACCTTATCTCTCTGCAGTCAGATGAGAGCCTCTCCATGGCTCCGCTGATTGAGGCTGGGATCACTCATATCTAGCAATTGGTTGGCTGCAGGTTGATCTAGGCTGGGCTCAGCTGGTTCCATTGAAGTAAGTTGGTTCTCTTTCATGTGCCTTTCATCCTCCAACAGGTTAGCCCAAGCATGTTCCATGGCAATGGCAGAGGTGCAAGAGCAAAGAGAAACCCAGTTGCTAAAGCACTTTTCAAGCCTCTACTCACATTGTATTTTCCAACATTGTCAAAATAAGTTGATTAGAAGTGGTGAGAGTGGGCATACTTGTTTTGTTCCTGATCTTAGAGGAAAAGCTTTCAGCTTTTCACCACTGAGTATGATGTTAAGCATGGGAGTATCATATATGGCCTTTGTTATATCAAAGTACATTCCTTCTAAACCTCATTTGTGGAGACTTTTCGTCATGGAAGGATGGTGAATTTTGTCAATTTTTTTGCATTTATTTAGATGATCATATGATTTTTATCTTTCATTGTGTTAATGTGGTATGTTATATTTATTGATTTGCATATGTTGAACCATCCTTGCATCCCTGGGTAAATCCAATTTGATGATGTGTGGTCCTTTACTGTGCTGTTGAATCCTGCTTGCTAGTATTTTTTGGAGATTTTTGCATCTATAGTCATCAAGGATATTGACCTGTAATTTTCTTTTCTTATAGTGCCTTTGTCTGGCTTTGGTTTCATGGTAATGCTGGCCTCGTAAAATGAGTTTGGAAGTTTTAGCTAGGTAAAGATTTGTGAATTTTGGTTTTTTCCCCCAAAACCCAGCTCTTTGTTTTATTGATCATTTCTATTGTTTTTCAAGTCTCTTTCATTTATTTCTGCTCTAAATCGTTATTATTCCCTTCCTTCTACTAAGTTTGTGCTTAGATTTTTCTTCCTAGTTCCTTGAGGTGTGAAGTTATGTTACTTATTTTAGATCTTTTTTCTTAATGTCGGTGTTTATCACTACCAAGTTTCTTCTTAGAACCATGGTTATGCCATCCTGTAAGTTTTGGTATGTTCTTTCAATTTTCATTTGTCTTGAGATAATTTCTGATTTCTCCTTTGACCCATTGGTTTTTCAGGAGTGTGTTGTTTAACATCCACATATTGTGAATTTTCCAGTTTTCTTCCTGTTACTGATTTCTAGTTTTATACTGTTGTGGTCAGAAAAGACACTTGATATCATCTAAACTTTCTTAAATTTATTAAGATTTGTTTTCTTACCTCACATATAATCCATCCTGGAGATGTTCTGTATGTGCCTTAGAAGACTGTATTTTCTGGTACTGTTGGGTGGAATGTTCTGTATGTGTCTGTTAGCTCCATAGTCTGTAGTGTTGTTCAAGTCCTCTCTTTCATTATTGATTTTCTGTCTGGCTGTTCTATCTATTGTTGAAAGTGGAATATTGAAGTCCCCTACTATTATTGTATTGTTTATTTCTCTCCAGATCTATTAGTATTTGATTAATATATTTGGTTATCTGATGTTGGATGCATATATATTTGCAATTATTTTGTCTTCTTGATGAAGTGACCCCTTTATCCTTATATAATGACCTTCTTTGTCTCTTGTTACAGTTTTTGATTAAAGTAATGATTAATAGGTAAGGATTTACTACTAATATCATCTTGTTCATTGCTTTCTGACTGTTTTATAGTTCTTTATTCCTTTCTGTGTCTCTTATTGTCTTCCTTTGTAATTTGGTGATTTTTTGTAGTGGCAGATTTTGATTCCTTTCTCTTTCTTGTTTGTGTTTCTACTGCAGGTGTTTTCTTCATGTTTACCGTGAGGCTTACATAAAATATTTGTGGTTATTACAGTCTGTTTTAAGATGATATCAATTTTATATTGATTGCAAACAAAACTCTGCACTTTTACTCCTTCCTTCCCTGAATCTTATGTTATTAATGTCACAATTTCCATCTTTTTGTCACCATTAACAAATTATTGTAGCTATAGTTATTCTTAATATTTCCTTCTTTTAACTTTTATGTTAGAGTTAAAAGTGGCTTATTCATCACCTTACAGTATTAGAGTATTCTGTATTTTATTCTATACCTACCTTTACAAGTGAGTTTTATACCTTTATAAGTTTCATGTTGTTAATTAGTGTCTTTTTGTTTCAAGTTAAAGAACTTCCTTTAGAATTTCTTGTAAGGCAGGTAAAGAGGTGATGGACTCACTCAGCTTTTGTTTGTCTGCAGAAGTCTTTATTGCTCCTTCATTTCTGAAGTTTGGCATTTCTAGGTAAAGTATTCTTAGTTGGCAGTTTTTTCCTTCATCACTTTGAATATATCATCTCACTCTTTCCTAGCCTACAAAGTTACTGCTGAGATATCCACTGATAGTCTAACGTGGGTTCCCCTATATGTGATGAGTTGTTTTTCTCTTACCACTTTCAAAATTCTCTTTATCTTTAACTTTTGACAATTTAATTGTAATGTGTCTTTGTGAGACCTCTTGATACTCAGCCTATTTGGGATTCTTTGGGCATTATGGATCCTGATGTTCATTTCCTTTCCCAGCTTTGGGAAGTTTTTTGCTATTATTCTTTAAATAAACTTTCTGTGCCTTTCTCTTTCTCTCCTCCTTTTGGGATTCAAATAATAGAGGCCACATGACTATTTCTGGCCAAGGAAATGTGAATAGAAGTGATCTACAATACTTCTGAGCTGAGCCAGTGGAAAGCTCCTGAATATTCTTTAGTTTCTTTTGCCCTCTTGGATGAAAAACTTGGAGTTCGTGTTTTGAAAGAGCAGAGCCCAAAACTGAAACATGTTGGTTCACTAAGTCATTTCATGGGGGACACACTTGCCCAATCTACAGCAGACTGAGTGAGAAATAAAGATTTGCTGCGTGAAGGCACTGGTATTTGGTAGTTGTTTATTACTTCCCACACCCTGTCCTATCTTGATGCAGCATTTAAAACCATGATGTCTAATTCAGACAATCCTGAGTTAGAAACCTGGTTTGACATTTCCCTTGTTATTTTCTGTCATTCCCCCAAGCCAGTTCTATCAGCTGTTTCCTCTACTTCAGTAAAGTGGTATAACAAGAAGCAGAATTAAAGGATTCTATCCCTGAACAAGTCCTTAGAGTTTGGAGAAAATCTTATGAATAAGACCTAGACTATTCAGCCCTCTGAGGTTTAAAAACTCTCTAGGCTGGGAGGATAGAGAAAGAGAGGATTATAGAAATGAAGTGGGGAGCTAGATAGTGTTTGGACTAGGGGAACAGACTGTTACAGGCTTTGTGGAGAGCAGCTAAATTAATAAAACCCCCTAAGGAGCCCAGAAGGAACCAAGGTCAAATCTTTTTGCAGACCATCCAGTATCTGCTAGCTTGAGTAAATGTTTTCAATCAGTGGTATCCAAAAGCTGAGAGTCCACAGATTGACAAGTTTCTATTTGACCAAGTACTTAAATAGCCTGAAGACAGGTTATGGTAACTGTCCTGCATGACTTTTGATGATAATCTCCCTTTGACAATAGTTAGCAGTTGTTATGCCCACCTGTACCCTGATGCTTTGCTAAGTACTACTTTAGCTCCACAAATTTTGACTTGCTTTCATTATCATTTAGTTCAAAATATTTTTAGTTTCCCATATGCTTTATGAATTATTTTGATGTATAGTGTTTAATTTTCAAGTATTTGGGAATATTTCTAAGTATCTTATTGTTAATTGACTTCTAATTTAATATTATTATGGTGGAGAAGATCATATGTGTAATTTAATCCTTTAATATTTACTTAGACTTGTTTTATGGCCTAACATATGGCCTATTTTGTTACATGTTTCGTGTAATTTTGTAACAAGTTTGTATTGGATATTGTATAATGTAGGTAGAAATGTCAATTAGTTCAAGGAGGTTGTTCAGGTCTTCCATGTTGTTGACTGATTTTTGGCTACTTGTTCTGTCAATTACTGAGAAAAGAGTACTCAAATGTCCAGCTATGGTTGTTGACTTTTTATTTCTCCAATTAGTTCTTCCCACTTTTGCTTAATGTATTTTGAAGCTCTGCTATTGGTAGATATATGCTTTGCATGGTTTGCCTTCTGGATTAATTGTTCCCTGTTGTTATTATATTTTCCTCATTATCTCTGGCAATTCTTCACCTTAAAGTCTAATTTATTTGATATTACTATAGCCGCATTAACTTTGTTATGATCTAAGTTTGCTTGTATTTTTTGTTTTGCCCTTTTACATTTTGTGTTGTCATATTTAAAGTGTATTTCTTTCAAATAAGATATGGGGTGATATTAATATTTTATTTTATCATCTCTGTCTTTTAATTGAGCTTTTTAATCTATTTACATTTAAGTTATTATCAATATATTGGGGTTAAGTCTACTATTTGGTACTTATTTTCTGTCTTTCCCATTTGTTCTTTATTCCTTTGTTCCTACTTTCTTTTGTTGAGTGGTAAATTTTTTAGTATTCGTGGTTATCTTCCATAGTGACTACTTAGCTATACTTTGTATTTTTTCATGGTCACTCAATGTTAATTTATCATAATTCACCTTCAAATAATATCATTTTTTATGTTTTTCTATTTATATATTTATAAATTTATATATTTCTATTTATATTTATATATTTCATAAAACTATATTATAAATGTAATATTCATATATTTATATCTTATATTGCAATATTTGTATGCTATTATTTTTATATAATATAATAAATACATTGCACATTTAAATATGTAAATATTCCACAATATTATTATATTGTGTAATATTATTGTATTGTGTAATTATATATAATATATATTAATATGATATACATATTGCATTTATAAATATATGTTATAGAGTTGTAAAGTAAAAATATGTTATAATTCTTATAAGGATAAATATGCAGAAATATGTATTGTGAGAACAAATATATATATAAGTATTGCTTTAAATAGTTAATATTTTGAAAAAATTTGTAAATATATATAACAAATTTTACATTTATGCAGATATTATTATCATTTCTGGCACTCCTTATTTCTTCCTGTAGATCGAAGATTCCACCCGATTTCATTTCCCTTCTCTCTTGAAATCCTTGAGTATATATTGTAGTGCAAATCTCCTGGAGTCAAAACATCTTGGTTTTTGTCCCTCTGAAATATGTTTATTTAATTTTGACTTTTGAAAGTTTTTTCTTATTTGAAATCTTAGTGCTTCATTAGTGAATGTGAAACAAAAAATAATACTGGATCCTACAAGAATCATCCCATATTTTTTACGTGCCCTTGTACTCCTTTCACCCTCCCCCCTCCTCGTTCCCCTCTGGTAACCACCAATGTAGTCTCTGTGTCTATATGTTTGCTTGTTTGTTGTTGTTTTTTATCTTCCACATGTGAGTGAAATCATATGTTATTTATCTTTCTCCATCTGACTTATTTCACTTAGCATAATGCCCTCAAGGTCCATCCATGTTGTCACAAATGGCTAGATTTCATCTTTTTTATGGCTGAGCAGTATTCCATTGTGTGTGTGTGTGTGTGTGTGTGTGTGTCTGTGTATGTGTGTGTATATATATACCATATCCTCTTTATCTAGTCATCCATTGATGGGCACTTAGTGAAAGTTTTTTTTCATTGATTTTAGAATTGTAGGTTGACAATTTTTAAATTTGAACACTTTAAACATGATGTTCCATTGTCTTCTGATCTCCTTTGCTTCTGGTGGGAAGGTAACTGTTATTCTCGTTGTTTTCCTGAGTCTATTTTGTGTGTGTGTGAAGATTGTAAGATTTCTTCTTTGTCATTATTTTTTTAACACTTTGGTTAAGATATGCCTAGGTGAGGTTTTCTTCTTTATTTAACCAAGCGTTTTCACTAAGCTTTCTGTATCCATGAGTTGATATCTTTCATCAGTTTTGGAAAGTTCTCATTTGTAATTTCTTTAAATATTTCTTCTCTCTCATGCTCTATCTCTTCTCTTTCTGACATTCCATCTACATGCACATTAGACTATTTGATATTATCCCATATGTTTTAGAACTCTCTTCTAGGTTTTTCCCCCATTATTTTCTTCCTTGAGTTTTAATTTGGAAACATTCTATTGGTCTGTCTTCAAATTCACTTATTCTTTACTGTATGAATCCAGTCTTCTGTAAAGTCCATTTAATAGATTCTTCATTTTTGATATTTCATCTTACATTTCTAGCTTTTCCATTTGGATCTTTATATAGGTTCTAAGTCTTTGCTGAAATTCCTCATCTCTTCATATATGTGGCCCATCTTTTTCCTATAGATCTTTAAAGATTTGTATTGCAGTTAAGTGAAAGTTCTTGTATTCTCATTCTAACATCTGGGCCATCTCTGGTTCATCTTCTCTTGGCTCTTTTCTCTCTTGACCATACATCACATTTTGTTGCTTTATTGTCTTGAAATAAAAAAAAAAAATTATGTAGGATGTTTTATCTAAAAGAATAGTGGAGATTGAAGTAAATAATATTTATCTCCAGAAAAAAAAGCAGAGTCCTTCTCCTTTCAGGCTTCTAGATTGGGTGGGGAGTTGCTGGGGCAATGTTATCTGTAGTTAAGCACAGTCTAGGTTTGGCTGCAGTCTCAGTTTAGTTAGGTTCACCACTGGCTTCAAATATTTTGAGAACAGAGTCAAGACTTTACCTTCCGAGCTCTAGAGATATTTGGGAGCTCTTCTTGTGCTTTAAAGCTGAGTCACCAGCTTTCTCAACTGTTGCATATACCCCTAGGCTTCACAGCCCAGCTGCTACCTTTTTTTTGGTTTCTGGGGAAATCTTTTTACTCTCCAGTCCTGCTCCAGCTTACCTTGCCACCTTGTCCTAAGCTTTCAGAAGACCTCATCTTTACATTCTTTGTGGATCAGGAATGCAAGGGAGTCTTTTTCTTAGCTCTGCTCCCCATCTGTCATAGCTAAAAGCTTAAAATGCTTCAAATGGATTTCTCTTATCTCTCTTTCCCTGCCCTCAGTCTTTGGCATACTACGTTTGAGATCTTTTGTAAAGACCTATGGGGAATAGTTGGCTGGAGGTGCAGACTTGTTCTATGGCTGGAATTTTAATGTTTTGCCACACTACACGCAGCTGTTAAAAGTTCATTAAAAGTTTATGCCTTGAGTGACATCAGCATCATGGCAGAGTAGGTCTTTCCAGTAATCTTTCCCTCCAATATACAACAAAAAGGTCAGTCATACTCCAACAGAAGACATCCAAACACAACACAGAAAATGTCAGAGAGACCCATGCAGCCATACAATGGAGGACAGAGAGTCTGGAGCCCCCCTGGGAGGAGGTGGAATGGGATAAGAGAAAACTTCACTCTCTCCCTTAAAGACTGTGATCCAGGACCATGGGAGACCTCTTAGAGGGAAGGAATGGGGAAAGAGACGTTTACTTGTGGGAAAATTAAGGATTCTTGAGGGCTTTTGCAGCATAGACAGAAGCCCTCTACCAAGGTGAAAGCTTTCACAGGGCGGAGACCTTATCAAGCCAACACCCAGGAGAGCAGATAGCAAGAGCAGAGTGAGAAGACCCTGAGAGCACACAGGAGACTGCACCCCTACCCCCACTCGCTCAACATGGCTCCAGCCCCTGGGATTTCAGCTGAAGGCAGAGGGCTCAGAATACGTGGCTCTTGACCCCCCCCCCCAGGGGTGATAGGTGGTAACTGTGACCAAATAATGCCAGGATGCGAAAAAACAGAGCCACTCCATCTAACAATATCAAACATCATATTAGATCTCCAGACCACAGAGTACAATGGCAAGTACCCAGAAATCAGTCCTGAGGATGCAGAAATATGTAATCTAAATGACAAAGAATTCAAAAGAGCTATCATCAAAAAACTTAATGAGGTAAAAGAGAATGTAGAGAAACAATTCAATGAGTTCAGGCGCTACTTCACAACAGAGATTGAAACTATAAAGAAGAATCAATCAGAAATATGAGAGGTGAAAGACACAATGGAAGAAATAAAACCAAATATGGATTCCCTGAAGGCTCAAGCTGACATCATAGAGGAGCATATCAGCATAATTGAGGATAGACATGTTGAAATGCTCCAGATGGAGGAGGAGAGAGAACTAAGATTAAAGAGAAATGAAGAAAGTCTCCAAGAAATATCTGACTCAATTAGGAAATGCAACATAAGAATTATAGGTATACAAGAAGGAGAAGAGAAGGAGAATGGAGTAGAAAGCCTGTTCAAAGAAGTAATAGCAGAGAACTTCCCAAACCTAGGGAAGGAAATCCATGTGGAAGAGGCTGCCAGATCTCCTAAATATGTCGGTATAAAAAGATCTACTGTAAGGCATATAGTAGTGAAACTGGCAAAACAATGACAAAGAAAGAATACTAAGGGTAGCAAGGCAGAAGAAAATAACCTACAAAGGAACTCCCGTCAGGCTTTCAATGGATTTCTCTGCAGAAACCTTATAGGCTAGGAGTGACTGGAATAACATATTCAAATCTTTGAAGGACAAAAGCTTTCTGCCAAGAATACTCTATCCAGTGAAAATGTCCTTCAGATATGATGGAGAAATAAAAGCTTTCCCAGTCAAACATAAGCTAAGGGAGTTCATAGCCACGAGACACCCCCTACAAGAAATCCTCAAGAAGGCCCTCATACCTGGGAAAAACAAAGCGTGGGGGAGGCAGGGAGAAAGGGGTTACAAAGCACAGAGTAAAGAGATAAATAGGTAGACAGAATCAGAGCAGGATAGCAAATACTCAAGTATGGCATTAAAGACAAGGGGAAGGAAAACAGCAAAAACAAAGATAATCTTGTCATTTTAACCACAAACTCATAACACAAGATGGAATAAGATTTGAGAAAAATAACTTAAGAGGGGAAGAGGCAAGGGACTGTATCAATTTTGACTAAGGAAATTAGAGGCCATCAGAAAAGGGACTATATTCTCCACGAGATTTTGAATACAAACCTCAGGGTACCCACCAAACAAAAAAGCAGAACAGAGACACAAATAATAAATAAGAAGAAAACAAAGAAATGCAACATATAGAACAACTCGGGGGCAGACCTGGTGGCACAGTGGTTAAGTTCATGTGTTCTGCTTCAGTGGCCCAGACTTCACTGGTTTAGATCCTGGGTGTGGACCTACACACTGCTTGTCAAGCCATCCTGTGGTAGGCATCCCACATATAAAGTAGAGGAAGATGGGTATGGATGTTAGCTCAGGGCTAATCTTCCTCAAAAAGAAAAAAAAAAATTTCAAAAAAAACCCCAAAACTATGCAACTCCATTGGTAGATCAAAATACACAGGATGAGAAACAAAGAAAATGCAGGAGAATCGGACAATGAGTGATAAAGCAGCAGCATTAAGCCCTCGTATATCAATAATCACCGTAAACATAAATGGATTGAATTCTCCAATAAAAAGACACAGAGTGGTGAGATGGATTAAAGAACAAGACCCAACAATATGCTGCCTCCAGGTAACACATCTCAGCTCCAATGACAAACAGGCTCAGAGTGAAGAGATGGAAGATGATACTCCAAGTTAATGGCAATAAAAGAAAACAGGTATTGCAATACTTACATCAGACAAAGTAGACTTCAGGATAAGACAGGTAGAGAGAAACAAAGAGAGGATGATATAATGATCAAAGGGACATTCCATCAGAAAGAAATAACACTTATAAATATCTGTGCACCCAACAGAGGAGCACCAAAGTGCCTAAAGCAACTATTAACAAACCTACAAGAAGACATTAATAATAACACAATAATAGTATGGGACCTCAACACTCCACTCACATCAATGGATAGATCATCTAGACAGAAAATCAACAAGGTAACAGTGGAATTAAATGAAAAGCTAGACCAGTTGGACTTAATAGACATATGTAGAACACTCCATTCAAAAACAGCAGAATACACATTCTTCTCAAGTATGCACGGAACGTTCTCAAGAATAGACTATATTGGGAAACAAGGCAAGCCTCAATAAATTTAAGAAGATTGAAATAATAACAAGCATCTTTTTTTTTTTTTTTTTTAAAGATTGGCACCTAGGCTAACAACTGTTGCCAATCTTCCTTTTTTTTGTTTTAAGGATTGGCACCTGGGCTAACAGCTGTTGCCAATCTTTTTTTTTTTTCCTCTGCTTTATTTCCCAACCCCCCCCCCCCCAGTACATAGTTGTATATCTTAGGTGCAGGCCCTTCTAGTTGTGGGATGTGGGATGCCACCTCAATGTGGCCTGACGAGCAGTGTCATGTCTGCGCCCAGGATCCTAACCCTGGGCTGCCGCAATGGAGCCACAGAGCCGGCCCCACAAGCATCTTTTCTGATCATGATGGTGTAAAGCTAGAAATTAATTACAAAAGAAAAAAGCTGAGAAAAGGACAAAGATGTGGAGACTAAACAACATTCTATTGAACAAGCAATGGATCATTGAGGAAATTAAAGGAGAAATAAAAAAATACCTGGAGACAAATGAAAATGAAAACGTACCATGCCAACTCGTATGAGATACAGCAAAAGCTGTATTAAGAGGGAAATTCATTGCAATACAGGCTCACCTTAACAAACAAGAAAAAGCCCAAATAAGCAATCTCAAACTACACCTAATTCAATTAGAAAAAGAAGAACAAACAAAGCCCAAAGTCAGCAGATGGAGAAGAATAATAAAAATCAGAGCAGAAATAAATGCTATTGAAACAAAGAAGGCAGTCAAAAGGATCAATGAAACAAAGAGCTGGTTCTTTGAGAAGATAAATAAAATTGACAAACCACTAGCCAGAGTTACAGAGAAAAAAAGAGAGAGAAAGCTCAGATAAGTAAAATTAGAAATGAAAGAGGAGGGGCCAGCCCGGTGGTGCAGTGGTGCACACGTTCTGCTTTGGTGGCCTGGGGTTCGCCAGTTTGGATCCTGGGTCCGGACATGGCACTGCTTGGCATGCCATGCTGTGGTAGGCATCCCACATATGAAGTAGAGGAAGATCAGCACAGATGTTAGCTCAGGGCCAGTCTTCCTCAGCAAAAAGAGGAAGATTGGCAGCAGTTAGCTCAGGACTAATCATCCTCAAAAAAAGAAATGAAAGAGGAGAAATAACAAGGAATACCACAGAAATACAATAGATTATAAGAGAATACTACGAAAAACTATATGCCAAGAAAATGGACAATCTAGAGGCAATGGATAAATTCTGAGACTCTTACAACTTCCCAAAGCTGAATCAAGAAGAAATAGAGAATCTGAATAGACCCCTCACAAGGAAAGACATTTAAACAGTAATCAAAAGCATCCCAAAGAATAAAACCCCAGGAGCGGATGGCTTCTCTGGGGAATTCTACCAAACCTTCCATGTGGATTTAATACTTTTCCTTCTCAAGCTATTCCAAAAAATTAGGGAAGATGGTATGCTTCCTAACACATTCTATGAGGCCAACATCACCCTGATACCAAAGCCTGAGTAGGACAACACAAAAAAGGAAAACTACAGGCCAATATTGCTGATGAACATAGATGCAAAAATCCTCAACAAAATATTGGCAACCTGAATACAGCAATATATCAAAAAGATCATACATCATGATCAAGTGGGATTTATACCAGGGACACAGGGATGGTTCAACATCCGCAAGTCAATCAATGTGATACACCACATTAACAAAATGAGAAATAAAAACCACATGATCATCTCAATAGATGCAGAGAAAGCATTTGACAAGATTCAACAGCCATTTATGATTTAAAAAACACTTAAAAAATGGGGATAGAAGGAAATTACCTCAACATAATAAAGGCCATATGTGACAAACCCACAGCCAATATCATACTCAATGGGGAAAAACTGAACGCCATCTCTCTGAGAACAGGAATAAGATAAGGATGCCCACTATCACCACTCTCATTCAACATAGTACTAGAGGTTTTGGCCAGAGCAATTAGACAAGAGAAAGGAATAAAAGGAATCCAAATAGGGAGTGAAGAATTGAAACTCTCACTGTTTGCAGATGATGTGATCTTTTATATACAAAACCATAAAGAATCCACTGGAAAATTATTTGAAATAACTAACCACTACAGTAAAGTTGCAGGGTACAAAATCAACTTACAAAAATCAGTTGCATTTCTGTACTCTAGTAATGAACTTACAGAAAGAGAACTCAAGAATACAATTCCATTTACAATTACAACAAAAAGAATAAAGTACCTAGGAATAAATTTAACCAAGGAGGTGAAGGACTTATACAATAAAAACTACAAGACTTTCCTGAAAGAAAAAGATGATGACGATGATGACATAAAGAGATAGAAAGAGATTCCATGCACATGGATTGGAAGAATAAACATAGTTACAATGTCCCTACTACCCAAAGCAATCTACAGATTCAATGTAATCTCAATGACATTCTTCACAGAAATAGAACAAAGAATGCTAAAATTCATATGGGGCAACCAATGACCCCAAATTGCTAAAGCAATGCTGAGAAAAAAGAACAAAGCTGGAGGTATCACAATCTCTGACTTCAAAATATACTAAAAAAGCCATAGTAATCAAAACAACATGGTACTGGTACGAAAACAGGCACATAGATCAATGGAACAAAACTGAAAGCCCAGAAATAAAACTGCACATATATGGACAGCTAATCTTGGACAAAGATGCGAATAACGTACAATGGAGAAATGACAGTCTCTTCAGTTAATAGTGTTGGGAAAACTGGACAGCCACATGTAAAAGAATGAAATTAGACCATTATCTCACACCATACACAAAAATAAATTCAAAACAGATCAAGGACTTGAAGATAAGTCCTGAAATCATAAAACTCCTGGAAGATAATATAGGTAGTACACTCTTTGACATCAAACTTAGGATTTTTTTCAAATACTATGTCTTCTCAGACAAGGGAAACAAAAGAAAAAATAAACAAGTGGGAATTCATCAGACTAAAGAGCTTCTGCAATGCAAAAGAAACTAGGATCAAAACAAAGAGACAACCCAACTGGGAGAAAATTTTTGCAAATCATATATCTGATAAGGGGTTAATGTCCATAATATATAAGGAACTCATGCAACTGAACAACAAAAAAGCAAACAGCATGATCAAAAAGTGGGCAGAAGATATGAACAGACATTTTTCCAAAGAAGATGTACAGATGGCCAATAAACACATGAAAAGATGTTCAACATCACTAATCATCAGGGAAATACAAATCAAAACTACACTAAGATACCACCTTACACCTGTTAAAATGGCTATAATCACCAAGACGAAAAATAACAAATGTTGGAGAGGCTGTGGAGAGAGGGGATCTCTCATACACTGCTGGTGGCAATGCAAACTGGTGCAGCCACTATGGAAAACAGTATAGAGATTCCTCAAAAAACTAAAAATAGAAGTACCATATAACCCAGCTATCCCACTACTGGGTATCTACCCGAACAACTTGAAATCAACAATCCAAAGTAACGTATGTTGCTTATGAACATATGAATATATGTTCATCGCAGCACTATTCACAATAGCCAAGACATAGAAACAATTCAAGTGCCCATTGACCAATGATTGGATAAAGATGTAGTAGATATATATATATATATATACTACTATATATATATATATATATATATATATATATATCTACAATGGAATACTACTCTGCCAGAAAAAAAGAGACAAAATCATTCCATTTGCAACAACATGGATGGACCTGGAGAGAATTGTGCTTAGCCAAGTAAGCCAGACTGAGAAAGACAAACACCAGATGATTTTACTCATATGTGGAGTATAAACAAGTGCATGGACAAAGAAAACAGCTCAGTGGTTACCAGGGGACAGGGGATGGGGGGCTACAGAGGGTGAAGGGGAGCACCTGTGTGGTGACAGACAAGAAATAATGTACAACTGAAATTTCACAATGATGTAAACTATTATGAACTCAAATTAAAAAAAAGTTCAACTATGAACTTTTTATTCTCAGCTACAATAGATCCTTCGTTCCTCTGCTATTCTGCCAGACATGAGAACAGTAAAGGGTATTTCTTCTCTGAAGGGGTCATTCTTTTCTGGGATTTAACTCATTGAGGTTTATTTCTGTTCTCAGTTCTTTTGACATATACAAAATTTATGATTTTTTTTTTTGTTTTATGGCTTATTTTGATTGTTACTATGAGAGCAATGGTTTCTTGCAACTTTCCACCTCCTAAGTAGAGATAGAGGTCCTGTTATAAATACATTTTTATTCATACAGGCAAGTATATCATATAAAATCTAATCATTATATTAGTTTATAGTGCTAATTACTTGTCTGTACCCTCCATAACACTGTGTATTAGTACGTCTTTTATCTTTGCTAACCTGATAGGTGACAAAATGGTAACAGTTTTTTAAAATGTACGTTTATTTAAATACAGGTCAAGCATATCTTCATGTTTTTAAATTATATTTTATTTCATTGTACTGAGGGTTCTCTGTTTTTCTCTTGATTTGTTAGTTTTAATGTAATAATTAAAAGACATTTTCTTATATTAAGGATACTTGTCCTGTGTGACAAAGGGTTTTTTTAAAGCTTCTCACCAGTCTTTTGACTGTATTACATTTTCAATGAAGGAAATTTTATTTATTTATTTTCCTGAGGAAGATTTGCCCTGAGCTAACGTCTGTGCCAATCTTCCTCTGTTTTGTATGTGGGTTGCTGCCATAGCATGGCTGCTGCTGAGTGGTGTAGGTCTGCACCCTGGAACCAAACCTGGGCCACCAAAGTGGAGCATGCCAAACTTAACCACTAGGCCATGGGACTGGCCCTGGAAATTTTACTTTTAATGGGGACGTTTTGCTTAAAGTTCTCATTTCTAGTTTCTAGGGAGTGTTTCTGACTTAAAAGCCCATACTGATTCCCATAATTTTTTAAAGCAGTTTTAAATTTTAATTTTTATGTTTAAATTTTTAACTGATTCAAAATTTGTTTTTATTTATGAAGAAGTATCCTGTTTTATCTTTAATGTGTTAAAAGTGTTAAAGTATTTTAAGGTGTTAATAAGTACCTTTTACTTATTAATATATCTTGTTACCATTTATAAGAAACAAACACCAAATTTCCTTTATGTATTTGGATATGCTTCTGGACTCTCTTTTGTTTTATTGATTTTCTTACCTATTTATGTACCAATATCAAATTGCTTTCCTTTCTATAGCTTTATAATATATCTTAATATCTCTCAGGTCTGATTTACCTGCTCATTATTTTTTATTTTAGAGTTTTCATGCATTCTCTTGCATATTTATTTTTAGATGAAATTAAGAATTAGTCTGTCTAGTTCCTGACATTATCCTGTTGGTATTTTTGTTTGAATTGTGTATAATGTTACAATTTATTTAGGGATAATTGACACTTTTACAATATTGAATCTTTATATTCAAGAACAGGACTTGCCTTTTTCTTTATTCAAGACTTATTTATGCTCTTTAGGTTTTTTTAAATTATGGTAAGAACACAATGAGACCTACTTTCTTAAATTTTTAAGTGCACAATACGATATTGTTAACTAGAGGCATAATGTTGTACAGCTGATCTCTAGAACTCGTTCGTCTTATGTAAGTCAAACTTTATACCTGTTAAACAGCAACTCTCCATATCTCCCTCCCCCAACCCCTGGCAACAACCATTCTACTCTGTTTCTAAGAGTTTGATGATTTTTAGATGCCTCACGTAAGTGGAATCATGCAGTATTTGACCTTCTGTCTCTAACATTTCATTTAGCATAATGTCCTCCATTTCCACTCATGTTGTCACATAATTTCCTTCTTTTTTAAGGCCAAAAATATTCCTCTGTGTGTGTGTGTGAGTGTGTGTGTGTGTGTAAGTGATATTTTCTTTATCCATTAATCTGTCAATGGACAATTAGGTTGTTTCTATATCTTGGCTATTGTGAACAGTGCTGCAATGATCATGGGCGTGTAGATATCTCTTCACGATCCTGATTTCAATTGTTTTGGTATATCCAAATAGACACCCAAAAGTGGGATTGCTGGATCATATGGTAACTCTATTTTTAATTTTTTGAGGAAGTATCATGCTTTTTTCTATAATGGCTGCACCATTTTACATTTCCACCAACAGTGTACAAAGGTTCCAATTATTCCACATCATCACCAATGCCTATATTTTATTATTATTATTATAGTAATCCCAACAGGTGTGGGGTAATATCTCACTGTGTTTTGCTTCACATTTCCCTAATAAGTAGTGATGCTGTGCATCTTTTCACATACCTCTTGGTCATTTGTATATCTTTTTAGGATAAATGTCTATTCAAGTCCTTTGCCCATTTTTTAAATGGGTTATTTCTTTTGCAATTGGGTTGTAGAAGTTCCTTGTGTATTTTGAATATTAATTTCTTATCAGATATATGGTTTATTTTCTCCCATTCTGTAGGTTTCCTTTCACTCTGTTGATTGTTTCCTTTGCTGTACAGAAGCTTTTTAATTTGACATAGTCCTACTTGTTAATTTTGTTTTTGTTGCTTGAGCTTTTTATGTAATTTCCAAAACATTGCTATGCCCAATGCCATGAAAAATTTCCCGTTTCCTTGTAGAAGTTTTACAGTTCTGGGTCTTATGTCTAAGTCTTTAATCCATTTTGAGTTGATTTTTGTGTATGTTGTAATATAAAGGTCCAATTTCATTCTTTTGCACATGGATATCCGGTTTTCATAGCACCATTTGTTGAAGAAACTGTCATTTGCCCATTGTGTATTCTTGGCATCCTTGTTGAAAATCAGTTGATAATAAATGCAAGGGTTTATTTTTGGGCTCTCTGTTCTGTTTTACTCTGGGGTTATCTGTTCTGTTCTGGTATATGTTTCCATTTTTATCTAGTAACATACTGTTTTAATTACTATAGCTGTGTAGTATATTAAAAAATCAGGAAGTGTGATGCCTCAAGATTTCTCAAGGTTGCTTTGGCTATTTGGGATCTTTTGTAGTTCCATACAAATTTTAGGATTGTTTTATTTATTTCTGTAAAAAATGACATTGGGATTTTGATAAGGATTGCGTTGAATCTATAGATCACTTGGGCAATATGGACATTTTAACAATGTTAAAACTTCCAATCCAAGTACACAAGATGTCTTTCCACTTATTTGTGTCTTCTTTAATTTCTTTCATCAGCTATTTGTAGTTTCTAAGACCAGTCTTTTACCTCCTTTGTTAAATTTATTCCTAAGTATTTTATTCTTTTTGATGCTACTGTAAATGGGATTTATTTCTTAATTTCATTTTTGGAGAGTTCATTGTTAATGTATAAAAATGTATCTGATTCTTGTGTGTTGATTTTGTATCCTGAAAATTTACTACATTGGTTTATTATTTATAAGAGGGTTTTTGTGTGGAATCTTATGAATTTTCTATACATAAGAGCTTGTCATCAGCAAACAATGTAATGTTACTTTTTTCTTTCCAATTTTAATTTCATTTATTTTTCTTTCTTGCCTAATTACTTTGACTAGAACTTCCAGTACTATGTTGCATAGAAGTGACAAGAGTGGACATCCTTGTGTTTTTCCTGGTTTTGAAGGAAAAGCTTTCAGGTTTTCACCGTTGAATATTATGTTGCCTATGGGCAATTCTTCCAGGTACATGATGGGATATCTTGAACTTAGAAGTCCTATCACTAACAGTTTGTGGGTGTGTGTGTGTGTGTGTGTGTGTGTGTGTGTGTGTATCCAGACCTTTTTTATTTGGGGGGAGTTTTTTTGGATTATAGTTTTAAATATTAGTTTTATTCCATTCTTTTTCTTCTTCTTTAGGGACCCCAACAATACACAGATATATATGACAGATTTTTGTTGCCTATCTTCTTTCTCTAAACACTTTCTTTCTAGTCATCTTTACCTCTTTTTCTTTCATTCTCTTGATTGTTTTTCTTCCTTCTGTTAGTGTTCTTTCTTATACTTTTGGTGACTCCATTCTGCTTTTGGTCTCTAATTAATCTTCATTTCTGAAATGATTTGTCTTCATTTTCTTTTCCTTCCTAAGTTTAGTAACTCTCATTTCATATTTTCCCCTTTTTTGGTCTATTTATTGTCTGAGTTTTGAGTTTATAATTTATGATATTATTTTATATCATAACATTTTGTTTTATAATATTTAACTTGTTTTAGACTATTATATTTTCCTCAACTTCGTGGCTTTTATTATTGAAAACTATTTTAATAAACTAAAAGGTTTTGATTCTTTTTAATTTCTTCTTATAGTAGCTTCCTATAGATGTTGGTTGTTATTTTCTATTCATTTAAGTTGTGTTGTATTTCACCAGCAATAATAAGTGAGAAGTTTTGGTAACTTACTCAATTTCATAGTTCCAGAATGTCCTCCTTTGCTGACATAGTACAGGGTTTACTCTTTAATAAATGGCACCTTTGGGGAGTGAGTCTGTATGCCTTCCCATGTTGTGATACTCTTTTGTTTCCATAGGACGCTATCTTCTGAGTTTTACTTATTTATTACCCTTTATCTGCTAAGTCTCCAAGAGATTCCTCTTCTTTCCGAGTTGTCCTCCTCTGCCCAAGAAGCGCAACTACCTCTGCTCCAGCACACTTTCAAAAACGTTTTTTTAATTTTCCAGTTGTATTAGTTTGCTAGGGTTACCACAACAAAGCACCACAAATGGAGTGGCTTAAACAGCAGAAATCTATTGTCTCACAGTTCTGGAGGATAGAAATCTGAGATCCAGGTATCGTCAGGGCCATACTACCTCTGAAGGCATTAGAGAAGATCTATTCCAGGCCTCTCTCCTAGCTTCTGATAGTTACTTGGCTTGTGGCAACATAACTCCAATCTTCATGTGGTGTTCTCTCCGTGTGCTGGTCTTGTCCCAATTTCCCCTTTTTATAGGAATACTAGTTCTATTGGATTAGGGCCCAACCTAGTGAATCTTAATTTACTCATCTCCACAGACCCTCTTTCTAAATAAGATCATATTCATAGGCATTAGAAGTCAGGACTTAAACATCTTTTTTGGGAGACAAAATTCAACTCATAACACCAGTAGATGGTACTCACAGCATCTCAGATTCTTTTTTGGGGGGGTTCTGGGGGAAATGTTATTTTCCCATTCAGATTAGGAGACTTTCCTTCTGGGGATTAACTCTAGATAATGTTGTCTGCATTGCTAATACTGTGTTAGACTCTGGCATAATGTTATGTTCCAAGCTGGACTTGCTGATTTCTGAACTTTTCCCACACATGTATAGAAAATGAAGCTTATAGGACTATTTCCTACTTTGCTACAGGCATGAGTTTTGGTTGATCTTATTTGCTTTTTTTAATGATCTGCATGATTTTTGAAGGATATATGGAGAAATTCAAATTTGAGTGCCCACTGTTACTGTATGGGAATAAGAAATCTCCATTGCAACATATATTAAGATTAATATAAAGATTCCAAATTTCCTTTTAAATTTATTTCCACAAAGTAATATTTAATTCATTTCATTCTATTTAATAAAGCGTTTGTTTTAATTTGAAATGTAGGAGCTGCAGTAACAAATATAAAGCATTTGGTAGTCAACACAGATGACTCAAGTAGCCCAATTAAATACCTCCCTTCCATGTGATTGGTTTCTAGCTTTTCCTATTTATTGGAAACCCAAGTGTGTGTATTATTATTCGGTTTTCCTATCTATTCAGATATGACAGTGTATTTACAGAAATAGGACATGGGAGATAATATCACAATGACTGGAGATTTAATAACTTATAACTAAAATAGCATCACTTCTGGGTTAACCTGCTGCTTAATCTGAACCAAGGATTGGACTGACTAAATTGTTGGGAGATCAGTGGAGATAGTATCCGTTTTCCCCATGGCTCTTTTTGGTGCCTGGATCAGACTTTCTCTTGGACCAACAGACTCTAACACCTCTTCTGGAATCGATTCCAACCGATGATGAGCTACATCTGGCCTGTGAAATGAAAATAGCAAAACCTTTGATTCAGTCCAAGTTAAGTGGATCTACATCATCTGCTCAGTCAACTTTTGCCAAGATGAATGATGCTGTGTCAGTGTTCCATAATTTCAGAGGTGGATTTCCCCTTTTTAACAACAAAGTGTTTTCCTTTACATAGGCAATGAAAGAAAAAAAAACTGCTGTGTGTGAAAATGCATTTTGGCTCCTCTATATATTTGGAAACAAAACCCCTAAGATAATCCTATTTTAGCCTTTTTTCTTTCTCTTGGATCTCTGCCATCCTGGCCCTTATCAAGTTGCACAAGGGGGCACTGTAGCCGTGAAAGTTCTGGAGAAGTGTTTCCTTTCCTTGTTTCCTAGTATCAGAAGAATGTTAACAGGAAGAAGAATGTGATGGGAAAGGAGAGAGCCAATAACTTTCAGAGCTGTGAGTGCTCCCCAGTTGTTTTAACTCCCAGCTCAGATTCAAAAGTATTTACTCCAGAAGGAACACAATGGTGGGTATAAGCAGAGGGAGAAAGACAAGAACCTTGAGGTTTATTTTACGTTTGTCTGGTTTCCCACGTAAAAGAACAATAAATATAGAAAGGGGAACGAGCCCAAAATGGGGATATTTTTGAAACTTGGAAAATCACTCAGCTGTGGGTCTAGTGGCTGTGGTGGAGGCTGCAGTTCAAATCCCAATGTCTGCAGCCCGTTCCCTGCCTAACTGATCTCAATGAGGAGAGAGGGAGGTTGGAGATTTTGATGTTAGGGTTGCTAAAGCATCATAATAAGAGTGTTTGGGATGATTTAATAGAATGTGTTGTGGTGTCCAGATTACTGGTACAACACCTATACCCTTAGGTCCTGCCAACCTATGATACAAACGATGTCACATTTACGTTAATTTCCAAGTTCTGTCTGCATGTTGACCCCATTATACTAATTTTAGGATCCCATCTCTGTAGAATTGATCTAGTTTATTTATGGGATATTGGGCATATCCATATTAATTTCTATTGTCAAGGCGTGATCTAGGTTTTTACTTTCTGGTTTTGTGTTCTTGTATATTCTTTAAAAGCCTCTAATGCCATTTTTCTCATCTCTTCCTCCTCAATTAACTTTATCATTAGCCAGAATACAAGGGATTCTTCAGTTGTCTTGTTAAGACTGAGCTGTCACAGTAACATTTAACTCCAAGTAGCTCCTTCTGTCAGTTGCATTAATTTAACTGAGTTCACTTGTATCCATTTTCTTAACCCCTCTCTGTACTGCAATAAATCATCTAACAACAAATGAGTAAAAGTAGACCTGAGCAGTCAATGGATGGAGCTTCAAAGGAAACTAGCTAGTGAGCTATAGGGGCTGAGATTAATCAGGGCTTGGAAAATTAAAAAAATATGTAAAATATATAAATTATATGTATATAAACTATAACATATTGCTAAATGTATATACATATTACATAAATTTATTTTTAAAGAAATGATTAAGTTGAAGAAATGCAAAAATCATTGGGGCCAATAAAAAGCAAAATTGTCAGTGCTGAAAATAGACCCAGTAATGTGGAGGATAAATTGAAAAGCTTTTTCAGAACTCAGAGAAGTCCCAAAAAAAGAAATGATGGGATAATTTTTTAAGACACAGCCTGGAAATTCAATAGACAAATAATGTTTCTGAAGAAGAAAAGATGGACTAAATATTAGTAACTATCGCCTCACATTGGAAGTTTTCTGAGCTAAAGGAAAGTCCTTTCTGAGCACGTGGAAAGTCCCTATCATGAAACAGGTAAAATTAATGAGAAGTGACATATACCAAAATATTTCCTACTGAAATTTTTGAATTGCAAGGAAAGTGAAAATATTCTCTAAGGACTCTTGCAGTCAAAAGAGTTTATCTATAGAACAACTAAATCAAGTTAGCCTCAAACCTCATCCGCAAAGCATGGGTGGAAAGAAAATCAATAGATATTTATAGTAGAGTGCTGGTTGGGAAAAGTTAACTCTATAAACTAAATGAATATATGTGGCAGCAAAGACTTTATCAGGTATACATAAATTCAGAGAATAAACATCCACATACTCTTCTTAAAATTTTATGTGAAGGTACCCTCCAATACCCAAATATAAATAAAAATTGAAGAATAAAAATAGTTGTAGCAAATAAAAAAGCCTCAGAAGTGGATGTAAAAACAGTTAAACAGGTTGTATAAATAATTATTGTAAATATAATTTAAAACAATTCAAAAGTTAAATATATACTTTAAAGATAAAATATATATAATTATTTTAATAAATGAGAGCTTTTATTATTCATGTTAAGATGAAAGCAGAACTACAACCAAAGATACAGATAATATTAAAAATATTATGAGCATAATTTTAAAAATTTATTAAAATCAATTTTATTTTATTTTTTAATTTATATTTATATCTTTTTAATTGCAGTAACATTGGGTTATAACATTATAGAGCTGTTGGATGTACATCATAATATATTTCAAATTCTGTGTAGATCACATCATGTTCACCACCCAAAAACTAATTATAGTCCATCCCCTCACATGTGAGCCTAATCACCCCTTTTGCCCTCCCCTGCCTTCCCCCATGGTAACCACCAATCCATTGCTACATGTTTGTTTGTCATTGTCTTTATCTTCTACTTATGAGTGAGATCATAAGGTATTTGACTTTCTCCCTCTGACTAGTTTCACTCAGCATAATACCCTCAAGGACCGTCCGTGTTGTCACAAATGGCCGGATTTCATCATTCCTTATGGCTGAGTAGTATTCCATTGTGTATAAATACCATATCTTCTTTATCCATTCATCCCTTGATGGGCACCTAGGTTGCTTCGAAGTCTTGGCTATTGTGTATAATGCTGCAATGAACATAGGGGTGCAAGTATCTTTATGCCTTTGTGTTTTCAAGTTCTTTGGATAAATACCCAGCAGTGGGATAGCTGGATCATATGGTAGATCTATCCTTAATTTTCTGAGGATACTCCATACTGCTTTCCATAGTGGCTGCACCACTCTGCACTACCACCAGCAGTGTACAAGGGTTGCCTTCTCTCCACATCCTCTCCAACATTTGTTGTTTCCTGTCTTGTTAATTATATCCATTCTGATGGGACTGAGGTGATACCTCATTGTAGTTTTGATTTGCATTTCCCTGATAGCTAATGATGTTGAGCATCTTTTCATATGGCTGTTGGCCGTCCATATATCTTCTTTGGAGAAATCTCTGTTCAGATCTTTTGCCCGTTTTCTAATTGGATTGTTGTTTTTTTTGTTGTTGAGCTGTGTGAGTTCTTTGTATATTTTGGATATTAACCCCTTATCTGATATATGGTTTGCAAATATCTTCTCCCAATTGTTACGTTGTCTTTTCGTTTTGTTGATGGCTTCCTTTGCTGTGCATAAGCTTTTTAGTTTGATGTAGTCCTATTTGTTCACTTTTTCTTTTGTTTCCCTTGCCCAGTCAGACATGGGACTTGAAAATATGGTGCTCAGACTGATGTCAAAGAGCGTACTGCCTCTGTTTTCTTCCAGAAGTTTCATGGTTTCGGGTCTTACATTCAAGTCTTTAATCCATTTTGAGTTGATTTTTGTGCATGGTGTAAGGGAATGGTCTACTTTCATTCTTTCGCATGTGGCTGTCCAGTTTTCCCAACACCATTTATGGAAGAGACTCTCCTTTCTCCATCATATGCTCTTGGCTCCCCTGTCGAATATTAGCTGTCCATAAATGTGTGGGTTTATTTCTGGGCTCTCGATTCTGTTCCATTCATTTGTGTGTCTGCTTTTGTGCTATTACCATGCTGTTTTGGTTACTATGGCTTTGTAGTATATTTTGAAATCAGGGAGTGTGATACCTCCAGCTTTGTTCCTTTTTCTCAGGTGTCCTTTGGTTATTCAGGGTCTTTTGTTGTTCCATATAAGTTTTAGGATTGTTTGTTCTATTTCTGTGAAAAATTTTGTTGGAACTTTGATAGGGATTGCGTTGAATCTATAGATTGCTTTAGGAAGTATGGACATTTTAGCAATGTTAATTCTTCAAACTCTAAGTTTCGACAGTTCTTTTGTCCTTAAGTGCTCATATGTAAAATGAGAATTAAGAAGTAAGTAAATCATTGGAGTACTTTCTGGAGTTTAGTCAGAGCTCAATAAAAATTAGTATTTTTATTAATGATTATTCTTATTATATTTGTTTTACAAGAGAATTACATAAAATGAGAATAAAACTATCTAAATTGTGTATTATTTTACATCAGGCAAATAAACATACAGAGTAGCGGTAGCTGAAAACCACAAATTAACACAACGAGACACCACTAAACATTTTTTTCAATGGCCTAAATCCAGAGCATTGATACCACCAATTGTTGGTAAGGTTATGAAGCAACAGAAATTCTCATACGTTTCTGGTGGGAATGAAAAATGGTACAGCCACTTTAGAACACAATTTGGCGGTCTCTTACAAAACTAAACAACTTTTATCAAAGGATCCAGCAATGGCACTCCTTGGTGTTTACCCAAAGGGGTTGAAAACTATGTTTGTACAAAAACCTGCACAAGGATGTGTATAGCAGCTTTGTTTATGATTGCCAAAACTTGGAAGCAACTAAGATTTCCTTTAGTAGGTAAATAAATAAACTGTGGTACATCCAGATAATGGGGTATTATTCAGTACTAAAAAGAAATGAACTATCAAGCATGTAAAGACATGGAGGAACCGTCAATGCATATTACTAAGTGGAAGAAGCCAATCTGAAAGGGCTGCATCAGTATGCATTCCAGCTATGTGACATTCTGGAAAAGGTAAAACTATGGAGACAATAAAATGATCAGTGGTTGCCACAGGGAACCAGGCAGTAGAGATGAATAAGCAAAGCACAAAGGATTTTTATGGCATAAATACTCCATATGATATTATAATGATGGATATATATCATTATGCATTTTTCTAAACCCACAGAATATACAACACCAAGAGTGAACCCTAATATAAACTATGAACTTTCAACAATTATAGTGTATAGGTTCATCTTTGGTAAAAAAAAAAATAAGTATCATTCTGGAGACTGACGTTGATAAAGGGGAAGTTATGCATGTATGGGACAGGGGGTATGTGGGAAATATCTGTACCTCTTTCTTAATTTTGTTGTAAACCTAAAACAGCTCTTAAAAATTAAATTTTAAAAACAAATTTTAAGAGTAGTGGTAGAAATATTTTATTAGAGAAGCGGAGTGGCCTGGTATAGTGGTCCTTGGAGCTGTTTGGGTTTCCCAGGGCCACTTCTGAGACAATTATGAACCTGAAAGACAAAAGGATATAGAAAGTAAAGGCATAGATATCAACAGCTTGTAGATAAGCGTTACATGAAAACAGTAATCTAAAAACAAAACAAAACCAAAAAATACCTCATTGACATAAGATCTGAAAAATTGTAGAAGTTAATTGACCTCTTCGAGGATCAGTTTTCTCATCTACAAAATGGGTTAATATTACCTAGGGTTATCTTGTGGATTTTCTTATATATTGAATGTAAAATATGGGATATAACACAGATACCCAATAACTATGGGCTTCCTACCCATCTCCTTACATCGAAGATTAAATAATTTACTTCTAACAGTGACCAGATTATATGCTTTAAATCATTCTCCCTCAACCTGTTATTCATATACATTGTTCCTGTATGCTCAAGAAAAAGTACATTTTCATTTTTGCCTAAACTAAAAGAAAAATGTCTGGCAAAACTAAATCACAAAAGCATATCAATGCCAAGCACGAACGGCTGTTAGATCATCCAGTTTGTGGTGGTCTCCATCCCTCGGCACGGAGGGTTGGGAATTGACTCTTTGCATAGTGCTGCCTACTGCATACAGATTTAGTCTTGAAGTTCTACGCCAGTGAAGCGTCTGGATACTCTTTCTTTTCAGAACAACATTCAAATACACTAAAAAAAATTCTCATTGCATCTGGTTTTATTGGTAGGGGAAAGGTCACATGCACATGTATATGTTGATCGTCAATATCCGTGCACCAAAGCACTGTGTGCAGGACACCAAGCACCGAGAAGTAATGAGGGGACCCCTCACCCTCTGCAACGGTGACACCCACTGATCTATACCTGACATTCTATGTACTGTGCATGTAACAGGTTGTGATGGTAGAAAGGATGAGAAAGGGAGAGAAATAGACATAGGAGAAAGATGAAAGAGGAATTTTACTATTTTTCCAAGAACTTCCCCATTTTCCCCCAAAAGAAAACCTTACTGCTTCAAATATAGACACATCAACCCTAATATTCATGCATATGTATATTCAGCTTGGAACATCAGCATGGAACCAGCCATCATTCCTACATTCGTGTGCGTGTGTAAATACTATCGTTTTTTTCTTTTTTGGCAGTCCTTGTCAGTAAATTGTCAAGTTATTTTGCTATTTATGCTTTGCTAAAAAAGAAATCCCAGTTTTACAGAAGTCTTAGATACAAGCCCCTACATAAATGGGTGTTTATTAAATCTGCATTTGGAGTTTATTTGATTAACAAACATACACTATAATATTGAAATTTAAATAGTAGTGAAATAGGAATATCTAGTATTCAAGAAAGATTCATCAATGCAGGAAAAGCACAATGGAGAGTTAAAAGTGGTGCTAACAGGTACATGTTAGAGTTTTAATTTGGAAATTTCTCCATGGTATTTATCAGTAAAACAAGGATTAAAAATTCTTCATCATTTCTTCAGTGAGTTGCTGCTTTGCTTTTCGATTTGCTAATATGATATCTTTAGATGGAGTATTTATCTATATGACACCAAACATACAGATGAAAACCAAAACATTCAGTCAATCATTCAGCTATTTGTTAATATACACTTGGCATCACTTAGAAAAGAGTAATTAGAAATCATTAAGTAGATTTTTCTATTTTTATTTATATATTTGGCAATATTTAGGTATAGTCATCATTACAAGAAAAACTTGGTCTGACTATAATTGCCTTTTCTTTTATTTGGTATTTTGTACTCTATTAACGAAAGCTTTTGTTCCTGATATATTTTTCCTTATTGTTAAATTACGAGCTTCATTTCTTTTTTTTTTTTTTTTGTGGAAGATTAGCCCTGAGCTAACTGCCACCAGTCCTCCTCTTTTTGCTGAGGAAGACTGGCCCTAAGCTAACATCCATGCCTATCTTCCTCTAATTTATATGTGGGGCACCTACCACAGCATGGCGTGCCAAGTGGTGCCATGTCGGCACCCGGATCCCAACCAGCAAACCCCGGGCACCCGAGAAGCAGAACGTGCACACTTAACCGCTGTGCCACCTGGCCGGCCCACTTCATTTCTCTTTGACTGTTGAGCTCTGACCTAAATTTATTTCCATCAATGCTTTGATTCGTACTCTCATTTCAGCTTTCCTAAATAGGGAACATGAGTATATTTTCTACACATTTTATGACTTCATTTCTTATCTATTTCATTCATCCTTAAATAAATTGATGTGATTTAAATTCCTAAAATAAATATGAAATAAGACAGTCCAAAATTTAAAATTTCAATCAAGATTAAGAGACATTAGACTAAGGGGAGTGAGAAATGAATCAGGGGTCTGGGATGAGTGAGTCACTACACCTGGGTGCCAAGTTCCCTAAGAACGGAAGATAAAATCAAAGACTAAGTTGAGGGTAAGGAATTGGATGATATTGTTTGAAAAACAAAAAACGTCCTACAAGTCCATTTAGGGCAGTGGTACTCAACCTTTTGTTTTTCTGCCTTAACACAACAAAGGGCTTCAACAGGCTCTCACCCTCACCAGTTACTATGTTTATTACAGAAGGATGAGCGTCCCCCCCCCAGCCCACCTCCAACCCCTCCACAGGAAAGATTAATGATTCAGCAAAAAAACTCATCTGGGGGGCTGGCCCTGTGGCCGAGTGGTTAAGTTCGCGCGCTCCGCTGCAGGCGGCCCAGTGTTTCGTTGGTTCGAGTCCTGGGCGCGGACGTGGCACTGCTCATCAGACCATGCTGAGGCAGCATCCCACATGCCACAACTAGGTGGACCCACAACGAAGAATATACAACTATGTAACGGCGGGGGGCTTTGGGGAGAAAAAGGAAAAAAAGTAAAAATTAAAATTAAAAAAAATCTTTAAATAAAGAAAATAAATAAATAAAAAATAAAAAAACTCATCTGGGCACTCACTTCTCTATGGAATTCAATGCACACGTTAGTACTGTCCAAATATTTTTTCTATGCTTTCTGATAGTTTAATTCGACACAAGGACAAAGCTTAAAGGAGATAATACCTGTCATATGTCAAACATTTCCTCTGTGCCAGACCAGCTGAGCATTTTCCGTGCATTGTCCCATTTGTTTTCCACAATGTGTTCATGAGCGATTAACCCTATTTTGTAGGTGAGGAAACTAAGATTTTGAAGAGATCAAGTAACAGGCCTAAGGTCACAGGCTGGAAGCTGGTAAATGGCAGAGCTAGTGCACAAACCCTGGGTGGCTGACTGTGCATAAGACTCTGCTGTGTATTAGAACCTCCTGGGCTCCAACTCCAGAGATTCTGACTCTGCAGGTATGAAGAGGGGCCTTGGAGTGTGTGTTTTACAGCATGTCTGGGGATTCTTGTGCATGGTGGAAGTAGGGCCAATACTTAAGCATATTGACTCCCAGCCCTTGCTTTTTCCCACTCTGGAAAGATCACTCTTCACCCAAAGGACCCCACAGTTGTTTCAGTGTGTTTCCTAAGGCAAGTATGAAAATTCTTCCACATAGAAATCATGCCTTTTATTGACTTCACTGAGATTTTTAAAAACATTTTGATAATAATAGTACTAGCTGCTACTTAGAAAGATCTCTTAAGCGCAATAACATTCTAAGTGTTTTATATCAATTGTATCCTCAAACAGCCTCTCACTTAGGTACTATCATCATCTCTACTTCTCAGATTAGGAAATAGGGAAGAATTAGAATTTGAAGAATAGTTTGGCTTCAGAGGCTATGCTTTTATATCAGTAGATAACACTGCTTCTGGGAGTTATTTGGCTGGAAAACAAGTAGACTGTCAGGACATTATGGAACGGATAAGCTTTCCTTTGAGGTATGCTTGGTGATGCAGTGATGGCTACCGGAATGGGCCAGCAGGCAGTTGAACAGACCGTCGTTCAGAGGGTGCTTCAAGGCTGAGTTCAGGAGCAACCACAGGGAAATAGCACAGCAGCCTGCAGACACTGTAAATATCAAAACTTCTCCCCGACTTAGTTACAAATTTTGTGAGTAGTTTTGGGTCAGGCACTGTTTCATAGTCTCAACCATGAAGGTTATTCTTTTGGAGGGTGAAATAAAATACTTGGGACTCTTACTAAGTTTGAAAGTAGAAAAAAGGAAAATTAATATGGCCAATATTATTAGGGTTTTAATTTCCATCAAAACTTGGATAGCTAATAAAATACACTGTTATGCAGGTTGCCAATCTGTATCTCATGTCAACTTTGCTGAAATTTAGCTCTGAGGTTTCCCTCTTCTTTTAGTTATATTCATTTCTTCATCCTGTCTAAAAAAAAGTGGATGGGTAAGTTAGGATCCTGGCTTTTATTTTAATAATTAAAGATTGAGCACTTTCAGATTTCTAGCTCCAATGTATTATGAGCCTGTGATAGAGATTTGCTGGAGAAACAGCTCCTGATAAACAACAATTTGTTTAATGATAGTGATATTCAAAAAAGCCTAAGACTGCTCCAGAATCACTGAAGGCTTTTCTTTCTGTAGTTGATTGCATTGTCCTTCCAAGTCAGGGTTAAGGCCACTGGCATGGCGAGCTCAGAAAAAGAACATTTGCTTCCAGTATACCTGGCTGGTGGATATATTCTGGAACTTAATTTCTACAGCTGTCAATCTCTTGAGCTTCAAAACACGAACATTGATCCTGGAAAAAAAGAGTTTTGTGGTTCAGTTTCATGACCTTTTTCCCCCAAAATGGGCCACTGATTAGAGAATCTTATATGTATTATATACATTGAAGATTTTAAAATATAATCAGAGCATCCGGAGGGACAGAGACCCCCTTAATGAAATTCTGGAGGGGTCTAGTTTTTTATATGCAAAATGTATTTCCCATCTCTGTCCAACATTGATTCTCTTTTTTCATTCTTTGTTGCTGTCTTATTCTCTCATAACAAGGCATGCCTGCCTTCTTGCATATATACAAGCATTTCAACTCCTTGTCTCTGCAAACCACTGGCTGATTTCTTTAAGTACTCAAACCAGGAGAGTGCGGCATGAAGTACACCTATCCAAATTAGCCGCTGCAAATACAAACATAGAGGTTCTAAATATTGCATTTGATCATTTTTTCTGTAATTTGCTGCTCATACGGATGCTTTGCATATGTTGATTAAATATGCACTTTCCACTGCCTGGGGAGCCAGAGCCCCTCACAGCAGACCAGTGTTATCTGGTCCCAGGAGACTGCAGCACTCCAGAGGGGCACTGTCACGCAGGCTACCTGCTTCAGCTTGTCTTAGCAACAATGATCGCCATATGTGAAGCTGCAGGAAAACAGATGCTGTTTTTCCATTTGTGAAATCAAGTTGTTGGAAAGTAGTCAGGTTTCCAATGTATGAAAGCTCATCTAATCAACCTACGGAGACAGTGTGAGCTTTCTCGGAAATATTTGACAACATTCCCTAGTATTGGTGACTAGAAACATATATGAAATCATAGTTCCAAAATGATAATCCTTTTCCCATACTTGTGTTGATAATATCTGTTTTGATGGCTGAAAAATGGAGTCCCTAACTTTCTCACAGAAAGAAAGCATGTAACCCAGTTTTCACTTACAAAAAGGGCTTCAAGGCACCATCTCTAAGTGTAAGAGAGATTTACTATAGCATCTTATTTTATTATATCAGTCATAAGTATCAAGGATTATTTCTCCCACTGATGTCCAGGAACAGGAATATGAGACATTCATAATCCCCTTTTTGTCAATTCAAAAGTAAAATTTCCACAAAAGCCCAGTAAGTTTTCTGTGATCCACCCCCACCTCACTCTTGCCCGTATCATAAGAACTTAATTACCTGCAGTTTGTGTAGCAAAATACTTTACTTTGGCTGCTTGGAAGCTCCTCTTCATTCATCAGATGTGACCTGCTTCTCCATCCATGCCCACAGCAAAGTATAGTTTGAAATTTGATTGGCTAGAATACATAGCATACAATGTCAGGAAGGAAAGAAATATTGGAGACACGTAGTCACTTACAAACCAGATTGACTGTGGATATTAATTTATTTGCAATTAGTACTATTTTAATTTTTTAATTTATAGGAAGAAATGTAGACAAAACCTGAATATGAGCAATATAAAGTTCAAATCCAAGGAACCTGGCTTCTAATCCTTTTTCCATCATTACTACCTGATTTTATCACAGCCTGAATTTGACTTTTCTATCTATGACATGTAAGTAATAGTGTATCAAAAAGTCATCATAATAAGAAATGCAGCAAATCTTTGAGCTAAAAATTTATGGAATCCCCAGGTGTTAATAACCTCTGCCTTTCTTCATTCATGAGTTTGTCCTGGGCAGTCTGTATCCTGACACAGGAGGTGCAACTCCCTGGAACGCTTATCTCCCTGAGATGACTAAGAAACCCAGTAAATAATGACTTCATAATAGTAAAAATATTACAAACACAAAAATTGCTATTTGTTTAGAAGACAAAGACATTGTGCCTACTTAAAGTAATTTAGGAGTTAGCATTTGAGCTGGGCTTTGAAATGTGGAAGTTCAACAGGATGAGGGTGTTTCCAAAGGAAAGAAACGGCACAAGTAGGACAAGGTTAATGGCAGAAGAGCACAGGGCATTTGCAGGGGGAGGTGTTTTAAGTTAATTGCCCAGAGAAAGGTGAAATTTAGTGAAGGAGAGCAAGGGGAAGACAGATAGTGAAGGGTCCTGAATGATGGTCGAATGAGTTCAGATGTGACTCTGAGCACTGGAAAGGTGAGATGGCTTTTCACAGCTGAGGATCAAGGTCAGAGCTGCACTTTGGCAGATCAACCTGAGACTTGCGTGTGGAGCATGGTTTGAGCCTACTGTGGACTAGCACTCCCCTTGCGTAGCAAAAGAGGAATGGACTATGGTGAAGTATCTTGCTGTCCAGGAGAAAAGACCAGAAATATGAAACAGTTATAAATAAGTGCCAGGATATAATTAAGCACTAAATTGTGTGATAACAACAATTGTTCTTGAACTTTATAGGCTACAAATCACTTTCAAAGTATTCTTCTCAGCCCTTCAATAAATACTTACTGAATGAATGAACAATCAGTTCTTTGAGGTAAGTAGAAAAGGTCAGGAATTTGAAAATCAGTCACATGGGCATAAGTGTATCTGGGCCTCAAAGTTGGATCTCATGGCACCTAATCTTTTGCTTTTTGTAGACTGATATGCAGGAATTAAAGGGAAAAGACATGTTGTTGAGTTCTTCTGCCTTTAGTTCACCAAGTACTATTGAGGGAAGGAAGAGAAAAGGTAGATTATGCTAGGCTATTAGCCCGTGAGTAAAAGTTAAATATTTTTGTGAACAAAGCATTCCATAAGTGGATATTTAATGACCAGATAGTGTGACTACTCGTGGATGTGACAGAAGTCTCTTTCCTTGAAGATTTGGGCACATAAATGGTACCATTTCTCAGTCTTTTTGGCAATTCTGACAGCCACCCAAGAGCCTTTAAATCAATTGACTTTCTACTTAAAGCAGCCAAAACTGATCTTGACTACTGAGAACCCTGACTGATACAGTAATTTCAGTAAATAGATGTGACAAAGCCCTGCAAAGTTTCTGTACTTAGTCAAGCATTGACCTGAAGTTCTGATAAGAACTCAGATCAGAGTCCTGGCTCATTACCTACTATGTCTCCTTGGACATGTTACTTAACCTTGATGAGCATATTTTATATCTATAAAATGGCAAAAACAATTTCTCTCCCATCTACCTTTATCAAACAAGTAGATTCATGCAAAATTACTCTGTCAAATGTAAAGTGGTTTATGCTATAGAAGTGAAAGGTATTGTTTTCCCAGAGTATGATAATTATTTTGACTTCATATCTCACCAGTTGGTGAGAAACTAATAAATATACTATTTTGAATGTTATTCTAAGGGGAAAAGTTAATTTCTTCCTGATTCTTATATTCTGCTATCTTCTTCTATGTTCTCAAGACACAATGGCTCAATACTATTCAAGAAAAGGGAGAAAATTCTCTCTCTTTATTCTTCCAAGTTTCTCTAAAGGAAGCTAAGAAGTCCCCAGAAAATTACTAAGCCATTCTGCTGTGTGATGGAGAAGCTAAAGTGTTCCTGGGAGCTTAAAACTCAATAAGGAAGAACAGCAGACATTGGGGTACACTGTATGGGGAACACAGAGCAGAAAACCTACAATTCAGCAACAGTGGCCTTTGCCAGTCTGTTTCCAAGGTGTTGGAAGACTGGCCAATGAGCCTGAGATGCACATGTGTGGTAGGCAAGTTCATGACCACCCCACTCATGTCATGAGCGGAAGACACTCACCTCTCCGGTCTGTCTTCTCTCCTCAGAGTTACAACCTCCTGCTCTTCACTTTTGACAGATACCCAGGATTGTTATAATGGAAACCATGTGCTGGAGATGTTTGTGGTTTGGATGGTTCAAGATACTCTGTGGGAAAGTGACACTTGCATTGGCTTTTGGCCACAGAGAAACATGAAGACTAGGCATCTAAGTTGATTGGCAACAGTTCCAAATTGTGCAAGCACCCAGGCTATGATATGACAGATGTTTTACTGAGAGGAATAAACAGACCACGAACATCTTATATCTGTAACTGGTAAATAGCAATTACCTCAAGTCTCACAATGACCCAAAATGTTGCTTGTAGAGGTTAGATAACTGAGAGTTGTTTTTATGAGCTATTCAAACTTATAGTTTTTATTTGTATGCATTGCAACAAATATTAAATGGTCATCTAGCATAAGTAGGCCTTGATGATATGAAGAAGAATTCACAGTCTTGTCCTCCTGGGATTTACAATATGGAGGATTATCCTCTATTAGCCTGAAAATTCCATGGAGTTGGCCTGACCTCTTATTTCTGCCTAAGTGGTAGAGAAGAGAACTTCTACCATCATGTGCATTTCGTGCCATTGTCTCTGCTTTGTGATGGCTGCTTTTGTTTGTCCAGTGTGGAGTCCCACATATATGTTATAGCAACGAGCATGTGCATGCACATGAACCCCTGAAGGGATTGCTGAAATGTTTCCTTGTACTTCGGGATTTTAAGGCCGTTTACAAAGACGGAGGTTTCCTATCACTTTTACACCGCTGCCTCCCCCTCTGCTGGCCTGCTGACTTCAGGAAGCGAAGTCAGCGCCTGTTCAGGAATTGTGAGTTTACTGCTCCCTCTGCCTGGAACTCTCTTTCCCCATAATCCTTCCCCTTTATAATTTGCTTTCTCACTTCATTCCAGTCTGCTCAAATGTCACTTCCTCAGAGAGGTCTTTGCCCACCCCTGTCCAAACATCCTCTTCTCAGTGCCGCCACCTTTATTCTCACATTCTGCGCTGTTGCTTCCTAGAACTTAAAACTGCCTGACGTTATAGACTCCACTTATCTATTCCTGTTTCCTCCCCTGGAATGTAAGCTCCATGAAGGCAGGACCATCATTTTCTTTAGTTACCTAGAAGAGGGACTGTCACAAAAGTGTTCTATAAGTATTTATTGAATGAGTGAATCATTATATTTCATCCTCAGCAAAAATTATGAGATATTCTTAACCTTGGTTAGCAGAAGAGGAACCTGAGGTTCATAAAGGTGAAATTATTTTCACTTCAGGATGGTTAAATTATTTTCACTTTAGGATGGAATAGATCCAGAGTACAAACTCAAAGCCTCCTGCCGTCAAAGGCTTTGTTCATTCCTCCATAGTTCTTTTGACGTACATTCTTTGAGATAGTTCTTTAGACAAATACTTTAGACAGTTATTATCCAATAAATATTAATTGAAGAATAGATTTTAAATATATTTGAGAAAAATATCTCTATCCAATTTAATTCTATCATTTAAAATCTTAAGTAAAGAAATAACTTTTTCAAATCATCACATCTTCCACAGAATTTCTTCAGGAGCGTGGAACCAGGAGCACTACATCAGCAGCCAGGCTCTCTCCTTAGCTGCATACCCTCCATCTGCCCTGGTTTTACCATCCCCATTGCCCCATACTCTTGCCCTCAACCATAGTCTTGCATCATAATTGGAAGTGGATATTTTAAGATAAAAGCTGTACCTGGCAAATAAAGAAACATATTTGTTCTAAGTTTAATTAAATAAGTCTGGGCAGCCTTTTTGCAATATGGAGATTAACTGTCAAATTTATGTTAATATGATCTCAGAGAATGAAGCTGCTATAAAAAGTTTCTCCCCTCACCCCTCGCTTAAGCTCCTCATGTTGCCTCATTGACGTTTCCTTAAATTGGTAGTATCCTATTAAAATATTACCAGGTCAGTTTTGCAAGAACAAGGCAGTTAAAAATATCTAGCAAATTTCAAATGTTAGTTTAAAGATGTCAATACAAATAAGCTGAAATCATATCTATTATACAGAGAGAAAACTATCACAATGGTTGGGTTTTCGGCATCTCTCTGGGATCACTCAATGCCAAGCTCTCCTTTATCTGATTAACACAGGATTATAAAGATCTTCTGAGCACACTCGGTATAATACAAAGAGCCTTTCATTCCTCTGAGTATCCCCCTCCTTTTTTTGCGTGTGAAAAAGATGTGCCACCCAATTTTTTTATTTTGTGATTTCAGAAAAAAATGCTAACAGTTTGAATCATGAATCCTGTTGTGGGGACTGAGTTAATTAAAAACCTGATGTATACATACAGCTGATCCTACTCACCCTAATGAAGAACATTAATTCTAGGACATGTGTGGCTGTAGTCACATTGCTACAAATTACTAGACTCTTTCCTTTATGTGTTTCCAAGAAAGTCTCCCCCTGTTAGTTAGGAAAAAAGAAAAATATGACGCCTTAGTTCTGGGCAGCATAAATTACACGCATCAATCAGAGAAAGCTTAAATTAAAATACACATTTGGCAAACAAATATGAATATGTTGATCTCATCTGTGAATCAAAATGATTTAGTGCCAGCGCTGACCCCCCCACTGTTCAACATGAAGGTCGCCGTGAGCAGCTTCTTTCTCATTGAGAAATGTTTTTGTGCCTTTTAAGGATGCAATTTTATATATGCCCTAATGTTCAATCTAACTAGTGATTTCTATGTAGAGAGACTGATTTATTTTATAAAGAAAATACAGGCTCATTTTTATTTATGTAATCCAAAACAGATAGCTAAATTAAAATGTGGGGAAAAAATACAGTGGTTTATGGTTCCTGGGCTGAGGGTTCTCCAATGTGTTTATGATATTTTCTAATCTAGCAGAATACTGTTTGTGAAATGGAATGCTACACCTTTCCGATATGGAGTGATCATAAATCAGTCTATTCTTATCACCTACTGCATGCATTCTTGGGGCAGGAATAACTACTTGAGAGATGCCCATTACATGGCAAACCTTAAGTAGAGATGATCGTGGGTCTTTCAGGTTGCCATTTCTCAAAAATATCTGTAGGTGAAGCAGGCAGATTGAGTAAGGCAGTGATCGCCCTGGACAGAAGTGTGCGTGTTTTATGTTATGACATTTATTTTGAATATTCATGTTATATTTTCTTGCTAAGATTTCATTCTCATAACTACAAACCAGTATAATGATCCTGTCTGAGTTATAGGGAGGGGTATGAAATGCATGCCTTTGATAGTTGGGTTGCAACTCAATGCTGAGAACCCTCGCAGCTAAATGGAAGAAGGCAAATAAAATGAAGATAAAACTGTGCACAGTATGTACACTGTAGTCTGCAAACGTCACCTGAGGAACTTGTTAAAGTACAGATTCCCAGGCCTCACTCCACCAAATTCTCATTCAGGATGTCTCGAATGAGGCATGGGATCTGTATTTGTCATGAGTTCTCTAGGGATTTCTTACTAAATGTTACTCTGAGCAAACTTTGAGAAAGACTACCAGAAAGATGAATGGGTCAAAAGAAAACCAAGTGACACATAATAGTTTGCTTTTAGCAGTTTGACAAAAGATATGAAGAGATTAAATTCCGAGTTGGGATGAGCAATTTATGCTCAAATTGCCACCTTAGACAGGAGAAAGCAGACTTCTAGAGGGATGTATTATGACAGTTGTTTTACATTGAGGTGTCTTTTGGGGGAGGAGTGCAAAGGAAACAAGGGTTATCATAGAAAGGAGCTGTCCAGAATAAGGCATCTTTTGGCTACAAAGCCAAACATCCAGCTTTTTAGCGAATTCCAATTTGAAATATTCAGTTCCATTATCCCTATACCATGCATACTGATTTTTGATTCAGGAAATGTGCTCACCATGATTCTCAGGCAAAATCTCATACCGATTATGGTTTACATTCTAGGGTACTAATAAATAAGCATGGAAACTTCTAGAAGAAAGAAATCCACTAAGGTAAAGTGAAAGAATCATCATTATGCTTTGGGAGGAGAGACAATAGTTTTGTCTATTCTACGATGCAAATGAGAAACACTGAAGTCTTCAGAAAAGTAAAATGATGTGACAAAAAGGATATTTGAGGAATACTGTGTCTTAGGGAAAAAAGGCTAAGTCAATTTTGCATAGATCCATGTTGATTGTTAAGATGGCCAAGATGAATGGATTGGTTGTGCCGCAGTCTGTTCGTTTGGCTCAGATAGGCACTGCCAAGAGTAACTTGGGTACAATTTTGCTCTATGCTAATTAGAGTTGGTCAAATGGTCCTCTGATGAATTTCCTCCCCTAGATAGAATTTGAGAGGATATACAACAACAAAGTAATTATCAGAGTGCCAATTATCCATAGGGGCATCTACACTGTATCCAAGGATATAGAACCTGGTCTCAAATTCTTAGAAATTTTGCTCCCCAACTAATGCAACCCCATTAAAAGTCCTCTTTTAGTGGGCACACAACCAATAGTGCATATGCTGATAGCATTTTCACATACAAATCTGATAGTTAGGCATGCCATTACCCAATTTACACATGCAAATGCAGTAATTGTGTGCTGTGGGTGCTCCGGAAACCTGGCACACACCCAAAATGGAGGCCTTTTCAAAGCATGGCCAACCCACCAAATTCTTCTTCCACAGCAACTCTCAATATTGTCTTACCTTTATTACACAAAGTTCTGTGGGATTCTGGGAGAAAGGGTATGTGCTTTCTGTATTTCGCTGAATGATTGAAACTTTCTATCTCTATTTGGTTTGAACATTTTAAAATTCTCTTTCTTATTCTTCAATTAATTGACTGTAGACTTCCTCTCCTTTGTAGTAATTCACCATTTCATTTCTCTGCCTTAAAAAATCAACTCTAATTAGAAAGTACAAATTCTCTCATTATGACTTATTCTCATCTAGAACTTGAAATGGGAATGATTATGAGTTGTCGTAATAAGTGATTTGTACTTTTAAAAGAATGGAGATTACTGTTTACAGCTATGTGCACATGAGTTTACTCCAAGATGCATTTGATTATTCTAATTTACTGAGCTGCTACAGAAGCAGCACTTAACTATTTCCTGTTTCTTTGTTTACGTATTTCAAATATTCTGGGGCCTCTTGACTACTCAAGCAGTACAATGCAGGCAAAGTAATTTAAGAAAGATAAATAGGATTGAGTATATTTGCTTTGCCAGTGTTTCTCAGAGAAGGGAAGTCTAAGAGTCTGACATTGATCATGGCAAGATTTTTAGATTAACCAATGATAGCAGATAGTAATGATAGCATAACAGAGGAAATTTTACCAAAAGTATAGAAATAAGGGATATTTTGATAGAAAAAATTTTAATTGGAAATTATAACTCTTATTTATTCATTCAGAAAATACTTACTGTGTGGTCACTACATTCCCTATATTGTTTTAGGTATCTTTTTAATTCTTTGCTCTTGTCTCATCTCTCTGAACATTCCATTTCATCTCTGCCTGCCCCTTAACCGATGGGATTCTTCAGAATTCCAGATTGCAGTCCTCAATCTTCTACTCATTTTACCATCTCTGAAGCCTCATCTTCATTTCTGACCTTCATATCTCTTTCTCCAGACTAGATTTCCCTTCTAAATTCCAAATCTGTATTTCCAGAAGCCTTTTCGTACTCCCATGTACATGTTCCACATGTACAGCAATCTCCACAGGTTCAAATTGGGATTTCTATCTTCCCCATACTTTGTGCTAGAGTCATCTTTGGGTCCTCTCTGTATCTTCAAACCATACATCCTGCTGGTTGCTGAGTTCAGTAGTACTGCAATTCAAAAATGTTCCATCTTGAATCTTGCCTTTCCATTCTCTTCCCACTGCCTGCCTGAGTTCAGGACACTTGCGGTAGTTTTATAATGTCATCAGTCTCTCCCCTAGGCTACTCTGTTCCCTCACTCTCTCACCAGGGTTGTCTCCCTAAAGTGCAATCTAATTATATAAGGCTTTGCTTAGTGCCTTTAGTTTCCCCTCACCATATACATGCTAGAGTTCAAATTCCGCTTTCCTGTTCCAAGTCTAGTTGCATTGCATCTATTTGATGTCAGTGAAAAACCCATCAACTTTCACACTGCAATGTCAATCCCCCTCTGTTGATATGTGCCTCCTCTTTATTAGCATTATCCTTCATTCTATGCTTTTTTTCTCTTCATCCTTCAAAGTCCATCTTAAACACCCCCTCCTTTTTGAAACTGTTATAGCACCTATTCCAGCAACAAAACAAACTGTGCTTTCGTTTCTGCAATGATACTGCTTTGTAACACATTAATTACCTATCATTTTATATAATGGATGTTGAAAAATAGTTGTCTGTCCCCGCATTGAATTGTATGCTTCTTAAATTAGGAACTGTGTTTTACTATCAATGTCCTCAAGTCAAAGACCACCAAGAACACACCGACAGTTAAGGTTGGGTTTATCACTGTTTCAAAGAGGGAGGATACCATGGGGCATGCTGGAGTCTTAGAAAGGACTAATTATATGTAGTATTTGGGTTTGTATTGGGTACTGTTGGGAGTAATTAGGAAAGCAAGGCTTTGTTTTGGGTTTGACCTGACCTGAAGTGAAGGTAATTCTGACTGGCAATCTTAAACAATCTCAACTAGAAGGAGGAATATATAGGCTGAAGTTAAAGCTGCAATTGCTAAAGAATCAGTAGTTACATATATTAGCCATGATAGGAGAATGCTTGGTAAATTTTGTGGTTTAAAAAATTTTTATGTTTTATTTGTGTTCATACATGATTATGGTGTGTTCTTGCTTTTGTCTTGAGCCTTCATGGTCACAGAAGTGGCCTTGTCTGATATTGGTGTTCTGTGAAATTGTTAATGTTTAACTGGAGAACACTAGTGCCTAACTGTGAGTGCCAGTCCAGCTCCTAGCACTGCCAAAGCCTAACTGATAGTGCCAGGCCAGTTTTGAGCTATCAGGACCTGCTGGTCTTTTTCAGTCCTTCTTTCTGACCAAGGGAAGACAAAGACAGGTCATGGGATATTAATCTATGATATTCAGATTTTCTCCATTACCAAGATTTTGCTGATCAAGATCAGGAGGATGTCCAGAGAATGTAGCCTATCCTTATACAGGAGGTAATCTATCCTTTCCATTTATTGTAGGATGAGTTGTTGAGTCAGACTATGTAACAATGGCTGTGCAGCAGCGTTTAAGACTCTGAATAAGATATATCAGATAGCTGTAACACATTTACCACAGAAGAATGATTATTAGTCCTTGTAACAAGTCTTAAAGCCAGGACTTTAGATTTATAACACCTATGCAATGAAAATGTGTACCAGAATCCAACTATGCATGTTATTTTTCTTAGTCATGGGTTATTTTACTTGCCATGAGACATACATAGGTCAGGCAAAGAAATATTTACTCTAGGATTCCGCCTCCTTAACTAGCTAAGGGAAAACCAATGGTTATTGAATTGTCCGTGACAATGCTGGGTAGTAAATTTAAAATTATTTATTGGGTTTCCAGGGCAGAATTTGTGTTGAATATGATGTTTGTATGAAAATTAATAAAGGAAACCTCAACTAAAGTTAGAGTCAAGAAGACCTGTAGAGGGAGCTCTCGTGCCCTACCATTCATCATCAGTTAGCCCAAACAGGAAGAGGGTACTTTGCATCTCCAACAGAAAGTTGCCTACTACTTTACTACCCCAGGAAGAGAAAGGAAGATTTTCTTCCTGCTGGCAACAAGCCCAGCCAATAGAAACCACTGCCAGTTAACCAATGAGGAGTCATCGCCATCCCTGAACTCTTGCTCTCCTCCAGTGAACTTTCATTTAGAATAGCCCCTCTCAACTCTCCCTTTTCTCTATAAAAGCAAGCTCCCCTCCCTTGTTCTCTGGACATACCTGTGGTTCACTGTAGTTTGTGTGCCCCCAACTGCAATCTTTTGCTACTCCCAAATAAACTCATTTTGCTGGTAAAATAACTGGCTATTTTATTTTAAAGTTGACATTTGTTACGACGAGAGACAAGTTTTAGACCATCTTTTAACATTGTATTATCCTCTCTGTGTGATCATTGTAGCTCACATAATAGCTAACAATTAGAATGGCTACATAGAATATGTCACTGAGTAGAAAATGCATAAAAGTTTGATGTTCATACAAGAAGTAGAGCCCCAGTGGGGCATGGGCTATATTGGAAGTAAGAATAAAATTTAAGATAATAGGAGTGAACCATTGTCTTTTGTCAAGGATGTAAGATTCTTGAGTTCCTTCAGAGCAGGCTGGAGTATCTCCGAAGAGAACAAACCAATTATTATACTAAGGGAGGCCCCAGTATTAATTTTCCCTTCTGATGGGCTAGGTTTTGCTGATAAGATTATAATAACTTTAATTGACATGAGGTCAAAGTCTAGTTTTTATAAGACCGAAAAGTCAGGATTAAATAATGTGAGGTATACTTAAGTATTAAGGACTGTATACTTAAGTATTAAGAGACTGTAAAAGGGAATCTATCTTCTGAAGTGTTTAATAATTTAATAATCAATAAATTTTGTTGCCAATAAGTCAAATTCAGAACAGTAACTATTAATTTAGGAAAGACTGCCAGAGAGTTTGGGTTTTGATTTAAGTGGCAAAAGACCATAGGAAGTTAAATGACAAAGATAAGGAAGATATTACTGAGAAATTTTTTAGTTAGTTAATAAAGGATATCAAAGTGTAATAACGGGCAACATTAGTAGTGGAACAAAGGGTAAGAAAAGGGTGCTGAAGAATCAGAAAATTTATTTTATTTCATGGTCTTGCATGGAATCTACTATTGCAATCACCAGCTTGTTCCAAAGTTTTGGGTGGGAATTGTCTACATAAGTAGTTGTCACTTAGAGAAAATTCTTAAGAATCCTCAGTTTAAGATCCCTTATGGAATTGATGTCCAATAGTAAGGAAGTGAAGTATGTCTTTAAATTGATAACTGTTACCCCAGTGATCAATACCTTGGAGTTTTACTGTTATATTTAAGTACCTGCTAATTTACTTTTCATTAAGGCTCAAGGGCAATTTTTCTCTAGTGCCTTTTTCAGAAGATCAAATCTATAGATTTCAGATCATGCAGAGACTACTTGAGTGGATGTTTCGGAAATGCAGCTCATACCAATTAGTGACAAAGCCTTAGGTATCATATAAGTCTACTGCATTAATTAGTCATATCAGCTTGAAACAGAGTAGAATCTATGATGAAAGTAATTCTTAAAAACATGAGGTAGCCTGCTACTAATTTTGGAGATAACTTGTGGGCTCTACAGAAGATTTCCAATCCATGGGCAGATTGGCACTTCAAACAGGTAGAGACACAAGGTGTCTTAGATGTGCACACTATTACTGATCTTAGGGTCCCAGTCCAAAACAGTGAGATGTTCAGCTGACTCTTCATGGAACCTCCATTTCACTTCACTAACGTTCTCTAGTGTTTGTGAAGTACCATGCTTGGCATGTGAGATAGCAGGGTACCAAAAATAGACGATAGAATTTCCTCCATCAAGAGGTTTGCACTCCAACTGAGAAAACACAAACACACACCCCATATTAAATTGTATCATGATTGTGATTTGAAGTTGACTGTCTTTTTGGTGGACTGTGTTACAAGTCAGTGTAACCTTGCTCTTCATGAACATGGCACAGCTCTTCTCAGCATTTAACACAATTCCTTGTACATGGTAAAAGGTCATCAAACAGGTGTGAGTTTGATTTGACGAGGCAAATTCTGAACTGACAACCAAATACTAAATACTAAATATGAAATACTAAAGTTATGGGTTTTTTCTTCTTACTTTTTAAATGTTTTGCCATTCACATCTTACAAGAAAACTTTAGGGCTTTCATCTCTATCTACCCCTGAGAAATTAACTGAAAGTTAATTAAATAAATAGAATATTGCCAACCACACAAGTCCTGTGAAGACACAGAGAAAGATTGTTTTGTTCATTGGGCTCTAGCCTAGAGGGGCAGCAACTCACTCGTACCTTCTTGTCAGTAGCAGTAAATTGGCAGCCTCAACCTATTATATTTCTCTTGGGTGGGGCCTCTTACACGTTCAGTATTTGGATGCAAGTTTCTTCCATGGAAGTGTAACTAGAGAACTAAACTGCTACATTAGGTTCAAAATGTAGAGTCTCTCTTCAGAGATTTTAACTGGTTCATTTTCGTGTTGACAAATACCATCAGGGAAAACTGAGGCTAATAGCAAAGAAGAAAAGGAATTGCATTTTAAAAAAATAACTACAATGGGACTCATACTAGTGGTGTAGTTGCTCAGGGCCGATAGAGTGAGAAGACAGCATTATTTTTCCATCTTGAGGCTGAGACAGGATGTGCCATTGGGGCACACCTGGGCAGACAAGGACAGTTAATGAGACTCACTAGAGTGGAACAGGTTTGGTAGATGACTGTGGAGGTTCTTCTGAGTGGGCAAAGAAAATGTCCAAGGGAAATAGCAAGCTCAGCAGTGGTTCAGGCAACAAGTAGCATTGCAGTGTATAGTAGTTGCAGCAAGGTCACAACAACGAGGAACCGTGGCCCATGGATGAGAATCAGCAGGAGTCAGTCACCCTCCAGATTCACCCGAAGAGTGGCAGGCTCCAGTTACTCAATGAGTGCTCAAGGACAAAGCCTGCGCTGTTCAAACAAAAGTGAGACTAAAGCTGAAACCTTGCCATTGGGTACCTGTGGCGTGGAGAGCTGCTACTAAATGAAAAGGCAGTGAGAAGATCACTGGTCAGCGCTGGGATAACTTGATTTGGTGGCTGCTCCCTCTCCCACTATGGAGAGCTGAGGTTATTTGAATATGATTCTCTGCACATCATGATTGCCTCTGGGAACTGGGCAGATCTGCACATTCTAATTGTGAATCAAAGGCTTGGGAAATGAGGTAGGGACTGTCATCATGTAGCTCATGTACCTAAAATGCTATACACCTATTGAGAAAGATCTAATCTCTATGCATCCCACCTCCCACACACACAGCATCACCAGTCGTCTCATCAGAATGAAATAAGAAAACAGAACTATGTCATTATTGTTTAATAGCTTAAGAGTTCAAAAAACATAATCCATGGGGCTGGCCCAGTGGCGTAGTGGTTAAGATGCACCCTCCGCTTTGGTGGCCTGGGCTTCACTGGTTTGGATCCCAGGCACAGACTTACACACCTCTCATAAAGCTCTGCTGTGGTGGCATCCCACAGACAAAATAGAGGAAGACTGGCACAGATGTTAGCTCAGCGACAATCTTCCTCAAGCAAAAAGAGGAAGATTTGCAACAGGTGTTAGCTTAGGGCCAATCTTCCTCTCACACACACACACACACACACACACACACACAAAACATAATCCTATGATATGCATTTCCTTTGAAATATGTATCCTAAAGGGTGGATATTGGTTTCCATATTTCTAGAGCGTTAATTATGTGCATTTTGTTCTTAAAATATGAAAGACCAAATATCTAATAGAGAAGATTAATTGCACTGTAGAACCAGGTGATCCTGAGAATCGAGAACCTCAGGTTTGAAATCGAGCTTCTCTACTCATTTTGTGACGTTCCGTAAGTTACCCAATGTCCAAGTAGATAGAAACAAGTCACAAAGGTCAACAGAGCTGGTAGGAAAATGAAATATAAGGTTTGAGGATTTCATGTAGTTATAAGATGTTGGATACATTTTGCTCTATCCATAAGCTGCAAAGCTTGTCTGATTAATTTACTAGACCTGTGAAAATCAGATAAACCAGGTATCCTCTAGATAGAAAGAGATAGAGAAATACTAAAATATTTCTTAATGCTTTAATTTATCATTGGCAAAGAGCTGCAATGTCAATCTTGAGAAATACTTTCTTCTTCCCTGTCAGTCTACCATTGATTCCTGATAAGGGGGTGATGCTGAATGGAAAGAAGCCTGATTTTGGTGTCAGGTAGATCTGAATTTGTAATCTTGTTATGCTCCTTCCTAACCGTGCAAATCTGGACAAGAAATTGGATCTGTCTACACCTCAATTTCTTTTCCTGTTAAAGGCAGACTAAAACAGCTATTGGACAGGGTTGCTATAAATATTAGAAATGATAAGTATACAATGCCTAAGACACATAGTGGATGCTTATTAAATGTAACTGTTATTTTAGGGAGAGAAAATAGCATTGAACAGAAGAAGAAAACGGGAGTAAGCCTTAGGTTAAATCTAGACTTCAGCACTCAGTACTTTAGAGAATTTAAGCTCGCTGAACCTCGATGTACTCCTCTTAAAAATGGAGACAATTATAACTAACTTACAGGCTTTTTTTTCATTCAATGCACATGGCATAGTGTGTATCACGTAGGAATCACTAAATAAATGATCATTATCATTGGCATTATTAATATTATATTAAGCTTCCCAATGGGAGCCCAGGTGGAACATGCTTACAATGATGTGCTGGTTAAAAAATGAGCTGATCCGATTTTACTGGCCTTATTTGACTTTATTTCTCTGTTTTGGTCTCCTCATTTATCATTTTCCTTACAGATCAAATAGATATTAAATGAAGAGCTCAAAATTATTTTAAAAAACAATGTTGAATCCAAATTGCAGATATCTATTCAGTAAATCATGCTAAGTAGATAAGATTCTTATTTCTTCTTATTTACCTAAAAAAAACCCCAAAAGCTGGTTGTGTTTTGGCTTCAGAAAGCGAGATCTTGTAGTTGAGACAGGATAGAAATAGCCTTTAAAAGCTAAATGAAATGAATAGTCTTGCAAAGGGAAAAAAAGAGGAATTTTTCATGAGTCCCTGGAAACCAGCAAAAAAGCATCAAAACTGTTGTTTTCAGTAATAATTGTGATTACTTGGTTAAAATATCCCGTACGAGAAGCTTTCGATGTTTTTTGTGCCTCTACAAGGAAAATTAAAACAGAACACACAGCATTGGGGCCAATTTGTTTCCAAGGAAGTCAATTATTAATACTGTATTTAGTATTTAATGAACTAAGCCGATGTATGTGAAACGCTGCAGAGATCTCCTTACCAGCGGAGAACAGGTGTTGATAGAAGCTTTGCCCGTATGTTTACCAGCTGATTAGTACCCATTAAAATGATAATAATCTAATAAAAATTACTTTATGTCTAGTGAAAGTTGAAAGTCCCCTGTGTATTGGAGAATGATTTTTTTTCTATTGCATGGCAGTGATAGGATTGAAGTGACAAGAATCCACCCCCAAAGCAGCGTGAATGTTCTGAATTTCTATGCCTTAGACTTTTCACTTCAAGTGTCCCTTTCTCCAAAGGTTGACTCTGGCAGTCAGGACACTTCACTGTTTTTCATGGCTTCAAGGGAAGGACAGTTACCAACCCACCAAAATCCTCTGGCAATAGGAAAAGGAATCAGATCCTTAGTAAACGACACTACCTTGTCCATCTTAGGAGACCAGAGGAGAAGCTATGGGTGTCCTGAAGGACTGTTCTGGGCTTTGGTTGTCCCAGACAGCCCCGAGCAGTTGCTAAGGAAACTCTGAGCCATCTGTGAGCTGGCAGTTTCCTGGGAAACCCTTGATTTCAGGCTAGCCGTAGTCAAAATTGTTATGAATGTGAGGTCACATCATCCCCAGCCTCACACTTCTGACCCCTTCTCTTCATGACGTGCTCCACTCATTCTGTCTCAGCTGAGCCTTGCACACTTTACTCTTGCTCTTCTACCAAAAGCTGAACTCAGGAAATTTTCAGGAATTTGGTTATACGGTAGGGTAGAGACTGAAAACTAAGGGTTATTTGCGTTGTAACAGCATCAAATTCCTCCAACTGATTAAGGGTCTCCTGGAGGAAATTGGGGCATTTGGCCAAGTACAGGTGACACATTCGCCTGCCTCATTTACCTGTAGCTTCCAGGACCCGGATTACTACACAATGGAGTGTATGTCGTTATTCCTTTTGACTTCTTCCTAAAAGTATTGATGGAAACATAGTAGAAAGAATGAATTTTGGAGGTAGAAATGTATTTTTTTACTGATTTATTTTAATAGTGATGGGGACCCTATTGAAATTTGCAGTATAGAAAGAAGTCATAGGAGAAAAACCAGATGATTTCTGGAAATAAGGATTTTGTAGAAACTGTGAATAAGAAATAAGCATCTTAATACTAATGCCAAAGTCTGTCCTTTGTTTATGTGTTCTATAATGTTGAGACTGTTCAGCATTCTAAATTGCTTTATACTTCAGATTAACGTGAGGCCAGAATGATTTAAGGACTATTTTGGTCTTAAAAATAGAAATCTCCACATTTAAAACAGAAACACAACCTTTAATTGATTGGCAAAAATAGGGTTCTTTTCAAAGGAAGACTTGGGCAGGCCCCAGATGAAGGCAACGAAGAGCAGCCTGGTTCTGGAAAGGGAAGTCAGCAGAATTGTTCTGTTGATCTATCCTCTGCTTTTCTGGGCTGCTACAGGAAACAGACTTCAAGGAAAAGGTCATAGGTCACCTGGGGCTCTGGGGCTTAAGGCAACCATGCAAAAATCTAGACGGCTCAGAATCTTTCTCTCTCACAAAGGACACATTATGAATTGGTTCCTGTATGTGTGTACATTTGTTTCGTACCCAGTCACCATGCTGGCAGAAAAGTATTGCTGTTATTTCTATGAAGGAAACTTTGAAACTTCATAGTTTTTCTTTGCCATGACTGGTGACTTTTAAAATTCAGTGAAAACCTCTTGATCTAGGCATTGGACTTGAAAATTAGAGACTTAATTGGGAACCAAAAAGATATAAGTCCCAAGACTGTAAGTTGGCCACTTTTGGAAAAATACACTTTAGAAAGTGTGATGAATGATTTTTTTGTGCTCATATTCCTTCATCTTTAGCCCAGAAGATACTGAGCTGGTACCGAATTAACAGTTCTTAGAATGAACTTCCGCTTGATCTCAGGATAGCAGCCTAAGCAGAAGGAGGAGGAAATCTGGGGCAAATGATTACAATAGCAGGAACTGTAAGATAAAATTTGATGCTATCTTTTCAGCACTCAACCAATTCAGGTCTGAACTCTTATCTCTAATTTGTGATTTATTTGGCAAATTCATGCAAATAAGTCCCCAAGTTATCTGTCTATTCTTATTTGTTGTCTGTCCAATACATCTGGATGAAAATATAATTACAGTGAAATCACAACAGTGAGCAAGAAGCCTCAAAATCTCATTAAAGATAGAATATGCTTCCTTAGGAAAATTTGTACAAAGTATTAGGATTTAGTGTATATAGATTGAGTTTAAGTTACCTAAGATTGTTTAGGGAACTGATTTGAACAAGTGCTTTATGGATAACAAATGGAAAGGAATAAGAAGGGGCTTTTATCAAGTCCCCTGGATATGCTGGAGTGATGACTTCACTACTCTGTGAGTGGTAGAGGAGGAGTAAGGAAAGGGAGCACCCCCCAGACCACAGGAGCTCTCCTTGAGCCCAGGAAGAGTCAGTGGATCTGTTGTCTTCCTCGGTGCACTGTAAGACTTGACCAGGTGGCTACAAGTAAAACATTGTAGGGCACAGTTGACTATTTACTGCTGGCCCTTTATACAAGGCCAATCTATCCAGAGGCTATTCCATGGTTCTCATAAAGGAATATACAACTATGAACACTTGAAAGAGAACCCTCTGGGATCCCTATTCCTAACTAAGTGATGTGACTTACTACTGGCTGCTGGATCTTTTGGCCTTCATGATATGTGGACACCACTTCTGATTTCTTGGGCCTTAATACTCCTGCCCAACTTTTGATCTTGTCCACTTTTGTACTGGCATCCTTTGTAGTTTTAGGTAAGCTCACCCTACTCCAGACTCAGAATTTTGCCATTCCTGAAGAAGGAGAGTTATACAGATATGATGTAGATTAGTCCCCCTAGCTTAACCGTAAGGCTTTAGGCAAGTTCTAGAGACACGCTGGGTAACACAATGGCCATCATTAATGCTGAGTATCATACTTTCCATCATTTGGCTTCTAGAGGTGATGGAATAGGGACCCAGGGTTTTCCAGAAACCAAGAGTAATTCTAAAAGGCAAGACCTTAAGGGACATCCTCTTCTTTGGCCGTCAAAGCAACCGGAGCTGTCACTGGGATTAGCAGACAGAGGATCATGATGGTGAGTCCTTTTCTGTTAGAAGGGCCAGGCTGTTTTGACAATCCTAGTGAATCTTAGAGGTAAGCTGTCCCCTCAACCAGACTCCTTGGGGTGGGACTTTGTAGCTCTATGCAATCTCCATAAAAATCTCACCAGTCCACAAATCAATAGTGAGTATTGTGGAATTTTCTGGAGATTTTATCAGGGACATATAAAAGGGGACTTACATCAGATGTACAACAGTGAATCATTTAAAAATGCCCATTGGACAAATTTGTTTTCCACACTTTCATCTTCCTTACTGGGACCCACAGGAATTTTCCTCTCTGTTCTTCCATCACATAGTGTCCAGGTGCCTTCTCTGGGTTCCCACCCTCCCCTATGTATTATGCAGTTACCAAGACCAGTCCCCCTTAGACAGCAATGGTGAGTTACAGAACAACAGAAACAAACATTTTTATTACACCGGAATAAAATCCTTGCGAAGGAGAAGAGACAACTTCCATGCACAGGGTACCAATTATTCCTCTTTGCAGCTCTGGGAGGCAGGAATTATTCTCCGGTTTAGTGGTGAGAGAACTGAAGTCCAGAAATCTCTACAGTTAGTTTGCAAAAAGAGGTGAAATAAAACTCAAATCATATAATCCCAAGTCAGCGTTATTTTTGTATCCCACAGGGAACCAGGCATTCTTGGACACTTAACATCTAAGGGGAGGGAAGAGATTGTTGGCCTTTCATTATAATCCTAACTGCAAAAAGATAATAAATTTTGACCAGAATGAGTTCAGAGGACCTGATTTAATCCAGCTATCAGCTTTCCTGGAAAGGATGTGCTCTGAGAAAGGAAGTGACCAAGCCAAAGGAAATCGGGGACTCTTGCTTAAGAAAGAAGAGCCCTCACACAGAGTGTTTTTCTATAACTTTCTAATTCTGTTCAACTCATTTTGTCAGCAGGGGTTCTCTTTAGCTATGAAACGAGGAAGAAGAAAATCTTCTCTTAACAATAATATACACGTGCCATGAGAGAGATGAAGCAGAAGATTAAGCAAGAAACCCAGCTATTTTATTGCCCTAAGGCATTACTCATTTTCCTGACACATTATGTTTTTAATTAAAATTGCATGTGAGTTAATTAAAATATTCACTCAGGCCCTTTTTTCCCTCTTCCTGCTTGGGTTCCTTGCTACTCTTTTAGCTTTTTGGTAAAACTCAGTTTCATTTTAACTCAGGTGCCTTTATCAGCTGCAACTTTAATAAAGAGTCTGTATACTGAGGTAACTAAAAAAATAAAATCTAATTTTAAAAATTCACCCCTAAGTGACCAAGGTAAAGGGATGTGGCCAGGAGTGAAATCATTAAGTCTTTTATGTTCTTCCCTGCTTATTTAATCAAAAACATGAAATTATCATTGATAGAAAGTGTATTCAGAAGAAGTACTGTGATTTTTTCCTATGCCAGGCGTGTTTTTCTTGTTATAGACACGTTTATCCATCTACAGTCCTTTGTTCAGGAAAGGATCATAGCTTATGGCACCTACGGTTGTGTAACCTCAGCTTTCCCTGATTACAGCTGATTATTAGCCTTTAGTGGACATCTATCCAGTTCAACCTATCAATGGATCAGTAACCCTGAGAAACAAAATCCCTCTTGTGTAGACACTCAGAGACCTTGGTTACTGATGAGTCCATATTGGATCTGTGAGGACAAATAGGCCAGTACTGGAGGCCATATTGGGTCGCTTGTAAACAAAGGAAGAATAGACAGGAAGAAGCAGAGATAGTTGCAGCCACGTGGCTATGAGACAGACAAGAGAGAACCTTCAGTTTCAGTGTCTTCCCCATCTACTTCCCTTGAGGCCTGGCTGAGTCCTTACTGTATCCCTGAGATGGCTTTTTTTTTTTTTGCAAAAACCCCTTTTTAAGAGTTAGCTAAAATGAATTCTGGATCCTTGTAAACAATGAGCTCTAACTAAAACATCTGTGCTTCAAAACTCCATATATTCCTAAGCAGCCCTGACAGAGATAATATTAAAAAGCAAAACCATAAAATGGGTAGTAAGAAACCAGTTATTGCAGTTCAAGAATATATAGGCTGAAGCCGCCTGGTCGAAGTGAAGTCCAGGAGAGAGAAGAGTGTTTTTTCCAACTGTAGTAGAACCCCCTTCGTGAAAAGTTTGGGAAAAATCTGTTTCTGTTCTTTTTTCATTTTTTTTCCATCTCCAATGATGTTTTAGTACCTTAAAATGTTAATGAGTCTGAGAAACTGGTACCCTGGGCAGCTACTTGCGACCCACTTGTTAATTTATCTCTGCTACCTAGATAAGGATCTCAATGTCTTTCTCCCTAGATTGGATTTCTAAAGTACCAGAATTAGCCCAGATGGGTGTGGTGCTCGCCTAAGTCTGACGTTGCAATCCATTAATCTTCTGAACTCTTAAACCTCCTTCACAGCTTAAATTTCATGGTCTATCATTATAATTCCATCTCAACTCTTTATGGCAAAACCATGTTTGAGGGTTAAATCCGTATCTCCACCAACTTCTTGCCTACATTTGGACAGTATGTAAATGGAGGAAAATTTACTGCTATTCTAACTGACCTCCAGAAAGCAAAATTATCAGCTGAGAGTGAGTATGGTAAAGATAGAAATACATATTGGAGATTTGGGGCATGACACTCACCTATCATATTTACTTTCGTACCTACATTGTACCTTTCATGTGCCTGCATAAGTTGTTTATATGGATGAACTGGCAATGCTCCTACCTATGGTCAACCTCTCCACATGTGCAGTAAGTAGATCTCATTCTCTCTACATGAGGATATTGCTTCAAATCTCCCTTCTCTCTTACATTATCAATTTGCCCTTTCTTCTGGGGCTACCTCATAAGCATAACATCTTACTGTTATTTCTCCCATCTTCAAATTCTTTCTTGATTGTTCTTTTCCCTTCAGCTGTCATCCCTTCATTCTCTTTCCCTTAATTGATGAACTCCTTGATGAAATTTACTGAACTAGTGCTTCCTGTTCCTCTGCCCTCATTCCCTCTTGAGTCAACTCCATTCGGACTTTGGCCCCTACCCATTCCATCAAAACTCTTGTTATCAAGCCTCGATTGGCCGTTGCATTTCTAAACACAATGCTCAGTTTGTAGTCCTTAGCAGAGTTGAGCACCTCTTCCTCTTTCATCATCTGGCTTCCAGGACGTCATACTCTCTTGGTTTTACCATTTCACTAGATCCTCCTTCTCAGTCTCCTTTGCTGAATATTATTCTCCTCTTAATGTTATTGTTCTTCAGGACTTAGTTCTTCTTATCTCTATCTACAGTAGACTCACCCCTGGTGATATCACTGAATCTCATGGTTTTAAGTATAATTTCTATACAAATGACTTTCAGATTTATATCTCTTGTTCAGACATTTCTCCTGAAATTCAGACCTCTACTTTCACTTGCCTACTTGACATCTTCATTTGAATATCTGTTAAGAATCTAATACTTCAGTCTAAAACTCAACTCCTGATATTCTACCAACTAATTGCTTTTATCCATAGCCTTCTCTGTCTCACTGGAGGGCAGCTCTATTCTTCCAGTTTCTCAGTCCAAAACATTTGAGTTCTCTAAGATTCCTCTTTATCTTTCTTTCCTGCTTATAATAATTATTTTATAAGATGCTATGTCCTTTACCTTGAAAATATTTGTCCAGAATCTGACCACTTCTTGCTATCTCCACTGCCACCACCACCATGTCTATCGATCATGATTATTGCACTAGCCTTATAACTGGTTTCCCTGATTCTCTGTTTGTGCCTCTACTGTCCATTTACAACAGAGCAGCAAGAGTGCTTCTTTTAAAATGTAAGTGAAATTGTATCATTCATCTGCTAAAAATCCTGCGATGGCTCCCTATTTTACTCAGAGGAGAAGCCAAAGTCCTCACAATGGGTAACAGGGCCTTGCATATCTCACTCACTTCTAGACACAATGACCACTTTTCTGATCCTTCAAAACTCCAAGAACACTCTTCAGTTCCTTCAGCTTTCCTCTTAGATATGCACATGCTAATCTCCTAACCTCATTTAAGTCATTGTTCAGAAGTCACATTTTTAGTGAGTCTACCCTGACCGCCTATTTAAAATTGCAGTCTCCCATATCCTGATGCCTCCTAATCTGCTCTTTTGTTTTCTATAGAGCTTATCATCTTCTAACATACTATATGATTTACCTTTTTAATATTTGTTTATTCTGTTATTATTCTACTGATCATCTCTTACATATGAAAATGTAATCTCCCTCTAAAATTAGGGGTTTGTATGTTTTTTTGCATTAATATTTTTGATCATCTAGAACAGTATGCCTGGCATATAGTAGGTACACTTTCAACAAAGCTTGAAAACCAGCCTTAAAAGTATCAACCTAATTTGTAAGTAAACTCATGCCCTGGCAGACAAATCTTCATACTCTTTAAAGGAACACAACAGAATCCAGACACAAAATCCAGACAACAAAATGCAAACACTGGATATCATAGCATTTATAATACCTAACATCTAATTTTTTAAAACTACTGTACTTACAAAGAAGTAGGAAAATATGACCCACAACCATGAAAAAAGTCAGCTAGTTCAAGGCAAATGTGTAAAAGAGAAAAATGGCTTTGGTGCTTTCTTCCTGTACATTCAGTGAAATCTCACATCTCAAAGCTTTCTAAGCTTGCAACATAGCCCCCAGCTCACAGTGCTCAGAGCTTCACACAGCAGTGCTCTCTCTTCTTTCTCTTCCTCTATATGCAACTTAACTCATTTGATCTGTCTTTATAGTATTCTTTTTTACTTAGTTTCTCTCTCCTGTATATATCAAGTTTCAACTGGCTAATCTTTTAATCTAATATATTATAACGAGGAAAGGCTAAAGCTACAAAAACTTCCCCATGTCTATACTACGTGGGGCCTCTCTTTACCACACCATGGTATTGTCATCTTACTCTAAATTGTAGAAACTTCACTTGAATAGAGGAAGAGTAATTGATTAGAAAAGTTCACTTTGAATGGAATCTCATGGAACCACCGATGGATAGGGTGGATGCCTACTTTGAATTTCATTTCTGGGGGCCAAACCAATCATTATTGTTGTTACTGGGGCACGAGATCAGGGATGGACAGGCTGTGATGGTGATGGGAAGCAAAATCACCAAGTATTGGCCAGATTTTCTTAATTTTCTCCTGCCTTAGATTGGGATTGCGGTGCTTGAGACTGATGTGGGGTGCACCCAGCAAGAAGATACCAAGTAACCCCAGATGGAGGATGAAGTGAGTAATAGATTCAAGGAGTTAGAGCCTGACAGGAAAACATCAGTATTTCTGAACAAAAAGAGTGGAAAAGTCTTCGGTGAGCTGTGGTTACTCGGTTTATTTTAAAACCTCCTGGGTATTTACACAGAGACTCTCAGCCTCCGCAGCGCAGTGTTTGACTTATCTTTGGAATGATCATTTTATTTGGAAATATTGACTCTTGTAACAAAACATTTAATGTTTAGTTTAACCTAAATTATGTTAATGTATTTCTTTCACAGAATCAGATAACTGACTACCTAATTTTGCTGAAAAATTACCACTTCTTTATTTTTTTAATGATTTAAACTCAGCAGGCATCTCACCTCAGAAATAGCAAGACATTATTTAATTTTTAAAGTGCTTTACTGTGACATTTTAGGCATTTTGAAAAGTGCATAAAAGATAAGGTTACCTGACAGTACGGCTGTTTCACAACATCATTACACTGATAACTACCAGAGCCATTTCATTTGCATGAAACCATTTGATTATGGCATTGGGAATCAAGTGATACTGTATCTGGAACCATTTGTGTATGCTATTTATTTTAGCATAATGCATATTTATTGGTGTTTTATTCACAATAAGTCACATGTTAATAACAGTTTAACAGGCTTCAGAGCATTGCCTTTTCTCATGCTCAATAACAAGTAATTCCACAAGGTACACATATTTATGAAGGGCCCCTAATCATATACACAAAGCAACGTTTCTTCCACAATTGAACTGATACTTATGTGATACAGTCTTCTTTGTAGGGTTGCCAGATTTAGCAAATTAAAATCCAGGTCATCAAGTTAAATTAGAATTTCAGATAGACAATGAATAAATTTTTAGTATAAGTATGTCTAATGTAATATTGGAGACATACTTATACTAAAATATTATTTATTGTTTATCTGAATTTTAAATTTAATTGGGCATCCTATATTTTGTCTGGCAACTCTACCCCTTTGTGCTAGAAAGATGAACTTGCTACCTACTTTTAAAAATATTCAACCGCAGATATTTCAAGCTAGTACAAATCATATAGAAATTTCACTTCAGTAACATGACATTTACAGATACCTTAAGCCATCAACACCCCATCCCCAACAAATCTCCTGCCATTTGAGTCTTGGATGTTGCTGGAGAGAGCTGGGTGGCATTGCTTTCCCATAAATTACATCTACTGAATTACATTATGTGGAGGAGCCTTTGGGATATAAAAGGATTTCGATCCTAAGAACTTCATTAATCCCATGGGGAGTTTAATTATTTTTTTAAAACAGCGATTGCCTGAGGTGGCTCAGCCCATCAGATTGGGTTGTTGAAAAACAATCATGCCCCTGATAGGAAACTCACCATCAGTGTTGATGGAACCTGGCCTGATGATCTGGCCCTGCCAGGGAAGCCAAGTTGCAAGAGGGGGGTGCATGCAGATTCTGGATTGTCTTGACCCACTCTCCCATAGATTGTGTGAATTCTCAGGATCTTTACTAATTGCAGCAAGAGATGCATTTAGAGTAGCTCCTTGCTCAGACTTCCTCTTGGTGCACAGTGACACTAGCAGACTGCCACTGACAGCCAAGTGATGGTGGTAAAGGCAGTTGAAGACTTGTAGGTGAACTGATGGGAAGCTAGTCTAGACTTCTTACCCTTTCTTCTCATGCCCGACTTTGTGCCCCGGTGCTAATCCCCACCTCTTATTTTCATTGAAGATATTTGGAAGTGAGTTGTGGATGAAGAATACAATTGCATCACAACTGCATTGTGTGGCTAAACTAGTGATGTAGAGGTGGATGCTGATTCAGATCTACTGCCAATGAACGAACAGCCCTCTGTGTCCAGGAGCTGTCAACACCATGTACCTCTGTGTGTGATTTGTGGATGATTTGTGTGCCTCTCGCCAACAGAGTTCATAAACTAAAGATTAATGAAAGGAAGAGGCAACCCGTTGGGGGCAAAGCGCTGGTAAAGCAGCAAGGTCTTTTGCTTGTTGGAGCTGGAATAACCAGGAGGATTCATCATTGTTTCAGCTGACTTTGGTGTCTGGCCAAGCCAGAGGCACTGACTGCAAGCACATTTGGCTTCGTCTCCTCCTCTGCTACCCCTGGTGCCCAGCAATCCTGCCACCACTGCATAAGTTGTCGCCAGACTGAAAACCAGTAGTAGAACTCCTCCTTCTTCCTCCTTCTTTGCTATTTTTAGAGAAATCTGAATAACAAGCTATTCCCCTCATTTATTATTCTTGATGAATGGTAAATTATTCTAATAGCATTGACTTCTATTCATTTATTATTTGAGGATGATTAGAAGTGAATAGCTGTTACAAAGCCTCACCAGTTCCAAAAATTAGACCTTGGAATTTTGTGTTTCCTTTTAACTCTGAGTAATTATCTTTGTTGCTTCCTCTAGTTCTGTCACACACACCTCTTTCTTTTTTTCTAGTCATGGTCTGTTTTGAGTCCAGAATCAGGATGGCCAGTTCTTAAAAGTTTATCCACAGAGGTGATGAATGAGCTTCTGAAATATGATTTCCCTTAGACACACAGGGTTTTAAAATTATATTTAAATTCAACAAGGTCCCATAACTCACTCACAACTGTGTTATTTAAAGGTACAGAATACTATGTAAGACACAGCTTACAGATGGCAACAGAGGTATATGATAGGATAAATCACAGTGCTTTTTACAGAATAGACTGTGTGGTTTTAATCTGGGAGTAAAATAACATGTAGGATGAAAAAATTATTATTCTTATTTTTGGATAATGAGACTTTTTATGAACCCCTCTAATCTGGGCATTGGAAGCTGCAACCTACCTCCTCAGCCTTATCTCCCTCACAGCTCTCCAAACATTCTTTACCCAAGTCAAAGTGGACTCATTGCTTTTCCTCAAAGATGACAGCTTTCCCACAATCTAAATTATCTGCTTTTCTTACCTCAAATATTTTTTTTAGTTTCTCCACACCACCTCCCATTCTCCACCTGTGAAAATTTAATTCTTCCATGAAGGCTCACTTTAAAGCCCTTCTTTAATCCCCTCATCTCAAAATATTTTCTCCCTTCTGTAATACTGTCGTCTTCTTCTGAAGGACTCCATTCACAATTGCCTACTGTCATGTATCAGGACAGATTCAGGTTTTATGAGGCTTCATGCTTACATAATTTGGGGGATCTTTTCCAGGAAAATAAATATGAAATTACAGATACAACTATAGATACAAAAGGGAATGTTTTTGGGTGATACCAGTGTAAAGGGTTGAGTAAGAAACTCCAAAAGTCTACCCCTTGATAAGAGCAACAACAACAGCAACAAAAAAAAATTGGAAAAATTGGCAGAATTAATATTTTTTGAACTTTGAAAGCTAACTAAAAGCTTCTGGCAATCCAGGGAGTGCTTTTTCAAGAAAAGCACTGAGTCTTGGTAAGAACACTGAGGTTTGTGGCATTTTAATTTACAGGTATACCTCAGAGATATTGTGGGTTTTGTTCTAGACCACTGCAATAAAGCAAATATCACAATAAAGTGAGTCATGCAAATTTTTTGGTTTCCCAGTGTGTATAAAAGTTATCTTTATGGTATAATTTAGTCTATTAAATGTGCAATAGCATTATGTCTAAAAAGACAATGTACATACCTTAATTAAAATATCCTTTATTGCTAAAAAATTATAACCATCATCTGAGCCTTCAGTGAGTCATATTCTTTTTGCTGGTGAAGGGTCTTGTAAAAAACTCAATGTCTGTGAAGTACAATAAAGTGAAGCTCAATAAAACAAGGTATGTCTGTACTCTAGTCTTATCCCCAGCTCCTTAGCTCAGTGGTAGACTTGAAAATAACAGCCCACATTCCCATTCCCAGTACTGGTACTGGAGGGAGAAGAATGGACTTTATTTTGCAAAGAATTGTTATTATTTGTTTTGACCAATCTGATTCAAAAGGCTGTCTTTGTCTCACCTAATTCAGAATGTACCCAGTGCTAAAGCTGCAATGGGTGGTGGGTAGGGGTATGAGGTTGATGTTGGTGCATTTGTTGAAATCATTAACAGCAAATGATTTAGTTGTTCTTGTCAGAGACAATACATAACTGTCGGAGCAAACAATAGACTAACCAAAAAGCTTGGAAGGAAAGGCGAGGGCATTGATGAGATGTTTTTTAAAGTAACAGCTTTGAAAAGCTCTGAAATATTCCTGAGAATCAAGAAGCCCAGACACATGCACAGGGCTATGTGCTTGCTCAGAAAAGACCCGAGAAGATTTTAAGCTCTCACATCTGGCTGACCATGGGGCTATGTGCAAAAAGAAAGTGAAGCCTAAGGCAAAGTTGTAAACTGCTTGGAGAAGTGTTGAATGCATGCCCAAATAAACACAGAGACCCTGTGCAAAGATGAGGAGATATTTTGGGTTCAAAGCACTTAAGGAAATCTCTGTTCAATCATTAGCTGACCACTGAGCAAATGGAAAAGAGATTTTAGTGGTCACACATGGCAAATACAGACTTTACAGAGTCTGATCAGAAACAAACAACAACTGCAACAAAAAACAACAACAAACCTTGGGAAGGGGTTAGAATTTGACTTTCAAAGTTCTCACATTTTACTATTCAAAATATCCAGTTTTTGTCAAAAAAATTATGAATTATGCAAAGAAACAAGTAAGTATGACCTAGGGACAGGATAAAAAACAATCAATAGAAACTTTTCCTGAGGAAGTCCAGATGTTGAATTTAAATCACCTATTTTAAGTATCTTCAAAGAGCTAAAGGAAACTATGTCTAAACAAATACAGGAAAGCATGAGAATAATGTCTCACCAAATAGAGAAATCAACAAAGAAACAGAAATTATAAAAGAGAAACCAATTAGAAATTCTGGAGTTGACAAGTAAAATAACTGAAATGAGAAATTCACCAGGGCTCAATAGCAGATTTGGACAAAAGAAACAATCAGCAATCTCAAAGATGGGTCAGTTGAGATTTTCTGTGAAATCTTGAAAACAGCATGAGAGAAGTGACTCATCACATACAAAAAAGAACTTCAAAAAGATTAACAGCTGATTTCTCATCAGAAACCATGGAAACCAAAAGCCAATGGATGACATGGTCCAAGTGTTGAAAGAAAAGACTGTCATCCAAGAATTCTATATCGGGCAAAACTATCCTTCAAAAATGAAAGAAAAAGTAAAACTTTCCCAGATAATCAAAACTTGTCTGCACAAAAATGCCAAAGGAGATCCCTCAGACTAACAGTGACAGGATACTAGACAGAAACTGGAATCCACATGGAGAAATAAAGAACATTGGTAAAGGTAATCATATAGGTAAATATAAAAAACAGTGTTAATGGGATTTTTGTTTGTGTGTAACTCCTCTTTTTTCCTATCTGACTTAAAAGACAAATGCATAAAGCAACAATTATAAATCTATGCTGATGGATACTCAATATATACAGATGTAATACATTGTGATATTAACAGCATGAGGAAGGAAGAGAATGGAGCTATATAAAGCCAATGTTTTGTATACTATTGAAATTAATTTGGTATTAATCTGAACTAAATTTTTATAAATTAAAATCTTCATTGTAATCCCAAGGATAACCACTAAGAAAATAACTTAAAAGACACAATAAAAGAAATAATGAGGGTATTAAAATGGCATACAAGTAAATATTTAACACTAAGAAGGCAGAAATGGAAAAATTGAGGAACAAAAAAGTATGGAAAACAAATATAGAAAATGTCAAACTTAAGACCTTCCTTAGCAGTAATCACATTAAATATAATTGGATTAAACTTTTCAACTAAAAGGCAGAGATTGGCAGAATGGAGTTTTTTAAATGGTCTAACTATATGCTTTCTATAAGAGCCACACTTTAAATTCAAAGATACAGATAGCTTGAAAGTGAAAGGATGGAAACAGATGTTCAATGCAAATGATAATCAAAAGAAAGCTGGAACAGCAATACAAATATCAGACAAAAGAGACTTTAAGGCAAACATTATTAGGATATACAAAGAAGGACATTATATGATGATAAGAGAATCAATCCATCAATCAGATATAAAAATTAAAAACATATATGCGCCTAACACCAAAGACTCAAAATACATGAAGCAAAAGCTGATAGAAATGAGGAGAGAAATAGAACGTTCAACAACGATACTTGGTAACTTCAGTACCCTACTTTCAATAACACATAGTACAACTAGACAGAAGATGAACAAGGAAATAGAAGACTTGAACATCACAATAAACCAAGTAGACTTAAGTGGTTTCTGTGGAACACTACACCTAAAAACAATAGAATACACATTTTCTTGAAAGTACATGGAACATTTTCCAGAATAGATCATGTGTTAGGCCACAAAATAAATCTTAATAAACCAGAAAAATATTGAAACCATACAAATTGTGTTGGCTGACCGCAATGGAATGAAGTTATAAATCAATAGAGAAATTAATTTGGAAATTAGAACATACTTTGAGATGAACAAAAGTGAAAACATAACATACCCAAACTTATGAAATGCAGCAAAAGCAGTGCAGAAAGAAAAATGTATAGCTATAAACACCAACATTAAAAAAATAAGAAAGATTTCAAATCAATAACCTAACATTCTACCCTAAGAAACTGTATAAGAGAAAAACTAAACCCAAAGCAAGAGGAAGGAAGGAAACAATAAAGATTAGAGCAGGGAGAAATAAAATAGAAAATGAAGAACAATACAGAAAATCAACCAAACTGAAAGTTGGTTCTTTGAAAACATCAACTAATTTGACGTATCTTTAGTTAAATTAAAGAAGCATAAAAAAAGAAGACTCAAATTACTAAAATCAGGAATAAAAACAAGTCATCACCATTGACCCTATAGAAATAAAAAACATTTTAGAGAATGCTATGAACAATTGTAAGCCAACAAATCAGATAACTTAAATAAAATGGACAAATTCCTAGCAAGACCCAAGCTACCACATCTGACTCAAGAAAAACAGAGGGGCCGGCCCCATGGCTGAGTGGTTAAGTTCATGCGCTCTGCTTTGGCAGCCCAGGGTTTTGCCGGTTCAGATCCTGGGCTTGGACAAGGCACTGCTCATCAGGCTGTGCTGAGACAGTGTCCGACATGCCACAATCAGAAGGACCTACAACTAGAGTATACGACTATGTACTGGGAGGCTTTGGAGGGAAGAAGAAGAAAAAGAAGAAGAAGAAAAAAAAAGAAGATTGGCAACAGATCTTAGCTCAGGTGCCAATCTTTAAAAGAAAAAAACTTAAAAAAGAAAGAAAAGAAAAAGTAGAAAATAAAATAGACATATAACAAGAGACTAATGAGTCAGTATTTTTTTCAAATTCCAACAAAGAAAAGTTCATGACCAGATAGCTTCACTGGTGAATTTTACCAAGTGTTTAAGAAGAATTTACACTAATTCTTCTCCAACTCTACCAAAAACATAAAAGAGGAAACACTTCCTAATTCATTCTGTGAATCCAGGATTATCCTGAGTTCCTTGTCAAAGCCAGAGAAAGATGTCACAAGAAAAACAAACTACAGATAAATATACCTTATGAATACTGGTGTAAAAATTCTCAACAAAATGTTAGCGACCGAAATCCAGCAGCACATTAAAAAGATTATACACCATGACCAAATGAGATTTATCTTAGGAATGCAAGGTTTGTTCAAAATACAAAAGTCAATCCCTGTAAAATACCATGTTAACAGACTAAAAGGGAAAAATCCACATGATCATCTCAACTGATGCAGAAAAAGCATTTGACAAAATCAAACGCCGTTTCTTATAAAAACACTCAACGAAACAGGACTAGAAAGGAACTTCCTCAACCTGAAAAAAGTCACCACAGGTAGCATAATTCTTAATCATGAAGGACTAAAAGCTCCCCGCCCCACTAAGAGCAGGAACAAGGCTAGAGCGTTTACTTTTGACACTTCGTTCAACATTGTACTGGGAGTTTTAGCCAGAGAAATTCAGCAATAAAATGAAATTAAAAATATACAGATTGGAAAGGAAAAGTAAAATAATCTCTATTTGCCGATGACATAATCTGACATTTAGAAAACTCTAAAGCACACACACACATACACACACAACTATTAGAGCTGATAAATGAGTTTAGAAAAGTTGAAGGATATAAGATAAATATTTAAAAACCGGTTGTATTTCTATACACTTGCAATGAACAACCCAAAAGTGAAATAAATAATTTCATTTGCAGTAACGTCAAAGAGAATAAAATAGGAATAAATTTAACCAAGGAAATGCAAGTCTTACACAATGAAAACCATAAAACACTATTTAAAAAAATTGAAGAAGACCTAAATAAATGAAAATCCATCTCATATCCGTGTACTGGAACACTTAATATTATTATGATGGCAATACTCCCCCAAATTGATGTACAGATTTAATATAATCCCTATCAAAATCCCAACTGACTTTTTGACAGGAATTAAGAAGCTTATCTTAAAATTTGAATGGAAATGCAAGGGACACATAATAACCAAAACAATCTCGAAAAAACAAAACAAAGTTGGAAAAACTACACTACTACAGTAATTAATACATTGCACTACTGGCATAAGGAGATATATATATATACACACACATGTATATATAGCCAAAACAATCATGGATGTATAGATCAATGGAGTATAACTGAGAGCCAAAAACAACCCCATACAGCTAAGGTCAATTGATTTTAACAGGGGTGTCAAGCCATTCAATGGGGGGAAAAAATAATCTTTCAACAAATGATGCTGGTGCAACTGGATATCCACATGCAGAAGAATCAATTTGGACCCCCTACCTCATACTATATCACAAAATTAACTCCAAATGTGTCATGAACCTATGCCTAAGAGGTAAAACTATAAAACTCTTGGCAGGAAACATAAGCATATATCTTGGTCACCTTTGATTAGGCAGTGATTTCTTAAATATGACACCAAAAACACAAACAACATAAGAGAAAATTGATAAATTGGACTTTATCAAAATTAAAAATTTTTATGCATCAAAGAACACTATCAAAGTGAAAAGACAACCAACAGAATAAAAGGAAATATTTGTAAATAATGTATTTGATAAGGACTCAGTGTCCAAAATATATAAAGAACTGTTACAACTATGTAATAAAAAGAAAAACAAGGCAATTAAAAAATGGTCAAAGAATTTGAATAGACCTAGTTACTCCAAAGAAGATATACAAATTGCTGATAGCACATGAAAAGATGCTAATTATCATTAGCCTTTAGGGAAATGCAAATCAAAACCACAATAAGATACTACTTCACACTCACTAGGATGGCTATCATTTTAAAAAATGAAAACAAGTGCTGGCAAGGACTTGAAGAAATTTGAACCCTCAAACATTATTGGTGGGACTGTAATAAAATGTTGCAGACACTGTGGAAAAGAGTCTCACAGTTCCTCAAAAAGTTAAACATAGAGTTATCATATGAGCATTTGCACTCATAGGTATGTACTTAAGACAATTGAAAACATATGTTCACACGGAAAACTTGTACACCAAGTTTTTGTCATAGCAGCATTATTCGTAATAGCCAAAACATGGAAAATACTCAAATGTCCCTAAATTGATGAATGCATAAGCAAAATGTGGTACAGTCATACCATAGATTATTATTCAGGCACAAAAAGGAAGGAAGTACTGACACATGACATAGTATGTATGAACCTTGAAAACATTATGCTAAATGAAAGAAGTCAGACACAGAAGACCATGTATCATATGATTCCATTTGTATGAAATGTCCAGAACAGGCACATGCATTGTGACACAAAGTAGATTAGCAGTTGTCAGGGAATTGAGGGGGTAAAACTTGAAAGTAGAGGATTTCTTTTCTGGGGTGAAGAAAATGTTCCAGAATTAGATAATGGTGATGGATTCTCAGCATTGTGAATATCCTAAACACCACTGAATTGTACATTTTTAAATGGCTAAAATGACCAATGTTATGTTGTATGAATTTTATCTAAAAATAAAATAAAGGAATAATTAAATATTTTAGAATTAGAAAATAAGTAAAAAGTAATAAATGTTAAATAATATATAAGTAATATTTTTAAAAGCTGCCAGATACTGTAAACTTTAAAACATTCAGGAAAATAATAAATGTTTATTTTATTAGTATGATGTTCTAGTTTTATCATATTATATTATTTATATCATTTATACATAAAACTATATAATATTTATATTACTATGTTATATATTAACTGCCTGGTATCCCTCTAAAACTTTGTTTTCCCTTTAATTTTTAGATGCATACTCTTTGATCACCTCTTCCTACAATAGCAATTTTTTTTTATCATTTTCCACAGAGAGAAGAGAAATGTCACTCCTAGCATGATTGATCAAAATGTGTTTTATTATTGGTATTGGCGGTGAATCAAACATGCGACTTCACACACACAACGTATTCTTTGGAGTACTGCTTCAGGTTCTTGCCCTATAAACAAAGAACGTCTGTTAAATTCTACATCAAACAATTTCCATCAACAAGTAAAAGGATGGGGGCTGCCCTGTGGCCGAGTGGTTAAGTTTGCCGTGCTACACTCTGGCAGTCCTGGGCTCACTGCTTTGGATCCTGGGCACACACCTAGCACCACTCATCAAGCCATGGTGAGGCGGCGTCCCACATAGAAGAACTAGAAGGACGCACAGCTAGGATACACACCCATGTACTAGGGGGCTTTGGGGAGGAAAAAAAGGAAGATTGGCAACAGATGCCAGCTCAGGGCCAATCTTAAAAACAAAATGTCAATGAATGTCTGGCATGTTTATAATTGTATTCACTGAATTTTGAACATATTCCTAAAAGGAGAAAACAATTTTTTTGACTAAGGAATAGTGAGAACCAAATATTCCACTTAGAATTTTGCATGTCTGATAATTGGAAGTGTCTTCCACAGATTAGCTCCGTGCTCCATGTATTTCAAGTCTTATCCATCTGCCATGACTCACATTTGTCTTATCCAGGACACACTTATATCAAGATGGGCTGCACATTTATATCACATCACAACAACACATGATTTGGCATAGTGGGCTGTAGGAATGTTCTGGAAATTTCTTCCTATACTGGGACAGGTAGGAATAATTTAAACTTAACATAAATGACCAAAAAAAAAAAAAAAACCATAAATATATCCCACTAAACCCAACTTAAATATATCCCTAACTCAACTTTTCCTTAGCTCTATTCCCAAAGTTTCTGTTGACCTCCAGGCCACAAAGTGGAAGGGAAGTACTGAGGGGAATTTGCAGTGAAAGAGCAGTGGTCTTCACAGATCATGATTAATGCAGTTTGCTTTGGCAAAGTTTACAAAAACATATCACACGACCTTGGGGACAAATTGCTGGGGTAACCCTCCGAGCCTAGAAAGAGCTCGTGGAAGAGAGAGACCCTGATGCAAATGCCATCGCAGGTTATGACTAGATCTGCCTCTGGCATGTTTCATTTGCTCTGCTGTAGACTGCCACCGTATAGAAGAAACAAACTCCTGTGCCCATTTCTTAGCTGATACGATACCCAGCAGGATGTCCCCTCCCTTCCAACAGTGTTAAATGCTTTCTCCAGAGAGTTCCTTTAAAGAGTCTGAAATTCCCAGACAAAGAAGAACCACTGGGTCATGAGAGCAAGAGTAGCTTCACTCCCCTGCTACAACGTCCACATGAGCTCTCAAGATCCATTTGTACATAATCTGCTTAGGGTTAAAATCCTGGCTCAGGCATTTACTACCTGTACAATGTTGACCAAGCTACTTTAACGTACCTGAGCCTTACCTCCTCATCTGTAAAATACGCACTGTTATATCTACACCATAGCAATGATTGCTATGAGGAGTACAGGAAATAAATGATGTTAAGTACCAAGCGTAATGCCTGGTTCATAGTGGGTGCTCAGTAAGTGGCAGCTATGGTTGTCCTAATCCTCATGGTTACTTTTTATTTGTCATAGACTCCCAATTGATTTATTCAGAAACGTAGACTGTGAGCTCCGAAAGTGGAACCTATCAGTTGATTCATCTTTGTATCCGCTATGCATAGCACAGTGTCCGTTACATACAGTAGGGGCTTAGTGAATATTATGGAACTGAATTGGCAGAATTTGGACAAAACTCTTATACACCCAGCTACAAACTTTGGAAAAGAGCTTTGCCTCGCTTTTCTATCACCAATTGCTGCACAGAAAACCTTCCCTCTCAGTGGGTCACTCCTGAGAGTGGATTACTATGTAATGGGTGTCACCTATTCCTCATTACTAATCCCATCTCTGTCATTTACTAGTCTGATGCTTTGGACAAATGACTTTGCCTCAGTCTTTTTATCTGTAAAGTGAAGATAGTAGTTTCTCCCTCCTGGGGCAGTTGTAAAGATAAAATGAGTTAATACACACAAAGCTCTTAGAAAAGTGCTTGATAGAGAAAATGTGCCACAAATGTAACTATTATTAGTTATCACCAAAATATCCCAGGCTTTGTGCTAGAATTTGGGTTTTCGGAGCTCAGTAAAATGCTACCAAGCGCCATTCTCGGGTGGGCCTTTTCGGCAATAGTCTTTCTCATTGTGTTTTTCACACTTCTCACTGTTCAGCCTCTGTTTACTATTTTTCTCCTCCAGCCTCCACATAGGACACAGGAAGCTTCTGTCTGGTTATTATGCTTTAGTGACAGCACATGAGGCTATATACTTGCTTTTAAAATTCTTCGCTCTCGACACCTGAACAAACTTTAGATTTGGTAGAATAAGCTGGTTAGGAATCCATCCAAGGAATTTAATGAGAGGACTTAACAAGAGCTAACAGAGCACTTCAAACTAATGCTCACCATATGTAAATGTGTGCCTTTCCTCTCGTGAGTGAAAATAGAAACATGATTAGGAGAAAAACTTGAGTATCTGTGCAGAAGATGTCTGCAATATGGGTTTAATTTTAATAAGCATTTTAATATTTCCTTACCATTTTAATGATTTTAATACAGAGTAGGGCATCGCATTAGTTTACAAAGTGAATATTTTCATATTCTGCCACACTGCTTTGCATTTTCAAGCAGAATCAACTTTTCTTGTTTCTTGGACTTCTTTCCCCTTGACTTGAGCTGGTCATTGATCTACGTAATCTCTAAACCTCCTTCCATTTAATCCATTTGTTATTTTAGGACATCTAAAGCATTTCGGCTACTGACTATTTTGGCATCAGGGCCATCTAAGTCATGCATAGGTTTGTTATTCCAGTATAGTCATTCCCCAAATTCATTTATTGACTTATCATGGATATTTCTCTTGTATTTCTAAGCTCTGGCATCATTTATTAGGAAGATAAATGAGAGTAATTAAGCTTCAAGGCCATAAGTGTTGAAACTCTTTGGAATTAGAAAGCTATTAAAATGACGGAGTGCTTGGCTCTGCCTAGGTAAGTCCTGATCTTTCACCTATGGCTCTACTACTTGGAGTAACCTTTGCTGGCTCTCCTAACAGCACTCGATGTTTTCATGAGGCCAAATATAACCCCACAGGCAGTGCCTTGGATGGATGGCCAGTTTGTTTTCAAAGGCCATTTTGACTAGATTACATAGCACTAGACTAGACAGTTGACAGGCATTACTTTTCCGTTAATATTTGTTAATCTATTCAACTGAATAACCGGACTAGCTGCTGATCAACCATCTCTTCAAGAATAGCAGTGATGCCTTTTTACAAAGGTTTGTGTGAATTTTTATTTTTTTCTTGAAAATAAGTCAAGCTTAGGATTTAATCACTTAAAATAGATAAAATGTAATTAATAAGATCATGTTTAACTCCTTACAAGTGTTATAAATCCCCTAACCTAGCCTCTTTACTTTCTTAATAGAGAAAAGCTCTTGATCAGAATCAAGAGATGTAAACAGATGTGAAAGAAATGCATTTGACTTGTATCTTCCTTTCTAAATGCCCTCCTAAAGTCCTGTGTAGTTTGGCAATTCTGGATGTGAAAATACCGTAGAGGTACTGTGAGTTTGTAAATTATCATCATTTGCTATTTTTAATTATCTGAGCTCCCACAATTCATCAGGAGACCTTGCTAAGCACGGTGTTTTACAAAATTTCCCTGGCCAGTGCTCTTACATTCTAAATTGCAGTCATTATTTCACGTTTCAGGTCTTTCTCATTATAAAACCTTTATTTTGGTGTGCACAAAACACTTTTCTTCCAATGAAGTGACAAACACTTTTACAATGCTACTGTTTTTTTCCAAACGTGAATGGTTTGAAAATATGAAGAAAATGTGAAATGAGACATTATAACATCTTTTCATGATGGCTTAAAAAGATGTATAACTTCAACAAAGTAGAGGCCACGCTAGAGAAGCATCATTATTGCTTAGTTAGAACATCCCAATTATAACCTCAATGGTTTTATTATTTTATCAAAAGGTAATTTTAATATTATTTGTAGTCAGAAATATGCCCTTAGAGGTTTTTTTTAACTTTTTTTTTTAAGTTTGGCTCTGAGCTAACATCTGTTGCCAATCGTTTTTTTCTTCTTCTTCGCCCCAAAGCCCCCCATACATAGTTGTATATTCTAATTGTAGGTCGTTCTAGTTCTGCTATGACGGACGCCACCTCAGCACGGCCTGATGAGCGGTGCTAGATCTGTGCCCAGGATCCAAACTGGAGAAACTCTGGGCCACCAAAGTGGAGTGCGCCAACTTAATCACTGGGCCACAGGGCCAGCCCCTCCCTTAGAGTTTAACACTTCTTGGATTTAACCAAAAATCTAGCATAAAATTTAGGAATTTAGTCACAAAGAAAATGTTGAATTGATGAACTGGAAAAAATACTAAGGGAAGTATGCTGGTAAACCTTTTCCATTTTAGTGATTTTTCTCTCTCAAAGGCATGTTTGCAACTTTTTGTTACCTTTCCAAATAATCTCCTTGTCAGTTCTCTTCTACCTGTGAGCACACACAAGCATGTGTTTTGAAAATCTTTCCACCTGATTGACCATATATTTAAGAAAGGAAATACATATTTGCATTATTTAAAAGTTAACACTTAAGCATTTTTTAAAGTGTTAAAAAAGAAGTTATTTCAGAAAACCAGCATATTGTATCATTGTATCAAAGCAAGGTTTTTGGGGTTTTTTTTCCCCCACAAAAATAGCATTCACACTATAAATGTCATGAGGGCAGGAATTCTCATCTTAACCATCTGTGAATCCTGGACCAAGACAGACCTCCAATAGATGTTAAATAAATGTTTGTTGAATGAATGAATGAATTCAATGTTGCAATATTCTTTTTTATATTTGAGATGCATATTAGATTTATATTTCATATTTTAGAATCATATATCCAAATTAAATATGGAAACTAGTCAACTAATCATATTTGTTATATTAGTCACGTTTCCCGTATTGTTTACCTCATCTGTACCATCCCTAAAATTTTAGTTTCAGATTCAGAACTACCTTTAATAACCTTTACTACTAGCTTTTGGATTTCACATTTTGTTTCTACAGAGGTTACACAGCAACCCATGACCACTCTGAAACTTTATTTATTGGAAAAGTGTATTTTAGCCTCCCCTTATTCTTCGTGTCTGAATTCACTTTATATTATTTTGCTCCCATTGCACACATTGTGAAATGAGAAATTTAAATATATCAAAATTCAGATCACATCATATTTGCCTTCCTTTATTCTAATTACATATAACAAAACAAGAAAAAAGGAAAGGGGGAGAGAAAAAAATCTCAAGGGAAAATTAGAATGGAGAAAAAAACAGTATGAAAATATATCAGAATAAAAGAATAAGAGGGCACAAAGTGATTTTCAAAGGTAATGTTATTCATCTTGTTTTCTGTCCTTTTAAATTTTCAGTTTGGGACTTAAGGACATTTGCTGTATAAAAAAATTAGCAGGGTGCCAACCATAACTCCAGTTTACCATCTTATTGTCTTCCCTCAGCTTTGAAATTTTAAGCACTTTTTTTTGTTATTAGTTGTCCCTTAGTGATCAAGTTCAAGACTAAAGTCACCTTTGCAACTTTTGCCACTGATCCAGGGAAATAAGAAGGGAAAAGAGAGAAAAAGAAAAGAGAGATTCCTTCTTATGCCAAAGAAAATTCTCTGAAAGAAGGACCAAGGCAGAAAATAGAATTCTTGTGTTTTAAGGGAGCGCTTTAAATAGTCTCATCAGTGGCTTTGCAACTGATTCCTCTTTTCCCCACAGGGCAGTTCTCCACCTGCGCTCCCAGGATCGTCACCTACAGCAGCAGCAGCACTTGGGAACTTGTTAGAAACATTTCCTTTTTAAATTAAGATAAAAACTTTATGTAATGGGAATTATGTGTGTGGTTTAAATAAAAAACTCATAATAACCAAGCACTCTGCATTTCTAAGTTCCTACTTTTTATGCCATCTATTAAATCAATTCTTCCTTAAAAATTATTTTGCAAAATTCAACCTGTTATTTTTGTAAAACTTTCACCTCTCCTCCTGTGTCCTCAAAATAAAACAAATGAATAGGTAAAGGGAAAATGACAGGAACAAAGAAGATATCAGTAAGATGTTAATAGATAGGTGCCTCTTATTCCAGAACCTTGGCGTACACTGTTCTCTCTCCCAGAAGTGGATTTTCCACATCCATTTTGGTTAATTAAATTTTCATCACTCTTTAGTGATACACAACTGAAATGACTTTCTCAAGGGAAATGATCTACCAAAATATTTATTTGGTTAATGTTTATCTCCAGCATCAGATTATAGTCTCCTGGAGAGTAGGGGCCATAACAGCTTTGCTCACCATTGTTCGCCAGCATTTATCATAGCGTCTGGCATCCAAAAATAATTTGCAAATGAATGAACAATAGTTTGGAGATCAGTGGTTAATATGCACTCATAGGTCCTGTCTATCCTGTCTCTATGAGCTGCTCACTCAACAGGTCTTTCAGCTGGAACAGAAATTCGTCAGCAGTATTTATTAACAGTAGTTATCTGTTAGAAACAGTCTCCATTCTAAGAAGTGAGATAAGGATTGCTCTTTGTTCTATCAATTATGTTCTTTCCGTTCTGTATATTCAACATCTTTCTCTCTGCTAGCATTTTTCTAATTAGCAAATAAACAAGCTCAAACCTCACTATCTTATAAAGCCCATCATGCAACCCCAAACTAACTGCCTAACCTTCTACTTTCACAGCCAAGCTTCCTGAAAGAGTAGCCTAAAATTAATGCCTTGACTTCTTTACCCCACTCACTTTTCTACCCATCACAGTCTGACTTCTGGCCTCACCACATAAAAAACAACTGAGGACCTCCCAGTCCTTATATACAGTACACACACTTTTTGGTCCTTTTCTTATTTGGCCACTTCGTGGCATTTGGCTTTAAAAGAAAACTTTTTTGAAGAATTTTTAAAAGAAAACTCTGTATTGAAAAATCTCTCCAATTTGTTTTATGTGGCATTATTCTTCTCTGATTTTTCTTCTTTCTGGCCATCCTTTTCTCAGTCTCCATTTTGGGCTCCTCTTCTCCCATCTGCCCCTTAAATGTTGGTGTGCATAAAGTTCTGCATGTTACTTTCCGCCCCTCCCATTCTACACTCACTTCCTGGGAAATTTCATCCTTATACAGAGTGATAGATATAGTGACGATCTGCAAATCGTCCTTTCTAGCTCAAATCTCTTCTAAGGAGACGCCTTACTTGTTCCCTCCATGTGGATGTCTCATAGTTAGCCGTAACTTCACATGTCCAAAGCAAGAAATCTAAAACTCAGCCTCAACTTCTTCTTGTGCCTCACCTCCCACATGTAATCCATCTCTGTATTCCATTGTCTACCTCTTAAATATCACTCAAGTCTGCCCTTCTTCTCCTCCTTCCCCAGGGTAGAATCTTACTTCAAGCTCTTTCTCATCTGCGTTACTGTAATGCCTTCTACTGGAGTCCCAGCTTCCCAACTCTAACCCATCTGCTGTCAGGCAAAGGCTTTATGATTTCAGCATGGTGCAGGACGGAGGTAGATTCCATCTAGAATCAAAAAGAGTAATTTATCCAGAAAAAGTGTACCCTAAGGCAATCTATGCCTTCCTTTCTAATTCTAGGATAATAAAGCAATGTTTAGATTTGTAACATGATCCCCTGAGCACACATACCTATCTAGGAAATACAACTTTGGAGTATTCTCTATCACCTAAGTTGGTATCTCATTATAAACTATAAATTTTAGTATATAATTCATTTCCTCCTTATGTATATGGCCTGCAAGGATCTATTTCTTATAAGCTGACAAATTGATAACATTAAGCTTTTGAATGTGCAAAGCTTAGAACCAGATCTTGGTGGGTGGTGACTAATGCTAACTATGGCAACCTCTACCAGCAGCTTCCAGGGGGCAAATATCTAATAACTCCCTGTCTGAATAGCTTGTCTGTTGGCCTCTGGCACATCATGACTGTGGCATTAATTATATTATGTCACTTTTAAGGGATAATGAAAGACCACCCTTTCCAAAAATGTGTACTCCATAATTTTCCCAGATCCGAAACTCACGTATATTTCATTTTGTTAAAGTCAAGATGGATAAACATTGTAGGTGGACTTGCTAGCATGATTCTTGGAATAGTCTGGAAACAGACCCTGTTCTGCTCCTGCAGCACTAAGTTCAGGAATGTATTTGGTGCAGCTTCTACTAGCTTGAAGCCTGAGCCTGATGGATGACATATTGTTCTTTTCTGAGAGTATGTGCTGTACCCTGTAATCTGTTAACTAAACCCAATACAGACAAAGTGTGTCTGAGATGGATAACGTGGTTCCTGGCCTATATCCAGACTAGTCTATGAGCAGAAATACTCCAGCCTGGAGTTTAGAGAGAACATGTTGTGCTGCCAAAAGCTCTCCTAAACTTTGAGCTTTCTCCCTTTCCTACTGAGTGACTGCAGAAGCCATCTCTCTTCCCATAGGTTCTGTCCTCAAAATGTCACTTAAATTCATTAGCTTCTCCCCACTCTCTGATTATTGCCTCACATGGATCCCTCAAAAGAAGAGAGTAACAGGAGAGCATCATAAACTTTGGAATCAAAGAGAACTGGGCTGAAGTACCAGCTAAAGCTTTTCCTCACTGACTTGAGTGAACCACATAACATTTTTGAGCCTCAAGTTCCTCATTGGTAAAGTGAGAATAATTATTTTTTACCTCAAGGGATGTTTCTTGGATAAAAGAGATAAAAATAAGGGCCATATATCCAGTGCTTTAGATGCACTGTCAGATTTGGTATTTACAATAATCCCAATATAAGTCTATTATTATCCTCATTTTATAGACGAAGAAACTGTTGCCCAGGTAAGTTAAGTAACTTGCATAAAGTCGCCAAGCTAGCAAAGGAGGAGTCAGGCTTTGGATCTAGGCAGACTGGCTCTAGAGTCACTCAACAACTGGACTTTCAGCCACTGTACTGCCTATGCTAAGTACCTAGCATAGTTTCTGGCACACAGGAGATGCTAAATAAACGTCTCATTAGGACAACTGCCACAGCCCCTAATGGATTTCCTTGACTCAGGTGCTCTCTCTTCCAATTTATCCTGCAAGTTTTTCCTAGAGCCAACTCTCTGAAATGCAAATCTGATTTTAAATAAATATAGAAAAAATTCTTACAATACTTTTCTTTGCCTAAGGAAAAAAGTCTAAACTCTTAATTATGTCATTATAAAGCCATCCACAATATGGTTGCTACTTACCTTTCCAGAATCATCTCTGACACTCTGGATCCCAGTCACACATCATCTTATGTTCTGGCCATAGCGGATTACTCACTATGTCTCAGTCCCTTGTACAATTTGTCACCTCTGCTTGCCTGTTTTGCTTCTCCTTTTGCTTATGGCAATCTCCTATTCAGCCTGCAAGATCACACTCAAATTCCATTCCTTGGCAAGGTACCCTTAGTCCCTTAACCCCTCACCTACCCCAAGGGTAGTCCGTTCTCCTTCCTCTGAACTCCATAGCGATTTATTTATACATGTTAACTCCTCAACCACAAGCACAAGAAATCTGAACATACCCATGATCCATTATATTCTCAGTGACCTGAGAATTAAATTATAGTTTGTTTTGCATTACTTCTGCAGGGAAGAACAAGGAAACCCCATCTTTGTCTTCGGGGGAAGTAGAGGTGAAAATGTGGAGATTCAGAAAGAAAGAAGAGTATTCCTCCATCTTTCCTACTTCAAGGAGAATAAACAGCCTCTTCATGTTTTTATATATTTTTATTGGCTGCAGGCTTCCTGAAAGGAAATCAAGCTCTTTGTAGAAGGAAGCTACTGAATAAACTCTTTGTGTTTTGTGGCTTGATGAAGGAAAGCAGCCAACTCCCTAGGTGGCTGCCTGGGATTAGCAAAAGGGTTAGTGTTTGCATGTTTCTCAAAGGACAGATGTCTAAAATTTACTCAGGCCAAGCGTGTTTTTATTAGCAGGACTTTGGAGAAGAATAGAACTGTATATACCTGGAAGTTCCAAGCACTAAGAGTCATGGGGGCACTAAGTATGGAGGGACGGCCCCCTAAGGACCCCCTAGAGCAAGAACTAGCAGTATTAGATTTATCAGACAAGACCTTGTAGTGCCATGAGGAGCTAAGACGGCCATGGCAACATCAAATTCCCCACCTGAATGTGGTTGACTAGTGTCCCTCATTTTTGGTCTCTGTAAGGCCTGGGATCTCTCAGTGATCCAGGTTAACCCAAAAGTGTGATAAAAGACTTGTTGCCCACGAGGTATCTGAGGTTTTCACTTAGTTTTTATTTAATTTGAAAAATTTTAAAGGTAACAATTTATATCATACAGCCTGAAAGAGCTCAGACTCTTCTTCTATACACATTTTGATATTTAGGATGGTGTCTTCATGTCTGTGGGCTTAATCTCCTAAATATCTCCTGAGCACATCCATGGTCACTCCATTTTTGTCCACCAGGCTAGACTAAGATACTGTTGTCTCTCACATGGATCATTGCAACAAACTTTCTCAAGTCTCTCTGTTTTCACTCTTGTACTCCTCCAATCCATTCTCAATGCAGGAGCACTTACTTTAAAACAATATTCCAATCAGGCTACCCCTTCATTTAAAGTTCTTTAAGGGCTTCTCATTGGTCTTTGGATAAAGACAGACATCCATAGTTCTCAGCCTGCTCTAGCCCCTGCCTGCCCTTGAACTTCACCTCCTACCACACCTGCACTTGCCCTCTGGACTCCTGCCATGCCAGCCTTGCAGTTCTTCCCAGACACCAGGCTCTTTTCCACCCTAGGAACCATGCACACACTTGTTCTCTTTGTATGGAGCATTCTTCCCTGGGAAGGAATTAAATCGTATTCGTCCTTCGGAGCGCAGGTCAAATGGTCAGGGCTGTTGTCCAGGAATCCTCTCTGACAACTTCACATACTCATACGCTTACATTACTTGCTCCCACAGCCTTTTACATCACAGTACTTATTACAGTTTTCAAATAGAGATTAATTTTTGTGATGGTTTGTTCAATGGCTTTCTCACCAATAAATGTTAAGCTTTATGAGAGTAGGGCTTGTTTTGTCTGTTTTAAAAAGAATTTCTCCTTTACAGCACTTAGTGTTTAATAGAAGTTATTTGTAAAATCAGGCTCCATTTTGTGTAATTATAAACACTTAAACCTGGTATTGGGGGTAAGATAGTGATGTGAAATGGGAGTAAGGAAGAATATATTTTTATAGTGGTGTGTTGGAAAAGATGAAACCAAATGAGAGAAAAGGAAGCTCATGATAAAACAGTTTGTCACTGGAGTCTGGAAAGTATGAAGCTACGATGACATGAATACTGGTGCCAAGATGGGATCAGAGAGGTGGAAAATCAGGGGAGTGATCTGTGGTTTTAAGAAGTGAAACTCAGGAGACAGGAAGTTGATCCCCTGAAGCAGATCCCTGAGGCGGGAGACAACTCCCAGGTCATAAAATCAGAAATGCTTTCGATGTTTGGGTGGGACACCAGATGAAACAGTAAAATAATTGTACATATAATTGATAACAAAGTAATAATAAACTAAAATGAACACTTAATTGAGACCATAGATGAAGATCCAAATAGTTCCCATTCAATAGTGCCTAGAAATGGAAATTAATATTACTGAGCACAGAATTAGTAATCATGCTAATATAGAATATGTAAAGTATATTGTCTTTATTTGGTGTAACATTTTTATTATTTTGTTTCCTGAGACAGTTATTTATTAGCACTCTCATATATTCTCTCCTGGCTTCAGTTCCATCCTCCCTGTTTTTGTTTTAATCAGGTCTTAAACTTTTTAAGTGGGGATTCTCCTCCTATTTTCAGGAATAAAATGCCAGCAGTTGTGGAGTGCAGCAGCCTCAGTCCATGGCCTGGGCCTCCCTTCCAGTCTCACCATTGTGGTAGGGGTACTGGCCAACTGCCAGCTGTCAGCGTCTGTGCCTCTTTGCCTGAGGGCGTTTCTGAGCTCAAGCTGCCCTGCCTGGGGAGGCTGAGGTACCAGACAATTAACTCCTCCTTCAATCAATAATTGATAGAAGGTGGTATATAAATAGACCGGTTTCCTCCTTCCGTAGTTAGGGTAACTCTGAGCTGCGTGTTCTGCGCTAGCTCCAAGAGTTGCCCAGTGGGAATAAGTCCCAATTATTCACAATGAAAATTTGCCTGCTAGCTCACCCATTATTGGCTGCTTTTGCTTTCCCTGTCTCACTTCTTCACTCCCCTACTGCTGTTTACTGCTGATTCCTAGTCTTGCCTCCAAAATAAGCTACTTACATTCACTTCTTTGTCTCTGGGTCTGCTCCTGGGGGAATCCAAATTAAGACAGTGAGGAAATAACGTGGGAACTCCTACAGCACTTACTCATGTCATTGTTGTTGTTCTCTATGCCTTTCTCCTTAATTTAAATTATTTGTGGAAAGAGGCTATTTGCATCTCTAACACTCACACCCAGTATCTAGAGTAACCTATACAATACTGCTTTGCAAAATCATTAAACTACAATACTGTTAATAGCTGACACTTGCACAGCACGTTTGTGCTAGACATCGTTCTAAGAGCTTTTCATATATTAACTTATCTACTCCTTGCAACACCCCTATGAGGAAATGCACCAACCCAAACACATTAAATCCACATCTTATCCAACACGGAGCTTTGCTAACAACCCGTGAGAGAAATGAGAAAGGCAATGGTCTGATATAGCACCAGTATCTGGGATTCCCTGAACTATGGGATGGAGCTTCCTTTTTCTGGACTGAGATACACTTTGGTTTTGAATTAACAGATAATCACTGTGTATGAAGTACAAATAAGCCCATGGAAGCTGCATAGTTTCAGAGTGTTCCCATTTTTCTATCTCCTTAATCACATGGCTCCATGTTAATCCCATAGTCTGTGTTAGTTACCAATTTCTGTTCTTTAGTGGAGCTGTGACTCATAAATCCATAATTTACAGATCAATTTCTAATAAGAAATCTAGACAGATCAGGAAGGTCGTCCTAAAAGCCTCCTTAGATAAGAACTTAGAAGAGAGAAGATGCTAATAGCCCCTCCTATTGTCTTTCAACTATAAAAAACCATTTGTATGTTTTCTATAGTCAGGTATGGATTACCTGAGGCATCTCTGAGGAGGCAGGAACTGAGTTCCAGACCTGCTGTTAGTCTGTTTCTTCTTAGGTAATTGCAGCTATTACCACCCCTATTTCACAAAAGATGAAACTGAGGTTCAAAGAAGTTAAGTGACTTACCCAAAGTCACACAGCTAGTAAATGGTGGGACTGGAAATGAACCCAGGCCGTGGACTTTAGAATGCATACTCTCAACTACTCCGGGAGATAGGTGGCAGGTAATAGTGTCACCAAGAATTATCACACTGCCTATGGTTTTGTCATGGGTGATTTAACCTGGTTTTTGCGTTTTCTTTTCCCTAATAAAACCAGGAAGAAGAAAAATTTCTATTCATTGTTAAAGTGTAGTGATGATTACAGCTTTCAGATCAGAGAAAAAAAGCAAATAGCTAGTGTTGTGCAGAGACCCTCAGATGAGGCAATTCAATAGAGAGGCCATTTTGCAGGGTTTACCTTGCTGTCTGTAAGTAGAGTGTTCCTATGAAACCTTTTGTAGCCAACACAGTGTAAAGCAAAGAAGCAGTTATCATTAATTTTATGGGAAACATTTTTGAGTGTTTCCAGACCCAAAAAATAATCTGCCAAATCATACCAAATAACACATCAAACTTAAAATAACACTAACATACAATAAAAGCAGGAATGGCATGATAAATACACTGCCTGTATAAGGTAGAAACAATGTATGTACAGTGTAGTTTCACTTACCAGAATTGGGAAGACTGCCAGAACGTGGGAAGGCTGAGGTGGTGGTGGTGGTGGTGGTGGTGGTGTGTTAGGCTGAGTCATCGGAGGTCGGGGTGGGAGCAGGTACGGGAGACGAGGGTGTGGAAGAGAAAGGAAGAGATCTCTTAACGTCTATTAACATGATGTTGAGATCTATTAACATCTCGTGGTTGTCCGAATCCATCAGGGCAGGCAGGTCACTAACATCTACACCTTCTTCTATGTCTACCTGCCTCGGTGTCGAAGGTCAGGTTTGTTTTCTGCTGTGGCTGATGTGGCTGAAGTAGAAGGCTTGAAATACAACAGTATGCTTGACTGCCTAGCCCCTATAACACCTCACTGCAGAACAAACACTGGATGTTATTTTCACTTTCCACCTTCTTGTGAAAGTGAAAATCCTCTTCGGATTTCTCTTGGGTAGTGAAAATGGGTACCGTAGGCCCCCCATATCCATAGTTTCACTTTCCACATTTTCAGTTACCTGTGGTCAACTGTGGCCTGAAAATATTAAAGTGAAAATTCCAGAAGTAAACAATTCATAGATTTTCGATTGCTTGCCATTCTGAGGAGCCTGATAAAATCTCACACCTTTCTGCTCCATCCCACCTAGGACAAGAGTCATCCTTTTGTCCAGTGTATCCACACTGTATACCCACCAGTTAGCCGACTTGGTTATCATATTGACAGTGGCAGTATTGCAGTGTTTGTGTTCAAGTAACCCTTATTTTACTTAATAATGGCCCCAAAGTACAAGAGTAGTGATGCTGGCAATTCGCATATGCCGAAGAGAAACTGTAAAGTGCTTCCTTTAAGTGAAAAGGTGAAAGTTCTTGACTTAATAAGGAAAGAAAAGAAATTGTATGCTGAGGTTGCTAAGATCTAGGATAACTTTTATTAAAGTATACGGTTATAATTGTTCTATTTAATTGTTAGTTATTGTTGTTAATGTCTCACTGTGCCTAATCTATAAATTAAACTTTATCATGGGTATGTATGTATAGGAAAAAACATGGTATATATAGGGCTTGGTACTGTCTCTGATTTCAGACATCCACTGAGGTCTAGGAACGTATCCCCCACAGATAAGAGGGAGTACTGTATTAGTGTAGGTCTTTCATAAAAGTGGAGTGTTGTAAAGCAGGTTTTCAGATAGCGGGGGAAACCTGTACATTCAAAGAAAAGAAACATTCTAAATTGCAATCATTGCACAAATCTGTTGTTACTAGAGTTCATGAAGACTGTAATTAAAGTCATAAATTTGAGCAAATGCAGACTAGTCTGAAAATTTTCTCAAGCTAGTAATAAAGACCTAGTTATATGGAAGTTATTATCCCACCACAAATGGTGCAGAACACATATGGCATGGAGATGGGTGAACATGGACAGCAAAAGGACTGGAGACCCTCTTAGAGAAGTTTCTCTAAAGAAAGGCTTCTCTTTGCCACACCTGGGAAAAGGTCTTTATAATCACTTAGTGGGAAGATAGTTAATCTCAGAATCATATTTATAGAAGCTTCTGTTTGATATACTTGATGTATGTATATCATGTTAAAGCTAATTTACTAAATTGTAGATAGTCCTTATTTTAAAATGTTGATTTCATTCTCTTAATAAAACCATCTTTTGTATGTTTGAATTCAAATGTAAACACAGTCAATCAAGTACTGGCTTCGATAAATATCTGAACTCTAAATAGCAAGTATAATAAACATTCTGGTACCCAAAATTGTTCACCCATGTAAACCATGCCCTTACAGTATGCTTTTTAAGCAAATCTTCTTGTCTGGGTCCATTATGTTCCCTGCAATGTAATTTCTATAGGAGGCACTCAGTGGATTTTTCTTGAAGGAAAGGATTGCTTTACTGATATCATTTTAGATTTACCCTGCCCCAGAAAAATAGATGATTTCAGCAAGGATGATCCTGATGGGAAATTGAAACAGTCACAGATGTCTCAATTATATTTCTATTCTTTTCCCACAAACAAACCCTGCTGAAAACCAGAATTTTTATCCCTTCACTATATAAGAAACGAAGGACTAAAAATTTACGTCTGCCATCTCACCTCCCTGTCACCTTCCCGGGCTTTGATGTAATGCAACCGAATGACAGCCCCTATTTAATTAAACAGATATCTGGATTAGCTCCAGCTGTGGGCCTTGCAGTCAGTCCTTGTGTGAGCAAAAAGGGGTGTAATCCCTGGCCCATAGATCATCTCTGCATGGGAATCTGCTCTCACTCAAAGCCATCCGCAGGACGCTGAAAATGATTTTTTTTTCTTGTATAAATTACGTAGAATGTGCAGCTGCCCCCACCCCATCAAGTCCTCACCTTATGAAAAGGACCAGAAAGACTAAGAGCTTGATTTGTTCTCTTCCTATAAGTACTTTTTCATCAAAAGAGACCTGCCTGTTGATGCACCCAGCATTTCTTTGTTTGCTGCAAGAAGCGCTATAGATGTGGTTTGCTGTTTAATGCAGTTTTTTTTTTCACATGCATCTCTCCAGATGGGTGTAATTTGATTCTTTGATATATACTGAACAGATTTTTTAGAAATAGCTTTTTTAGAGGCAGATTTTTGTTGCAATATGACTTCATCTTCCTTCCAAAAGGAGGTATCTTGATCTTTCTGAATGGGTTTACTCACAAAACCCATCCTTTTAATGCAGAAGGAAGCAAGAGCCTGTCTCTTACAGATTAGACCAACTACCATCAGTGGAGAGAGTAGGGACATGTCTATTTTGTTGGGTCTTGTGACAGCGGACAGAGACTCCTCAATCTGGGTAATTTGCCAACAAAGAAGCATAAAGAAAGCCCTTGAAGCTATTCAGAGGAAGGAGTGGGTAAATATGCACAAACAGGGTGGCTCAATTATTATGTACAGCTTAGAAGAGGATGAGCTGAACTCACAGATGTCCTTATTGTTTCTGCTGCGGGTTGGGGAAAGAGCATCTTCTTGCCAGAGAGAAGCCGGCGGGGGGGCGGGGAGGGTGGGCAGAAAACTTTCCAAAGATATTTTGGATTTATACAATTCTTGATGGCATCTTTAAAAAAAAACTAAAGTATCAGGCTTTCTCCAACATGTTTCTGGTACATATAATTCTGCAAGCCAAGTCAAAATTCCCACTCCACGTGGAAGGTTTTGCAACTCTGAGTGTTTTGCAGCTCTAAGCGCTGAGAGTACAGATGGGTTTGCCTTTCTAAAAGTAAATAAATAAATTAAAAGTCCACTTGGCCTGGATTCTTCTCTGATTGCTGCAACTCACCTGCCAAAGCAAATCGGAATCCGAAAGCCCAGCACTTGGAGTGCGTGGAGGTGGAACTCCCCACGGCCGCACTGCTGTGGCTTCCTGTGCTTTGGCACGGCAGTGACAGGAAAGGTGATGTAAAGTCCTTCTCCAGAGTGCTGGTTCTGAGCCCTGAGTGCACACGGGGGGAGCTTTAACAAGACAACACGTGCCTGGGCTTCAGCCCCAGACATGCTGATTTAATGGGTCTGAGTAGGGCCTGGGCGTCAGGAGTTTTTAATAGGTCCCCATCTGATTCTAATGTGCAACCAGGCTGAGTCCCACTGTCATAGAGACACCTTTTAAATATTTGACTCTGGATTTCTGTTAATATTTCATTGTCAGAACAGACCTTAACTGCTCCAGCTACAGATTTTATGCCAACAGCAAACCTTAATTCAGATAGAAAAAACTAAAGTCTAGCTCGGAGTAAGAGGTGATTGCCCTCTTCTAAGTTGGGGCAAATAGCAATGCGAAGCTTAGCTCTGATGTTAGCAGATCCTGGGCCTCGTGTAATCCGTATGAGACAGTGGTCCAAAGGGCTGCTGTATAACAGTTACTGTCTCAGCTTGTCACCATGGACTACAATGCCTGTGGCCCTGGCCCACAAGCAGCTGGCCCAAGTCTACCTTTTTGTCTTCCTAAGGACTAGTACTTTCTTAAGAGAAGAGACATCTCGTGATTTCATTACTATGAGGTAAAGGGTACAAATTGGTTACTTGAGCCCCCAGTTGGAACCCTGAAGGTTGTCATTTACCTCACCTAGTAGTCATGGGTCTCTTAATGGACTCGATCAATCAGAGGTCACAGTTGTGCCTCAGAAAAACACCAATGTATCAAATACTCTGTTCTCATCAACTAAGACTGTAATTTCAGAGACGTTTGTTTTGACCCAGGGTTTTACAATGAAAAGAACGATGGTTTGAAAATCATTAAGCCAGATTCTTGTCCTAGATCTATCACTCACCTGTTGTGTGGTGCCAGGGAAATTAAATAACAGTGATACAAACAGTGATGGTGGTGGCCAGTTAGTGAGCACGGACTAAGGATGGAGATGTATTAAGGGCTTGATGTGCTTTATCTCATTTAACTTTTACCCAAAAAACTAGTAAATGAATATTGTTATTATCCCATTTTTAAGATAAGGTTCAGATGTGTTAGGTGTGCTGTCCAAGGTCATCTAGCTCTTAATTGGCAGAAACAGGATTGAAACCCAAGTCTGCCTGGCTTCTAAACCAGTGCTCCTGACTATGATGTGAGACTTAACATGTCCTTGCTCTATTCCAGCTCAAAAAAGAATGGGTTATTTCTCAGTGATCGTCAGCTGACAGTACCATCTAATACTATTTTAAATTTTGCTGTGAGATCACTCCTCCAACCCTGAATGGAATTTGTTCGGTAGTTAGTGCTACATAAAAAACAGAAGTCTTTAGGTATTTCACATAATCATTGCCACAAATGTTCACTGAATATCTGATCCAAGCAAGGGATTAGGTGATAGAAATAAAAAATGGACAAGGTGATTCCTACACTTCAAGGGCATTCAGTTGTAGGGGAAATAACTACAGGAAGTAATATATTTTATATTTATATTGTAAAGAGAGCCATGCAAGAGGCAATGCTTTGTAAAGCAGAAACTTTTTTGTAGTGAGTAGAATCATGCCTTAGTCAGGTTCATAATTTTGTATTTTCCTGTATCAGGTGCTCCAGTCAATAATTCTAACAAGATTTTCTTGAATAAACATAACTCACACAATGATGCTTGAATCATGCATTTCATTATGCTCTCCAGTTTCCCATTTGACTCACACATTTGGGGATTTGTGTCTTGCAGAAGGGTGTTGGCAGGGCATGTTCCCTGTGTCAGCAGCATTGGTGTTAGCCTCTTTGACAAGAGTTGGAGGAAACCCAAATTCCTACCAGTGGACTCAATGCTTTGGGTTAATCAATGTGATGTATCAAGTGCCATAAATCAAACAGCCTATCCATGCCATTTGAGCACATGCTTAAAGGACCTTTTAGCCAGGAGAATTCAGGATCTCTAAGGGAATTAAATAAAAAAAAAAAAGAAGATTCTATAAGATGTGAGAGAATTGGGCAAAGTCCAGAGCTGGGGGATGACTAAAGACAGCAGGATATGGAGCCAAAATTCATATTGGTCAAGGGATTTAAGTCACATTTGGAGATAGCTACTACCAAAGAGAATATAAAAGGGAATAGGACACACAAGACATACTTCCTGTCCTAGTTTGGGTTCTCCCAAAAGCAGAGCCTGAAATAAGATCTTGGGTACAAGTAGTTTGTTTGAATTGATCCCAGGAAGTTGTAGTGAGATGGTGGGGACAAGGAGTAGAGAATGGCAAAAAGCCAATAAAATGTGTGCTAGTGAACCAGTTACTGCTCAGGGCAACTAGAGCTCAGTACCTCTGGGGGCCATTTGAGGAAGCATGAAGAAGGGGCCTCAAGAGTGTCCCACCTAAGGACAGGAATAGCGGAGCATCTACCCACTGACTCCCACGCCCCATTGTTTGAGGGTTCACCCAAGTTGTTAACTTCGCTTAGATTTCAGTGGTGATTGGGCTTTGGAGAAAGCTCCAAGGATGGAAAGCAAAGAGACCAAGTGGTTTTACTTGATATGCGACCTAGTGCATGAAGCTATCTGCCACCGCAGGGCTGAAACAAGGCCACCTGAGGAGATGAGGCCTGGAGCTCTGCAAGAGCATGCCAGATCTGCCCACTTGACAGTTTTGTCAAGGACTAGACCCAAATTTTATCACCTCTATTTTTAATTTATACTAATAACCAGAAATATCATGCTTTAATAGACCCCAAGAAAAATAGATTAATGGCCTCTCTGTTCTCTCTTTCCTGGTTATGAAGATTAAATAGAACATTCTATTTCAAAATACCCACTCATTAAAAGGCAGACCAGTTAAGACTGTTCCAACAGAAAGCAGTTTCCTTTTGAACAGTGTAGATGATAAAACTGTTTCTTTTATACTCACTGTTCTCTTACCCTGCAAATATCAACAATTGAGACCATCTTCCTCCTGTCCAAAGATACCGAAGACTCAATTCACCAAGTTTCCACTTGTGGAAAGAAAAGATCACATCCAGATAGGCCTCCTCTACCCAGTTTAGAAGGTTTATGGTCCCACTTTCTAGTCCTGCTTTAGTAATCATGTTAAAACAATTTGCTTCTGAAAACTCATCTCTGACTCATAACACAACATGGTGGTCAGCACTCACTGACACATGGGGAAAAAGCCAGTTTTATCACACAAAACATTGCTGCTGTTTTGAGTAGTTCATTTACATTTTAAATTCCATTGGAAAAATACATATGCCTTATTTCTGCTTGGAGATGGTTTCAAAGGGTGGAATTGGGAGTAGAGGCATTGGGACAGGAGAAAACGTCTTTGCACAAAAAGAGTGCAGTTAAAATTGTATCAACATTCTTGTGATAAACTGATAAACCCCAAGCTCAGAGCGGTCAAGTTTTACATGCCTGAGCTGACATGCCAATCTGCCAGCAGTCATATGGTTCTCATATGGCGACACTCCACAGATGCCAACAGAATGTGAGAAGTTTCTGGCTCATTTCCTTTGATTTTCTTGAGTGCCGTGTTGCCTGTACACATGTACACCACATGCGTGTGGGCGTGCATGCACACACATACACACTCCTTTGTCATTTTATAATAGCACTGCTATAATCCACTCGATCCCAGTGGGTCCATTAAAATGACCTTATCCCTGCCTCTGACAAGATTCCTAATAATTCATCTACTAACCTTTAACATTGAGGTTTTTATTTTCGAAATTTCAAACCAAATAAGACTTTTCTTGTCAGGCTTCATAGAATCTTCTGAGCAAATAAATTTTGTTGAATGTCTTAGATTAGGGTTCATTTTTCACTCCTGTCAATATTTTTTAAAAATTTGGTTTCCCCAAAATGGATTTTGTAGCAAATATTTTATACTAAAAACTAATATTTCTATGTATGATTGAAAGGATACAACTACAAAAAATTAAACAATTTTGTTGTCCCCATCTCAAGACTGATATGTGCCACTGCGTTCAAAGAATCTATTGCTTTAGCTATTGTGCAATGTCGTTACATAATTTCGCATAATAAAAAATTAATTATTTGAATGCTTAAAAAATTTATTAAATATATCTCCTCATTAGGTCTATTGAATCATTGAGTTTACACCATGCATATTTCAACAGTGCAGTCTTTTAAATCAACTCAATTTACATAGAAATTCTTTGCTATTACTTTGCAAGTGGTACTGAGCAACGTAAATGGAAAATGAAATCAAAATGGCACATTCAAATAGTTATAACAAATGCAACTGTATACACAAATGAACCATGTTTCTAGCCAAACTTTATCCTCAACCCCCAGCTTTGAGCAAGAAAGGCATGTCTGTTTCAACTCTGTATTTCCTTTATTCAAACCTTAATGGCACATAAATATTTGTAATTTAATGCATACAGTATTTACAAATATAAATACAATATGGTCTACCTTTATCTTCTAGACCCTTATATGGAGTGAGCTCTTTAGGCATACTGTATATAAAATGGATGGCAGATGGCAATTGGATAAAACTAATATACTGTCTGGCTCACAAATGAAGAAAAGTATCTAATGAGTACTATCTTCCATCCCCTCCCTAAGGATGTTGCCATTACAGAAGATATGATTTCAATAAATATAAAGAATTATTTTCATTATAAACACACCACTGCCAATTTTTTTTCACAAAGCAATGTTTACATAAATATATCCCCAAAGCAAAGAGAAATACATTCAAATTTAAATTGAATTCATTCTGAAGTATATAGACACAAGATCTTTTAAAAAACTTACTTTCAGTGTTCAAATAAATGAACATCCACAAATTAGATCAAAACATCCACAATATTTCGAGAGACAAAAAAAAAGACTCTAAGAGTTTTTTGGTACTGGTTGTAATTTGCACAGAACATCAAGCTCTTTCCAATTTCTGAGTAACTTGAATTAAAATATAGCAATAGCACCTATTATCATAGAGTATTAAATTACTATGAAAATTCTCATATCTTAGAAAGAGGAGTTTAGATGTGTTCCATTTCCTTCTTCCTAAACAAGAGAAAGAAGGGTAGCATGGACATTTACACATTATTCCTACACTCATTTTAAGCTTGTCCTGTACGAAATGGTCAGTTTATAAACAATATCTTTTGAGAAGAATTATCTTCGGTCTGATTAGAGTAAAGGATAAGATGGAGATAAGGACATTAAAGAAATTGACATGAAATTTGCAATCAGTTAAATTTACTTTAGCAAAAAAAATACTGAGTAACCAATAGATGCCAAGCAATTTTTAGGTGTTGAAATACAAAGACCAATGAGACACAAAGAACTTCTTCTCAAGGAACTCACGCTTATCCACTCACTTTTGAAATTGTTAATGAACAACATTTGGATAACGAATAGAGTACAGGAGGGATACAGAACAAAGGAGACCTCCATGCTGCATACCAGTTAAAACCAGTTCTAATCTCTTTTAGTAGAAGAAACTGTACTGCACACAGCCATTTAGAACATCTTTTTATTCACACACTCTCATTTGTCAATTATTATTTCATATGTAACATTTCATAAATTCATTCTTAAATAATTCAGACTATTTGGAATTTTGTATAAAGTCTAGACTGAGATTAAACTTTTTTTTTTTTTTGAGGAAGATTAGCCCTGAGCTAATACCTACCTCCAATCCTCCTCTCTTTGCTGAGGAAGACTGGCCCAGAGCTAACATCTGTGCCCATCTTCCTCTACTTTATATGTGGGACGCCTACCAAAGCATGGCTGGAAAAGTGTTGCGTAGGTCTGCACCCGTGATCTGAACCAGTGAACCCTGGGCTGCCAAAGCAGGACATGTGAATTTAACCACTGAGCCACCAGCCTGGCCCCAAGATTAAATTTCTCTTTCTTCAGGGATGGAGTATTGCAAATTCTATAAACAAAATTTTGATGGAATTATTAACTAGTTCTTAGAGAGCAAACTGATTTTAAGCACATGAGAAACATTTTACTTTCAGACAACTGATACATTCATTCCCAAACATTCTTGTCATTCAACGAAACAGCTGTCTTAAGGAAATCTATTTTCTGAGAAATCATTAGTGGGAGCCTTAATGGTTAGATAACATAATGTCATTTCCTGAAAAAACTCAATAATTTTCTTCCTTTTATTTGTGGGGATTTTTTTTGGCTTTGACTTATCTAAATGAATGATGCTTTATTGTAATTGAAGGTTAAGGTCTTTCTCTTACCCACACTAACTGGTCAATTAAATAGGACTGTCTCAGTAGTTACTCCTCTGAGGAAAAAGGCACTTGGTACCATGTAGGAAGCTAGTCAAGTGGTTTTGACCCCCAATTCCATCATTTATGATTGCTGTCACCTGGGGCAAAATACTTAATCTCTCAACCTTGATTTTCTCATCCAAAAAAAAGGGTGATAACAATTCTTATCGAATAAATTTGTTTTGAAAATTAAATGAGCATGCATGCAAGCCCCTAGAAGAGTACCTGACAAATAGTAGGCACGTAACTAACACCAGAAATTCAGATTAATTTTTATTCTCTCTGCAAGGTCAGTCAGGTTTTCTAACTAACGTTTCTTCTGGGAACAAAAATGATGTATTATTGTAGAAGTCCTGAAAAAGTAAGAAGAATTCAATAAAAAAACGAACCACACTTTTAGCCAAATTTTATATATTCTTATTTAAACATTTTTTGAACATATATTGCTCTAATTTTTCAACATTATCAATGAAATAATATTGACTACTCTGTGTGAAACAGAGAATAGCATCCTCTAATTTGAACAGCAGTAGGTAATCATATTTAACACTTTTTCAATATACTTTTAGTTTATTGTCCTGGGCAGAAAGTTATTTTGTAAAATTATTGAATGGCGCTCTTTTTAAACAAATATATTTCATTGAATTTCTTATATTACTAAATAGCCTTCTAAAAGTATGATTTTCAGTGGCTATATATTATTCTATTTTAGAAATAATACCAACCCCTTTTCCAAATTGCTCTTAAAAGAAATTTAAATTGTTTGCAAATTTTCTCCTATAAAAGTTAGTTATTTATATTCAATCATAGTAATTGTATAGCTTTAATTTTTTAACTTTTAAACGTTTAATTCATCTTAAAGCTATGTTAGAGAGCATGCATTTGATGGTTTCTTTCTGGTAAATTTCCAGAAGCAGAATTACTTAGTCAATAACAAAGGTAATGTTTTAAGTTTTTTGATATATATTGCCCAACTACTCCTAAGAAATTCTATCAATATTCATGTTTAATTATATCACCATACCTTACCCCAAAGTGTTATCATTTTTAAATTACCAATTTTACAAAATAAAATGGTGTCGAATTTATAAATTTGCATTTTCTTGATTGTTAGGTTCAACATATTTTTTCTTCTCACTTGAGTTTCATTTTTCTGTAAATATTTGTTAATGTTCTTTGTTCATTTTTCTATTGAGACATTTATTTTTACATTAATAATTTGTAAAAACTCTTTACATACTAACCTCTTAATTCTGCCACATATGTACTGCATTTTCCTCATTTTGGTTTGTCTACTCTTAAACCAGATCACACTTAAAACAAGTGTAGCTTTAAAATATTCTAAAATTTTAACTGGCAAAGTGATTATTTCTCATTCAAAATTTCTTTATTATTCTACAGATGATGTTTATAATCAATCATTTTGAACATACAATAATAGAAAAACTTCTGGAATATTGTAATTACATTGAATTTATAAATGATATGTGGATAATTAATATATTTACAATATGGACTTTTCTCTTCTTAAGAGTACATTTTTGTTTTTCTTTATTTATCTAAGTTTTCTTTTATGTACCTCAATTACTATATTGAAGTTTTCTTCAGGGAAGACTAGAATATTTGTTGTTAAATTTTTACAAGAATTTAATATTTTTGGTTGCTAATATGAATGAAGTTTTTATTCCTCTATACTACCGTGATTTAAACATTGATATATATGGAATTAGCTGATATGCAATATATATATGCCTATACTGTACATATATTTTTTCTAGCCAATCATCAAATTGAATTTATTGAATGAATTATATTGAATTCCCCCCCTTTTTCTTTTGCTTGAAGAAGATCGGCCCTGAGCTAACATCTGTGCCAATCTTCCTCTCTTTTGTATGTGGGTTGCTGCCACAGCATAGCTGACTGAGTGGTGTAGGTCTGCTGGAATCCAAACCTGTGAACCCAGGCTGCAGAAGCAGAGTGTGCAAACTTAACCACTGTACCATGGGGCCAGACTCATACTGAATTTCCTTTTAATCGCTATTAGTATTTTCAACAACTCTTTGACTATCCCAGTAGGTCAGATGTATCATCTACAATTAGTAGTAACATACGTTTCTTGTTTTATTATCTTTTCATATTTATCAGAACATCTAGAACATTGTTACATGAGAGTGATGATGGTGATGATTTTTCCCATTTTAATGTTTCAACGCTGAGTATAATTTTGCTGTTGAATAAAGATAGATTTTTAAAGAAATTAAAGAAGTGTGTATCTATTCCTACTTGACTGAGGAATATATAACACAAATACAACAGCTTTTATTCAATTAATTTTTGTCATCTATCACAATGGTGATAGACGTTCTCCATCTTTCTAAATTTGACCAATAAGTCAAATTTTCTCCTTTGATGTATTGATATTATTAATTACCATAACAAATGACCTAATATTGAAACATTCTTACATCTTTAAAATGAATCTTACTCGATCATGATGACAAATTGTTTTCTTAATTTATATTGAATTTCCTTGCTGTTATCATTATTCTGATTCACTAATTTCTACTCATATATTTATTAATTCCTTCTTCTTGACTTCCCTATAGTTATATTTTCATAGATATATGGAATATTTATTTATTTAGCAAATATTTCAATTCAATTATAAATTCATTCATTTTAATTCTTTTCTCTGTATTAATGTTATGGAATTACCTCTAAATGCACTTTTAAAAATCTCTATAATATTTGTAAGTATGATTCATTTAAATTATTTCTAAGCAAATCATAATCGCAAAACTTTTCATTTCTTCTTAGATCTATGAATGAGAATGTTTTAAAATTGCCACATGTTTGGAATTTTACTATTCAGTTCTGGTTTTACTGCTGAGTTATTAAAAATTATATAATATTTTTCCTTCTTCTTCTCCCCAAAGTCCCCCAGTACATAGTTGTATATTCTAGTTGTGAGTGCCTCTGGTTGTGCTATGTGGGATGCTGCCTCAACATGGCCTGATGAGCGGTGCCACGTCCACACCCAGGATCCCAGCTGGTGAAAGCCTCAGCCGCTGAAGCAGAGCAAGCAAATTTAACCACTCGGCCATGGGACCAGCCCCTAAAAATTATATAATTTTTCGCTCAGAATTTTTTATGTTTCCTGTGCCTTAACACATAGTCAACTTTTGCAAAGTAGACAAGTAAAGAAAATTTATATTTTCATTTTGCATGGTTCAAAATTACATGAGTTATATAAAATCCACATTATTAATGGTTTTATTCCATTCTTATTCTTATTACCTACTAAATCTTGAAGAGCATCAAAATTCCTAACAATTTTTGGTTTTCAGTTGATTTGGATTACATTTATAACTGTTTTTAATAGATGTTGGTGATTTTCTCATGATAAAAAGCTTCAAGACTTTTATCTTGTTTATGGGTTATGCTTTCACCAATTTAGAAAAAGACTCTCTTTGTTCTATTTAATGTTTCCCTTGAATTCTGCTTGGTATGATATTGACACTTTGAGCACTGGAGAATTTTGAATACATTTTCCTGAGGAATATTTGCCATGATTTTAACATTAGCCTGTTGAAATCCCTGGATCTTAGATCTATCTCTTATATGTTGCACATGGATAGATGTTGGTTTTTCGCACAGTATGAATACAGCTGTCCTCTGCAAAAAAGAGGTTGACCTGTTTACATTCACAGACATCATTTTACTTAACCTTATTTTATGATTTTTAGGTATTTTTAGCTTATATTCTATTTCAATTGTTTTCTGTAATTTTCCACATGGAATGTTTTTCTTTTTTAGTAATTAGGGAAAACACAGGCTGCTTTAAATTATATTACTAGACATTGTTACTTTAAAATATTTGAACTTATATTGCTCTAACTTTTAATATTCATAGTAAAATATTACTGACTGCCCCATATATAACAGAAAATTAGCCTATTGTGTTTTTCCTTTCTTCCAGTTTCCTTTTCAAGCTTCTTGAAATGTTTGGCATACTGAAATTTAAGGCTCAGGTATTATTGCCAAGTTGTTCTTTACATTATGTATCTTCTCTTCAAGCTCCATTTATGGTAACTATATTCTACTTTCTAAACATATTTATGACATTTTTGGACTAATTAATATTTAAATGTTTTCAGTGCTATCAACCATGTCTTTCCTGCCATGATTTCCCTAAGTGTGATTCATATCTTGGTTGCAATATATCTTAAAATAATACAAGTGGTATAGTTTCTGAGCTCTCGACTATCTAAGGGTGTCCATTAGGTACCATTACACATGATTTACAACATGTTGAATGTAGAATTCCTGGGTAATAGATATTTTACCTGAAGTGTAAAGATATTACTTTACATATCATCTAGTTTTTCATATTGCAGAAGAGAATTCCTGTGGTCAGAGCGATTTCTTTGTGGTAGGCATCATTTTTTTTCTGGTGTGTTTTTAATTAAACTTCTTTGTTCTTAAAAGTCTAAGCAGGATGCTTGGACATATTCAGGTCCTGGGATTTTGCAGAGTATATTGTCAGGCCTGTCAACCTGTAGGGCTTTCATCTCAGGAGAGTTGCCTCTATTGTATATATTGACAGTTTGTTGGTTTTTAATCATTCATTCTCTGTATTAAGCATCTTCTTGTCTCCATTTTTATCTCTTTTTATTTTTATTCTCTATTCTGGAAGAATGAAATATTAAGGAGTATCAATTTGGCTCCTCACTACTTCAACTTTGGTATTATTTCTGCTATTTTCAATTTCAATACTGTCTTTCCTATAGTCATCTTTTCAACATAATCATCCAGCTCCCTTTTATTTCTGCTTGTTTTAGTCAGTCTACATTTTCACATCAATTGGCCATCCTATCATCTCATCTTTCATTTCTTGTTTTAAAAGGATCATGTTTTCTTGAATTTTATTAAGTACACAAAGTTGTGTTTTCTATACATTACATGTTTCTCTCTGTGCATTTGTTTGAAAGTGTTCTTCTTTGGTTCTTAAGTGCCATGTTTTCTTCTTTGTGTGTTGCTGAATCTTTTTGTAGACCCAGTTTCTCGATATGTGTGTGTGTGTGAGCATGCGCATGTGTGCATGTGTGTATGTGCATGCATGTGTTTAGCAAATTGTTGTTTGGTTTTGAATGATGAGCATATCCTGAGCACCCTATCTTGGTCTGGTACTACATAGGAAGAGGGTGAGTGAATCTCTCTGAGATGTCCTTACTCACCCTTGGAATGCTATGGGCATCCTCTCAGATCTCAAGCTGGAAGGCAGTTTGAGGTAAATTTCCATTATCAGTTCAGTGATCTAGCAATTTGAGGTGAGTGGGAAAAGGAGTCTTGTATATAAACCTTGCAGGGAAGTTTTTACTTTCTGTATTTTCTATGTTTAGCGGAGCAGCTGCACGAGAGACATAGATCATCTTTCCAGATCTGAGCTATTTCTTAGGTGGGAGGGGCAGGCTTTATCAAGGCACACAGTTTGACCGCATTATTCTTCTTCCTAGGGCTCCTGATTGCCACTCCCAAGAGAAACCTCACTGACTTTCTGTAATTGTGTACAGCCTGGTATTCCCTCCCCCAGAACCGACCTTGGGCAAATTACTTAACCTCTCTCTGTTAAAATAATAGTTACTATCTTGTTGGGTTGTTGTAAGAATTAAATGGTTTTATACATATAAAGCTCTGAGAACCATGCCTGACACATAGCATACACTCAATAAGGATTAACTGAGTGGGGACCCTAGCCAAATGTAACAAGGTACCCAAAGCCCCTGCTGAAGGCTGAATGGGAAGCCAGGACTGTCATCCCCACCATGAAGTAACAATCTCACCGCCCATGATGTCAGTGAGCCTGGACTTTGCTCTCGCCCAGAAGTAATGAGGTGCCCTCCCCATACCCACTGGGATAGTGTCAGAAGAGGCCTAGAGGAGAATCGGGACTCTCATTACCACTCAGTAATGAGGCCACCCCTTCCCGCGGTGTCAGTGGAGGCCACATGGGGAGCAGTGATGAGGCACTCTTGTCCTTCCCTGCTGGGGAGGTATCAATGGAGGCCAAATGGGGCCCAAACTCTCCTGCCGACTCAGCAGTAAGGAGAAGCCTACATCCTTGGGTGTCAATAGAAGCCGAGTGGAAAATCTGGACTTCTAGCCCCACGTGGCCATCACGAGGCAGGGCTCTTCCCCCATTTCCCCTGTGAGAGCAGTGATGGAGGAAGTGAGCTGAAATAGAAGATTTAAATTAGATCCAGAGCCTCATAATATAATACCAAAAGTCCACATCTCCATCAAAATCACTGGTCGCACCAAGAACCAGGACGATCTCAAATTGAATCAGTAGAATTAATTGAATCAATAGATACCAATATGAGACGACAGAGACGTTAGAATTATCTGACGAAGATTTTAAAGCAGCCGTGAAAAATATGCTTCATCGAGCAATTAGGAGCATGCTTGAAACAAGTGAAAAAATAGATTCTCAGCTAAGAGCTAGAAAATTCACAGCAAAGAAATAGTAAATGTAAAAATGAACTAAATGGAAATTTTAGAACCTCAAAGACAATAACTAAAATAACAACCTCAGTGGATGGACACAACTGCAGAATGGAGGGGACAGAACAACAACAAGAACATGCACCAGAAGATAGAAAAATAGATATCGCCCAACCTGAGCAACAGAAAAAAATAGGCTAAAAAAGAATAAACAGTGGGACTATAACAAAAGATCTAACATTCTAGTCATTGAAATCCTAGAAAGAGTGGAGAAAGAGGACAGGCTGAAAAAGTATATATCAAAGATATACTGGGTGAAACCTTTCCAAATTTGGAAAAAATATAAACCCACAGATTCAAGAATCTGAGAAAAATCACAAAATAGATGAATCCAAGGAATCTGCACCAACACATGTCATGGTCAAACATCTGAGAACTAAAGGCAAAGAAAAACAAGCTCAATAGCAGCAAGAGAGAAATGGCAACTTACCTGCAAGATAAAAACAATTCAAATGAGAGCAAATTTCTCATCAGAAATCAGGGAGACCAGAAGGAAGTGGCACAACATTTTTCAAGTGCTAAAAGAAAAGAATTTTCAACCCCTAATTCTATATCCAGAAGTTATAACCTTCAGGAATGAAGGGGAAATCAAGACATTATCGGATGAAAGAAAACTAAGATAATTTATCATCAGGATTCCTAACATAAAAGAAGGGCTAGAAAAAGTTCTCCGAACAGAATGTTAATGATAAGTAAGAAATCTTAGAACATCAAGAAGAAAGAAAGAATGTGGCAAGCAAACATATGAGTAAATACAGTCTGCTTGCCTTCTCCTCTTAAGTCTTATGAATTACGTTTGATGGTTGATGCAAAAATTATAACAGTGTTGGGGCTGGCCTGGTGGCATAGTCATTAAGTTCACGTGCTCCTCTCCAGTTCAGATCCTGGGCAGGGTTCACCAGTTCAGATCCTGGGCGCGGACCTATGCACCTTTTACCAAGCCATGCTGTGGCAGGCGTCCCACATATAAAATAGAGGAAGATGGGCACAGATGTTAGGTCAGGGCCAATCTTCCTCAGCAAAAAGAGGAAGATTGGCAGAGGATGTTAGCACGGGGCTAATCTTCCTCAAAAAAAAATTATAACACTGTCTGATGTGGTTATAAATGTGTGCAGAGGAAATATTTAAAACAGTTATATTCTGAGTGGCAGAGAGTGAACTCACATAAAGGGAAGTAAGGTTTCTGTACACTTGAACTGGTAAAATGATGACAAGAGTAGACTAAGATAAGTTGTGCATATATAATGTAATGTCTAAAGCAACCACTAAAAGAGCTATACAAATAGATACAGTCCAAAACACTGTAATTAGTAAAAGTAGAATTCTGAAAAATGTTTAAGTAACCCAATGGGAAGGCAAAAAAAAAAAAAAAAAGAAAAGAGAATGAAAAGCAGAGAGAAAAAATAAAACAGAAACAAAGAAATTCACTGACTTAAGCCCTAATTTATCTATATTTACATTGAGTGTATATGGTCTAAATACACCAATTAAAAGACAGATATTGGTAATGTGGATTAAAAACATGACCCACTACATGCTCTCTACAAGAAACTCGCTTTGAAAAGATGAATAAAATTAACATATTTAGCAAGACTGACAAGGAAAAAAAAGAGAAGACTCAAACATACCGATGTATTGATGTGTACCAATGTACCAAAGGTACCAATATTAGGAACAAAGCAGGGCTATCCCTAAGAATGTGCAGCTGTCAAAGGAAATTGAATTTATAATTTAAAATCTCCCAGAAAAGAAATCTCCAGACCCAGATGGCTTAGCTGGAGAATTCTACCAAACATTTAAAGAAGAATGAATGCCAATTCTACACAATTTCTTCCAGAAAAATAGAAGAGGAGGAAACACTTCCCAAGGCATTTTATGAAGTTATTATTACCTGATACCAAAACCAGATAAAGACCATACAAAAAAAGAAAATCACAAATCAATATCCTTCATGAATATTGAACAATTGTCTTTTAAAAATATGAGCAAATAGAATTCAGTGATTTATAAAAAGAATTACATACCATGACAAAGTAGAATTTATTCCAGAGATGCCAGGCTGGTTCAGTATTTGCAAAGCAATCAATACGGTCCACTATATTAACAGTCTAAAGAAGAAAAATCTCATGATCATTTCAACCGATGCAAATAAATAATTTGACAAAATCAAAATCTATTCATTATAAAAATCCTCAGAAAAATAGAAATAGTGAAGAACTTCCCCATCTCCATTAAGAGCATCTTTGAGATACATATAGCTAACATTAAACTTAAGGGTAATAGATTGGATCTTTCTTCCTTAGATAAGAAACAAGGCAAGACTGTCTACTCTCACTTCTCTTTTTCAACATAATGCCGGAAATTCTAGCCAGTGCATTGGAGGCAAGAAAAGGCATACAAATCAGAAAAAAAAAGAAACAAAACTGTATCTATTTTCAGATGACATAATTGTTCACATAGAAAATTCCAAGGTGTCTACAAAAACTCTTAGAACTAATAAGTGATTTCAGAAGGTCACAAGATAAAAGATAAACATATAAATATCAATTGTCTCTCTATGTACTAGCAATGAACACGTGGACAGTAAAGTTAAAAACCTAATACCACTTTTTGTGTGTGTGTGAGGAAGATTGGTCCTGAGTTAACATCCGTTGCCAATCTTCCTCTGTTTTGCTTGAGGAAGATTGTTGCTGAGCTAACAGCTGTGCCAATCTTCCTCTATTTTATGTGAGATGCCACCACAGTGTGGCCTGACAGGCAGTGCTAGGTCTGTGCCCAGGATCTGAACCTGCTAACCCTGTGCTGCTCGCGAACTTAACCACTAAGCCACCAGGCTGCCCCGATACCACTTTTAATTGCTAATAAAAATGAGACATTTAGGTATGAATCTACCGAACACAGGACTTGAATGTTGAAAACTACACAACACTGATGAAAGAAATTAAAGAAGATCTAAATAATGGAGAAATAGACCATGTTCCTGAAGGGGAAGACTCAACATAGTAAAGATGTCAATTATCCCCAAACTGATATAAGGATTTAATGCAATTTCTACCAGTATCTGAGCAAGATTTTTTGTAGATATAGGGAAGATTATTCCAAAATTTATATGGGAAGGCAAAGGAACTAGAATATCTAAAATAATTTTGAAAAAGAAGAATAAAGTGGGAGAAGGCAGTCTACCTAATTTTAAGACATCATATAGCTATAGTAATTAAGACTATGTTGTGTTGGTGGAGGAATAGACACATAGATTAATGGAAAAGAAGAGAAAACCCAGAAGGAGACCCACACAAATATGTCTAACTGATTTTTGACAAAGATGCAAAACCAATTCAATGGAAGAAAGCCTTTCAGTAAAGCCGCTGGAGCAAATGGACATCAATAGGTAAGAAAATAAAACAGAAACTCAACCTAAGTCTCACACCTCATACAAAAATTAATTCATAAAGCCATAAATCTTTTTGAAAAAAAATATTGGAGAAAATCTGTGAGATTTAGGACTAGACAAAGAGTTTATGGACTAACACCAAAGCACAATCCATAAAAGGAAAAAATGACAAACTAGACTTCATCAACAACAAAAACGTGTTCTGTGAAACATCCTGTTAAGAAGCTGAAGAGATAAGCAAGATATGGGAGAAAATATTTGCAAACCACGTATCCAACAATAGACTAGTATCTAGAACATATAAAGAACTCTCAAAACTCAACAGTAAAAAACAAATAATCTAATTACAAAATAGGCAAAACACGGTAAGAGACATTTCCTCAAGAGGACATACAGATAGAAAATTAGTACATGAAAAGATCTTCAAAATAATTTGCCATTAGGCAAATGCAAATTAATGCCACAGTGAGACATTACTACACAGTCATCGGAATGAATAAAACAAGAAATAGCAACAATATCAAACGCTAGAAACGATGTGGAGAACTGAAGAAACATTGGTGAAGGGAATGTAAAATGGTAAAGCCATTCTAGGAAACAGTTTGGCACTTTGTTCAAAAAGCTAAATACGTACCTAGCATATGACCCAGCAATTGCAATCCTGGATGTTCAAAAAAAAAATAGAGAGACTTATGTTAACACAAAAAACCTATACATAAATGTTTAAAGCAACTTTATTCCTAATAGCCCAAAAATGCAAATAATCCAGATGTCCTTCAACAAGTGAATGGTTACACAAGCTGTAGTTTATCCACACCATGGAAGAGTACTGAACAGCAAAAAGGAATGGCCTGTTGATAGACCTCACAACCTGGAGGAATCTCCAGAGCATTATGTTAAATGAAAAAAGCCAATCTCAGCTACAAACTGTATGATTCCATTTATCTAACATTCTTCAAATGACAAAACTGTACACATCAACAACGGAATAGTGGTGACCCAGTTAAGAAGAGGGCGAAAGGGAAATGGACGTGGCTAAAAAAAGGGCAAAATGAGGGATCCTGTGGTGATGGAATTGTTCTGTATCTTGACCGCATCATTGTCAACATCCTGGTTGCGATGTGCTATAGTTTTGCAAGTGTTGCCACTGGGAGAAACTGGGTAAATGATGCATAGGATCTCTCTGTATTATTTCTTACAACTGCATGCGAATCTACACTTATCTTAAAATAAAAAGTTTATTTAAAAAAACAAACTAAACCTCCCCTCCTTGAAAGGACACTACAATTTTAAACAAATAGAGTTTATGTTTTAGAATCTCACATGACCACACAAAATCAGGGAAACTTAACATCATAATGACAAATATCAAAGAATGTTACATGTAGATAATTTTAACAAAGTACTGATAAATATGCACACGTATCAATTCAAGGCAACTATCCTGCAATGTCTTTGGGTGTTTGCAGTTATGGGGTGCTAGGAAATGTGCATTTGTTTTAATTTGGGGCAATGATTCAGAGCTCTCCACTCTAAATGTTTTTTAGAGCCTGTGTTCCAGCCATTAGGTTAGATAATTGGCTGAGTCATGATATCAAATGAATATAAAGTAGCTCAGGTATAATCATGTGTTAAAAATATATATGGACCTCCTTAGGCAGATGTCACTGTGTACACAAGTGTATGAGCACGTAATTTGCATTTTAATTTGATATATAAAACTTTCATCATCACAATTCTCCATCTCTTTTAAAATAAAAGACGTATTTGCAGCTCTGGACTTGTGTAACTGAATTTGTTAATCAACATTGAGTATTGGTAGGAAAAAGTAGAAAGAATGGCAAGTGATCCAGCAGTATCATTCCAAAAATGTTACTTTTTTAATGTAGTGCAGAGCAATCATAGGTAAACTACACAAAGAGGGTCACTTGATTTTGCTCAGGCAGAAGGGGAATGCATAGAGATGTAGTCCTGATAAACTATGTGGAGAGAAAAGACATTTTAAATTGTGTGAAAAAAGACATAGAGGAGTCTTCACAACTGGGAATTCTCAAATAAAATATCAAGTGTTTAAAAGAAGTATAAAGCAAATAGTTAAAGGCTTTGATACCATTGCCAGAAAAGGCAAAGAAAGACAGAAAGAGAAACTGTCTAAAAGGAACACTTCAGGAGCTTTAAGCTACCATTTATTAAATGTGAAAACAAAAAACATCATATTTAAAAGAGAAAAAAGTGATAGTTAAATATATGTCTTCCTTAAATCTTGTTTTTTTTAAAAATATTAGTAAGATAAAAAAGTAATAAATAGTAATGTATTCTAGATAGAAGTATTCCCATAAAAAATTGTATGTATGATTTTATGCAATTATTTCCATTAAAATTCTCTTCTTTTGTTTAAGATAACAAGCTTAACTGCATCATGTGCTTAGAAAGCATACTACTTATTTTTAGAGAAAGTCTTATCCATTGACAAACACTGTCATAAGGCATTTCATAATTACCAGCTAATTAAAGGTATATAATCAGCACCTAAATTACATACATAGTTTCAGTGGGAATTAATCAGTTTATAGCCATTCACACTTTTCAAATTTGAAATATTTGATGAATTCTTAGCATGTGTCACAAATTTGTGTCTGATACATAATTACATTTTGCTTTTTCCCCCCTGTCTCATGAGAGGTAGTGGAGAAGGCAACAGATCCTATTTCTATCACATTCTTTCATTTCTTTATATTATCTTTTTCCTCCTAAATACAAATGTATGCAGCTTTTCTTTCTAAATTGTACATTTCATTTATCATACTATTTTTCTGTCCTCTGGCAGAATCCTGCAAATAAATGGTAATGATGGTATTTATAGACATCCAGGTAAAAATGGAACCATGCTTGAAACATTTTTTCTCAACCTCCCATTAAAACACCCGTGAAGATATCGAAAAAACAAAAACTGGCAACTGCATCAGACACTAACTCTAAGAGAAGATGACACATCAAGGCCCAGGTGGAATGTGCACTAATTGCAATGTTGATTAAGATGACTCTATCAACATAGTTCCGGACTATAGACCATCACGTACTCAGGTCTCTGAATCAAGCAGAACAGTTCACTTTGAAGGAGTTAGGGAAACCATTTTAACATGCCTCCAGATTGTTCAAAGAACTGGAAACTGTGTCTGACTATCTAGCTGGATCACAAAATTCTACAGCTGAATCAGAAGATCCAACCTTAATCCAGGAGATGCATTAGAATAATGCCAACTGGCCACTGTAAATTTCACCAACTTGGACTCTAGGTTTAAATCTGAGGGGGAAAATAGTCTAGCACAGTTTATAGTGAAGGAATTTAGACTATTCTACCCTGTCTATCGGAAACTCCAGAAATAAATAGAGCTTTTCCCTTTCGGCATCTATAAACAGAAAAGAAAACTTACCCTCTTTGTAGAGACATACAGCGAAGGAATCATTGCTCTGAGTTCAAAGGATCATATTTGATTCTTTTCTTTCAAAAAAAGATGAGAATTTTAGAAGAAATCTGATTAATGTCCTCAAAAATTACAAGAGAATATGAACCATGTAGAAAAAAACACAAGAAAGCATAAACGAAAAAAATGTCATGAAAAAGAGATTAAGTGAGCTAGCTGAAGTGTTATGCAGATTTTAAAATATAGTTGCAGATAGGATATATAAAAATATAATATGTAGGCTTTGGTTCATAAACTTTTTTTTAGATAACTGGGAACGTTTGATTATGTATTAGGTATTGGATGATATTAAGGAATAATTGTTAATGCTATGTGTACATTATGAACATATAAATTTGCCATATTTTTAAGAGATGTATAACAAAGTACAAAGAGGTGAAACAGCATGATGCCTGGGATTTGTTTTAAAATACTTCTGCAAAGAAATAAACATTAGAGAAATAGACATATGACGTGAATGTGGTGAAATCTAAATTTTTGCAGACGAGTGGTGGGTTGTGCACATGCAGATGCTGAGGTAGAGTTGGAGGACAGATGTTTCTTGGGGATAACTCCTGTGAAAGATAAAGGAGGAGGAAGCAGGGTTAGTCAGGGAAAGGCTGGGGGCCACAATACACATCTGCCTCGTGTGAGAGAATAGGCAGGAGGAGGCAGAGTTGAGCAGGAGAGCCTCAGACTGTGATGCAGATCTGACAGGGCTGGCCAACCCAATGAGTGAGCTCCCATTCAAGCGTCCTGCACTAGGAGAAATGGCCAGGCCCTCACGCCCCTGCTGTGCTCACTCACTGGCTGGAGGCTGCCTCAGGGGAGAGAGAGCTTGGTGTGGATGCTGCAGCAAATCCCGAAAGTGCTGCATCTGGAGACTCAGTTAATTGCTCTCCTCGCAGCTGAAGTGCAGGTTCCTTCTCCATCAAAGATCCAAGCAGCTCATCAGCCTGGCTACATTGCTGTGCAAAAGCCATTACATGTTATTGTGCTATTCTTTCTTCTTTTAGTATTTTGGAAATTTTCATTTAAAAGGTTCAAAAATAATAGCAGAATTAAAATATACTTTGGAGGCAAGAAAGCATAGAATTGACACTGCAGACAATTAAATCAGCGATAGAAGACAAACTTGGGATACTCACCCAGAAACGAGAAGAAAACCCTGAAACAAAAACACCTCTGAGAGAAGGTAATTGTTCTACAGGACAGAAAACCACCAGAGAAAGGATGCGTGCCATCAGCACAGAAATGATCAGCATAGATATTCATAGACTTCATATCTCATTGGAAGAATTTACAAGCCAAAGAGTGATTTGAGCCCCAAGAAAAATGAATGAAAAAAGCACACTCAGAATATAGCGAAACTTGCCTTTTACGGTTGTTTTTACAAAGAAAATATGGCTCATTTATTCCTTTAAAATTATCTTCCCTTTCTCACAATTCACTATGTAGTACAGTAAATTTAGTCCAATCTGGTGAAAAGCAAATCTGATTCACTTAGTTGAACAGTCTTTTTTAGGTTTAATTCACTTACTTTGGAACAGATTCTTTCCAGATTCTTCCCCTGCCCACCGCTCCACCTGCTACCTCAACAGGGGCTTCTCTGTTCCTACAGCTGAGAAGCACTTTTGGGATCCACCTAGTTTCCTCTCATTCTTTCCGGCTCTGGAGTGATAGCCTTCATCTGCTTGGTTGCTTTTACCCCGCTGGTGACGTGGCTGAAGTTAGGGGCCAACGAATGCATGGTTAGATGGGCTGGGCTTCTTGGTTCTCCTGCCTGCATCTCACCTCAGCCAGAGAATCTCTCAAATTCCCCGGCGTGCTGCTAGGGCCAATGTTTTCTGCATGTCCTCTTACCCTTTGCCACAACAGGCCCCAAGGTCTCAACTTGGTTACATTCTGACCACCCCCGACCACACCCCAGCAACCTGTGGGAATTCCAGATTCTGCTCACACTTTGCAGGTGCTCAGGCCTCTGCTGCCTGCCTGCACTGTGCCGCTGACTTCTGTGGAATGAGGAAGTGCCTCATTTGGAGTGACCACCTGTGAGGCAGTGTCCTGCAGGAGTCCCCAACAATGCCCCTGTCCTCTGCGTGCTCCTCACTCTGCCCAGCACACTCACTGTGGTCAGCACCCATGGGCCTCCCCCGTTGCTGCCTTACTTCCCCTTTCCCTGAACAAAGAGGAATCTTGAGGCATCACGTTGGGCAAATTACAAAGGACCCAAAATAAGGCTTTCCTCAGGCTTCTCCTTCTCGACACAAATAGGAGCAAATTTTTGATCGAAGAATTAGATATCAAGTCAAGCTGTCATGTGCAAAAACGACATGGACATTCTCAGATAAGGAAGGGCTTAGAAAATGAAGCCCCGTGGACAACCAGAAGAGGAGATATGCCAGTGCATCTGAAAGATGTCCGTAAATCAAGAAGGCAAAGTCCGATTATGTCAGAGGTGAGCACTGGACTAGATTCAATGCATACTGTAAATTATAAATGGCAATTATAAATATATAACAACAGAATACAAGTGCCAGAGGTACTTCAAAGTGAGAGGTATTAAACTGTATAATAATGTGATGGAACTATGATTCCAGATAAAATTTAAAAAGCTTGTGAAGGGCTTGGGGTAGTGAGGAGATGAGCCACATTGCCTCATAAGCTTTGAGGAAAGTTTTTATTTCTGTGAAAAGAAATTTAGGCAACTTTTAAATTCTCAAAAAAGAAATCAGATTAAGAGCAAGTGGTCAAGGGTTACTGGATCAGTAAATTGGAATGTCTTAAATATATGTATTTATAGGCTGGCTTGCAAAGTCTATTCACTGATGTAAATTGGTGTTGATTGAGTGAACAGCTTTAAAACTGGCTTTGGTGACTACTCGTTGCCATGGCTACAGAACAATCGGTCTTCTCCTAAGTTTGCAGGGACTGCTTTATTTTGCTTCCCTTTTCGTCATCGTTCAGACAACACCGCATGAGAGATTATGAGTGAGGGGTCAGGTCTGCACCCCAGGGGAAGAATTCTTCTTAAAGATAAGGCTTTGTTTACAGACATCTGGTTTTTAGTTGGAGAGTTGATCAATGTGACTTTACTCTGCTTGTGCCTGAATCATTTGCAGAATTGTTTGTCAGGACAGTGACCCCCAAGAAGCATTTAAGATTCTATGCAACATGGGGCCGGCCCTGTGGCACAGCGGTTACGTGCACATGTCCGCTTCAGTGGCCCGGGGTTTGCCAATTCGGATCCCGGGTGCGGACATGGCACCGCTTGGCATGCTATGCTGTGTGTGGTAGGCGTCGCACATATAAAGTAGAGGGAGATGGGCATGGGTGTTAGTTCAGGGCCAGTCTTCCTCAGCAAAGAGAGGAGGATTGGCAGTAGTTAGCTCAGGGCTAATCTTCCTAAAAAAAAAAGATTCTATGCAACAGACATTGAACAATAGAAAGACAAATAAGTAGCAGTTTTATATTTTAAAAAGAGGGGCAAAGATAAGTCCCAACAATTCCCTGTGTCTATGTGAAATAGCCAGATTGTCTTTTTCTTTAGCATAGCTATAGATTGTTTTTTCTCATGTGTAGTGTTAATTCAGGCAGCAATAGTGCAGATTCCACCCTAGTTGGCCAAAAGAAAAGCTATAGATTTTATTATCCATAACTACTTTAGCTAAGGAATTTAAACCGGTCTGTTATATCTTCAGGCTGTGCTTTTTACTATGCCAGCAAATATGAGGTAACAAATTTTTGATGACCAACTCAAATGGTTTAACTCCTAAGGATGGAGTTACTGTCATCAGAAATCTCTTCCTAAAAAGAGGGATGGGGTTTTCTGTCCATTTGGACTCTCTGTAGAGAGATCTAGCCCGCTGAGGGCTGCGTAGTCAATCCTCTGGAATGACTTCACTCAAGGGTTGACAAACGGTGGCCTGCAGGCCAAATCCAGATCCCCAAATGTTTTTATATTTTTAAAAATCTGTTAAAAAAAAGAACGGGTAACAGACTGTATACGGCTCGCAACACCTAAAATATTTACTGTCTTCCCTTTACAGAAAATGTTTGCCAACTCCTGACCTAACTAATAGCCATATTAATTCAAGGACATTTTACTTAAAGCCCAGACTTAGGCAAGTCATTATCAGCAAGGGGAACATGACAGAGTAAGTGAGAAGTGCAGTAACTTTAAACTGGTAAAGAAGTTCAATGAAAATTATAATAAACAACAGTATGCAAAGGTGAGTGTGACATGTAGAAGAATCTTGTTCCAGTGGTCTTGGACAGGAGCTTTCTACTCCATTTGACTATCAGCTTGTCCCAAGGCTCTTGTGTCAGCCATCAAGCTTTGATGAGCGTCTACTTCTTGAGACTCTGGAGGACTTCTGTTTAGGCTCTTTCATGATTGTAACTTTCCATGTTTGTTAAATTCCTTTTCATTTTTCAATAGGATTGGGAGTAGTGGAGACAGATTTCTGAGTAAGAAGTGGAAGCTTGTGTAATTTAAACACATGAACACAGTCCCCCTCCATATCCATGGGTTTCAGATTTGAATCCAGGGATGTTAAACTCGAGAATACAGAGAGTGAACTGCGTTCATTGTGCTACACCATTTTATCTAAGGAGCTTGAGCATCCCTGGATTTTGGTGTCTGTGGGGGGTTCCTGGAACCAATTCCACCCCACCCCCTTACCAAGAGATGACTCTACAGGTTTCCCCCACCATCTGAAAGTTTGCTTTAGGCGACTTCACTTTTACGAAAGACCTATATTAGTACCTGTGCTTGCTAACCAAAAGAGATCCAAGGAGGATTTTCGCTTTTACAAAAAAGGTGAGAGCCAGCCCTGATGGCTGAGTGGTTCAAGTTCAGCACCCTCTACTTAAGCAGCCTGGGCCAGTTCCCATGTGCGGAACGACATCACTCATCTGTCAGTAACCATGCTGTGGTGGCAGCTCACATAGAAGAACTAGAAGGACCTACAACTAGAATATACAACTACATACTGGGGCTTTAGGGAGGGGGGAAAACGGTGACAAGTGAAAATAGCATTCAGTGTTTGTTTCGCAGGCTGAGTCGAGCTCTTTATAGAGGCTTAATGGTCAAACCTACCATCGTAATTCAAGCCTTTCACATCAGCCCTACCAGACGACAAACCTTGACCTTCGACACAGAGGCAGGCAGACATAGATGAAGGTGTAGACATTAGTGACCTGTCTGCCCTGAGGGATTCAGACAATGAGATGTTAATAGATGACCTCTTCCTCTCTCTTCTACACCGGAGTCTCCTGTAACTCCCACCACACCAAACTCCAATGACTCAGCCTCACACACCACCATCACCACCACCACCTCTCAGCCTTCCTGTGTGCTCACTGTCTTCCTGATTCTGGTAAGTGAAACTACACTGTACATACATGTTTTCTGCTTTATATAGGTAGTGTATTTATCATGTCATTCCTGCTTTTACTGTATGTTAGTGTTATTTTAAGTTTGATGTGTTATATGGTATGATTTGGCAGATAATTTTTTGGGTCTGGGAATGCTCAAAAATGTTTCCCGTAAAATTAATGATACTTGCTTCTTCACTTTATGTCATTTTGGCTTACAAAAGGTTTCATAGGAACACTCTACTCTCAGTTAGCAGGGGAAACCTGTAACTGTGTCAGTTAGATGTGCCCCACCTAACTGTACCAGTAAGATGGAATGTCTAAGTATGAAACACAAAAGCCAATAGCATTTTAGCTATTGTTGAGTGTCATGTTTTCAATAAAAAAGTGCCTAGATTCATTCAGAAAAGTTTGCTATTAGTAGTAGATATTTAGAACCCATAGAGGAAGGCAACTGCGTAAAATCTACTTGGAAGTATCCAAAGGATGCTTTGGGCATGGAACCAGCCCACGCTCTGCCTCTACAGCTTTTCTAGGCTAATTTAGCTACAGATACAGCCTGAACTGGCTATGTCCTCTGCTATCGTGCAAAAACGTCCCAAACAGCATTTAATATTGTAGCAAATTTGCCCATATGTAATGTTTTGTTTCATGGAAGGTTTTTTTAAATGTATATTTATTTTATTTGGTATTTCCAAGTGGCTCTTCAGATTTTCCCAGACAAAGTACTCTTATAAATCATACAACTTAATCATTTCTAGAGTTTCTTTTCAGAGTTTAGAAGGCTGTATTCTGTGTATTTCTGATGGAATAATCCTTGAACTTCTCCAGGGACTTATTATTTTTGTTGTTGTTTTAAATGAAGCCCTTGTATAGCGACTCCACTCAAAATAGTTCATTTAGCATTGATGGTTGTTAAGGTATTTATATAGTATTTTTCAAGTATTTCTATATTATTTCTAAAGTATTTAAGTAGTATTTCTGAAGTATTTTTACAAGATCTAGAGTAAAACACGCTACTTTCTATAGTACCTTTATTTTGTCTTTACTTTTTAAAAGCAGCTTTGAGGTATAATTCACATAAAATTCATCCATTTTAAGTATAAAATTCAATCTTTTTAAGTAGATTTACTGAGTTGTGCAACTATCATCTAATCTAATTTTAGTACACTTCTGATAATCCACTTTTTGACAGTAATTATTTTGGGTAACATCATGGCATCTGTTCATTATTCATTAATAGATTCATTGTTCATTATTAAGAAATATCTAAGGAAATTTTTTTAAAAATATATCTTCTGCCTTATTCCAGAAAGGAGTTTTTTTTTTTTTTTTTTTAAAAGATCGGCACCTGAGCTAACATCTGTTACCAATCTTCTTTTTTTTTCTTTTTTTTGTTTTCTTCTTCTCCCCAAAGCCCCCCAGTACGTAGTTGTATATTCTCGTTGTAGGTCCTTCTGTTCTGCTATGTGGGACACCGTGTCGGCATGGCTTGATGAGCGGTGCTAGGTCTGCGCCCAGGATCCCAACCGGTGAAACCCTGGCTGCTAGAGCAGAGGCTGCGAATTTAGCCACGCAACCATGGGGCTAGCCCCAGAAATTCTTAAAGACTATTTTTCTGCAGCATTTTAAATAAGGGGATTATTTTAAAACACACAAGCTACTAGTTTTATATTTACAATTTTATTGTGGTAATTTCATATGCCCTAGAGAAGGCCAGACAGGTCAGATATTTGAACAGCTTGGCTTCTGGTAAGGAATTCAATTCTACAAGAGAAACTGGACTACATCTTAAAAATCAAGCCTAATATTGTCCTTTTATTGTGACTATAAGCCCCATCCACAAACGATATTAAGTCAGCATTTGGTATTGGAGTGTCCAAATACCAAATTCTGTTCTTGGCATGGACACTTCTTGAATTAAAGAAATATGATGCATTCTTCTTCGCTGAGTAATGGATGGGGTTGCTAGATAAGAGTGTTAAACCAGTGGATAGTAATACAGGTGAGGGTAACAATAATTCATAATTAGTTAATCAACTAGTATCAAAACGTTGGATGGTTTCCAATGGCAATAAGAATTTCCTACATGTAGTTAGATGTGATTTAAAGGCATAAGATAAGTTCTGAAAGTGCTTTCACTAATTTAGTTGATACCTGTAATTGTTCTGAGGCAAGGGATCTGAGCACTGGCCACTGAATCAAGAGATAGTTGAGGATTCTGTGATGTGTGCCATGCTGTTCAGTTAATTGCCCTCGAGCATGGATTAACCTTTTCATGTGTGCAGAAAGAAAGGTTTAGATAATCCAGGAGGAATCAATTTGAATTCTTATAAATTCTGATCCAATTAATCTATCTTTCTCCGTGGTGTCTTTTACCCATAAGGAGTCTGAGACCATAATTTTTCTTGGTAATTTCTTGAATCATATATAGTGAAAGTGTATTAATGCTCATATTCTATAATTTTATCATATGGAAACTTCAGAACATCTTGTCTGGAAGCAGATTCTACATTTTAAATTTGTAGGTGTTGTGTTGCAAAGAATAAATAAGTACTCCTTTGATAATGATTTTAAATGTCCATCTCACATTAAGTCAGAGAATTGTTAGAGATTTTTACTACTTGAGCAATTCTAACAAACTAAGTTAAATTAAAGTTTATTTTCCCTTAAGCCTTCTACAATTTACAATACATGCTCAAATTTGTCTTTTATTGTCTTTTTTCACCATCTGGCACAAGCAGTCATTTTTACTTTAAGACAACATTTTTCTCTTAAGAAACATTTTTGCTTATTACAAATCAATTTGCTTTTCCTTTTTCAGACAACTTTAAGATTTTACTGTGAAGGATCTGATGTTCTATAGTAAAGGAATTAATAGGAGATGTTGTGACACCCATATAAAAAAGAAAACTGTATCATTGCATAAGTAAATGCAATACCCCTGAGGAGTTAAGAGGAAGATGGAAATGTTGGTACTAATTTCCCCCTTGGAGTGGCATCAATGGATAGATTTTTAGATAGTTGTCCTTTTATTAATAGCCAATATGGAACATTGGTTCCTACAATGGCCATTCTGCTTCTAATCTGCAGGCATCCTGCTCTATACCTTCCAAAATCTTAGAAAACAGAAAACAACCATTTTGGTTCTCTTACCTAGAGAGTCGTTAGATGTATTGATTTATAGCTTGCTTATTTTTGAGGCTATCTAGAAATACCTACTCACTTATCAGATATGTTCTAAGTTGGAAGTTTCACACTGTATTTTTTCTTATTGAATTCCCTAATTCAGATTTGAGGCCATTTACAAACATCAAGGACAAGGCTCCCTTTATTTGAGTCTGCCCCAGAAAATAGCATGAAAGTTTTCTTAAATCCATTTTTTATGTTTATTTACTTTAAAATTTTTGATCAATTTAATCTTTAATTAAAAGAAAGACTAAAGAAATTTCCTATTTTTATTTTTAAAATTTTACGCAACTGTGTTCTTTAAGTTTTCTTTTTTCTGACCCTGCTTCTCTTAAATATTTTACCAACTGAGGGGTTAACAATTAATTGATTAGTTGGTGTAGATCTTTAGTTCAGGATAATAAGTACCTAGCAAAGCCTTGAATTCTATAGGAAATTTTACCTGTCCTTTTGAGGTCTAGGAAATGCCTTATTTATAGCCACTAACTTGGCTCTAAAAAGGGTTATAATTCTGCTTCTATAGATGTGCATTCTGTCAAGCAAGTTTACAATGTGAGTGTTCTTTCCTTAGAAAACTCTGAAGAAAAGGTAACTCAGATAAAAGGTAGGTAGAGCTCAGTAGAAAAAAGAGATGAAAGAGGATGAGGTTCAGAAGGTTTCAAAGTCTTGGAGAAAGACTACCTTGGAGTTAGAATTTTGTTTAGAAGATTTAGTATATTTATTGACAAAGCTTACTATTGACTAGTGTTAAGAGCTCCTCTTAAGCATATTAATTTACTGATTTTGATATTTTAAATGTCAAATGTTATTTTGACATTGTTAAAGTCAATTTTTTTAATTAAAAAATTTTTTTTGCTATTCACCAATTTAAGTGCTATAGTTGGGATTATAGTACAATTTTACTTGGAAAGTAGGAGTTTTTCTAGGAGAAGTTTGAGACTGTGACCTAAACAGATCCACAACAAACTAGAAAGAGGAGCCACTACAGTTGGTCAACAATATGTGTGTAGTAATGATAACTCAGGTCTGCAGACCAAGCAGGGGTGAGGAAGGGGTTGTGTGATTGATAAAGGACACAAATTAAACAAAGTGACCCTCTTTCACAGGTTGACAGGACAAGGAGTACACGCATGATGGTTTTGTAGGGGACCTGCAAAGCTTGGCCACTCTCTTTTCCACCAGTTTGTTGCCAGTTTAGTGGACCTCTAAACTCAGGACCTACTTGGATTAGATTGGAGACTTGGCAGACAGATGCCTCAATCCACTCTCTTATACATACGTTCAACAGAAATGAGACACTCCAGGGCAAAACAAAACCACAAAATGAAAACTTTGCGTAAATGAACAAAAGCAAAAGCAAAGCAAGCAGCAGGAGAATAAGCAGATTAAAGAAAATATACTTATTGAATGGTATGTGTACCTTTAAAAGGAAAAGTCTAGTCACCTTGTATAAAGACGTAGGCTTGATTACCGAATGGTGCACTTCCAAATCAAAGAAGTAATTACCAAATAAAGAAAAAACTTGACCTAATTACCTTGTACAAAGACCTGAGTCTAATGGCCCAATACAAAGGTCTTCTTGGCTACAAATCCTAGGATAACAAACTAATTCAGCAACAAGAGCTCAGATCATTACTGGACTCACATTCCTGGCAGCAGATCTGAAGGATGAGTGGAGTTTGGGCAACAAGGGCCCCAGTGAGTAAACACGAGGGTTGCCTGAGATGCTGTTCTGCAGGGGTCTTCAAAATTATGTCAGTGACACCTTCAGAATTGTCAAGAAATCAATGAGTCCACCATTTAACTCCTAAAATAAACAAAGCTGAATTTATTGTTTAGTACAGTAAGGAAGCACTTACTATATCAGCAAGCATAGCATCGGTCATGTTGGCCAGGCACATTCTCTCGGAGCAGAGCAGAGTGCAAATCTTATTTGGCTCTTGGAGAAGCATGGAATGTGGTGTCTGGTGGACTTTAAGAGGCGGGAGTGGGTTGTCACCGTCAGTAGGTGTAGTCAGTCAGGTGTGACTGTTTTTGACTGATTAGCACTCAGTGGTGTGTTTTGTAGACTAAGTGCCTCTATACTTAAATAATTACAGAAGCAAGAGATTGATGCTGATTGGCTGACTTGTTCACTGAATTGAGTTATCACTGGTAAACTGAACAGATTTAAAATTCATTCTGGTAGCTACTTTTACCATGGCTATGAGCAATCAGTCTTTTTCTAAGTTTTTGAAAATTTTAAATTCTTATTTTGAAGGAAGCCTGTACTGAGTTTGATTCTCAGCTCTGTCATTTAATTTGCTTAATATCGCTGTATTTTGGCAGATTACTAGATCACTCTGAACCCCAAGAAAACTGAAATAACTGTGTCTACCTTGCATGATTAGAAAAGAATATACTAAAAGCACCTTGCAGTTCACATTCAAGAAATAATACATTGTATCTCATAATCTAAAATAGCCAAAAATAAAAACATATAACACTAAAGAGAGTTTATTTTGTGCCAGGCGTTTTTTTCCAAGGGCTTTTACATATTTTGCTCATTTGAACCTACAAGCAGCCCTCTGGTATAGGTATTATTATGTCATTTTCCTCATTTTACAGATAAGAAAATGGAGGCACAGTGCCATTAAGTAAAATGCTCTATGTCACAGTAAGTGGTACAGCTAGGATTCGAACCTAGGCAATCTGACAGCAGGAACTTCTGTGCTTAACCTCTATACCAACTACCAATCTGATGCACAATGAAGAAATATATGATAAATATGTATTACTTAAAAATATGTATATTATTTATGTAGGTTTTATCATATATATAATATGTATGATGATATAGATAAAGAAATTACCAGAGACCAATGAGGAAGGATCAAATTTTCAACAAATATATTGGGAAAATGACTGAGTTTAAATAATGAAAATCAATTTGAAAATTTCTTCTTTCCTTCGTGGGAGACTAGGTAATTTGAACTAATCTTTCCATTGAGGATATTGAGAAAAGCTAGACAAAATTTTAAGAAGAAATGTGACTGAAGTCATGAAAAACTTTACAAAGTGGTAAAGAACCACTGGGATAATATCCAGGATAAGATGCCTATCAGAGAAGTGATCTTAACACCGAGGGCCCTGTTTCCTTGGGGCTGTAAGAAAAGAAGATACTGAGAAGCTGAGCAGTCCTTTTGACAGTCCAGTGAGGCTGAAGGAATAAGAGCTGAAGTACCAGTCCAACTAAAGATGGGGGCCTGGGAACCCCCAATTCATTGAGTTGGTAACCCATAGGGCTCTACGAGTAAGAGTGAATTAGAAGGAACTAACCCTCTCATGGATGTCCTCTGAGCTTCATGTTATCTGCGATTTCTAAAATTGGATTAAGATGATCCAGGATTGCCAGCACCCCCTACATCTGGAATAAACCAATGAAAATCCTCTCTGGAGGAAGATAACATCACCTTAGTTATCAAATCAGTGCATTTTCAAATTCAATGTTTCAACATAAAAATAACCAGGCCCGTGAGAAGATAAGAGAAAGTGAATATGATATTCTTTATCATATAGAGGGCGTCTGTGTAACTTTCAAGAATAAAAATTTCAACAGAACTGGAAACTATGAAAACTGACTTTGCAGATAGAAAAAAAATAGTAATTCTAAAAGGAAAAGCTGAAATTAAGAAATCAATGAATGAAATATTAAACACAGCTTAAGAGGAAGGCCAGAAAAAATTATACAAAATGAAACTCTGAGAGACAAAGAAATGAGAAATACAGAATAAAAAGTAAGAGACATGAAATACAGAGGGAGGAGGCGTAACGTCTGTGCGATTGGAGTCTCAAAAAGACAGGAGAGAAACTGACGCAGAAACAAGATTTAAACAGATAGGGGCTAAGAATTTTCCAAAACCAAGAAAGGCCTCACCCTACAGATTTAAGAATCTCATTAAATGCAACGCTGGATAAATAAAATGTATACTTGAACACATTATATTATATCCAAAAGCAACTAGAAAGTGTAGCAAGGGGGAAAAAAAAAACATATCACTTAAAAAAAAAATCAGACAATTGACTTCTCAAAAGAAACAATGAAGCTAAAAAGATAGCTTCAAGACAATGAAATAAAACAACTGCAACCTGGAATTATATATCAACTAAGATATTCTCCATCAATGAAAGTTTGCATCATGTGTAACTGACAAGGGGCATGTGTCCAGGAAATAAATAGAACTCCTAGAATTCAACAAAAATAAATTTAAATAAATTTAAAATGGGAAAGAGACTTAAGAATCACTTATATTTTAAAAAAAGAATATCTAAATAGTCATAAAATCTTAGTAGTAATCAAGGAAATGCAAATTAAAACTATGATGAAATATCACTATATAATCACAGAAGAGAGGAAATTGAAAATGACTGACAATAACAAATATTGCTGAGAATATAAAACAATTGGAACTCCTACTGCTGATGGGAGAGCAATTGATGTCAATACTTTGGTGAAGAATTTGACATTATCAACTAAAGTTAAAGATACAAATACCCTATTATGTGGTAGTTTTACCGTAGATACATAACCAAGAGAAATGTATGCATATGTGCACTCAAGAGACATTCACAAGGATATGCACAGAAAAACTATTTGTAATAGCCACAAGCTGGAACAAAGAGAGCCTGTAGCACATAAATACAATATGGCATATTCATACAATGGAATACATTATAGCAAAGACAAAGAAAGTACTAAAACTACATGCAATTACATAGCTGAATGGAAACATTAGAGGAAGAAGTCCTAAGCAAGATACATAATATAAACAGCATGTTCCAAATCAGGCAAAACTAAACCACAGTATTTGGGATGCATACATAGGTGTTAAAGGTATGTAATAAAGCAAGGAAATGATTATGATAAAATTGGGGACAGTGAGTTTATTTAGGACAGAAATAGAAAAAGACCTTAATGCTAATAATAGGGAAATGCTCTTAGAAATTGAGATGCATCCCTAAAAAGGAAAATTTGTAGGCATTATAGTTGTGTTTTCAAAATATTTAACGGTATGAGAAAATATTTATAATATGGTAAGTGAAAATGCAAGAATGAGAAGAATATACACAGTGTTATTTCAATTATGCAAAAATATAGTTATATATTAAATGAGTGTGAGCATAAGACACATATAATACACATATACAGTTTAAAGAAGAGATTGGAGAAAAAAATATCAAATGTTTCATTTCTGGTTATTGGGATTGTCATAGATCTTATTTTTTCACTCTTTCTATTATATATTTCCCATTTTTCTACTATTTGTCAATTTTTTAAAATCTATGAAATATGTCATTGATGAAAGAGAAAAGTTACATAGTTCACTTCACCATCTTCAGATATCTCAAATAGATAAAAAACAATCTAGGTTTATTTGTTCTATATAAAAGAGAATCCATAACTTTTCTTAGTAATTTATCTCAAAGGTTAGTACTTTTAATCTTGCTTAAATTTTAAATTCCTGAACTCTTTCTTGAAATGGGAATCCTTAGTACAGACCCTACTTAGTCATATATGTATTTATGCTTACAATATATAATTATTTGAGCGTTTATGATTTTTCCTCTATTATTAATACAGTTTAATAATATAAGAAGGTGATGAAATTCCACTTCTTGTAAGTACCATTTTGTTACTTAAGCAGGAAAATATTCTAATTTGTCTCAGATGCGTTGTTGGTGCAGCCTGGGAGGGAAATAGATTGGAAGCAGGTGGTCTTCATTTGTCGAGCCGCAGGAGAAGATAAAGCATTTTATTAAGTGCAGGACCCACTCTGTCTCATGAGTGGAAAGAGTCCTACAAATTCATATATTTAGAGCCTAGAATGTAATTTCTGATTTTAAAAACAAATTTTGTGAGAAAGTTCAAAGAAATTATTTAAAATTAAATTGCATCTTTTTATTATATAACTCTGAGTGACTATATTTGCAAATCCAAATAAATAAAATAGGTCCAGTTTTACAGTGAAAAGCTGTTAATGGATAGCTTTTTTGTCTGTATTGATTTAACTCATTTTCCAGCATAAAATGCATTCAGTTTAATCTACGAAATCACTTTATATCATACTGAGGGACATACCAAAATGACATAATGAGCTCCTACCTCAGAAGTATAAATAAAACCCAGCTACCTTTAAGAGTAAGAGACCAGATTAGTTAAATTCGTCAACAATCATGAACCTAATTATAATTCTTAAATGAGATAGTTCACAGTCTAGAAAATTGCTTCTATAGAAAAAAAACTTAAATAGAAAAACTAAAAGCATGTGATCAAGGAAAGGGAAACTAAATATATCCTCCTTTTCCCCAACTATTTTCCTTCCCCCCACCCTTGAATTGTAACAGGACGGAATATTCAACTGTGTCATTTATTAAAGGAAGGTCAAGTCTTTCCATAATTTTTTTTAACTGACTGGGGATCGATAATTTCACTCCCAAAGTTTTCCAGTGAAAATTACAGTAACCTCTCTTGGCTTGTCTACAAATGAAGTAAATAATGACATAAGATTTATACAGAACTAGCAGGTAGAAGAGGATATAGAGCAGACTTATTAGGTAAGATGTGCACACCCCCATGGAAGCATCTAGAAGACATACCCCTCACCATGACTGGGAGAAATAAATTTGGGGAGGAGCCACAGCATTCTTGAAGGGGTCTGTTGTCACTCTTCTCTGCAGGCCAGAAATTACAGTGGGAATTTCTACTTGAAACAAGATCCCTAAATGCACTGAAGATAATAGGGTCGCAGGATGGCATGGGCCTAGTGGAGGTGGCACTTAATCACCAAAGACAAGGTGGGCCGAATAGTCTGACTTGCAGACACCTATCGTGTTGACTAGTTGATCAAGCTGTTCCCTAGAAAATATATAGTTGGCAGCCCACAAAATTCTAACTTGCTCAGTATAAACAAAAGAGTTCTAAGTCTAGTGAACAGAAGTCTAACTTGAATCACCAAAACAGAGAGTCATGGCCTTTCACTCAATTCCCAGACACAAACCAGCTTACAGACCCAGTTACGCTGCCAGCTAGATAGAAAAACCTTGCAGAGCTAGGGCAATGTTCTCCAGGAGGCTGTAGGTGCTCTAAATCAATGTTTGGTATATGGTGCTGTTTCTCCCATAGCCAAGATTCATGGGTCTAGGAACCAAGGGGTGGAAATGGGAGTTGTTCTCCTCACTATTAATCCCAGTGATCCACCAGCAAAATTTTTCCTTCCTGACACCACAACTTTAGGCTCTGATTGTCTAGAAGTCTTAGTTCCAAAGTGAAGAATGCATCTACCAAGTGATACAACAATGATTCTATTGAACTGGAAACTGAGACTGCCATCTGGCCACTTTGGGCTATTCATGCCTTTGAATGAACAGGCAAAGAAGGCAGTTACTGCACTGGCTGGGGTGACTAAACCTGATTACCAAGGGGAAATTGGGTTGCTACTGTGCAGTAGAGGTAAGGAAGTGTGCGTCTTGAATTCAAGAGCTCCTTTTGGGCATCTCTCAGAACTACTATGTCCTATCATTAAAATCAATGGAAAACTACAACCTAATTCAGGCAAGACTAGTGATGACCCAAAGCCTTCAGGAATGAAGGTCATGCTTACCTCACCAGGCAAAGAACCATGGCCAGCTGAGGTGCTTGCTAAAGGGAACGGGAATATGCAAGGAGTAAAGGAAGAAGGTGGTTATAAACACCAGCTACAACTGTGACCAGTTGCAGAAATAAGAACTGTAATAATCATGCGAATCTCTTTCTTACTTTGTTATAGATATATTTGTGTGTATATACATATATTTGATTATATGTAAGTATATTAACCAAATATTTTGGGGGTTTTTCCTCTATTATCCCCTTATCATCTAACATCAGATGTATTAATAACAGTTCACTTTACATCACAGTGTTTAAGTTCCAGGATATCATAGGAGAAGAGTGAACATTACCCAAGTACTTTGCATCCTCTTCTGAGTAAAGGGTTACCACATTTTTGGTTGTACACAGGATAGTTGGGTCATGTTAGGGAGAAAGAGGACTTTGTTATTGTCTTTATTTAGAAATTAAGTATGACTTAAAGGATGTATATGGATGCCAAGTTGATAAGTGGTGAAATGTTTTAAATGTCAACTTGGCTCAGTTATCATCTCCAGCTATTCATCAAATACCAATCTGGGTGTTGCTATGAAGACGTTTTGTAGATGTGATTAAAGTGCGTAATCAGTTGACTTTAATAAGAGAGATTACCCTAGGTAATCTGTGTGGGCCTGACTCAATCAGTTGCAAGGGCTTAAGAGCAGAGCTGAAGCTTCCCCGAAGAAGAAGACATTCTGCCTATGACAGCAACTATCGCCAGTGCCGAAGGGTTCCAGCCTGTTTTCCCGACAGCCTGATCTCCAGATTTCAGACTTGCCTAGCCAGACACCATATCATGTGGACCAACTCCTCACAATCAGTCTCTTAATGTATATCTCCTACTGGTCTGTTTCTCTGCTTGAACTCTGACTGGTACATCTATCTTATTCTCAGTGTCAAAGCACTAAACCTAAGGTCCAAAATGTATTAAGGGGAACCTCAAAAGCTATGTTATTTAAATAGCTTTATTTTATATTTAAGTAAAATAGTCCCTTTAATTATTTTATCTCTGTAACCCACTACCTAGGTACAGTGCTTGGTGAATTAATGAGTATTTAATAAATGTTTATGGAAAAACAAACAAATGAGGGAATTAATTTAAAATATGATTACAGGGGCTGGCTCCGTGGCTGAGTGGTTAAGGTCGTGCACTCCGTTGCAGGCGGCCCAGTGTTTCGTTGGTTCGAATCCTGGGCGTGGACATGGCACTGCTCATGAAACCATGCTGAGGCAGCGTCCCACATGCCACAACTAGAAGGACCCACAACGAAGAATATACAACTATGTACTGGGGGGCTTTGGGGAGAAAAAGGAAAAAATAAAATCTTTAAAAATATGATTACAGCTGCAGAGATTTATAAACAGTCTATCACAACAGAGAATTTTTATAAATCACCACATTTTGTAGTTTTGAAACAATTAAACAGATGCTAGCATTTAGTTAACTGCAATTTCACTTTGTTTCTCCCAAAATGATGCTCTTAAGAACTATTATGAAATAACTTGGGGATGAGGATAATTTGCTCCTTTGTAAACATATCTGTGAAAGGGTAGGCTATTACTTTTGTGAGTATTACATGACCTCCTCATGACTCTTGACTCACAGTGCTAGGAAAGCTCGTGAGAGATCGTCAGTCCAGGCATTTGCTTCCCAAATCCTTCCCTGGTTTCACTCTAGTAAATGAGAGAAATCATGACGAGAACTCACAGCTGAAATTTGGCTCAGGCATTAGGTGGCACATACTTTAATGGCTGTGGAGGATATGTGATGTGGAATCATTTTTTTACAATGAGGGAGGCAAGACAAAAAAAAGGAAAAAAGAAGATGTAAGGAGAAGAGAAAGGAGCCCAAGAGGTGCTTTGGACTTTTAAAGGTAGGTTTGGGGGTGTTGATGATGATGCTGTCCATGAATATGTATCTAAGATAATAGAAAAGAGGAAATTAAAGGGAAAAGGAGAAACCAAAGGAGGTTACATTTCTAGCAACTACTTTCTCAGGAAAAATACTATCATTAGAATAGCATTAATACTATGACCAATAGTGAGAGAGAAAATAGAGCAGTACAATTAGGTGACGAAGCAATCAGGGTAGACATCAGTGAACTTCATCTCCCCAAATCGGGCAAAATTTTGAAAACTGATGGAAAAGCACTTACGAGATTACCTTGAACTCAGAGGACTGTGAAATGTCACTCTAAAGATTATAGATATGGAGGCTCCTATTTTCAAAGCAACTATAAAATGGTCCCAGTGTTCCCATTTGCAGGGAGAAGGGTGGCTCTGGATATCTAAAGTCCGAGGTCTCATATTTCCATCAAACAGGTCTGGCAGAATGTGGGAATTTTTTTAAGTGGCTACACATTCTTTGACATTCCTGCCATTAAGAGGCGGGGGTGTGTGCTCCTTTACCTTGAATCTGGGCAAAGTTGGGACTGCTTTGACGAGAATACCATGAATTCATGTCATGTAATGTTTGAGTCTAGGTGGTAAAAGACCGTGCAGCTCCCCTCTGTTGCCATTGGGAAGCTTGCTTCCCCTCAGGATGCTTCCTCTCAGAACCCAGCTGCCATGCTGAGAGAAGCCCAAGCCACGCGAAGGGGCCATGTGTAGACACTCTGATCAACCATCCCAGCTGAACCCAGCCTGAGAGTCATCCCAGGCCAGACTCACATGACCGTGAACACTTCTCCAGGTGATTCCTGCCTACAGCCCTTCCAGTCCTCAGAGCTAAGGCCCCAGGCGTCCTAATATCGTGGAGCAGAGATAAGCCATCCCCTAACCAACAGAATCAGGGAGCATAATAAAATGGTTGTTTCATACCACTAAGGTGGGGGTAGTTTGTTACCCAGCACTGGTAACTGAAATCCAGAAATATAAGCTCTACCCATTTTGCAGAAGTACCTATTTCTGCTGGGATGGAAACTCCACCAGTGTTGGGATAATATCTTTAAACTTTTTGAAAAGATAAAACTATTGCCTTAGTAGGTATTTCCAACCTTGAGAAGGTTTAGAAGTAAACAATTGAGGGGCTGGCCTAGTGACATAGTGGTTAAGTTCACATGCTCCACTTCAGTGGCCCAGGGTTCACCAGTTCCGATCCTAGATGTGGACCCAGCACTGCTCATCAAGCCATGCTGAGGTGGCCTCCCACCTAGGAGAACCAGAAGGACCTACAACTAGAATATAAACATAAACAGCTATGTACTGAGGCTTTGGGGAGAAAAAAAAAGAGGAAGATTGGCAACAGATGTTAGCTCAGGGCCACTCATCCTCACAAAAAAAGAGAGAAGTAAATAATTGATGAAATAAACCAACCTGTAGTATTAAAATTTTGTTTCAAATTCAACATTAATTCATTCAAAATTGATAAAATTTTTGCATATTGAGATTCTGACATTTACCTTGTAATTCCATTTTAAAGTAGGTAATTGAATAATTGGTTTTAAATATATGACCTTAAAATGAAAGGTACATATTTAAATGATTCAGAGAATTTAAGTAACTTAAGTTGTAAATTGACTGGTTTAAGGAAGTTTACTCTCATCAGCTCCAGTTCATTATTCACTAAATTGTTTTTTGTCAATTTATACAACACCAAAATGATGACTTTTAAGAAGATGGAAAAACACGCAACAGGAACCTTCCTTGCCACCCACTAAAAGTAGGTCGCTGTGATTACTCCTACTTTAAGACTGAGGAGCAGATTTTACTAGGCCCAGCTGAGGCAAAAAGGCAATGAAAATGCTAAGGTTAGAACAGAAAGCTCCCCATGTGGGCCCTGCTTGTGTGGTCACAGAGGTGTCCAACATAAATGGGGTGACCAGATAATTCATCATACAAACCAGGACTGTTTTTACAGAACCAAAGGAAATTATTAAAATTTAAATAAGAATAGCATGCATAACCTGGATCTTTCTGGCAAACCAGAACCTATAACCAAGTCACTCTGCACAGCCTTCATGAGTAATACCACATCTGGGTGAACCAGGAAGCCAAAGTGCCACGAGCTTCACCTCCCCCACTTGCACAGCTCTCTATTGTTCACTGAACTTTAACAATATAAAAAGTATAGATCACTATTCTCAGTTTATTCAAAGCTAAATACTGATTCAATAAACACTGAACATGAATTTAAAATGCAAGCAATTCTAAATGATTTTTATATGCACAAAAATATGCCCTTCTCATAGAAATTTAAAAATGCACACTGATAAAGATATTGGGGGAAAACATACATAGAAAAGTATAAAGAGAAATCACAAAAGGGCAACAGCCTCACAATTTTCTCCATAAGACAAACCCCAGAATTAGAACAGCAAAGAAAGACCAGTTTCCTGTAATACACAAGAGGTCATTTACCGCTTTGGGGGATATGCTAAATGGCTCACAGTGATTCCTTCCAGAAAGATGACGGCCCCACTCTAATGCTGAACAAACGTAACTGTTGGTAATTCCACATTGTATAAAACCAAAATATTTTAGGCTGCAATTTTGAGCAATTTCCTTTTATTTATTTATGAGTACAAGCTAAAAACATCTGGTTATCAGCCTTTTCTCAATATGAAGACATTTGAGTCATTATTCATTCATTTATTTACGTAAACTGCATATTTTGTATCCAAGACAACTTATAATGTAGAATAGTTATGCACTAGACTTCCATAAACAGGGATGGAGGAACAAGAGTTTTAAAAAGTGGGGTTGTGAGAATAATAGTTCTAACCAGAATTCTAAGGAGAATGGTTCCAAATTTAGATGAATTTCTTGAGAGTGGAGACCAAAATATGAGGCACAATGTATTCGACAATCTTTAGTATCTAATACTATCTTTTGCTGAAGTGATCTCCCCTCCTCTCAGTCTAGTTCCTACCTCCTCACCCCATAATCATTTTCATTATTTTTCTGGGTTAAAAAAAATCTCCAAATTTGTCTTAAGTGGTGGAGACCCAAACTGAATTCTACTGGGCAATCAGCAAAGTTTTGAACTTCCACAACTTGGGCAACTTACTTAACTTTTCTGAACTTTAGTTTCCTCCTCTGGGAAGTGGGGTTATGGAGCTGTCTCACGGGGCTGCTGTGGTGCTACTGGGGTCATCCACGTGCAGGATTTAGCACCGTGCCTGCTGCACTGTTTTCACTCAGTAGCATGAAGTATTTAGACTTGAACACATAAAAATGGAAAAGACAAAAGTAACAACAGCCATCATGTTGAAATGGCTTAAATAGTTAAAATAAGTTAATTCTGGGGCCAGCCTGATGCCGCAGCAGTTAAGTGTGCACATTCTGCTTCCCGGCGGCCCGGGGTTCGCCGGTTCGGATCCTGGGTGCGGACATGGCGCCACTTGGCACGCCATGCTGTGGTAGGCGTCCCACGTATAAAGTAGAGGAAGATGGGCACGGATGTTAGCTCAGGGCCAGGATTCCTCAGCAAAAAGAGGAGGATTGGCAGTAGTGAGCTCAAGGCTAATCTTCCTAAAAAAAATAAAATAAGTTAATTCTTTCTTTGTTTTCAAAATTGTCTGTACCGTTGTATTATTTTAATAAAAATTCAAAATAAATAAGCATATGTGTTTTACTTCCATGGGAACATGGACCCAAGACACTGAAGTTACCTTCAGAAGAGCAGATGGATTAATTCAGAGAGGAGAGAATAATGATTGTGGTGATGGAGGAGTGAATTATGAGAAATGATTAAAGATAAAGATTACGTCTGGTGTTGCTAAGTAATGGCTGAGGGGGGACCAATAATTGACTACAAAAATCTGACAGGAGAAATACTGAACAGGCAGAAAAGATTGTTTAGTCAGGTTTAGGACAAGATAGCTAGAAGAATATAAGGGAGGAAAGGAAAGTTTATCCTGAATGGGAGAGAAAACTTTCTGACAGTAAAAATTATTATTTAAGAAAAATCTCCCAAGAAGTGATGAAAGCCCATTCCTAGGGATATTTAAAATAAGGTTGGGGGCAGGCCCAGTGGTGTAGTGGTTAAGTTCACACACTCTGCTTCGGCAGCCTGGGATTCACAGGTTCTGATCCCAGGTGTGGACCTACACACTGCTTGTCAAGCCATGCTGTGGTGGTTTCCCATATGCAAAAAATAAAGGAGGATTGGCATGGATGTTAGCTCAGGGACCATCTTCCTCAAAGCACAAAGAGGAAGATTGGGAATAGATGTTAGCTCAGGGCCAATCTTCCTCACCAAAAAAATTAAAAATAAAATAAAATAAGGTTGGATGGAAACCAAGAAAATATATATGACAGAGAACCTCAGGGCTTTGATTCAGCACTAGCTTGCGTCTTTGGTTTTATAGCATCCTTGGAAACAAAAGTCACTCAGTCATGGTGGGGGATTCAAATGCGGCTCAGGCAACCAAGTGTTTGAACAGTTCTGAGTTGTCCTGTTTCCACGCTAGGCACAAAATCAACCCTAGCCAATGTCCGTGCCTGCTCTCTGTGACTAGGAACTCTTCTAGTGCATGGCTACCATGTTTGTGATTGAGGTGGAGTGTGAGCACATTGTTTTTGCTGAGCCACATTTTGGATGCCAGTCAACCAGTTCCTGAATCACAGAATACTACAGCTCAAAGGGAACTGATCTAACCACTTTCTTCAGAGGTGATGAAGAGCTCTACTTAGTGGGTATGCTCCATGTACCAAACACTGTGTTAGATGTTTTACCAATATAATCTCATTGGATTCTCCCAACAACCTTGGAGGATAGCTATTGATATCCATATTTTAAAAGTGAGAGAACTGGGGCTGGCCCCATGGCATAGTGGTTAAGTAAGCCTCGCTGCTTCTCCCTACACACTGCTCTCTCAATAGACAAAAGGGAGTGTGGCTCACACAAGATCAGACAGTCCGGGTTACAGCCCGGACTAGAACCTGGAAACCTTGATCTTGGTCTCTGTCCTTAAATAAAATCAGGTGTCATCCCCATCCTCCTGGGTCCTGCTCTACCCCCTTACCCTCTCCTCTGGATAAGGAGCAGAGGAAGAAAGAAAATTATATTTCTGATGTTGCAAACTGAGGAATGGAGGAAAGAATGTGCATATGTAAATTTACCCTTTTGATTCTTCAGATTTTTTTAATTCAGTTCCAAAATTTCTTGTATTATTCAACTGATGAGTTCAATATTCTGCCTTTTTATTTATTTTTTTTCTTTTTGAGGAAGATTAACACTGAGCTGACATCCACCACCAATCCTCTTTTTGTTGAGGAAGATTGGCCCTGAGCTAACATCTGTGCTCATCTTCCTCTACTTTTTATGTGGCATGCCTACCCCAGCATGGCTTGACAAGCAGTGCATAGGTCCACACCAGGGATCCGAACCAGCAAACCCTCGGCTGCCAAAGCAGAGCCTGCGAACTTAAATGCTACACCACCAGGCCAGCCCCAATATGCTGCCTTTTTAAATTCTCTGAGTCAGAAAGTTGCTTAGTCCTTTTTTAATAAAGACTTATTGTACATGTAGCTCAGATATGTATTTTGCAGTCTAATAATCTAAAACTAGTTGAAAAATTAAAATAAGAATAATAATGTCTGTAAGATTTCTCACTTTTGCCTTTTCTTACTTATGTTTATAATATTGCTTCATGATTGTTTGTAAGACAGAAAAATCTGTGAAAACATAAAATTTGTAACATACTATATAAGCTATGAATTTATTAAGGCCATTATCTACTTTTGTTTTAATTTTTCTCTTAATAGGTTGCATTTTTTCTGATGCGTATTCCTCACTCTAATAAAGTAGTTAATAAAGAAACATTCTGAAATGAATACATTAAATAACTGAGCAATCAAGAGCTAACTGAGTAGTAACAAGAATGAAGATTTCTATCACCTAGAAACATTTGGGCTATCCTCAATTCACCAGAAATGTCTCATCACATATTATTCGAACTTTTCTTTTTGGTACCATCCTCCTATGTAGGAAGTTAATTATATCTGGAAAAAGAAATCTATATGCCTTATGAACTTCAGGCCTCCATTCCTCCAAATCCTAAGAAACATATTAAATAAAGCAAAATCTTGTGAAATAAGTTCATTTCTGATCATATTTAATGTGTTGAAAGAGGAAATGGAATAAGGTTAGGAAGAAGGTTGGAAGGAGAAGAAGCAAGGAGAAAGGTTGGAGAAAACATTGTTTTTATCCTCGTTATGCTGCCATATTGTTTGGTTCTCAACCCTGGAGACAAGTAGAAATGGTCATGTGAATGATATGCTCACGAAAGGACTCTCTGCTAGAGAAAACGCCTTTTATCATACTCAGACGTATTTCCTGCCTGCCACCCTGTGACTGAGATACACACGATTCAACAGTCCTCACGTGCATTGACCACTGGAAAAAGACTGTAGAAACAGCTGCACCCTATTCAGAGGAGCTGAATATGATACAGACCTAAATATTTAAAATAGGAGCACGTTGTTGTTGTTTTTCTGGCGGCCTTTTACAAATTTTAAATGTGCACCTAGAGATGGTCACACAGAGCCACAGCCCCATATGAGAAGAGTTTGGGGGCCAGGGTCCCTTGCAGTCTCTTCCCTAAGGCTCTGGGTCTGTCGGGTAGGGAAAGCTAACAGAGAACTCATTCCTCACAATGGAGTCTGAGATGCTGAATTCTAGACCTGGTGGCTTCCTTTCTTATGTCTCTATGTATATGCTCATCTTTCCCACTCTTTGCAAACAGACAGGAAGGCTACTTTTCTTTAGACCAGACAAAAATAAAAAGCTAATAATTTCATCAAGAAATCTACAAATTTTATTATTTTGTTACTCTATAGTCCAGTGGAAAACCCAGTGATCAACTGAAATAAAAAACCAAAAATATTACATGCTCACATTCTTAAGCCCAACAACACTAGAGTTTTATTTTTATATTAAATGCATTTTTTATAATTGACTCTCTATCTCCGAGGTTCCCATAAATACTCTCCCTATATCTTTGGCCTAAGCCGCCTATCTTCTGATGATGAAGTCTCCTAACAATTAGGGAAATTATACCCTTTGATAAAATGCTTATTGACTACAGTTTTGTTTTGACATAGCAGTCAGAATAAATAAAATTTAAGCTATATCTTGAAACTATTTAGGCATCTGCAAAATAGAATCTGGATCAGTAATTCTTTTGCAATTATTGTTGAATTTAAGAGACACAAATGTGAAATACCAGTAGAATAGCCAAAATATAGATCTCACTTTGTTCATCTAATTCAGCCCTTAACTGTTCCTTCACATTTTTCAGAGTTTCAAATCCTTTGTGTGTTAGACCGTTTCTTACTAATAATGAATTGCTTAAAACTTGAATTGTCAGAATAATATGTAATGTAAAATTGTGCCCAACTACACCCAAATGCAAATCCATTAATTCCAGTTGTCTTGTGGGATGGTAATGCTTTAAATTAAATAACTTTCCCATCCTTTCATGGTAAAAACAATGGATAAGTGGGAAAAAAAATTTCAAACTTGCATTCCTGAATGTTTGATTCCCAATTAGCTTATAGGGTGATAAGTGACAGTACGGCTAACCCTTCTTGTATTACAGAACTGGGTGGGGATAATACCGTTAAGCCAGAAGGAAATCAAGACCCACAGAGAAATGACTTAGCCAGAGAATTGCCTAGAAAAGGATCTGGAGGTACATTTTCTTCATCTTTTGTCTAGTGATTTTTTTAAATGACACAGTGCTGTTTCTAGGATTCAAGTAATTATAGAACTAAAACTCACTTCCTTTTAAGTATATTTTCACCTCTCCCTCGAAACTTGTTAATTAATTTGAACTAATTTGAGTTTTCTATCTCTGTTGTTGCTGGCCAGCTCTAGAGGGAATTGCCAAATGCCAGGCAATGGGGGAAGGCAGAGGAGTCCTGGTCTCCAGAGTAAATCTTCAGGATTGACTGCATTTACTGCCTACGGTAGTAAACAAAGTGACTACCTGTTAAATATTTCAAAGGATTGCTTCTAAGTTTTCTTTAAAAAAGAAAAAAACTACAATGTAACCACATTGTATTGATTTCAATTTTCATCTCGGTAAAAACAAGAATGTTTGGTGACATTCAGAGGTGGGCTTTTTTGACGACCCCCACACTGGCCCAGATCAGGGGTTCCCATGATGGTACCTGGTGGCTGCAGGTGACAGTGAAAGGAGGGTTACTGAAGTGCTGGCTCCATGGGAATAATCTGTTCTAGAGAAAGCTTTGTTTTCACCCCTGTGTTTGTTTTAGCAAAGTTTTAGATCAAGTTCTCCCATTCCCCATGTCAGTACGTTCACACTGCCCACTCTACAACAAATAACCCCGTGAATGAATACTTGCCCCATCTCTATTCACACGCCAGGAATTTGCCTGCTGTATCTTTTCCCCAGACCTTATTAAGAAATTCATTATATATAATGTGTTAAACATTTGATGTGAAAATAAATATGCACATAACAGCTACAAATTTTAATATCTAGTCTTTATTTAGACTTTACCGTGTGCCAGGCGCTATGCTAAGCAATTTACATGCATTATTTCATTTACTCCTCACCAATCACATGCAGTTGATAGATGCTAGAATTATCCCCCGTTTATATATAATGCAGCTGAAGCTTAAGCAGATTAAGTAAATTACAGAAGGTCACATGGTTACTATGTAGCAAAGGCAAGAAAAGGTATCTAGAGAATCAGGTGCCAGATCACGGGAATGCAAAGATCATGAAAAGGACATTTGCATGTTGTTCCATAGCGATGGAAAGACATTGGAGGCTTCTGAGCCAAAGAATGGCATGATCTGATCCTTTTTGGTGTGTATGATAAGATATACATAATATAAAATGTACAATTCAGTGGCATTAAGAACATTCACATTGTTATGCAACCATCACCACCATCCATCTCCAGAATTTATTCATCTTCCCAAACTGAAACTCTGTACTCATTAGGCACTGACTCCCTGTTCCTCTTTCCCCTGAGCCTCTGGTAACCACCATTCTACTCTCTGCCTCTGTGAATTTGATGACACTAGGTACCTCATTTAGGTGGAATCGTACAATATTTGTCCTTCTGCACCTAGCTTATTTTATTCAGCATAATGTTTTCAAAGTTCATCCATGTTATAGCATCTATGAGAATTTCATTCCTTTTATGGCTGAATAATATTGCACTGGATGTATAGACTACATTTTCTTTATCCAATAGGTTGAATAAAATCTATTATCAAAATTAATTTCACTTATTTTCTTTTTACTTTTTATAAATATGGCTCTTAAAAAATAAAAAGTTGCATATATGGCTCACATTTGTAGCTTGCATTACATGTCTCTTGGACAGTGCATTTTTAGAGTCTTCACATACTTATGGAGAATGCTAGAAAAAAATACCTTAAGAATTTTTAAGTGTTATAAGGAAGAAAGGAAAGAAGGTTGTTGCTGACTATAAGAACCCCAAGAAAAGGACTGCCCTATGCCAGCTCAAAACACCCCATAAATAGCATTTTTGTATGGGGGGAGCTGTAAATGATTTTATGGCCAGAGAAAGTATTTGCTATGCTAGATTGTTCACCAAAGAGGATTCATTGAAATCAAATCAACAGCCCATTCATTTCAGAAGGTGGAGGAATCTAATGGGAAACAAGAGCCTTTTGCTCACCGCTAGCCTGATGAAGATTAAAATGAATGTCAAGTAATCAGTAAAATGCAACATGAATCTGTTCTGTGAATGTTTATTAACTTTTCTAAGCAAGAAATCATGCCATAACAGAAATATTTGCTGAGAGGATTTTTTAAAAAGTCACAAATCTGGTTATAAACAATCATGAAAGCTGAACCTAAACACACCAGGACTTGGGAAGCATTTGATGCACTGGGGCGCATCCTCACTTGCCATCATTCTTCTTCAGATATGCAAGGAGAGAAAAAATGCAGACATTGAGGGTTTAAGCTGGAAACTGACCAAAAAAATCCAGTAGACTCCAAAGACCCAATTTAGAGCTGCTGTGTGCTCATATGGTGACCCCTTGCACACGCAAAATATCCCATTTCTTTGTTCCAAAATCAATAGAGCTCTGTCTGAGCTGTTTTACCAGCAGTGATGAAAATGTGTAGTGAGCTATCCACTCCCTCATTAGCCATAAGACAGCACAGTCCTCTTGAAAGGAAGTCCAAAAAGACTGGTGGATAAAGGGCTTGGGAAATTAACGTTCATCTGTTATTGTTTATGTCCAGGCCATTTCAGGCCATTGGCATGCTTTCAAGATCTGAATTTTCAGTAAGATTGCACATCTTTGTGTGTGCATGTTTTCAAATTTCTATGTCACTTCTTCTTTCAGCATTGTATCCATAATTAAAACTTACTTAGTGCATATCTGAACCACTGTCCTTATTATGACCACAAACCATCCTCCTATGGCTGCTTTGTGAATACACGGAGCTGGTAGAACCTGAAGACCTGCACTTCCTCTTACCTGCCACGCCGATAGGTAGATAGAGCAGATGCGTGTGTGCAGCGTTATAAAGAAAAAGCTCCGCTGACAGACAGAAGTTTTAGAATTACCACAAGAAACTTTCTCCGAGTAATTTATTATTTGGGAATGATAGGACATGAAGGACAATGATGATATGTGGTTACGCAACTTGCACACAATCAGACGACACTCCATGCCAGAGAGGACTAGAACATGATGATCTGAATAGAGGCCAAGCCCTGACTACTACATTTCATGCTAGACGTACGTCTCAGATCATTCGCGTCCCAATCTAAGCCACCTTAACCATCTGGTCCCTGCTGAATTTCCTCATATGATATTTTCCCGTAAGAGTTAGACCCATTTGCCTTTCTGAAGCGTTACTCCTTGCAGCAACTGGAGTCTGGGGGAAGGAACTGCTGCCAAAAGACAGAAATGACCCGTCCTGCCACCCCTCCTGGTGGCCGTGTTGATGAACATGTCTATTACAGAGCCTGTCATTCCAGAGAGCCAAAGGCCAGGATGGAGAATACACACAGCGTCTCCTGGGACCGGGCAGCATGCTCCCAGCAGCCCGTATGTCTTCCACGAGAGCTGTTATTGATAGGGATGCAGTGTCTGCTCAGCAGAGAGCCAGACCAGGGGGGAGAAGGGGCAGGCAGAGCACAGCGCCCATGGAGATGCCGTTTGAGACCTAGTTTTCCTTCATGAAGATTTCTTTCTCCGCTCCTAGCACAGTCTGCATGTAGTCGGTGTTCAGCACTCACTAGATACTTCCTCCTGAATAAATTTGGTCCTCTACTCCTGGGAGGCTAGACTTAACTGTAACAAGTCTGCTGCGCTTACATGCCCTGTGAAGACACAGTCCCCGTACAAAGTTCTTGCTATTCCTATTACTGAAAATGCGAACCCTTTGACATAGTTTCTCTTATTTTGTGCACACAGATTAGAGATGAAGCCCTTTAGTAAGGTTTGTAAATCTCGTTAGCATTCAGAAGCACCTATGAGAGGAGGAAAGACTTTATGAGAATCCAGGACGCAGCAATAAGATATTTCTCAGCTGTCAAACAAACAGTTCACAACATGGAGGACGGGGACAGGGGCAGGAGCAGGATTTGGATTTTAAATAAAGCAAGTATGCAAAACCAGAAAATTAGTTTCGGGCAAGAAAATCAACGGGAAGTTGGAATTTTGAGGTCTCCTCACAGGCTTATAATATAAAACACGGGTATCAGATGACAGATACTGGCTACTCGGGGAAGCACAAGGTTGGGAAAGTCGACTTTTGCTCGCAATCTACATTTCCTGGAGCTCTGGAGGAAGAACAACAGTGGAACTCTGCCAAGAGAGGAGGAGGGGGGAGGAGGGGAGAGTTCTTGCATTGAGATCCATCATCTTTGACCCCAAATCAGTGCCCTTACCTCTCAAAAGACCGTAGTATGTTTTTTCGCCACTGTAGGTAAGTTTCACTCATTTCCCTCTAGCTTTATGAGCAGCTGTAGCTTTTGAAAAATTTTCGGTTGTGGAGGAGGGCAAAAATGGAAATTTGTCTAAACTTGCTAACTCCTACAAGTTCTATGTAATTTGTTTAGGATAAAATAATTATCTGTATTTCATTGACCTTATGTCCAAGGCTTCAAGTTCACAGAAACCCCTCCACGGCAAACATGCATAGAAATGGAAGCAGATACTGATCTGTCATCAAGACAGCAGCCTGCTATTAAAATGCACAATACTAACAACAACGGAGAGTTCGTTTCTTCCCTCCCTCCCTCCCTTCTTCCCTCTCTCCTTCCTAACTTCCTCCTTCTCTTTTCAACCATTTATTTATTCTACACACATTTATTGGACACGTAATGCCCTTTACGTATCCATTGCCAGCTGATCTTTTCAGGCCAGGCACACATTTGCATTTCATTTTTGCATCCAAAAATCTGCCTAAAGTTAAGCAAACTTGGGCTGAAGAGACAGGGTCCACTCTCTGCGCTTGGGTGTCCCGGCACCTGCCAGACACACGTCCTCGGAATTGAGGACATCGTGTTTTCAATTTTCTTCAATAAAGCAATGAATCTGGCAATTTGCTGGCCTGCTTCAGCTAAACAGAAAGGACAATTTGAGAAAGATCATAGTTCAGGCCCAGTCAGCCGGAAAGGATTGAAAGCAGAGAGCTGGCCGCTCTGTGTCCCCAATGCAGCTTGCTGTCGCAGTTTGACTGACAAACTGACTTTTTTGAGGTGCTCATGCCCATTTCAGTCAGAGTTTATTGAAGGTGATTTTGATCTTCTCCATGAGGCCACAGCAGTGGCCATGCCATCTGTCACCTTGATTGCATCGTGGATTCTCTGGAGAGAGCGCCATGGCTCCTGATCATTTACAGATTGTGCTGCTTTCCCCTCCATAAGGACCACATGCACAGAGCCAGATGGTGAACATGCACGCTTATTATAAGTCTTTATCTCCGTGCAGGAAGGAGAGGAACCATTAGGTCTCCCTCAGGAGCTCTGCTCCTCTCTACCATCATGCTGCTCCTCAGCAAATACAGTCTTCTTCAGCTGTCATCGGCCTACCTCTGAAAATTAAAAAAATAAACAATAATTCCATCAGCCAGGGCTGGGAAACCAAGACGGACAGCAAAGCCATCCCCTTGCCTGCCTTCCTTTCCTCTAACCCCCCACTTGCCTGACTGTCAGCACAAGGTAAAAACAAGTTTGTTTGCAAATGCATCATTAATGTGTTGATTTTTTAAGAGATCAGGAGGGGCTGCTGCTTGGAAATAAAGCGACATGATCCTGTTTTCTGTTATTGGGGTTATGGCTTCCATTGTATTGGTCTCATTCTTTTCCATTTAAGGATTTTTGGTTCATTTCACCTATTTAAAAATTCTATGCAGTTTTTCTGCAATAGTCCCAGGAGGGGATCACTTGTGTGTCAAAGCATAAGGGACCAGGGAGGGACTTAGGTGCTGGCGACAGTGAGCAAGAATGGAAGACCCCAAGTACAGTGGAACGCTGGAAACATTCCTTTTGATAAACTCTCCATAGGGAAAGACATATAATGTGCAGGGCTGGGAAGAGGTCTGGAGAGCTGAGCAAGCACAGCTCAGAGAACCAACTGAGCAGATCAGAGGACGGCCGATCAAAATGTGTCTTCTCCCAAACCACCACTGGCACTTATGGTTAGGGATTCATATGGGGTCTAAAAGAATCCTAAGTGGAACCGTATGTAACACATGCAAAAATAAATACACGTTAGTTGTAAAGAAAGTCATTCTCAACTTTTTGAGTTTATAGGTTTACCTTAGATATAATAAAGTGCATACATCTTAAATGTACATTTCGGGTTTTATATATAAATACTCCACCCATGTCAAGACGTAGGGCGTTTCCAGAACTCCAGCAGACTTGTGATAAATAAATAAATAAATGTTCATAAGCAGACTCACTAAGAAGCCCACCTCCACTGTTTTTTCCATGTACAATATGCCCAAGCTTATAAGTCCCTTCTCTCTGACACGTGCACGTGTGTGCACACACACACAGAGAAAAGAGAAAGGGGCTTGGACATAGCCACCAAGAGACCCCGGGTCTATGTGGGAAATCCCCCACCAGTGAGCGGCTGCCTGCAGAAAGCAGGGAAAGGTTTTCAGTGACCCTTAACCTTGAAATCTCACCTACATGGGTCATTCATTTAGAATGACTGCAATATTAACCCAATGGTTGCGATTACCGAAATCCAATATCTTTGCTCAGACACTAAATCTAAGTGATCCCGGTGTCTGCTAACCCAGTCCCATGATCCCTTATGGTTTAGGTTAAAATGGCATGGGATTTCTTTATTCATGAAATACTAAGTCCGAAATCTCTTACACACCATTTCTCGAGGGCCTGACCCTTCCAGAAGTATCAGCCTTTGCTGGGAGTGCAAGATAAGCTACAAGGGAGTAGTTGTGAAAAAAATGACTATACGAAACCCCACTGGGAACACACACACACACTAACAAGCTGCTTACATATCCATATTTCCTCAAAAAGCAATCGAGTCCAGGGCACTTCGTAAACACAAGTGCAAAAGTTATTCTACATATTAGGGACCTTTCCAGTGGAGATTCGAGTAGAAAACAATAATGTCTTGAACAGATCAACTTCCTTTTTTTTCTTAAACCTCATTTAACCCATCAACTTTCATGATGGTACTGCTTTCAATAGAATAAAGTCACCACCAATAGTTTTAGAGGAAGAAATTTAGTGTGGTTTTAATTTAATTCAATGCAAACATGTTTTCAAAGGAGAGATTTATGGTAAGCTCCTACTCTTAAACTGGCTCTTTTTGTTTTATATTGGGGCGTCAGGGAATGTGTGTCCATGACGCTGTATGAAGGTGTGGGTGTGTCCAGGAGAGGTATATACTTGATAGGCTGGTGTGCTCACTGTACTTGAGATACTTTGCAAATGATATTTAAAGACACGAACAAGAAAAAAATAGTCATCCATCTCTAAAATAATTCCTGGCCCCTGAACATTAGCCTCAAATAGACTGCACCTAAGCACACGGATTTTTAAAATATCAGCATTCTCCCTAATGCATATCATTTTTCTACCCAGCACAGATAGGAATAAGTTTGGGATTAGCTCTACCCAGTTAAACAGATGATCCTGACCTTTGTAACATCATATTGTTCTGTGCTTTTGGAGCAAAAACCATTTATAGGGATGCACGCTGAAAAGCAAATCACCAAGTACAGCTCCCTCTCTACAAAAGGAAGGAAGATAATCAGAAATAACACAGTGCATTTGATTAAAAATAAATATGTGGTTTTATAAAGTGAAAAAGATTACTAAGGCCCAGGAAAAGGAAAGAGAACCTGACTTGATTACCTAGTGTTAATGAAATGTGCTAAGATACAGGAAGGCTTCCTGGCCCCCAAGTGGGGAGAAGATATTGCTGCAAATCTGAAATGTTGAGCGTTTTAATTTCCAGTTCTGGTTATGTCACTTCTAGTGAGGCTAGGATCAGAAGCTCAGTGCAGTGCCCCCTGGCTATGACCTCGTGTTCAGGTACAAGGAGAGGCCAGAGGGCATGGGATCAGGCTGGGGCTGAATCACAACCTTTTTAGTTGGCCTTGGACTTGCACAGGTTGCTTACTTTCTCCTAGCCTGTATTCTCTATCTTCCAATGAGCAAAACAATTCCAGTCTCCCAAGTGAGGATTAACTGTGATGAATGGGAGAACATCTCCCGTGTGTCTGGCATGTACTAAGCCCTGAAAGCATGCTGCAACTGGAATTAAACAGTGCAAACATTACCATTTCTGTTAACAGATAGTGCTGCAAATGCATACACAACGCAATAATTAAGATTATTAGGTGCCAATGTAGAAATTATATTTTGTAAAGCAGCGGGAATTGTAAATGCATGTTCGATGGCATGGAAGTGGGCGTGGTGATGAAGAATAGAGACCCTGCATTCAGCTCTAGGGTCCAGCTGCCATTTGGTAACTGTGTGACCTTGCATGCATTGCTTAAATTCTCTGCATTTCAGTTTCTCCACCTGAAAAAGGAGGTGATAATAAGGAACCTATTTTAGGATTAGATGAGATAATATAAGTAACATATCTGGCATTATAAAAGTTAGCCAACGTTCTGAGTGCTTCTGTGGCTGTGAAATAGTGGCTCATGATTTCATCCTTTACTAACTTTTGGCTGTGGTGTAGCAATAAAATCTTATTGCAGCTCAAAAGCCCAGGAAACTGACCAAAATTCATTGTTCACTTTTATTTGCTGTTTTTGGTTTTCAGTGTTTGCTAAGCTGGAACTATTGTTTATTTTATTTCACTGCTGCAAACCATACCTATAAACTTACTAAGCTGTGTCACACATACACACAAACACACACTCCATTGCTCATGCAGGGTGGGTGTAGCTAGAGTTATCCAAACCCACAGCCATTACTGGGAAAACACATCAAAGTACAACAGGAAAAGGAGTGGCATTATTTTGGATTCAAAATTAAAGATTTGATATTGGCCCTAATTCTACTACTTAACCTTGGGTAGAGCACTTATTCTCTCTCTCTGTACAATAGATATTGGAAGGCCTTTTCATTTCATGGGGTTGCTGTAAGGATCAAATTTGTGAAAGGATTTCGAAAAATATAAGACACTATACAAGCTTAAATATCCAGTATTGGTATTATATATTAAAGACAGCATCATCACCAACCATTAATGAGTATTGTAAACAGATTAATGAAGATTTTATAATAAATGTGTAACGCTCAGAAATAACTTAGATTCCAGTTGGAAAGCAAGAGCATCAAAATCCATTGTGTTCTGAACCACAGGCCAATATGGAGACATATCTAAATTCTGCTCCTGGGGTTCTCAGGAGTTCCTGGATCAAGTGATTCTGATTAATAGAGTGGATGAATAGGGCTCACATTTTAATTTTGCTTCTTCCTATCTTTGAGAATATTTCCAATATTACAATGTTCTATCTCCCGAATAGCATAAGACCCAAATGAAAGTAAATCCAACAAAATCTGCTTAACTCAGGCTGCTTTAAAATAAGAGTTCATACAATGGGACAGTTGGTCCCAATCCTCGTTTAATATGTCTGCAGTACAAAGGGTCTTTGCTGCCTCCTGTTTCTGCAGAAAAAAGAGCTTATTAAAATAAATGCGGAATAGAATTTAAGCTCCAGTAGAAATGGAAAAGCAATAATTGATTTAACAATAATAAAAAACAAGAAATCTATTTTTCAGGATATTTCTTGTTCTTGCATTATAATTTAATTCAGTGATATTCAGATTTCAAAGCTTTCTTCATATGAATGTAAAAAATGAAAATAATTATTTCTCTTTAAAAAGTTTCGGGATTTTTTTAAAATAATAGGATGACAATAAGAAGGCAGTTCTAAAAGTAAATTCAGAAAACCTAAAATGAACCAAGTAATTCAAATCCAGATAACATTAGGAAACATATAGGCACCTAAACTTTTCTTTCTCTGTCCTTAGATAAAACAGGCATGAGAAGCTAATTGATCATGATTTCAAAATAAGTATTTTTAAATAATAATATCGTAACGTGTAGGATCAAAATCAATGGGTGGATATTTTAGTGTTTGTATGTGTGCACGAGTGTATGTGTGTGCATGTGCACATGTGTATGCATGCGTGTGTATGTATATGTGTGTGTGTCTGTCTGTCTGCCTGCTCAAGCCAAATTCAACTAGCAGGCAGTGATCACACATCTTATCTTGTGAATGGCATTAGATATCTTGTTTAAAATCTCTGATTAATCTGATTAAGCTAGTGAGTGAATAATCCTTTAATCCTCTCAAGAATACAGTTTATGTCTGCTGAGTGTCAAATTTAAGACGGGTAAGCTGTAAATACTGAAATTTAAGTGAAGGGAAGGAGAAAAAGGCAGCCACCCAAAGTCAAATTGTGTCGCCTCTTTTCCGGATTCTGTCTTTTGTGGGTGACCTTCTCTGCTGAAAAGAGAATGAGAAACATTAGGAAAAATAATAAATCATCCTCCAGCAGTGGCTCTGTGGCAGCGAGCGTATCAGTCACCGAGGAGCAATCTGCTAGCATGTGCTTCCCTTTTCCCAACCAGTTTAATTATAAATTAATGGGTACTGCCTTTCGCTTCTCTTTTCACTCTGGAGCAGAAGTGTTTAAAACCAGACATTTATTTTACAGTTGAAAAACTACCTCAGAAGCTAAAATTGCTAAATATTTTTGCAGACTCACAAACACAGGAAAACTAACATCCTCCCATTAAAGTCTCAGAGGACTACACTTTAAAAACTGTTCTTGCGTTTAGAGTAATAGGGAGCTTTGGCCAGGTCAAATGACTGAAATGCCTGGGTGCTGCTGTATCATTATGCACCAAATTTAAATAACAATGATGAGATAAGATAGTGGGGGGAGGTGGTTAGAGGAGGATGGTGGTAATTAATTTGCTGCCCAAGGAAAATAAAAAGTAAAAAAAAAAAATTTAACTGACTGGCTTGCTTGCTTGGTGCATTTGACCATCGACTTTTAACTGAAATATAGATGTATCAACCCGGTCAAAGATTTATAATGTCTGTAGCCCAAAATGTGCTGTGAATTTGTTAGCCTAAAATATTTTTTGTGTTAGTTGTTTATAAAGATCATCCGGTTCCCCTAAAAACCTGACTAATGTCTGCTAGAAGAGCAAAACAGCTAGAGGAGATTAATTTGCCATTCAACTGCTTTTTCATTTACTCATTTAACATGAGTCAAGGGGATCTGGTCTGATTAAAGTATTGGCCAGCCCTTAAAGGCAAAAAGTCTATATTATCCCTTAAGTCCCATGATGTGAGGACATGAGGCAAAGGAAGAGCAGCCCGCCCAGCGCTGAGGAGAGTTCCAGAGTCAGTGCCACAGTCTGGGAAACGAGGTAGGGACTAGATCAGCTCATTCTGCTCCTTGCTGTTCGGACTATGGTGTAGCCTCTACATTTTGACTGTTCCAGTGAAGCCCAGAGAAAGTAAGGGCTCAGGAACCAGACATTGGAGGGAAGCCTGTGAGAAACCATCTCCTGACTTTCTCTCTGTTTCCCTGAATGGAGGTTCTACACTTCTAGGTTTGCCCCAAACATATGGGGGTAAGACGAGGAGTGGGGACCTTTGGCCCCAAGACGACTAGTCTCACCCTCAGCCAGCTGTGTCCCCTCACCCCAGAGTCTGCCAACCTCTGCAAGTAAAGCTTTCAGCGTGCTAACTTTAGCATCTTCTTTAAATGTCACATATTTGGCAGAATCTCATATTTTCGGCCCTTTGTTTTTCATAAGGTAGGCAAATGCCTGACATCTCTGGCCTGTGTGTTCGGCTCCAGCTCTTTTCTTCCATGTACTCGGTGGTAATGGCTTTTGTAATTATCACTTGCTACATGATATATTATCCCCGTGGATATTTAGTCTCTTATTATCTTTAACCTCATCCGCCTTTGACAGTGAACTTTCCCCCACCATCCTCAGCTGGGGATGAGCTGACGCCTGATTTTGAAGGGCAGGACCCATGCCAGGGCCCTGAGGACCACAGACCTCATTACAGCTTCTGGACTGAAAGTGACCCAAAGCTGGAAAGGGAGGGTGAGGATTTCCTGCAGACTTTCTGCTGGAAAAGTTTCCTACAGAACTGACTGGGAAACAGAATAGTTTGCAGCCCCCTCCATGAATGAGTTGTGGGGCTGAGGGGTAAGTGCATGGAGATGAAGCCCATATTGGTATCAAACAGTGAAATGGCCTCATTGATATCTTGTTCAAGGAGTAAGGGCTATCTTAAAACCCCAAAGCACAGTGTTTACCAGTGTAAAATGCTTTCTGAAATTGTTTTAAAATGAGCCTACTTATGAATAAATATCTAAGAGAATAAGTGTATAAATGGTGCCATTTGTAATGTTGTTTTTTCTCATTGTACATGTCTTCTAATTCATTGTCTTTAGACTCTGCTCTCACCTTCTCATAATCTCCATTACTCATGTTGCAAAATAGCAGACACACTCTTTTGCCATTCATTTACTCCTTCATCGATTCAATAAATGTTTACTGAAAGTTTGTTAAGGGCATAGACATAAAGATGGTATTGTTTAAAATGATGCAAGGATTCCCTGGGTACATTCCATGTAGAGTGCACAAAAGAGACCACAGGTTCATGGATGTTATATATGCTGAGGCCTCGCCAAAGAGCAAAATGAAGTCATGCAACCTCCATCCAGCTCATTCCTTGAGATTGAAAAGGAGATTACAAAAGCATACCTGGTGAGGAGAAGGGTCATCATCACCCCATTCTCCTCTTACTATGGTGTGCCTGTTCACCTGGTTTCAGATTCACCTCTTCATTTTGAGTTTCTATTGATTCTAAGAAAAGCTTATTTATGCTCATAAACTGCAGAGTCCTTTGGTAAGAGACAAGGAAGTTTTAAGGTATTAGAAAGGGCAAAAGTGCATGATTGAGGCGCCAGCGTGGTGGTGTAGTGGCTAAGTTCGCACACTCTGCTTCAGCGGCCTGGGATTCACATGTTCAGATCCCAGGCTGTGGACTTACCACTGCTCGTTAAGCCACGATGTGGCGGCATCCCACATAAAATAGAGGAAGATTGGCAGAGATGTTAGCTCAGTGACAATCTTCCTCAAGCAAAAGGAGGAAGACTGGCAACAGATGTTAGCTCATGACCCACCTTCCTCACACACACACAAAAGTACATGACTGAGATTTAGGAAATCTTAAGATCTTGAAATCTATTTTTTTTTTCTTCTCCCTAAAGCTCTCGAGTACATTGTTGTATATTCCAGTTGTGAGTGCCTCTGGTTGTGCTATGTGAGACGCCGCCTCAGCATGGCCTGATGAGTGGTGCCATGTCCGCACCTGGATCCGAACCGGTGAAACCCCAGGCTGCCAAAGTGGAGCATGTGAACTTAACTGCTCAGCCATGGAGCCGGCCCCTTGAAATCTATTTTTAATGAATTCCTGAACCCGATTGGCAATCCAGACCATGGGGTGTTAAATCCTCTTTTCACACTGGATCCAGAACTTAGAATCTCAGTGTGTCTTCTCCAGCCCTTTAACTCTAGGCAACCGGAGTTTAGACCAGCAGGTTCAGCCCCAGCCAGGCTCTGAGCTGCTCTGGTCAAAAGAGACTATTACTAAGTTCAGCTCCACCAGGCAGTGATGTCTAGTTTGTTCAAGTCTTCGTGTTCATAAATCTGGGATGTGGGGTGGGCTCTCAGTCCTCAAAGGGCCATTAAGTCCCAGATCTTCTCTAAGACCATTTACATTTGCTCAGATTAAACAACCAGGCCTGATCTCAATTCCAGTGTCCAGGTGCTCTGAGCCCTAGTCCAATTGGCGAGGTCCCTAAACCCTGCCTAGCCATTACTGGGGGATTCCTACCACGCCTTGGCCAGCAGATTAGACCCTCTTGAATATCTACGCTGACTTAGATCTTGTTCCAGTTCACAGTGATCCATTGCACACTGTTGTTTAGGTGTTGGCCACTCTTCCAGTGCCCAAGAGACAGCTTAATATTTAGGTCAGTTTTCCTAGCCCATAGGTTTCAGCATCCTACTCTTTCCTTTTGACATGCTACCAATGTCCTCACGGATAATCTTTCCTGAGTTATGATACTAAGACCTATTGGGGAAGATTTCTAAAGAATGTAAGAAAGTACAAGTTGGTGATAGACATTTTATTGGTTTTGAGTTTCCTCTAGAACTGAGTGATTCCTAGAAGACCCCCAGCTCCCCAAGACCAGCCCAGACCAAGAATAGACTTCCTATAACTATTAAACAAAAACACATTCCTCCACTTTCTAGCCTGAGACACAGAAGTGGCTAGTGGCCTCAATACATCCTGAATGTATTTATTTGTGTCAGTGTATTTCACTCTCTAGTCTGTCGTCCTTCTAAAATATGACACTAGTGACTCTAGTATTATAGCAACTATCATGTGGTCAAATGTTTTAAAAAGGAATAGAAAACTAGACTTTATCACCTAGTTTCCTATCCCAATTATATGCTTTTACCATGCACTTTAACACAATAGCATAAAAAACTTCAAGAAGCTCATTAGATTGAATAAAATTGGAAAGCTGGATAATGCCATTATTGTTGGGAATATGGGTATATTGAAATCTTCATAAATCTGGATTTAAACCTAGACTGGTACAGACATTCTAGAAACAACCTGGTAGTACTTAGTTAAATTAAATATTTCCTATGACATAGCTGTCTTGTTCCTAGAAATAATTCTCAAAAATACTCTTACACACTGGGGGGACATGTTTCACAATGTTTATTGCAGTCTTGTTTGTGGTGGTAGGAAGGGGGAGGCAATCATGGTGTCCATCACTAGTAGACAGGTAAGACGTGGTATATGCCAACTCTAAAGTGCTCTGCAGCTATTAGAAACAAAAGGCTGGATGTTTACAAAGCTATATGGATAGGTCTTAGAAACAATAAGCCAGAACGATAAAAGGAAAATAGAATGAGCTCTCTAGTGTAATGATACTTGCATAAATTAGACCTTGTGAACAAATGTTTTGCAAGAATATGGAGAACAGAAAGATGTCATTAAACACATTAACATGACTGCTTGTGGTAGGGGGAAGAATGAGAATGGTAGTGAGAAAATGAGAAATGAGGACCACATGAGATAGATGGATGGGTGGATGGATGCATGGATGGATGGATGGAGAGAGAGAGAGATGACATATAAGTGAGCCAGCCAGTTGGTCCAGAGAGAAGCCTATGCAAACTGATGATATGGCGTGATCAACTAAGAATAATTAGCAACATTTTGTACTTGAAATTCAGAAATAAAATAAAACTGTCCAAGAAAGCTGATATGTTTCTAGGGCAATAAAGACATTATTGAGTGCACACTCCAGATTGAGATTAAAAACTAAACACTGAGGGGCTGGCCCAGTGGCGTAGTGGTTAAGTTCACACACTTCACTTTGGCTGCCTGGGGTTCACGGGTTTGGATCCCAGGCACAGACCTCGCACTGTTTGTCAAGCCATGCTGTGGCAGCATCCCACATAAAACAGAGGAAGATTGGCAGAGATGTTAGCTGAGCAACAATCCTCCTCAAGCAAAAAGAGAAAGATCGGCAACAGATGTTAGCTCAGGGCCAATCTTCCTCACAAAAACAAAAAACAAACATTGATTTGTGGTATTGCCCAACCTTCACTTATCCTATGAGACTTAGATTTGCCATGAACATCACATCTGGCTCCCTTAAGACATCTCTCCAGTTAACAGCCAACAGTAAGAGCCTAGAATGGGACTAGTCTATTGGCTCAGCATCTTTGACAGAGGGGGCATAAGCAGCTTCTAGATGGCAAGCTGAAGTGAGAAAGCCACTAGCAAAGGGAGATAAACACCCTGTAAAGGCATCTTAAAGTACCATCCACGAGTCCAACAGAACAGCCGAGCCATAGAACACTGCAAATTGCACAGTCTGACAGCCCAACCTGGTGAATGCAGCTACTGGACAAGTAATTGCTCTGGAAAAGCTAAGCCTCTGCAACCTGAGCAAACCTGAGGGCAGCCTTTCACATATCAGTGAAAACCAGGCTTCCCCACTCTCACTCCTACCTCTATCCATTCACTCACGTGCACATGCAGCTTCAAACCCCAAGGTCACAATGGAAATGACAACATTTTATTGCCTTTGAAATAATTCATCCTTCAGAAGAGTCTCTCTCAGAGAACTCCTATGTGATGGAGTATTAACAGGTCAGCACTAAATTGTCCAATATGGCAGCCACTAGCTACATGTGGCCATTGAGCGCTTGAAATGTGGCTAATTCAAATTGAGATGTGAAGACCTAATAAGATAAAAAGAATGTCAAATATCTCCTTAATAATTTTTATATTGATTAAATGTTGAAATGATGTTCTAGAAATATTGGGTTAAATGAAATACATTATTAAATTATTTTCACCTGTTTCTCCTTACGTTTTTTGAACTAGTTGGTAGGAAAATTTAAATTACATTTGTGGCTCACCTTCTGTTTCTAATAGATAGTGCTGATCTGGGCACTTATATGTTTATTTAAAGCTTCTCTTTCAGTTAATAATGTGAAATTGAAGTCTGATTAGTTTCTCTCAAAGGTGGAAGACTCTCTTTTAGATGCTATTGTTCGATAGAAGATTCAAAATCATGTTCGATCCCCTAGAATTTCTTGTTGTTAGTGATTCCCACTAGAAGCTTCTGGCCTTTTCTTTGTTCTTAACTTCACCTTTTAATCTAAATAGAGTATGATCAAACCACAATAGAACAAGAGGTCCACGTAGGTTGGGGACAGCCTACAAACACCCCAATGACGATATGAATTATATTAGGGTTGCTCATGTCTTTGTGCCAAGACATCTTGTAGCATCCAGAAGGTCTCTTCTGGGCTTCTACTTACAATCCTGGCATGAAATCTCACTGACAATCTAGGATGGAAAAGAAATGAAAACAATTCATACCCAAATATGTCACTTTCCACTATAAAGGGAACCTAGGAAATGGGATACTCATTCACCACTTATTCCCAGGAGTTAATGTGATAGGAATTCAAGAGTTTAAAAAATAATATTCTCCTTTGAAGTCAGCCAAAAAAAAAATCTTTATTTAGTAAAAAACAAAAACAAAAACTTGTTTAATTCAAATACTAAAATGTCACCAAAGACCTTTATTAACTTGGGGATAGAGTACATTTTCGTGCTTGATTATTACTATGTAAATCTATCACCACTCCTTTTTTATCACTTTTTTTCCTTCATTTGAGCCTGATCCCTGGAGTCAACCCCTAATTGTCAGGGGACTTGTTATAAGTAATGGTCATTTGTGTTTCATAATTATCTTGAATCAACACAATTAGTTCCACATTCTGCTGTTTTCTTCCTAAGGCATCTGTAAACATTTTTCCACAATTCCAGCAAATAGCTTTTGGCAATAATTAAATATTTTTAATTAAAAAAAAGTAAAATGTTCCAAGATGGCTATTTTAAATGTGCTTTACGGACCCCTCCAAGAATATAAGAAAATCTTCTTCAAGATGCCAGCCAAGAGATTTCCTCTTTCAATGCTCAACCACAGCTCCACAGTTTAGAATGTCTTCGGTCACAGTTTTAACATGGTTAAATAACATAAAGCCTGAAGGACATTTAATAAGAAAAAGAAAGTACTATGTGTGATTGAATGATTTCATTTTATTCCCTTGGATTATTTTTTATTCATCCCAGAAAAATACATTGACTACCACCTATGTACAAGGCCATAGGAGTGATGGTCTCAAATTTTTCGTAGTATCAGACTCACCTAGATTCTACCTTAGCCTCTCTGATTCAAGGAGTTAAAAGCAGATCCTGGAAATACGCGCTTGTAACAACTACACAAGATGGTTCTGAAGTAAGTCGGACTCAAACCTCCACTTTTGAGAAACACTGAGACTTTCAGATTCTGTCTCTTAATCTTGAGAGAGGTGCAGAATATAAACTCTCGCTCTTTAAAACAAGAGGTGGTAATACATCTCACATAATTGTAGTAAAACTAAAATGACCCACCTGCAGCTAGGAAAGCATATATAAGACGGGGGTGGAAAGCTGGCTGTCATTTCTAGAAAGCCCACTTTGAATTTCTAAGAAGGCTTTCTTCAAGAATTGCTCCTAAAATAGAATTTTATTTCTTTTTTTGCTGAGGAAGATTAGCCCTGAGCTAACATCTGTGCCGATCTTCCTCCACTTTATATATGGGTTGCTGCCACAGCAGGGCTGACAAATGGTGTAGGTCTGTGCCTGGGATCTGAAACCACGAACCCAGGCTGCTAACATGGAGTGCACTGAACTTAACCACTACACCATGAGGCCAGCCCGTAGAATTTTCTAATAGATTCTTCACAGACAGGCACGTCCTCTACTGGGTGGTAAAATTTGCAGACAAGAACTACATATGGAAAATGCATTCTCTTCAGGCCACTTACCCGGAGGCACATAGGGCGATATGGAAGGTGTGGCCACCAAAACAAGATCACTGAACACACAGCACAGTCATTGTGCTATGCTCTGCCCCAAACCCTGAGTCCCTTCATGGCCACCATATTCAGATACATGCTTTGTTTTGTTCTGTCTTTTTCCCCTAGGACAGTGTTTGGCAAATTTTAAACAGTATGATGACAGGCTGACAAGAGAGGTTTTCTTGTGTTCTGCAGCCGAGAGATATAGGTGGCGCTGCGTGCCCATGTGCTGTAGACATACGGAGGGAGAGAATCAGGCCTCCTCTCACAGAGGCGAGGGCAAAGGGCTGTGGCATTGAAGACTCAGCCTTGTGACATTAAATTTTGTGTTGAAAGTCCTTCTATACTTGTCATTCCTGGTTCTAACAGGATCCTAAGCAGAGAGAGATGAAAATCAGAGTATATCAAGATATCAATAAAATATCCAAGTATATCAATATCAAGAATGGGGTATCATTAAGGATTGTATACCAATAAAGTGTATCAACTAAACTCAAAAGACTAAAATTAGCAAGCCCATCCTTGCCATAATGAAGAACAGCACTCACCCCGCCTCAGGATTAGAAATCAGTGGCCTCAGCCTATCAGGATGCACTTCTCACAGTGGCTTCAGCTTCCTCCTTTAAGTGACGGTATGCTTTTCTTTAATTTCCTCCAAATTAACATCCAGTAACAAAAAGGTGATTTCCCTATCCACGCTTGGCAATTGTGAGAACACTTAGCCACTTTAAAGTCAGGTGGTGGCACTGTAAGGAAAAGACACGAGGTAGTTAAAAATTTGAAGAATATGTCAATTGGTAAAATTAGATAAAAAGTTACGCTGTGTTCTGCCCTACATTTGGACTATCACAAGTGAGGCAAACTTTTCTAGGCAAACTGCTGAGGACTGCCAATTTAACAAGCTGTTCCATGCTGCAAGGGACATATTTATGGACATACTTTCAACAAGACGTACCTAGTGCTACCAAGCTGTGCTGTACTAAAGAGCAGAAAAAATCAGAACGATAGATAAAAAAAAAATAAAGGATTTCACACATGGATCCTATTAAAATCAGATCAAGTATTCTGAAATTTACAGGCAAAAATATTTAAAATAATGACAGGGTTGTTGCATGATCTAAGAAGAAAACACCCGGGAAATGTAAAAGATAAGATTGACACAGCATGTTTAGCTCAGGCTGTTGTACAACAAGCCTCTTGAAGGGAGAGAGAAAAAGCCAAGCGACATTGTGAATATTCTCATTCTTAATCAGTTGGGTCAACATGACTCTAGAGCTATTTAAAACCCACGCTTATCTCATGAATGTTTTTCAATATAAAGATTGCTGTTCACAAAATCTTTCAAGAAAGATTGATTTCATGTCTCTGAATCTTTTGACAGTCCAAAAGGCACCTGAAGTCACCACTAGGACTATTACCTATTTATTACAAGAAGCCATTGGCTCTGCCCTATGATAGCATTTCCTATCCTTGGGAGTGTGTTTGGGATACTGATGAGTCAGAACTGTTCTTTATTTAAAACCAGCTACCTATTTCTATTTCTGGGACTGGAGATAGCAAGTCAACTTAGAGCTCATTGTCTTTGTTCAGGAAAAAAAATATTGCTCTGGGGAAAGAGTGTAAAAGAATTGATGATATTGGTGGTTTGACAAGAACCTGGAGTGTGGCTGCTTTGATTATCCGTGTTACTCCTCACACATGCGTTAATTTATATCCATCAATTCATTTGACTACAGAATGTTTTAGGAGGAAAAGAAACAGGACCAAGAACATTGTACTTTGATAATCAATGTCACTGTAACATTTTTGATGGTCACAGGCATCTGTACACACTTTTTCTGTAAAGGGCCAGGTAATAAATATTTTAGGCTTTGTGGATGACACGCTCTCACCCTAGGTCCTCAGTTCTGCAGCACAAAAGCAGCCATAGATGATATGTAAATAAATGAGCATGGCTGTGTTCCAATAAAACTTTATTTACAAACACGAGTGGCAGGATGTGGCCCAAGGGCTATAGTCAGATGACCCCTGGAATAGGGGTCCAAGAGAGGCTGCCTGCAGAAGAGACAAAAGGATCCCCTAGCAGGAAAGTCACTAGAAAGAAAGAAGAATCCAAAGCTGGTAGCGAAACTCTAGAAGCAGAGCTGCTGGAGAGGAGGACTGGGCGTAGGTCCTGAAGTGGGCAAGGCTCAATTCCCTTCTCACATCGCTCTGAAACTACTGCGTGCCCAGGGTAGGGCTTCAGTTGTGACAACTGAGAGAGCTGCTAGGGTAGGGCTCTAATCCTGGGAGTTCGAGCCTCCTTGGGCATGCTGTCCTCCTCTCCTCCCTGACCTACATGCTGAGAAACCACCAGTGACCCGATCACAGTCTTGTCAGAGCAGCCTGCCAATAGGCTGGGCATCAGCTCCTGAATTTCTGGTGTTTGCCCTTGATGGCAGCAACAGCAGCAGAAGAAGGGGCTCTCCGGCAGTCTTACCAGATGTTCTAGTTTCTTCCACTGTATGGTGATGTACCCATGAAGACTAAGCTCTTTGGACTTGAGCAAGTTCCTGAGGCTCTTGGTGTTTGCATGAAACACCACAGGGAAGGAAGAAAGTAGATGAAAATGCAGTTATTATAATTTGAACAACAAAATAAATGTGACTTCATTCTATAGCCTAACCCGGTGAGGGGGCATATTGACTGTAGTTATTAAACTAAGGCTACAAACAGGGAAAGCTTCTCCTCTTTATTGTTTGGACAAAGTGTTAAGCTGATGAGGCCCATGGGTTCAGATCTTCTCCTAAGACTAGGACAGTGATGCAGTCATTAAAGATCTACTTAGGTGGAGATGAGAATAACTCAATGGATTACAAAGCTAAGTTGGGTTAGGAGAAGGTTGGCTCCAGAGATCTAGTCTAGATTCAGTAAAAGAAACATATTATTCCTACTAGTCACTCTAACCGACGCAGCAAATCAGGATTTTGTTTTACATTAAAAATAGTTTGAGGGGCCGGCCCAGTGGCGCAGCGGTTAAGTTCGCGTGTTCCGCTTCTTGGCGGCCCAGGGTTCGCCGGTTCGGATCCCGGGTGCGGACATGGCACCACTTGGCAAGCCATGCTGTGGCAGACATCCCACGTATAAAGTAGAGGAAGATGGGCACGGATGTTAACTCAGGGCCAGTCTTCCTCAGCAAAAAGAGGATTGGCAGTAGATACCTCAGGGCTAATCTTCCTCAAAAAAAAAAAAAAAATAGTTTGAGTCCTTTGGTGATTCATATTTATACTGCATATTCTTCTTTACGTTGCATATTCACTCATTGCTTGATTTTATCTTCAGAACAATGTTGTGAGGCAGGTGGAAAATGTGTTCATATTACCCCCATTGTTTTTGCAGATGAAGTAACTAAGACGTAAAATGTTTCAATGATTTGCTCAAGGTTCCAGGACAGCAAGTCTCCACCTCTACACTGGTCTCCATCCCAGGTCTCTTTACTTCCAATCACATGTTCTCCCCGACCCTTGCTGCCCCCGCACCTTGACTTGTGCAGCCTTTTGATCACATCACTTCCCATCAAAGGGAGCCTGCAAATGGCTGCAATGGAGCAACTCAAATGGAGCTCACTGCCATCACCTCCTTGCGGAGGTGAGCTATGTGGTGTTCAGCACCTACTGACCACCTATTCACCTCAGCCTGGTGCTTACTCAGTTTGGAACAAGGCAGAAGGAATTACAGAAGGGAAACTGGAGGAGACAGAGAGCACAACCAGAGGATACCCGATTTCATGGGAACGCTGCCATACAGAGGTCCCGTATATGCCGTGAAACCTGGGGCAAGTTACTTACCTTCTCTGTGCTTCAATTCCCTTATCTGTAGAATAATGATGGTACCTATTTCAAGGAAATGCCACATAGATTAATTGACTTAAAATGTAGAAAGTGCTTGAAGCAATATACAATATAAGTGCTGGGCAAAAGTAAGAGATACAGAATGGCCTCAAGGACAGAAGCCTTGAGAAGGAACCTGGTCTGGCTTCTAGAAGTGTGATCGAGAACAAATTATTTTACCTCTCAGGCTCCTATTTTCTCCTCAATTAATAGGAGACAACAATATCCCCTCAAACTATTGTGGATAAGAAGTGACAGTACTGGTCAAATGGTAAACTATCTTGGTAATTACCTTCTTGTATCACACAGTACAATTTTAGGACTATGAAGCAGAAAATGTCAGAAAGTGATTTATATAAAATGTGAATCCGACCTGGTTACCCCTTTTTAACAATTCTTTCCATCACATTCAGAAAAAAAGAAAGAAAGAAATGTCATCATCTGCTCTATCTCTAGCTGTCAAAATCGTATGCATGCGGAGTATTCCAATAATTGCTACCATTTACTGAGTCCTCACTCTGTGCTAGGTCCAGTGAGTAACATAAATTATCTCATTTATTCTCCATGGAGATGCTACAAATATAACAAACTGGGTTTTACAGATGAGGAATCTAAAACCCGGAGAGATTAAGTGATTTGCCCATGTCAGCAGCCAGCAAATAGTGAGGCTGACGCAGCCCTGGTCCCCATGGTGCCGAAGACCACATCTTTAGCCAACCACTCTACCTGCTCCTTCCATCAAAAAGAACCTCTCCCCACTCCGAAACAATACAGCACTTTGTTCCTATTCTTTTCACGGGAATACAATTCTACCTTGAATTATGAATTTTTTGTACATGTCGCAGCTCATCTGCTGTGATGGCCTTCAACAAAATAGAGGCTAGGCCTTGTGCATCTTCGACCATACCCTAGTTCCAGCCAAGGGCTGGGAGTGGTGGAGACGCAGGATGACCAAGAGGGAGGAGAAAATGCTCAACTTGCCTGAGCTTTAGCTGCCTTACCTGAGAATGAGGCTGGAAAGCGCAACCTCCAGGACTGCTGGGCGGGTTGTCAAATGACAAAAATAACAGTAACGAATTTAGTAACGAGTTTGATGTCTTTTATCTAAGGGAAAATAATCCATGGATTGGGGGAGCACAGTGCCTCAGAAGCAGTGGACCACTCTTCCAGAGGGGTTTGCAGCAAGACTGAGGTTTGTAAAGCATTAGAGGCAGCATCTGGGTAGCAGGACGTGATTGGCTGGGAGGTCAGGATTCCCTTATAAGGCAGCAGGTCCTGTTTTTAGGATAAGGTCTGCTAGCTAACTCTGAGTTAGAGGATTGTGATTGGAGTATGTTAGGTTTCCTTGACACTGAGGAATTTCCAGTAAGTGGGGGCTGGCCTAGGTTTAGATTTCTGACATGGGCTGGGCATTTTGTGGGTCCCGATATATGAATTACTTTATCAGGATCAGTTAAGAGAACAAAGTTCAAATCACTCTGAAAATGATAGAGTGCTGCCAACGTGGTCACAATTCAAGTTATTAAGTTGTACAGAAATGAGAGTGGTTCATGGGATAAATCGCTCTCAACCAAGAAGAGAGGGAGTCAATGGGGATATGAGCACAGCAAGGAGGAAAGCCTGGACTGCCCACTGAATTTCCCCCAGAAAGTGGAATTTTAAGCAAAGTAATTAGCAACTAAGTAATAGCTAATAAAGAGGAAAATGTGCAAAAGGAGGATGGAGAAGTGCAGAGAAGGGGTTACATGCTATCAGTCCTGTATTTGAAACCCGAAGTGGGCAGCAGATTGGCATCGGCCCTGTGCTTCCCTGTGGCCCCTGTGCCGCGCCAGCCCACAGACCTGGGTGCCCGCCTTCCCGCGGGTTATAGGGAACAAGTCCAGTAGTCCACGCGGAACGGCTTACCAACCAGAAAGTGTCATCCAGGTGAGGGGCATTTGTAGGGCTGCTCCTATTCCAGATGCACAGCGGCATCGTTAAGGTGAAAGCCCTTCTCAGGTCAGCCCTCCACCGGGCCTTCCAGAAAACCAGGGTATTCCCCAGGCCTGGGATTCACAGCCGGGAATTCATCAAAGCTCTCCCTGGGCACACTGCAGCTCAAGAAACGGCTCCAGGTGAGTTCCCTGAGAGACTGACCGTATTCATCAATTCTTAATAAAGTTTTCACCAGGTTTACCAACGGAGCCTTAAATGGGGAGAACAGCTTGTTTCCTTGACAGCAGAAAATCGCCAGTTTTTTTTAATCCTTTGTTGTCTGTCAAGAATTCCACAGAAATAATAGATGCCTAAAAACACAAGGAAACGTGCATTTTTTCCCCCAGCTTCAGGAGTTTGCTTCCAAGGAGATTGACCAGAGGGAGGAGGAGGGTTTCCGAAATGGGAGCAGCCGGCAACAGACCCCTCAGAGCGAATGGGAGGACAAATTACAGCCCCAAATTGACTTTCCCCAAGAGTCAAGGCAGCCTTCGCAGCCTTAGGACCAGCAGGCTGCTTGGGAAGCATGAAGGCAACATTTCAAAACAATAACAAACAACAAACAAACACTGCAGAAAGGGACAACTCCGTTTGCATAGCCAACGCTCAGGCCCAGGCGGAGCTGCTGGAGACCTGGCCCGGTGGCTCCTGGTCCTCGGATCTCGGGGCGGCCTCCGGGGCAGCGCCCCTCGGCGCGCGCCATCCGCCCGGGGGCTGCCTCCAGGCTGGAGGCTTCGCAAGCGGGGCGAGGAGTCTGCGGCTGCCGCGGCCCCCCGAGCTGCGAACCCCTCTGTTCGCCCGGCCCATCGATTATTAAGGAGCCATCCTTACAAAAAGACTCGCCGAGGGAGGCCGCGATTGACTTGTCTGCTCTATAGAGAAAACAAAGAGGATCGAGGGGGCGGGGGGCACAGGAGACCCTGGCGAAAATGCAGCTTTCAAGTTCAAAAGGCTTATTTTGCATGCGAAAACACAAGGGGACTTGAGGATTGGTGGTAGACAGTCCCCGTCCCCCATCTTTCATATCTGCTCAGCAAAAAGTCAGGATTAACACCATCGGCCTCTGGGACACCTTAAAAAAAAGTCCCTTTCTTCTGTGTCCTTAAGTACAAGGGTAAAGACCAGCTTTCTACGTCCAAGTCGCGAGTGCTGAAGGGAAGGCGAGCAGTGGGGCGCCCAGTCGGAGCCTCTGTCCTCTGCCTGTTCCCGATTCCATGGCCCGAGGCGATGGTTTGCATTTTTAGGACAACAGCCGGCTATCGGCAAGCAGGAGACCTCTCGTCAGGCTTCATTACTGCACACAAAATGACACGAGCGAGCCTGTGGTCACAACTGCGCTTCTGGAGTGCTGCGAAGCCACTGCCTCTCCCTGCAAACGCACCCCCTTCTTCTGGCCCACTCACCCACCCGTTGCCCCAACCTGAGCTGTGTTTCTTATCTGTGCAGGGCCCTACCTTGGGACGCATTGCTCCCGCTGGAAGTCAGACCATACCGCTTTGCTTGCTGCTTGGGCCTTAGAGAAGAGCTGCATTGGCCAACTGAGGCTGAGTCTCCCTTGCACCATCTCCTGCTCTAGAAAGCATGATTTACCCGGTATTGGGAACACAGACCCCTCTCCTTACAAGGTCATTTAAACCTTTTTAGTTTCCTCCCTAGTTGCGGTAGGCTTCTGAGTCTGGCCTAAATCATAACTGCCCTCTTAAAAAGAAATCCCACAGCTGACAGCTACACATGACCATCAATCCTGTCTATTAAGAACTGATGCCACTCAATGTACCTTCTCAAACAAGGATAAACCTGTTTGCTTCAGCCATAAGAGAGGTCTTGATAGTTTGTTCCATGCTGAAACACCAAGTATTCTAACTCAATATATCAGAATAAGGATATGTAAGTACAGGATTACTGATTATAAGATTACTGGCTATTTTGAAGGAATTATTTCAGGGGAAAACATTTAAGTGTAATCAGGTAGATTGAACTTGACCTTGAATCTCCAGTTAACTTTTCTGAAGCCTCTGTAGCTCAAATTATATGGAAGACTATTAGAGGAATCCTACATCCGAATCTTTAAAGAGAGCCACCAGGAGAGATGTGATGTGGGGAACTAGAAGCAAACCACAGACCACCGGCTGACAGTGAGGTATGGAAAGGGAGATCGACATATTACACAGCAGCTTCTTCTTACCTGTTCCATTACTGAGGTATGGGCTCAGCTGCTATAACAATGAGACCCCACCTATGATGGCTTACATGTGACAAAAGCTTATTTTCCCTTTGCTTAGCAGTCCTGAGATGTGCAGGCCAAATGGATGGAGCCGGTGTGCTCAAGGATCTACGTTCCTTCTATCTCATTGATTTAGTAGCCCCTATGGCAGTAGTTCTCAAACGTTAATGCAGAGTTCAGTAAACGTTTTCTGTAAAGGACCATATAGTAAATATTTTAGTCTTTGCAGCCCACATATAGTCTCCATTATATATTCTTCTTAGGTTTTGCTTCTTGTTGTTGTTGCAACCCATTAAAAGTAAGAAAACCATTCTTAGCTCATCAGCTGTACAAAATCAGGCCACCCATTAGTTTTGGTCCACAGGCCACAGTTTGTCAGTCTCTGCTTTAGGGCATCAGAATTACCTGGAGGACTTCCTGAGCCCGCCCCAGAGTTTCAGATTCACTAGATCAGGGTTACCCAAGAATTTGCCTTTCTAGCAAGTTCTCATGTGATGTTGATGCTGAAGGTTTGGAGACCACACAATGAGAACCATGACCCTAGAATGTTGCCTTTGCCTTCGCGCTCAAAGCTGCATCTCCTGCCCGTGCATGTTCCAGCACACGAGAAAAGGAAAAAAAGACTCAAGAAAAAGCCTCTTTAAGTATATAACCAAGAAATTGGACACATCACTTTCACTCACATCCCATTGGCCTAGTTTTAGTCATATGGCTGTGACTGGTTGCAAAGCAACTTGGGAAATGTAGACTGTAAATGGACATTCATGAGTCCTGTTACAACTCAGGAGGTTTTATTGTTAAGAGGAAGAAGGGGAGAATCGACTGTGTGCAACAGTCAGCAGATGCTGCCCCACCAGGAAAGAAGGGGACCAGTGAAAGGTCTTCCACACTTTGTCAGATTGACCTCACAGTGACTACCCTGGGAGTCACTGCAGTAGCTCTCTGCTACATTCACAGACGAAAAGTAAACTCATGGCACACCAGAGGGACCTTAACAAGTATGCAGAGCAGACAGCTACCACGAGGAAAAATTTAAGCTTCATTTCCTAGACAAATATCTGTTCTGTGTCCCTCATGATGCTAAAAATTCTACAAGTCCCAATTTATTGCTTCAGGTCCTTCAGGCTTTTCAGGCTTAATGAGTTTCTAGAAATTTACCAACCATTTGTGATAAAAATAACAATAATAATAAATCTATTTCATATTACATATCAAATCAATACCAGGTAGATTAAATGTAAGTGAAAAAATAAGCCTAAAATTACTTTACAAATGTTTTTAAAAAATATTTTAGAATATTTATATAATCCTGGGGCACGAACACACTCTACATGGTGGTAAAGAGAATATCAATGAGGTAAAGAATGTCTGATTTGACTACAATAAAATAAAATAAGCCATATTCTTTATTATTCCCCTCAAAAATCAAAGATCAGCAGACATATGGGGGGAAAATACTTGCAACAAGTGAAACAATGAAAACTTTTAGTACCCTACCCAAAGGACATGGAAGGCAATTCTTCTTTTTTTCTTTTGGTGAGGAGGATTGTCCCTGAGCTAACATCCATGCCAATCTTCTCTCTTTTGTATGTGGGACACCACTACAGCATGGTTTGATGAGACATGGGTAGGTCTGCGCCCAGGATCCAAACCTGTGAACCCCAGGCCGCCTAAGCAGAGCATATGAACTTAACCACTACGCCAGGTGGCCAGCCCCTGGAAGCCAATTCTCGGAAAAGAAATATGGAAATGGCCAAAGAACATAGAAATATGTATTTATTTTCATTTATAAACAAATATTTTCAAATTAAAATGTATCAATGTCTTCCTATCAAATTGGCAATTTATATTTTTAAATGATGATACACAAATTGGTCAATATTATAGGGAAAAGGGCACACATTCTATGCTGAGATTGCAGATTGGTTATATTCATCAAAAATTTTAAACATGTATTTTATCAGACAGATTGTTAGGATGACCCCATGACCTCACTTCCTGGTATTCATGCCCTTACACCATGCCCTCTCCCAGAGTATCATGGGATCTGTAACTATGTCTAGCCAATAGAATGAATACAGCAAAAGAAACAGGATATACGTGATTATGTGATTATGTTACATAAGGTTGTAACACTTGTCTTGCTGGAGTATGTTTCTCTCTCCCTTGCTGGCTTGAAGAAGCAAGCTGCTGTGCTGTGGGCTGCCTATGTTGGGAAGCCATGTGGCAAAAATAACTTTCAGGCTATGTCAGGAGCCAAAGGCACCCTCTAGCCTATAGCAAGCAAGAAAATGAGGCTTTCAGTCCTACAACATTTTCAGTCCAGCAAGAAAATGGATTCTTCCAATAACCTAAGCGTGGAAGTGGATGCTTCTCAGTATGGTGTCAGATGAGACCACAGCCCCCACTGATGGCTGACACTTTGATTGGTGCCTTGAAGAGAAACCAGCTAAGTCGTGCCCAGACTCCTAACGCACAAAACTGACATCATAAAAATGTGTTGTTTTAAGCTGTTAAGTTTGAGATAATTTGTTATGCAGCAATAGATACTAATACACTTATATTAACCCCAAAATTCTACTTCTAAGAATTTATCTACAGGAACTTAACCACAAGGATATTTATCACAGTTTATTTTATAATTATGAAAAATTAGAAACAACCAACATATTGCAAAAAATAGAGAATTTCTTAAGTTATGGAAAATCCACAAAAAAAATTATTTAGCTAACAAAATTTATGATGGAAATAAATATTTAAGGAAAATGGTTTAAATATAATAAATGAAAAAATAGTTTCCAAAGCAGTTTGTATAATCAATTCCCATTTTAATTTTTAAAATGTTTATGCATGTACAGAATATAATTCTTGAAGTTACATACCAAAGTGTTAATCATAATTATCCCTGAGAGGTAGGATTACAGATTTTTTTCATTGTAAGATATGTAGTTTTACAGTTTTCCATACTGAATATTTCCTGTCTTTGCAAAACACTAAGAACCAAAAAATGAATATTCAATGCAAAATGGAGGGAAGCAAAGAGTCCCCAGTTTCATGAAAAAGAAAAGACTGAAGTCCAATGTAAATGTTAGTTGTTTTTATGGTTGTTAAATAGAAGATGCAAGTGTCCCCAGAGGCTAATAAGCTGTTAACAATGACTACCATGTCTTATGATTTACAATGTGCCAGGCTCATGCTAAGATTCGGAGTGCATTTGTTGGCTTAATCATGGATGAAGAGTTAGGTTGATTCCCTATGTTCAGAGAGAAGGGCAGCCCCTACTCCTGGACATTCAGCTATTCATACCTCCACTTTATCCCTTCCTGTAAGGCAGATAACAAGTGAGGCTTTATCGTGAGCAAGACCAAGCCGATCACGGGTCACCCAGAACCTGGATCAGCTATCCCAAGTGTGGTTCTGGACACTGGTCGCAAATCCATCTACTAGTTTTATGATTGCACAGCAGTTCTCAAAACCTTGCAGTTTAGGTTCCAAGGACCCACCCTCGGGCTTCCCAGAGAGACGTTCTTTATTTGTTGTGGAGTCTACCACAAAAATAGAAGAGGCCCTTACCGCACGCTTTCCCCTTGAATGACTGAAAACAACAGTTGCTCTTACAGATGCAAGGAAAGAGCAAAGATATTTCAGTAGGCTTGAGGACAAGCTAAAAATTACCAGTTCCTCCTAGGAATTACTCATTCTGCTAGAGAACAATTGAAGGTTAGCTCTGCCCCAAATCCAGCTCACTTGGCAAATTGAGGTTAATCTCGGTTTAATGGCCTTGGGCAAGTTGTGTAAGGTCTCAGACCTCAGTTATCCCCCCTGTAAAATGAATTTTTGTTAGCTGTCTTAATTAGAGGCTGGTCAGGGTGATCTCTTGGTTCCTAGCAAATTGAAGGTATGTGATTCTGAAACAAATTCCCTCATTTTGGTGTTTTATTAGTCAAAAATTTTTCAAAGGAAGTCTAGAGGACGTAACTATAACACTGACTCAATGAATGAGTAAAGTTTTCAGAAAGAGATTCATATATAAAAACTTTGCTCACAGAAAATCCTTATAAAGGATTTTCTTTTAACTCTGCATGCTTCGGGTATAGTGCCCTCAACTGACCTTCCAGTGGGGCTCCTAGTCCTCTGACATAAAGGTGAGTTCCCTGCTCCTGCAAGAGGGCAAGCGAACCAAAAACATCTGCGCTTGGGTAGGTGGACCACAGAGAATCATTTCTTGGAAGGTCACTTTTATTGCTTTAAGTCAGTCTAAAGATTTTCCGTTTGCGAAAGTACAGCAATGACATCTGTTCATTCTTCAACATAGACCAGCCCTTTACTCATGATTTTTCAATATTTAAACGAACAGCCAAAACAAAGCTGTGCATCAGTGTTAACCTTGTGAACTTAAAAGCCTGCACCTGTACAATTACCAATTAACATGTTCGGTAACAAAGCTGGCAGGTAACGGGTGACATTCACACCTCTTAATTGGTGCGATTAGCAGTCCTTTTGTTGTCAGCCATTAGCATCTCTCCTCAAGTGTAAAATGCCACAGGTAAAGGGAACTTGGCAATGGGTAGAGTGAAGGGGGGAAGGTGAGAGGGAAAAAAGTTTATGAAACAGACTAGGCTGATTGACAGGGAAGAAAGAACATGGTTCCTGCAAGAAACTGGCTGAAACTGCCAAGTGAGTAGGAACATCAGTGATTGCATCTCCTTTTCTTCTTTACTGTTGATGTAAATCTTGATGTTTCAAAAATCAATTCTTCCTCCCATTACCTTGTAATATGGATGTGAAAATTCCAGCCAATGTTTTAAAAAAATGAAGACAGGTATGTCTGCAGAGATTTGCTTTTCTAACACTATAAGATTTACTATGAGATTCTTGACAATAAATATCCTTGTATCTTTAAAACAGAGCCCAATGATATAGGACTTTTCTGGAATATTTGAAGCAAGACACACTCTTGCGTTTCTTGTTTAATCTCCTCATTTCTTTTTCAAAAAAGCAATAGCAGGCTCCCCTCCAGTTGGGTGAGTAACTTCCTTATGAATCCAGGGTTGCAACCTCATCATCAATTACCAGCAAACCATTACTTAGGTTTCCTGGAAAGCAGGGCCCTGTGTTAGCATCATTCCAGTTGTCAGATTTTAGTTTCCAGGCCTGGCTTTTCTATAGTTTCCTGATATGTTTGTCTTCTTTTCTTAAAGACATGCCTTCATATTGACCATACAAAAATGTTACTATTCCCCTACAAACTAAATGTTCCAATATTTCTTCAAAATGGGAAGGGTTACCACATTGTTATTCTAAACAAAAATTAGATGTAATATGTTTGTGCACCATGAGGGCAAGAATTACGTCTCCTCCATCAATCAATCACCAACTTGTAGCCCATATATATGCTCAACAAATAGATATTACTTATAGAATATGAATGCTGATGTCAAAAAGATTCCCCCTCCCCCACCACCACCAAGTTTCTCTTTCACGTTATCCTACTTTGGGTTTTGCACAATTCTTCTAGGGTGAGTGTGACCAGATTATTTGCAATGCTAGCTGAATTCTCCCTTTTTCTGAGACTCTCGTTTACCTTTTGGGAGTGTCCCTCCTAATGTGAACATACTTTTCTCTTATATAGTTTTCTACTTTCATTTTATGCATTTGGCTCCCTATCACCTATACTTTTCATTCATTGAAATTCAGCTTCATACCAATGACTTCATAGTTTTCCAGATCATTTTGAATACTTTAACCTTCTCTTACCTTTTGTTTATCTTCCATCTACATTTTCCTATATTTTTTCTTTAACCTACTTTTTCAGTTATCTACCTGTGTCAAACCTGAGGAACTTAAGCCACTTATTTTATTTTACTTACAACTTTGTGGATCAGAAATGTGAGAAGAGCTTGCTGGCTGGTTCATCTTGATCCATGTGGCCTCAGCTGGGGTGGGTGGGCTGGAGAATCCATTTCTAAGATAGCTTTCTCACACACGTGGCCCCCGACTCTCCATGCAGGATCTCTTCCTCCAGGACCTCTGCACAGAGCTCTGACTTTCCATGGCATGGTGGTCACAGGACAATCACACTTCTTAGAGAACAGCTGGTTTCCTCCAAGTGAGCCTTCCAAAAGCAAGCATTCCAAACAACCCAGGTGGAAGCTGCAAGACTTTACATTCATTGGTGCTGCAAGTCTCTAAGGCCAGCCCAGATTCAAGAGGGAGGGGAGGAATAGACTCCACTTCTCCATGAAGGAATGGTTTGTTCAAATACAGAGGGAAGGAATTGATGGCAGCCATCTGTAAGACATCTGTAAGATGCGTCAGCATGGAAAAGTTAGTTAGCACATTGACACAAGTTGCCTTTTGACATAGCTGGCTGGCTGGTAGGACCGGCATTGCCTGCCCAGAACCAGAATGACCGAAAAGCATGCCAAACATGGGGTCAGAAATGAGCACTTGAACGGGACCTAGTGGAAGACGATGTGGAGAGCAAGAAAATAAAAATGGAGTGACTGTCACATCTAGTATTCTCACTTTAATGTTTCACCTTTTTTCCCTATTTTAAATTTATCATAGTTGCCTACCTAATATGTAGAGTGTTACATATGTGCCAGGCTTAGGTTCAAGCAGAATGAGTGACCCCCCCTTCACCCCATGGGAAACTATTTGAAGGACGTTATGAGGTCCTGGCGCTCCAAAGTCATCTCCAACCTTCCTAGTCTCTGATTTGAGTCATTAACATCCTTCTGGTGGGCACAAGGCTGGGCCCAAGCTTGCATGTGACCTGAGAGAGAATCATGACCAATCAAATACGGGTACTTTTTTTATTGAGGAAGATTAACCCTGAGCTAATAGCTGCTGCCAATCCTCCTCTTTTTGCTGAGGAAGACTGGCCCTGAGCTAACATCAGTGCCCATCTTCCTCTACTTTATATGTGGGATGCCTGCCACAGAATGGCTTGACAAGTGATCCATAGGTCTGCATCTGGGATCCAAACAGGTGAACCCTGGGCCGCAGGATCGGAATGTGCAAACTTAACCACTGTGCCACCTGGCCAGCCCTCAAATATGTGTACTTCTTAATCCAGAATTATGGGTTGATTGATTAAGATAAGTTTTAGGTAAGCTTTTAGTTTTGCTCTGGGGGTAAACAGAGTGTGGCATGGAAGGAAAGGGTGTTGGAGCAGCAGCTTCCCCTTGGAGAGGGCCATCTGGGATAGCATCAGAGCATGATGATCATCAGTCTGGAAGGAGAAAGGGCACTGTGGAGGGTAGTGGTTGGTGAGTGAGTGTTGGCAAGGATGTGTGGGTGATGTAATAATATAAAATATTTATCTACCTAATGCCAAAAGGATATATTTCACCTATTATCTCTCTTCTCCCTAAAGAACACAAATAATTTAAGAGTTTTCCATCTGTAAATATACAGAGGGAAGGATCTGATGGCAGCCATCTTGGAGACAAACTGCTATACCTACCTTTTTCATTGTTATGTGTTATTTTTTAATATATGTATATATATGATAGAGGTATTATATATATTTAATATATGTTATATTGAAATATATATAATATGATTTTTGGAATATATAATATGATACCTTGGAATATATAATATAAACTTATTTACCATAATAATATTTATATATATATATATATATATGTGAACAGTTACATCATTCCGTTCCCACTCTTCCACTTGATGTGCCTCCTAGGCAGTCTAGCCAAACTACAAAGAATTTTTTAATTTTAATTGTGGAATGGGTCACTAAATCGTCATTTAGACTATGAAAGCAATTAATTTTGACCCTACTATTATCATACGTTGTCCAGGGTCTCCTTCCAGCAGAGTCTACTCGTTTATTTATCTTTTAATACATATTTGGCTCATCTTCCTTAGTTATAAACCCTCCAGTTCTTAGTCCGAATAATGCCATCTGGAATAAAGATTCTATTTTTCGGCTACCTTGCTGCCACGAGAATATATTCTGTCTAATTGCATGTAAGCAGGAGTGTCATGCGTGAATTCTAAGAGGTCCAGCTATCTACATTCTTGCCTCCTTCCTGCTGGCAAATGAAGAAATGGTGCCCGGAGCTCCAGCAGCCATCTTGGATCGTGATGCAGAAACCACGGGCTGAGGACGGCAGAGCAATAAGAGAGAAGGAGCCTCAGTTTTTAACGACTGCTCTACCCACTCCCAGCTCTCTGCTCCATATAGTATTTATTTCTCCGCAAGACGAACTTGTCTCTTTTTGGGACATTATTATTTGGATTTTCTGTCACGTTTCGTGAAACCCGGTTCTGATACATCTCTCTGTTGGTAAGGTTAGTTGGAGAATTTTGTCACGTTAAAAGGATCAACTTAGTTTAAACCACTCTCCCTACATACGGTATATAATCTTGCAAAGGCTGATTAAATTCCACCAGGGCAGATTTTTATAAAAAGAATAAGTAACATATGTAAATATCACATCCGAATTTAAATACAGTATTTAACTGCCCTAGATTTTGCAATGTATTCATAGCCTTGAGAGAGGATAAGAAACCACTTTATAATCCGTTGAGTCCTTGTAAATTCTGTTTACATGTGCTTTAACAATATGACATTTTTGTGCTATCGGTGGTGATGGTCAGGAGCTCTGTATTGTAAAATATTCCTCGTTGCTCTGGAGAATAAACCAAGACTCAGTCTTTGACTTGGCAGCATCTCCTAGGGTACAGGGCAGTGCTCTGGGAACAAATACCCATTTATAAAAGCCAATGAATTCTTCTTCTGAAATGGCTGCCAAACATCACTGCTTTAGTTCAATATTCAGTATCTTTTGAAGTTTCCTCTCCACTTCCCTTCCACAAGCCTCACCCATCCAGTCTGCACCCTCCCAATACCTGCCAGAATTAACTCTTTAAAAATAACATCTGATCACGTCATTTCACTGTGTGGAAACTTTTGCTGATTCCTTGTCGCCACTAGTTTGGCATAAAATGGCCTGCACTTTTTCTGCACCAGGTGATATTATAACTGATCAGTCTTCAAATCTGATTCCTCCTAATGTGGTTGATGCTGGAACCCTCCCTAGTACTCAGCTCAATGCCCATAACAGAGTGGGAACTTGCTATTTCTTATGGAATGTACTAGATTCATGACTGAGACAGGGTCATCCCAACAAAAAGTAATTTGTATCTAAATGTAGTTTTTAGGGATATATGATATATGATAAATTAGGCAAATTATATGTACTTTCAACTCCTTAAAAGAGGTGTTCAAAGGAATATACAGGAACACGCATAGATATCCTATGAGCCGTAATGTCTTTCTTCCCACCTTGAAGAGGAATTCAACATTCCTTAAAGTTGAATTTTCCTGGAATTAAAATTATGGAATCATAGAATTATAGAGCCAAAAAAGACCTCAAAAATTATCAACTCCAACTTCATAATTTATAAATGAGAAAACTAAGTCCCAGAGAGATTAAAAGATTTGTCAAAGGACACCCAGCTAGTTAGTGTCAATAAGATCTGAAATCCTGGTCTCTTGACTCCAGCAGTCTTCAAATATTTCAGTCGTAAGTCCCTGGTTAGGGGCAGCCAGCAGCTGTGAAATACCCGGACTTTAATTTCAACATAATTCAGAGGTAAAGCACAGATAAACCCAAGGGTTTCGGCTACAAATTAAACAGATGAGAGAAGATAAGTCAGATTATTTAATGAAAATTTAAAAATCATACACGGTTAGAGTTTAAAAGTCCAAGCCCCTAGCTTTCATAAGTGAAAATAAGAAAGATGTAAAATGACTTCTTCCACCTTAGTCATTAAAGCCAAAGACAGAGATGAAGCTGGAACTTTGAATGCAGTTGTGAAATGGACTCCACGAAACTCCTGTGGATAAAATGAGACACCACACGAAGCAGTAGTCCTCTCATCTGAAGTAATTAGAGCTTATAGCTGGTCAATTAATTAAAAAGTTGGATAAATGGGAAACCATTAAAAAGTGATGCATACATATTACATACATACATATTACAATATTTTAATTTTAATTTTGAACATGAATGTACACTTATTCTCCATATGTGGATAGACAAAGCTTTGTCTTTAAATATGTGTATCAGTTTCCTAGTGCAGCTATAACAGATTACCACAAGCACAGTGGCTTAAATAATATGAAAATATCTTGTAATGCTGGTGGTCAGAAGTCCAGGATGGATCTCATTGGGCTAAAATCAAGGTATCCGCAGGGCTGCAGGGCAGCCTCCACTGGAGGCTTCAGGGGAGACTCTGTTTCTTTGTCTTTCCCAGCTTCTACAGGACACCACATTCCTCGACTCCTGGCCCCATCCCACCTTCAAAGCCAGCAATCACCCCTCCCAACTCTGCTTCCACTTTCATTTCTCCGTCTCTGACTCTCCTGTCTCTCTTTCACTTAGAAGGACCCTTGGAATTACATTGTGTTCAACTAGGTAAACCAGGATAGTCTCCCCATCCCAGAATCCTTGACTTAGTCACGTCTGCAAAGGTCCCTTTGGCCACGTGAGGTTCTGAGGATTAGGGTATGGACATCTTTGGGGGTGGGGGTGAGGACGTTATTCTACCAACCACAGCATTTGAGTGGAGATGAGTTTTCTTTCCTTCAAAAATCATCCATAAAGTGTATTGTCTATGATTTATAGTGTGTGTGCCTTTAAAGTAAAATAATAATTTTAAAACATTTGGAAAGCAACCTGGGTAGAATTCTTCCAGATTTGTTTCTCATTTTTTTTTAAGAGATCTCCATCCAATGACCAATTTGAAATTAATTTTTGATGTGATTTGCCTTTTTTGGTCTTTCTGAAGTATTGATTTAGGTTTTATAGAAATAATTCTCTTTCCTTTTGCACTCATGTCACTGGTTCCTATAATATTTATTTAAATGACACAATTAGCAAGTATGCCTCACTTAAACAGTTTTGAGGATGAGCAGAACTTGGTAGAAATTGTTCCTCTGTGGGTCACAAAGATGAGCAGCTTACTGGCGAGGGGCCTCCTAGCCCGTGGTTCTCAGTGTGCTGAGGAAGAGGTGCAAAATTTTCTTCATGTAGTAGATTATGTGTGTGTAGGTGGTTTAGGAGAGCTGCTATTATCTAAAGTGCCTTGTGTACTATAATGCATTCTACAGATATAAGGTATCACTATTTTTTGTGCTCTTAGTTCAATATCTGGTGTTAAGAATTATACAGACATTTATGATGGGATATGGATGCTACATGACAGATAGAAAAAAAGCAGCCTAGAAACTAGCGTGATGAGTAGGGAAAGTCAGAATAATTTGGGGAAAAAAACCCCATTCTACTCAAGCCAGGATAAAATCTATAATTAAGTTAGTTAATAGTATAAATTGTTTCAATAAATAAAGTGTTTAATTATAGTTAAGAGTTTGTTTCCCGTATTAATCTGCTTTTAAGTCCATCTACTGTCTCGCCAAAAATTTAGTTAAGCTGTCTAACTAAAAAGCTATTTTCAAAAATATTTAATTGGGGGCTGGCCCCATAACTGAGTGGTTAAGTTTGCGCGCTCTGCTTCGGCAGCCCAGGGTTTCACCGGTTTGGATCCTGGGTGTGGACATGGCACTGCTCATCAGGCCATGCTGAGGCGGTGTCCCACATAGCACAACCAGAGGCACTCACAGCTAGGAAATACAACTATGGTTTGGGAGAGAAGAACAAAGAAAAAAAAAAGAAGGAGAAGAAGATTGGCAACAGATGTTAGCTCAGGGCCAATCTTCCTTACCAAAAAAGTAAATTAAAAAAGCAGAGGGAATAGATCAAGCAGAAGGACCACATGCAGTCCCCTGTAGGAGCATGTTTATCAGGTGAGAAGAAATTGTCCAAAGAGTGGGACCTGGGTTTGACAGGTGGCTTCCTAGTGCATCTCAAACATCTGAGCACCCTTTATTTTATCTTTGGTGCCAGGGGTGGACCTGTTGTTTTATTTCTGCATGGTGGTGATGGTTTAGAGGTGAAGTGGAGTATGGAAACGAAGTACATTTATCCAGCAAGGTGTAAAATAGTATGTCTCTTTTATAGTAAGCATTTAAATAAAGTGTAAGTAGAAACTTTCATTCAGTGGAGCAGCTGTCAGGAAACAAACACTGGACTAAAATGCTGACCGCGTTTGCCCCAGGTCTGCAAAAAATGCTAGACAAGAAGAAAACATGCCTTAAAAAGCTCCAAGGATTCTAGTACAATCCTTCTTACATGTCAAGTTGTCCTTTTCTTGCTTAAGAATCATTAAAAGTTGTCATCTTTCTACAAGGTCTCAGTTATCTGGGATTATTCAGTAATTTTGTGGGTAGTTTAAGTGCTCAAAGTTTTCATTTCCTTTTTTTATGGCAACATTCCCCAGATGTATAATATACAGTTCTACATGTTAGTAAATGGAACTTCCTGAACTTAGGGTCATCTCTGTTACAGAAGCAGATGGTTTGGGACATCGGTTGACTCTCTATAAAGTTGTAAACAACCATAATACATCTTAGAGTGAATTCTGTTCAGTTGTCTTTTTCTTATGAAAAGGGATTACAAACTGTGCTACAGCAGTCTCCTATACCACACGATTACAAAAGTAATTATTAAATTAAAGGCATAAAAACGTTACCTTAGTTTGTTATTTTGCCTTCAATAAAACTGTTATCACTTCCAACCTCCTTTATAACTCATTAGCTTTAAATTTATAAGGAAATATGATCTAATCAAACTTTATAATATTTCTACTAAGGATTATAAATATATAAACACATTGTATTATATTTTCATTCTCTTATAACAAATAGAACTTTGCATCATTGGTATTTTTTTTCAACGTCTGATGTATTACTTGGGATTTTTGGTTGTAGGTGACAGAAACCAAACAAAGTAACTTAAAATTTTTAAAAAGGAATTTCTTGGCTTATAAATTTGGAAAGTCTAAAGTTGCAAATGGCATGGCTGGATCTAGGAATTCAAATGATGTTATCAGGTCTCTATCTCTCCGTTTCGTAATTATGTCTTTTGCTCATTGCTTGTCGTCTCCTGCCTAACAAATAGCACACCATCTGAACCCCCAAAATACCTAGTGCTCAAAAGTAGACAACCATTTTATTTTTGTTTTTCTAGTTTTTTTTGTGTTTTTTTTTAAACGTTGGCACCTAAGCTAACATCTGTTGCCAATCTTTTCTTTTCCTTCTTCTTCTCCCCAAAGCCCCTCAATACACAGTTGTAGATTCTAGTTGTGAGTGCTTCAGGTTGTGCTATATGGGATGCTCCTCAGCATGGCCTGATAAGTGGTGCCATGTTTGCACTCAGGATCCCAATCTGCGAAACCCTGGGCCACCAAAGCAGAGCGCGCGAATTTAACCACCTGGCCACGGGACCGGCCCCTGTTTTTCTGTTTTTGTCTTTTATTTTTCCCCCAAGGAGTTTTCCTCTAAGAATTACATCTTATTATGTTGATATTTAGCCTCTAAGCTAGATATTAACTCAGACAAAAGATTGTTAAATAATTACCAATAAGTACTGCATACTGATTATAGTCACCTTTAGCTATGCTGCGTAACAAGGAAGAGAAGCATGTTTATTTGCTTAGGAATAGGGATTTATGGCCATATTTTTATGATGCCAAATATCTGGAAGAAAAGCACAAAAAAAAAATCAACCAAGCAGCAACGACAATTACAACTAACCCTCAGCAGTCTCTGTGTTTCCAAATGCCTAGGCTATGAAACCAAAATATCAATTTGCTGATTGAATTTTTAATTTTCCTGAAGACATTTCAGTTTCAAGTAGGCAAAACTCAAAACACACTTATGAAAAATGAGTAACTAATGGTGTGTAAAGGAGAGTTGGCTTAATGACCATTAGGATCCTACTCCAAAAACACGCATTCAACCTAGTAACAAGTATTTTATAAGGATCAGAGATCTTGAGTTATATTTTTAAGATGCCAGGAAATCATGGCAATATTGATTAATGTAATTCAGTCTCAAAGCAGCATTTTATAAATTTGATAGTTTAAAAAAAATCCTATCTGAGTTAAATAACAAACTATTTTAGATGAAAACAAGAAGCTCATCTACAACGAAAGTAACACAATCTTAAAATCCAGGATGTTAGTGAGATGAGAATTTTTCCTTATTGAACTACCAACCTGAAATGAAAATACCATAGGTGTTCATCTATGTGTTATAAAGAATCACCTGATATTTTTTAGTTCATTGACTTGGACATAACATTTTTACCAGACAAAATTTTAATCATCTCAGCTCAGTAAAATTAATAGAATTCCAGTTTCTATACCAACTTGAGACCTGAAAGTATATTCAGAAAGTCAAAATATTCATTTCTGCTCTGTTATTTGAATCAGCAAACCTCAGGACTTTGGTATTTAAAATGACAATTTGTGATACATCCCAACAACATTCGTTTACAAAAGAAGCATTATAATCGCACTGTTTCACTAGCTATTGAACCATCACACTGAAACAGTAATAATAGAAATGGAGTAGAATAGAAAGTCGTCTATTCTGTGAGTGCAAGTGACAAAACATCTCCTGCTTTGATCTTTTGTGATATTCAAATTCTCTGTGGGAGAAACAACAAAGGAAAGTTTAATATATTTGACTAAATGGCAGTGGTCTGTAAGGCCTGTTTCAAACACATAGCTTCAATAAAGTAAATTTAAAAATAAGTAAATAAATAAGTAAACAAACAAGTAAATGTTTCGTAGAATTCACCCATGAAGAAAAAAAGAAAAGCATTCATATCTCCATACATGAGCTTGACATTTGCGTTGTAAATGCTGAAGATGGTAAAATTAATAATCCCTTGGTTCTAGGAATTTGGTCTTTGCAATCAGGAAACAGCTTCAGCTTCCAGTTTAAATAAACAGTACAGAGATGTATAAAGATAAACACTAGTAATGGAGTTGTTACTTCAAGATGTCTTTCTGTGATGTTCTTAAATTGACACTGTCTGGGCTAGTTTTCTTCTCCCGTCATGCTGCAAAGGAGTATGGTCTTTCTTGGACTTATCCTAATGTTTGTCATTTACTACTGGTGATTCAGTTGTATCACATACTTGGACAGACTAATGGATCAGTAGTTAAGGCTATCCCAATGATGCCAGGTCTCTAATCATTCTTTTAGCATCTTGTACTTCTCCTTTGTGGTATGTATCACAGTTGTAATCATATATCCATGTATTTCTTACTTATTAACTGTGTTTCTATAACACCATAAATTCCATGAAACCAGAGCCTATATCTGACTATTTTTCTTTGTATATTTACTGCCTAGAAGCATAGTATCTGGAACAGAATAAATGTAAAATAAATATTTGTCAAATGAATGAATGAAGGAGGCAATTCCTAATGGCACTGTCCCAGTTCTGCATTCATATAATTTTTACAGTAGATAAGTGCAAGATGTAGAATAAGTGGATGTTTCCCCAATTTGCCTGTTTTTGAAAATACAGATTATCAGACTCTTCCCATGTGGATACTGACTCAAGAAGGTTTAGGGTGGAACCCTAGCATCAGTGTTTTATTTTTTTAAATTTTTTTAATTGCAGTAACATTGGATTAAAACATTATATAGCTTTCAGATGTACATCATAGTATATTTTGAATTCTGTATAAATTACATCACGTTCACCAACCAAAAACTAATTATAGTCCATCCCCTCACATGTGAGCCTAATCACCCCTTTTGCCCTCCCCCCACTTCCCCCGTGGTAACCACCAATCCGTGCTCCGTTGCTATGTGTTTGATGGTTGTTGTTTTTATCTTCTACTTATGAGTGAGATCATACGGTATTTGACTTTCTCCCTCTGACTAATTTCACTCAGCATAATGCCCTCAAGGACCATCCATGTTGTCACAAATGGCCAGATTTCATCATTTCTTATGGCTGAGTAGTATTCCATCGTGTATAAATACCACATCTCCTTTATGCATTCGTCCCTTGATGGGCACCTAGGTTGCTTCCAAGTCTTGGCTATTGTGTATAATGCTGCAATGAACATAGGGGTGCAAGTATCTTTATGCCTTTGTGTTTTCAAGTTCTTTGGATAAATACCCAGCAGTGGGATAGCTGGATCATATGGTAGATCTATCCTTAATTTTCTGAGGATACTCCATACTGCTTTCCATAGTGGCTGCACCACTCTGCACTACCACCAGCATTGTACAAGGGTTCCCTTCTCTCCATATCCTCTCCAACACTTGTTGTTTCCTGTCTTGTTAATTATAGCCATTCTGACCCGAGTGAGGTGATAGCTCATTGTAGTTTTGATTTGCATTTCCCTGATAGCTAATGATGTTGAGCATCTTTTCACATGCCTGTTGGCCATCTGTATGTCTTCTTTGGAGAAATCTCAGCATCAGTGTTTTAAATAAACTCCCCCAGTAATATCCGTAACAGAGAAAGTTTGGGAGGTACCATATTAAGGGTTTATACTACCTTAGAATCATAATTCTAGAATGTTCCTCTCAGGTCAGTGATCTAAGGACCTTTAGAATCCACATAATTCCCATGCTTTTCAAAAGAAATGTAGATATCATTATACTTCTTTGTTCTGCCCACTTGGAATTTCCTGATTTAACATCTGTAATTTTGACTACTTATGAGTGACTGAAGATCTCTGGGTAGTACTTTGGCTCAGGCATAAAATTTAATCTTATGAGCTATGTGACTAGTCTTTGAGAAAGAAATTTGCAGCTAGTGTGTGAGTCTAGCTGACCACTCAACATCTACAGATAACATAATTTGACTGTTTTTGCATTGCGTCCTCTTTTGTTTTAGGAAACTGTGTTTTAATGGTGTGCATAAACACAGAGACTTGTAGAGGTCATTTGTTATTTTATTCTTTCCAACATCCCTCCCCTCTCCTGGTAACAGAACCCAAATTTTGCTTTGCAGGAACCATTTTTAATCACATGATATGGCATAGATACAATTTACCTCACTCCCAAATTTTAAAGTGGAGCCTGATTGGCTTAAACCCTCTGCTGAATCCCAACCCCCTGGCCAAGTAATTCATTAAGGACAGAGCACAGACCCTAAGCATAGCCAGTGAAGCAGAGGAAATGTTTGCTAGGGCTTCTGGGAATGAAAAACATCTCTCTTCCATAGAGGCGAGCAAAAGAAATCTTTCTTTTCCTTGCCAATGAAGTGTGAAGATATAAGGACTAGAGCCAGGGCCATTTTGAGACCATGAGGCAACTAAGGGCTGTCAGAGGCCCTGTGGGGAGTCTGACCATGAAGTCAACACAAGGACGGAGGAACTGAGATTAAATCAGTCCTTGACAACATCGTACAAATTTCTAAGTTAAGTCTCAATCATCTCCAACCGTGACTTGCCTTTGCAAGTATGTGACCTAATAATAAGTATCCTTTGTTGTTTACGCTAGTTGAAGCTGGGGTCTCTGTCACTTGAAGCTTACAGATTCCTAAAGATATAATATCTATGACTGCATCAGGATGTAACCCTCAGTGGTCCTTGAGGGAGGAAATAGAGGAGCTGGGAAGTCATCAATGGAGCCAAAGGTGTACACAGATGCTACCACGCCTTCCTGAAATACCATGGTTTTTGTGCAAAAAGTAAAAAGTAAAATCCCTTTATAAGGAACACCATGGCCTACCCAGTAATCACATTTCCCAAACTAGAAACCCATAAACATAATCTAGCAAAATATTTTTTTTCTGATGTGCAAATTCATTATATGAAATTTCGGAATAACATAAGAAATTGAAATCACGTTTTATTATGTATTTCACTAATTGCCTTTATTGGAATAAAAATAAAATTACATGAAATCAGGATTATCTCAGAAAATTCAGGGCATATGGTGGCCATATCTAGGGAACATCTACCTTGTTTTATTGGAATAAATTATTGTTAAAATGAACACACTGCTAGAAATGCTGTTACCAGTCTGCAGGTCATAAAGATAAAAAGAGCTAAAATAACCTCTCAGTGCAGAATTGGCAAGTGAAAAGACACATTCTGCACACAATAGGTATGCAGTGAATATATCTGACTGACAAGAACCCTGCTAGGACTAGCAGTGAGCTATTTAAAGCCTGCTGTTTCTTGTGGACTTTGCCAGCCTTGGCTGCAGAGAGAGGATTCTGTAGTCATTACCAAGAGGCCCAAACTATGGCTCCTCTTCCTCCACTTCAAACTTTCATAAGCCCTACAGTCAGGTTCTGGGCTCTCATCAGTGACTGAGAGGTGCACAGGGTCTGAAGGAAACATTTTTGTGCTGGATTATTTGTTGAGAATAATAATTTCACTGTGCCTATGTCAACAGGCTTGTTACTATGGAATCTGTAAATATATTCACTAAACTGTAAAATGATAGTCTTGTATTGATATTGACCTGCTTTTAACCTATGTATTTTAGGCATCTGGCATCTAAAAATTCTGCTGTATAACACAAATCAAAGTAGATGAAACCAGTTAGATGAAAATAAAAATGAGGGTGATCAAGTCTTTCAATTTCTGGAAGAGACTAAGAGAAACAAAATGGAGACCACCATCAAAAATCCAAATTACAAAAGGTTTTTAAAAGCTATTAAGAAATGTATATACCTATGTATTCACATATGTAATATGTATACACACACACATATTTCAAGCTGACCTCAAGCGTTAACCAACAAAAGCTGGCAAAGCTTAGCCTTTTATAACATAAACCAGTTCAGTTTGGTAGAGAAGCAATTATACTTCCAGAAATAGAATCCTGTGCCGTGGTTTTATAGAGTATTTGCAGAAGAATTGGTGGCATATGTAATCCTTATGTTTAAGCTTCACCATCATATGATGACAAAAGAGCACACTTTGTTGAATAATCAAACTTAACATCCCCATCTACCCACGAAAGAACTCAGGACCTCGTCCGTCACAAACTGTCCTTGATCGTTTCTCAACATTTCCCGCCCCACTCCCCATGAAGTTTTTTCATTTGTTCCCTCCAGACTTTTGACAGTAAGAGGAGTAACTATCATTTAATGAGCATTTATTACTACAAACCAGAGTGCTAGGTGATCTACATATACTTTCTCAGTTTATCCTAACAACAATAAGACAGGTGCTCTTGTCAGTCATTTTAAAAACAGAGAAACTGAGGCTCAAGTTCATAAGGTCATAAATGGCAGAGACAGAACTCCTGCTGAATTTTATCCCTGCCTGTCTGACTTTAAAGCCCACACTCTAAACCATTACATAATTGATCATTAACTATTAACTTTGGATATCTTGAAAAGATTTTAAAATTCCCTCAGTAATTGTAAAGTAATATATCCCAGCTATATAATCTGGCTCTGATATATTTATACTGAAATTCTTCTGATAAACCACGTAAGTCTAAAGAAAAAGGTAAAAATGCAACAACAATATTTGCATGACTTATGGCTTTTAGAATTGATCAATTGTAATTAGACAGAATCTGGTGGTTCAGACTCCAAGAGAACACATGGAACCTGTATCTTGCCCATTTTAGTAATGATTCACCAGGCTTTATATTTGATTCCATCTGAAACTCACGAACATTATATCCGGGACATTTCTTTTTTCCTTATCTGCCAATTTCATTTCGTGTTCTCACTTTGTGCTTTTTCTGTAGAAATCTTGATCATTTTGGAAGACAGAGACTATAATGGTGGTCTTCTGAATATTGGTATAACAGTATTATTTCAGATTGCTCTTCTATTCTTCTCTATACATATTCAGTTTTTTCTTTGCTCCTTTCTCATCCGCCTATTTCTTCTCTTTTTCTTCTCCCATAAATTTCCCACACCATGCATTCTTCTTATGGTCCCAAGGTCATTTTTCTTTTGCTCTTATAGTTAAACACATGGTCACAGGATGAAAGATCTTGATGTCCTATTTTGATCAACTTGGAGAGATATAGATACAAATATAATTATAGATATAGATAGATAGATTCATAGATAAACAACTTCTCACTCATGTTGACATGACTTTTTCACATTTCGGCATTCATGAGATGAGGTCTGATCAACAACTGGGGGTGCCTTTGAACTGGTGATGTACAATAAATACAATCACTTTCATGACAGTAGTACGTTTTCTAGTAACTCAACTACTCTTTTTTTTTAAATCTCTCTCTCAAACACAAATACACAAACTTAATGTCTGTTTTTAAGTCTCAGGCACCTTTCCCTGTTACCCGTTTTCACGCTGCATGCAGAAAAATATGACATCTGAGCTCCGTAGTGATGGAGATTCTTTCTCCCATATTCTAATTCAATAATTTTTAGGAACTGTATATCAACCTTCCTTTTCAAGTCAAATGCCAAAATGTGCTGTTGATTTTTTTTTCAGGCATTTTCAAATATGCTCTCCTCTCTCCTCCTTCCTCGTCTCCCCCCTTGCCCTCTGGTGTATGACAAGGTGCCACATACTGCAAGTCTAGGTTGTTGGAGTGCTACTAGCGGGCTCTAGCGTCGGCATGTGCCTAGATGTACATATTTTATTATTACCTTTCCTCCCCAGCCAAGGCTGTCAGAGGAAACATGGCATTTTTTTACAGCTTTCTGCTAAGTGTCAGGCTTTGCACTTCAGAAATATTTGATAAGTGGAGCATAAGTTGCAGGAGCACATCCATGCGAAAGGCAGATACACAATATAACTTTAACTCTCCTATTAACTTTTTCATTTCCCTGCAGAAGTTGTTTCTGTCCATATTTTTACTTCAGCTGGGCTGAGTGGGAGAAAGAACTCAAAGGGAGGCCGAAGCAGATGGTTGTCACAAACTGCATACGGCAATTGAGAATTAGTGTGCAAGCATATGCAACCTGGTACAGTATGAAACATTCCAGCATATGAGTGCCGAAATAAATCAAGCCTGGAGAAGATCTGGATGATAAAAAGATGAGCTCTTCGTTCCCTGTTACATATATATATTTAGGCCTTCTGAATTCATTAGGATCTGTTCTCTGTTTTCAGTAGGCAAGTTAACACCTAAATTGAGCAGATTCATGTCGATTCTGGTATCTTGCCTTTTTCTCTTATCCACAGTGTGCTTTCTGAAAAGAAATACTCCTGAAGAGATATGCATCTTTTTCATATAAGGAGGGTTGGAGACTATGGCATAAATTTGCCTGGACAAGTTTAATCATCATAATAATTACTAATCAGATCTAACAAGTTGCATTTACTCCCCAATTTCTTAACAACAACTTTGCGCCAGGCACAGTTTACGTACAATTTCCACGTACATTTTTTGACTACTCATGACCCTACTGGTGACCAATCTGTTGAAAGCAATTCATTCACAAACATATGCACTTTCAAGCGTTTTTCCAGGAAGAATGGTGATAAAGAGACATATACCAACAGTAGTTAACAGCAAGTAGTCCAACAGTAGTTAACAGCAAGTAGTCTCAAATTCACAGCCTAGACGTCCTTCCAGCAGCAGCAGTAAGAAGATGTAGCTCTACCATGTTGCCTTTTATAATTATAAATAAATGATAATCATCCTCATTAGTACTCTTATGAATCCCAGTAAGAGGGAGTGAAATGAGTCTTTTGCCTCATTTTCCAAATGAATAAACAGAGGAAAAGAGTTAAATTTTTGGTCACCCCTCTTCTCAGAAGAGCAAAGGCCAATTCTACAGTCAGCCTTGGTCCTTGTGGGCCCATCTGCTGCTCTGTCCCAGTGAGCATGGGTTTTTGTGGCTGCATCCAAGGCCAAGGTTGTCAAAAGAGGTCCATGTGCTCCTACGGTCAGCAGCACCTCCACCCTTCCGTCAACTTCCTCCCAATAAGTTTCAAAGAAGCTACAGTTGTTTGTACGACTAGGCCCTTCCTGCCGTTGCCTTTTTGCTCTGTTTACCATCCCGTCTGTCCTTCTTTGTGAGAGGCAAAAGAAATGTAAGATGCAAGAGAAAGAGAAAAGGGGGAAAGTGATAGATATTGGCTCAAGAATAAATATTGAATTACGTATTGGTAGACCAAAACACAAATCAACTCCGAACTACAGGAGTCCACCAACATGCACATAAATCATTTATAACGATAATCCAAGACTAGGTCCAAATCTCATTAAAGTATATGAATCCTTAATCTATTTTGGCAAAAAAGCACCAATACACATTTTTTCTTTTTATCATAAATTACAGTTCTGTGGCACTGTGCAAATATTACCAAGCTGTAAGACAGCTGTGCTCCATTAAAATGTGTAATGGTCGCTGATTTCTTACAGCACATGGTCATCAGGCTGAATCTACAGCCAGTAATTAGGAAGATGAAATGTTTAATTGTGCCTTAATTTTGATAAAATTTATCTGTCACACATCCCGCAGCCGAGCATTATGCTCACAAATCAATGTCATCGGGCCGAGCAGGAACTCAAGCACCACACTCTTGTCCCTGACAGATTCATTTGAATATGTAACTGCTCATGAGGAGCAACCAGGCTAAGAAGGAAAATGAAAACTTTCCCTGTTGACACGGTTCTGATTGTCCTGTGACTTCCTTTAAGGAAAAGTAAGGCTCAAAAATAATTCCACTCTTACCTCTTACTGGCCATGTCCACCTACAGCTCTGATCATGTCAAGAAAGACAACCTCTTTGGGTCTATTTTTTTTATCTCAAAATCTATTAGTTCAGGGAGAAGAGATAGATGAAGAAGGAAGAAAGAGGAGAAAGACAGAAAAGAGAATTTAGTCATGCCCTCATAGTCCTCTATCCTTATATTCTTATTTAGGGATAGATCAGTGAGGTAGGCAAGAGCCATCACTTTTAACTGGGTAGCTAAACATTCATCGATTCATAGACTGTCAGAATGTTAGAGATGAAACACATCTTGTTTTATATGAAGGGAAGTACAAGACCAGAGAGATTGCCCGGAACCTAAGCACCATCAGAAAGAGTTCAGATCACCACCCTGCAGTCACAGTTGAGGTAACCTACATTTTACAGAAAGCTTCACAATCCTCATAAGCAATATTTACAAATCATAATGTTGAATTCATTATTCAAGTGGCAAGAAATATTATTTTCAGCACAAGCAAGTGTAAGTACAAATACCTGCCAATACTGAAAATTAATTTATGTCATGTTTTCCCCACAGAATGAATCAATGATCCTCTTTCTCACCCACAATAACGATGGCTCACTATCCAAGAGAACTTAATGAGCATATGTAGGAATGTACTTTACATTTTTATTTCATATAGCCCTGGAAATAAAAATAATTGAGCAAGGTAATGGCAAATCTTGTGGGAAGGGGATAGAAGACAGGTGAGAAGAAAGCACAGCAACTTGAGATAAAGTTGGGTTGTCATAGAGGGCAAAAAATAGCCCAGACTGTTGGAAAACAGTGAGTGTCCAAATGGAGAGTCACTTTTCCCAGGCCAGCAAGTTAGATTCTGATTGTGGTTTAAAAAAATGTTCTTAATGGGTCAAAATTTTGCCAAAGGACAACAGTAAGTTTTCTGAAGTCACTCATTTCCCACCAGGCAATTAATGAATCAGCTGAAGATTCAGACCATGCCAGTTTACTTTAAAGTAAAATAAGTCTAAAAATCAGGAATAATTTCAGAAGAGTCTTCAGAGAGAGCCAAATGGCATTAAGCTATAGCCTGCTAACAAGAAGACTCATTAAAACACTTTTCTAAACTTAGCCATGGAAATAAGTCCAAGCTAAAGATATCATATTACCCATTCCCTTTGGTACTATTTTCATGGGCAGATATATTCAGAGATTGGATAAAAGGGTGGTATTCTTGTAAGACAGTTGTATTTCATCCCACTAGCACTCCACATAGGCTAAACAGAAGTAGGAATAACTGGGAGGGTACAAATAGTATGGAGAATAGTACTAAACTGGCATTTTGCATCTTTTTAAGACAAACGGCTTTCACATCCATTGTCTTATCTGGGGCTTAGAGAGATTAAATTTGTCCCATGATCATCCAAGAAACATTAAAACCAATGTGTTGGATACTGGAGATTGGCTCACTCACTAGCCATTCTAACCCTGTCTAGTGAGCCTCTCTCTTATGCTAAAAACCCCATTTCCCAGACTCCTTTGTTGAAGCGAGGGTTCTGCATATGATTTAAGTACTGCCCTTCAGAAGCACTGATGTGAGATTAGAGTTGCATGGAGAGAGGCAGGGTGCAGGGCATCCATTTTGGGGACACTAGATTGTGACAGAAGCAGCAGAATTTTGGAGCCAGCAGTCACGGCGGCAACTTCCTGCTTTGTTAAGCACGTTTCTAATTCAGTAGCTTCCTGTTCAGGACAGAGGTGGCTTCCTGATTCTGCAGCCACCGCAGAGGCAGCAGCTGTTTTATAGGTGCCATTCTACAATGTTTTGGGGACTTCCCCCCTTTCTGCCTCAGTTAGCTAGAGTGAGCTACATGGGCTGCTACAAAGAGCCTCCGTCAACATACCCAAGTGGTGGGACGGCAACCTAGGGTTCTTCTCACCACAAGGTGGAGAACAATGCAAGCTTTATAGCTGGTTTAGACTCTTGGAAGACCTGATGACTTTTGAGAACTATGTTTAAATTACTTTACTGTGCTGTAGTACAGATAGCAATACACTAATTAGGTGGGAGGCTGGATTCTAGTCCTGAGGAAGGACTAGATTTTGGTACAAATCAATACCACTATAGGCATACATGTCCTCATCTTAAAAATAACACACATACAGTAAAATCTACCATTTCTATAGTCCCTCACAGTCCCAATATCCTGAGATTCTACAAGGATCATTTAAAAGTAAGTTTATCAATTTAGCTACCAAAGCATTAAACAAGTGCTTCACTGGAAGTAAAGTTTTATTTAAGTATGTGTGGTAACAGATGCAACTGTGGTACCCTTATGTAAAAACAGTTCTTTTGTCAGAATTCTTAGGTGGAACCTATATGACCAACTGACACTATTTTCAGAGGGATATTGACAGGAATTTGTTCCATCTTCACTACCCCATTTGGTGAGAACCACAAATTTGTGTGCCAATGTATGAACTGATCCATGTGATCCCACCCACAAAATATATAAAATATTTTATGTATTTATGTTTTTGTAATATCAGCATTGATAAATGAGAAACTTTTCCCATTTTCTTACTACACCTCACACACTACGGAATGTGCATGTGCCAGAAGCTGCAATGTAAGAAAAGTTCGTGAAATTAATAAACTCATTGGTAACTGAAACTTCATTCATTTAGTCAGCACACAATTATTGAACAAGCCTTTACTTATTCACACACATTTAGTGAACGCACACTCTGTGCCAGGTAGAATGTTAGGTATTACAATCTGAAGGGCACGGTCTTACCCTTATGGTGCACATAACCTAGAAAAGAAAATAGACCAATAAATAAGTAGTTGCAATTCTGGATGATGGGTGCTATGATAGCTACAGGGCTGGGTGTGTTGAGGTCATGTGAGAGGGGCTTATAGAGGCTTCTCTGAGACAGTGATTCCTGAACTATGTTCTGAAGGTCAAGAGAGTACTACCTGTGAAGGAGGGGGTTGATAGAGCTTTTCAGAGACTCTGAGCCAGCCTATGAAAGGCATGGATGGACATTTTAGAGGGTGTGACATTTTCAGAACAATGCATCAGTCCAAGTGGGAAAGTAAAATTGAGTAAACATATGTTTTCTGTTTTTAATATTTTCATCTTCCACAAATAAAAAAACTAACAAAAGGGGAGAAGTTAAATAATAAATAGCTAAAATAAATAATAAAATAAAATATCGATTTTGATTGCTGTTCTCTGCGGTGTGAAGAGTATACTGACCAAACTAACTGGCTCTCCAAACCCTTGACCTTTCACAGTCTTCCACAATACCACCACTAAGGAATAGTCTCAGGACATTTTGGAAATGACAACTTGATAAAAATTTGTATTTTCTGTGAAAATATAATTTGGCATGTTTTTATTAAAATCATTTAATTCTTTAAAACACAAAGTAGTGAATAGTATCAATAAATTAAATGTATTAGTATATATTTTAAAACTTTTTTTATTACGAGAATATCATAGATTCAGTGCAGACATTAAGTTAATAGCGAAAGGTGAGGTGAGCTGGATAATGGCCCCCCCAAAATATCTAGGTCCTAATTCCTGGAAACTGAATGTTACCTTATATGGCAAAATGGACTTTGCAGGTGTGATTAAGTTAAAGATCTTGAGATGGGGATGTTATCTTTAATTATCTGAGTGGACCATAAATGCAGTCACGAGTTTTCGTATAAGAGAAGGTAGAGGGAGATGCGACTACACAAGAAGAAGGCAATGCCATGACAGAAGCAAGATGTTGCATTGCTGGCTTTGAAGATGAAGGAAGGAGGACAGGAGCCAAGGAACATAGGCAGCCTCTAGAAGTTGGAAGAGGCAAGGAATGTGTTCTCTCCTGGAAACACCAGAAGGAACTGGCCTTGTGACACCTTGACTTTAGCCCAGTGAAATTGATTTCAGACTTTTGTCCTCCAGAACAGTAAGTGAATAAACTCGTGTTGTTTTAAAGCACGTTTGTGGTAATTTGTTACAGTGTCAACAGCAAACTAATACAAAGAGTAAATGAATAATTTTACAAAATTTCTAAATATGAGAATGGCCACAAATGTATTATAGGAAAATCATTATTCATAGGCCAGGATTCTTAGATAAAGTACATGCTATGATTCAAATTTTAACCATCCTCCACAATTATTTCTAACAAAAATTAACAAAATGTTGAAGTTTGTGGAAAAGCATACTGAACCAGTTCACAAAGTTCCAAAAAGAAGACAGAGAACCAAGGATGGGAAAATTAAAGTTGGATACTATAATTTATTCAACAGGCTTGTCTCATTCACTAAATCTGTTGAGAAATTACTTTAAAAGCTAGCAATAAGGTATTGTTTAAATATTTATAATTATTTGTCTTGTAAGAAGATTCCTTTTAGAGTGATTCATTCAATAAACATTGATTGAGTTAGTCTTTGGGGATAGACAGTGATCTAAACAGTCTTCAGCTTCTTTAAGGAGCTCACATTTTGGAATACTAGACCAAAAAGCAATGAATTTCAAAGTCGCGAATGCTATGTAGAGGTATATACAGTGAGATTAGAAGAGAGATCTAGAAGAATGACACATTTATATTATACTCAGATTTTCAAATATTTAACTCTATGTTATAATGGAGAATTTTGATGCTGGGAAATTGGTCCATCCATCCAGAATATCTTTTTAAATAAAATAATTTAACCAGTGATGCCACTACACTAGTATCTCATCATCTTCTTCCTGACAAATATGCATGGTAGCTTGGAAAATGGTACGTACAAAATGATAGAAGCATCTTGATGTTAATTATTTATGTATACTCTGTGGAGAATATAAATTAAAATATTTTAGAGAAAGCCATTTTAATAGTCTTGACATTTATGATTATTACTTGAGACTATGGAAATTTGAAGTGTGCCTAACACGTACGGAGAAGTAACAGAAATGCATGACGTGATTTGCCTGGCATAGTGCTCAATGAATGTTGTCCCACTTCTCTCTTAAGAATAAATATTAATGATAGAACATGGTAGTAAATATTACACAAAGTAATCTGAATTTGTAAACCAATACTAAATACATTAATCTATAAATAATTATTGATTAAAGGATAAAGGAGTCTTCACTTTCTTGGGTAATCTGGATATTGTTCAGTTGTCATTTTCCCTACTCACTTAATTGATGAAAGATAATAATATCTTGGGGAAAAGTTCTAAATGAGGTGTTCTGTAAATTTGCCATATTGCAAACACAAAGAATTTACCAATGCACCCTGATTAGTAAGACAACTAGTATTCAGTGAAGGTGGACACTTAAAGACCACCAGATTTTACCAACACTGGTGCACATACAGAGAAATAATGTATGAGGTAATACACAAATTTTTTTTTGAGCATCCGCAGCTGAAAATCCGGAGTTAGAGGCAAAATAGACCTGAAAACACCTAATGGTAGAAAAGATGAGTGAAGGAATAGTACTAATTAAAATAAACTAAAAACAAATCCATTTTTCTTTCAGAGCTCATGGTCATGTCTTCAGACGTAGCAACCAGAGAAGAAAATTAAGTAAGTTCCCAGTCCACAGGTCAGCCTGATTTTTTCCTTTTAATGAAATTTTGTTGTTAAAAACATGCTGTCAGAATTTACACTCTCAATTAATAGGTTTTATTTATACAACAAAGCCTATTTCTCCTCATGTTCATGGAAATGATTAGCAAGTGGAAAATGGCTCAGAATTAATGAGGGTAAGACAATATTAGAAACTGTCCAGCCCAGTTCCTTCCCTCCTCCTCATTCTTGGATCTTATTACGTAATGCAATGTCAGCCGGAAGTTGGAGTGTTCTGAGGGTGCTGTTGCCATGGCTGGGATGTGTGAGGCGAGGAGGAATAACGAGGTTGAAGAATAACGATTTCTTTACTGCAATATGAAAGTTTAAACTCAATTCTCCTTCTCTTCTTAGAAAGCAAATAGCACTGAGTCAAGTTGTTTAGTTAGTCAAAGTGGCATTTAAGTAGTGCCTGAGGATAGTCTTTGTGGTGCTGTGTTATTTGTTGCACCAATCAGTGGATGCCCAGAGCTAGCTGAGCCAGGTGGCTGTGGCACTGGGCTACAGACCCAGCCCAACCAAGGGTAGGACTGACCGTAGTGAGGCATCCAGCTGAGACCTCACCTACATCAAAGGCAGGACCAGAGGACCCCTTTAGCCTCCTACACTTCTGTAGCTCAACATTTAATTTTATTTTTCTTTTTCAATGTTTATTTTTGAAATTTGAAAGAAAACTTTCATAGGATTAACTTCTGCTGCAAGAAAGAAATGATGTCAAAACTAAATATGAATAATTCTCACTGTCATATATCTCTAGAAACACATAAAGTTGCCTTTACAATTGAAAGCTCTGAAGAGTCAAGTACAATAATATTCTAATAGAGGTTTTAAAGAGTCCCAAGTCGAGAGAGCCCTATGAGATCTGAGAATCAACGCTGCAGATACACTGCAAAATAAGATACCATTCAGTTTTAAATTAGGATTTAGTTATTAATAAAATCAAGTTCACACTTCATCTTATGTTGTATCCACAGAATGTACTTTTTTATCTCTGTACATAACTTTCATCATGATTCATACGAGCCTAAATGAAAGTATTCAGGGACCCCAGTGGCAATGTGCAGCAAAGAAAAGAAAGTGAGTTAAGCTTTGTAGTATTTTCATTATTGAGAGAAAGAAGAGAGTAGTAAATGGAAGGGAAATGGATAAGCACTCAGAAGACAGTCCATAAGTAGCAATCCTTTAATATAGTAACCCAGATCCCATTAGTGTCTATCCTAAGGTTTGTTGGTTCTCAAATGCAATTTTGTCAAAATACCTAAAGTCAATCAGTTTCCCAGGACTGATGCATATTTACCAAACTCAAAAGTGACTTTATATACATCAGAGCACCAATTTATAAATGTACAATAAAAAAAGCATTCTTCCGTTGGCTGTACTATTTGCCTTCTCTAGAGTACCTATTTTCTTTTTTCAAAACGTTTTGGAGGCTACTTTCATAACCACAAGGGTCTTTCTGCAACTGAAATTGGAGAAAAAGAAGTTGCATAGTCATCAGAGGTTATTTCCTCAAGACCTGGTAAACCCTGATGAACTCTGTCTGGCCCTCAATGGAATGAGCAGATATTCTTGTCTTCGGGATTCGGTGTTTTTCACCTTTGGATAATACTGATAAACAATAGCAAATTCTTGTTCACTGGATTTTCCTATTCTAGATACTTTGTAGAAGGTATCTCTCTCCCTCAGTGTATAATTTAACTTGTTTAATTTTATTTATAATTGTATTTTTCTAGGACCAGTCATCTTCAGGGAACCCACTGACAAGTAACATCTATGTAAGTTTCTGCTTTGAATAGTTTTGGGTCATTATTACTGGTCATGCACTAAGGTAATCTTCAAATTATCAGGAAAACTTATTTCATTCCTGCACACTGACTACATGAAGAACAAAGACAGGGAGACTAAACTTGGCTGTGGAGATGAAGCATCAAATGGTGTCTCAGCATGATATCCAAGCTAGTCCAATCTGGGAGTTATATCAAGGAAAGAAAAAATTATAGCCAGTAGAAATGCTAGAAGACAAGCACATAGCAATGTACACCAGATCCAGGGCTCCCAGGCAACAGCTGACGGTGTGGGGTGCAGTGAAAAATAATGGAAAGAAGAAAGCAGATCAGACATGACATCCAACAAAATGAGCTGAAATTCAGGGTAAAGTTCCAATCTCAACAGAAGGAGTTGAGAGATAATCAGACAGCCAAAGCAGAGATTCAATCAGACTGTGTAAGCCGACACAATGGAGGATAGGGAAGAATTTGATTAGGTAGGCGTATGTGTGCCCAAGGACACCAGACACTGACTTTATGAAGGCAAAGTTACATGGTGGTTAAGGGCTTGGAGTTGGAAAGACATGCAGGTTGATCCTGACTCCACCACTCACCAAAAACAAGCCTCAGTTTTTTCATAAGTAAAATAGAAATTATATGCTTAAATAGTAAAGCACTTGGCACCATGCCTAGCACTGTAGATGCTCAATGAATGATAGCTGTTATTATTCCAGCTTCTAGTTGAGAGGCTGCTAACAGATTGTGTGCTTTGGTGAGGACCTGCGAGTGTTCCTGAGTCAACAGGATGAAGACATCAGTGTCTGACTCTGAGAGGGCCTGAGGAAGGCATGGCCCAACTAAAGCCTCTACAAATCACGGTGAAGTGGGAAGTAGAGGAGAGAAGGGATGTGGAACACAATCACCAGGGTTCAAATCATGTCCCTTGTTCTTTCATTTACTAGATAAATTAGCAAAATATTTTATTTTTCTGAGCATTACCAATTTTTTGTTTGTAAAATAGAGACAATGCTTATCTCACAAGGTTGATATAGGAAATAAATTAGATAATGGCTTTTTTAAATGCTTAAAACATGGTAGATATTTAAATGTATTCTCCTTCTCTCTCCCTTTCCAACTTGTCATTCATATATGAAAGAAAGAGAACATTGTCAGCTTGTCAATGCTTAGAAAATATAACACCTTGTCTCCAAAAATTATTGTTTGTATAGTTCACATCACTGAGACAACTGGAGGACGTCATCATGGAAGAAGCTGGGATTTAACAGAACAGGCTATAAACACTTAGGTAGGAACCAAACACCCACCACAAATGAGATGAGAAGTATTACAAATAGTATCAGAAAAATGTTGATGTCAGAGCAGTAGGAGTAGAATATGAAGCTTTTAAAATAAAATGCCTAATCAAACATATGGAGTTTTTTAGTTATAGATTGATGAAAATTGGGAGGGAAAGGACAGTCCAGGGGAAGAAGAGAAAAAGGGAAAAATACAAATGCCTTGTTACCCTAAGAGGAATCAAAGATTCATTTTAGTGTAATTAGAGGAACACTTCTCAACTTTTCAAGATATAATCAAAGTAAAATAAACTGCACCTCTTTAGATCGGATAATTTGATCGTTTCTGACATACACTTACTCCCATGAAACCAAACTACAGTCAAGACCTCACACATTTCCAACCCAAAAACATTCCTTGTGCCTCTTTGTAATTCATCCCTCTCTCCACCCATTCCCAAACAATCTCTTATCCTCTTTCTGTCACTGTAGATTAGTTTACATTTTCTGGAACTTTATGTAAATAGAATCATATAGTATGTTCTCTTTTTTACCTTACTCCTTTCACTCAGTAAAATGACTTCGAGATTCATCCATCTTTTGTGCATCATCAATAGTTTGTCCTTTTTATTACTGCGTAGTATTCCATTGTAGGTCTATGCCATAGTTTATTCATTCACTTTAATTTGTTTATTTTTCTACAATTTCACCCATAACAAATAAAGTTGTTATTAATGTTCATGTAAAAACCTTTGTATGGATGTTTGCTTTTGTTACTTTTGGGAAAATGTTAAGAGTAGAATGGCTGGGTCATAAAATAGATATATGTTTAACTTTTTATGACACTTCAAAATTGTTTTCCAAAGTAGTTTTACCAACTTACATTCCCACCATCAGTTCATAGCCTTTCAGTTCTTCTATATTCTCACCAACACGTGGTGTAGTCAGTATGCTTAATATTAGCCAATCAAATGGGTGTGTAGTGGCATCTCATTGTGATTTCAATTTGCATTTTCCCGGCGACCAATGATATTAAACATCTTTACATTTACTTATTGGGCATTCCTAGATCTTCTTTTGAGAGAAGTCTGCCCAATCTTCTGCCCATTTTTAAAATTGGGTTGTTTGTATTCTTCTTATTGATATATAAAAGTCCTTTATATACTGTGGATATAAATCCTTTGTTGAGAATATTTCTCCCAGTCTGTCTTGTGTTGTTTAATTTCCAAATATTTGGTGTGGTAGGCAGAATAATGGCCTCCCAAAGATGCCCACATCATAATCTCCAGACCCTGTGAATATGTTTCCTTACATGGCAGAGGGAATTAAGGGTGGAGATGGAATTAAGGTTGCTAATCAGCTAACTTTAAAATAGAGAGATTATCCTGAATTATGAAGTAGGCCCAACATTATCATAAAGGTCCCTAAAAGAGGAAAAGGGAGGCAGAAGGGGAGCTCAGAGTAATGCCATGTGAGAAGGACTCAACTATTACTGACTTTAAGGGTGGAGGAAGCAGGCCATGAGTCAAGCGACGCAGGCAGCTTTTAGAAGCTGGAAAAGGCAAGAAAGCAGATTCCCTTCTAGAGCGTCCAGAAAGGAAGGCAGCCTTCTGACACCTTGACTGTTGCCTAATGAGACCCATTTTGGTCTTCTGAACTACAGAATTGTAAGATAATAAATTTAAGTTGTTTTAAGCCACTAAGTCTGTGGTAATTTGTTAAACTAATCATAGAAAACTAATATATATGGGATATCTTATTATTATTGATTTCTACTTTAATTCCATTGTGGTCAGAGAATATACTCTGCATAATTTCAATTTTTAAAAATGTATTGATGCTTGTTTTATATCCAAGCATATGGTCTATTCCGGTGAATGTACCATGTACACTCAAAAAAATGTGTATTCTGCATTTGTAGAATGTTTGTTCTATAAATGTCTTTTAGATGAAGATGGCTAATAGTGTTGTTTAGATCTTCTTTACTGATTTTTTTCTGGTTGTTCTATCAACTGCTGAGGGAAGGTGTTAAAATTTCCTACTATTTCTCTATTTTTTCCTGTTCGTTTTTGCTTCATGCCTTTTGAGGCTCAGCTATTAAACATATATACACTTGCGATTATATGTCTTTCTAATGAATGGTCTCTTTTATCATTATGAAATGTCCCTCTTTCCTCTGATTGTACTTTTTGTCATCAAGACTCTTTTATCTGATATTAAATTAGCCACTCTAGCCTTGTTAAGTTTACTGTGTGCATGGTATATCTTTTCCATTTACTTTCAATCTACCTATGTCTTTATAATATTTAAAATATGTCTCTCATAGGCTGTGCATAGTAGGGTCTTGCTTCTAATACATGCTGTCAAACTCGTCTTCTACTGAGGATATATAGACTAGTAACACAGTGTAATTATTGATACGATTGGACTCAGTTCTACCATTTCACTATTCATGTTTTGTATGTCCTTTCTGGTTTTTGTTCTTCTTTTCTCCCTTTCCTTTTCCCTTCTTTTGGATTATTTGTATATTTTTTTTAGTATTCCATCTTAATTTATCTAGATTTCTTTTTTGCTGCATCTCTTTATATTTTTTAATGTTACTATAGGGATTATATTTTACATATTTAAACTTTTATATTCTATCTTAGGTTAATATTGTACCACTTCACAAAATAAGGAAACCTTGGAAACACGTAGGTCCCTTTATTCCACCTACTTTTTATTTTTTTAAAAAAAGGACTATTTTTTAAGAACTGTTTTAGGTACATAGCAAAGTTGAGGGAAAGATACAGAGATTTCCCATATATCCTCTGCCTCTACACTTGCATAGCCTCACCCATTATCAACATCCCCCACCAGAGTGGATTATTTGTTATAATTGATAAACCTACATTGACACAGAATCACCACAGTTTGCCTGAGGGTTGACTCTTGGTGTTGTACATTCTATGGGTTTGGGCAAATGTTTAATGATATGTCTCCATCAATATAGTATCGTCCAGAGTATTCCCACTGCCCTAAAAATCCTCTGTGCTCCACCTATTCATCCCTCCCCACGCCACCCACGGCAACCACGGATCTTTTTACTGTCTCCAGAGTTTTGCCTTTTCCAGAATGTCAGTCATTTTAATCGTACAGTTTATAGACTTTCCAGATTAGCTTCTTTCACTTAGCAATATGTATTTAAGTTTCCTCCATGCCTTTTCATGGCTTGACAGTTCATTACTTTTTTAGTGCCAAATAATATTCCATTGCCTGGATGTACCACAGTTTATTTATCCATTCATCTACTGAAGGACATCTTGATTGCTAACAAGTTTTGGCAATTATGAATAAAGCTGCTATAAACATCAGTGTGCAGGTTTTCATGTGGACATAAGTTTTCAGATCCTTTGGATAAATACCACGGAGTGCAATTGCTGGATTGTATGGTAAGAGTATGTTTAGTTTTGTAAGAAATCTCCAAACTGTCTCCCAAGGTGGCTGTACCTTTTTGCATTCCCATCAGCAATGGGTGAGAATTCCTGTTGCTCTGCATCCTTGCCAGCCTTTGGTGTTGTCAGGTTCCAGATTTTGGACATTCTAATAGGTATATAGTGGTATCTCATTGTTGTTGTAATTATTCATACACTTTTAACAGGTAGTCAACCTGGTTAGATTCAAAGCATGATTTCTGCTTTACCCTCTGTAGGCAGTAGTTCAAATTTCAGTTCAGTTCTCTAACCCTTTGCTACATTGGTTTGGATTCAACTCAAATAGGCATTATTCTGAGACTTGTGTGAATGCTTCAAATCTCATTTCTGTTCATTAAGCTATTCTGTATTGCTTTGGTCCTGTCCCCTGCATGCATTAGACTATGTCTTGTGTGGTTTCATAAACCCATTCTTCAGCCTTCTTCCCTCCTGCATACACCTTCACTCTGCCACCTGCTTCCTCTGGCCAGAAGGATGGCTTTTGTTTGGCGTTTTAACTGCTTGTGCTGCTGCACTAATCCATGCCCAGGTCATGTCCTTGGGAAAAGCTGCTGAGGAAGAAACTCACTCTCTTGCAGTTTACTTCTCTAACTTTGATTCCCATTCATAATCCTCCTGCTTTTGTTTACTTTTTGGAGTCCACAGGTGGTTGGTTTGTGTTTTATTCTTGTTTTCGTTGTAATCAGCTGAAGGAGTTGGCTGTGATGGGTTTATTCTACCATCGTGGAACCAGATCCAAAAACATTTTGAAAAGTTTTTAAATAACACTAATAGAATCCGGGAAAGAGTTGCAGCCTATTCCAATTATTACAGAACAACAAAAAAGACATATAATTGGCACAGCAAAAGATGGAAATTTTAAAAACGCATGAAAGATAATATACAATGACTGAACTTAGATCAATTGGCATAACTATGAAAATTAATACAAATTAATATTCATCTAAAACTAAATGATTGGACAAAGATACTTAACAAACAACAACAACAAATCAGAAACAGCAATGCTAATGTTAGCCATGTAGAATTTATTCATTATATTTATTTTTAGAATTTGTTTATTTTTATTGAGATATAATTCACATACCATACAATTCGCCCATTTAGTGTGTACAATTCAACATCCTTGAAATGTTTAACTCTCTTAAATAAAATCATACCAAAAAGAAAATGAAAAACACCCTTAATTACGAAATAAGATAGTTCGAAGTTACAGCTGTTGGGATGAGTCAAAGAAGCCCACAGAATTAAATTCATACCTTTAAATCCTTTTATTGGCCGCAAATAAGAAAGTAAATTCAAATTCAATGGAAGATTAAACAAAGAGCAATAACAAAATCCCTAAGACAAAATGGCAAAAGTAGTTAGAAAACAAACTAAATGATGAAATTGATTATTATCAAACAATTCATTTGTTTAAAATTCAGAACCAATAAATTATATAAGCCTCTGTTAAATCTAAACAAGAAGAAATACAAATTTTAACAAGCTGTACATAAGAAATTGCATAGATGTCAAAACTAAAAATTTCTATTAACGGAGAATACACAACTATATGCTAGTAACATTGAAAACTTCTAGAAAATCTACAACTTTCCAAAATAAGTAACTTAAATAGAAACAGGACATTAAGTACTGAATTGAAACAGGACATACAAAACACCTAATATAAAGAATTAAGAAAGTCATCGAAAAGTGACCTTCGTAAAATGGCTCCTGCCTCTAAATGAGAGATTCCTGCCTCTCGTTTAACAAAAAAAGATGGGAAACTCTATAACTTATTATATAAAGTAAATGATCCTGATTCCAACATATGATTAACAGATAGTTTACTGTACTTTCTTTGCCTAAGGAGTTAAGTTTCATGAAAATACCCATATGCAGTTGAAGAATTTAATGCCAAACAGAAAAAAAAAGAGATTAGAGGAAATGAGGTCTAGATTAGGCAGACCTGTGACTGTCCCTATAAACATTGCTAGAAATTTTTTACGTCTACTAAAACAATAAAGATAGTGCAACAAAGATACCAAACATAGCTTACAATTAAAAAGTGGCAGAGTCAGGATGTGAAGGGAGGTAGTCTGGCTCTGGAACCTCTGCTCTTAACCAGAGCTCAGAATACCTTTTTTTTTTAAAGCATCAGAAAAATAAATATTTTGGGTTTTGTGGGCCACACGGTCTCTGTTGCAACTACTCGACCCTGCAGTTGTAGAATAAAAGCAGCCATAGACAATACAGAGCCAAATGGGTGTAGCTCTTTTCCAATAAAACTTTATTAAGCAAACCAGGCTCACTAATTTAGCCCACAGGCTGTCGTTTGCCTAACACTGCTTTTAATGACTTCCCCACCTCGTACTGATGAAGACGCAGAGAAGAAGAAGACATAGACTTGACTACATTCCAAGAAAGTTATGGAAGTAAGGATTGGAATATTCATTGAAATCCCACAGAGAAATCTTAATTCTGTCAACAGGATAGGGTGGAAGGCAGAATTAAGAGGTGGAGTTAAAACAATTGATTTTATAGGAGATATTGTGATGAGTAATTATTTTAGTTGTACTCTATTCCTTCACATCTGTACCCAGAACATGGGAAACCAGGGTGCTGGACTCTAAATAAATCGAACAAAGAAACTGGAGAACTAGAGCTTTTAGTGATGCCTCATTGTTCTGCTATCTGGGGAATCCTCAGCTTGACAAATGGCTTCCAATGAACTCACCCTCAAATGAAGTTTGACAGTCAACATGCCCAGTCCATTCCTTTTGGAGCTCCACACCAGAGTCCTCACTTAGGAATCTGAAGGAAAAACACACTGGAGAAAAGCTGTTTTACCTACACAACAATAGAGGGAACATGTGCCAGCATTGTTTCTATACCATAAATATGGAAGACAACGAAAGCTAACCAAACACGTGACGGAAACCAGTAGTATGAAAAAAAAAAAGATCAAAATTTAAGTAAACAAATAGAAAAAAAGTAAACCTTAGAAGAGATAAAAGTAAACAAGGAAAGGAAGATATTCCATCTATAAAACAAAATGAGATGCATTGAAGAAGGAATAGAGAAGAAGAAAAATAAGATTCTTGAAACAAAAGTTTTAATATATGGATCAGAAGAAAATGTAAAAAACAAAAATAAGACTTTTCCATAATGTTGACTATAAAACATGAGAAAATACGAGAAAAATAATGAGTCATAAAAGCTCAATCCAAGAGTTCTGATATTGACAAATCCAGAGCAGGAAGATACAGAAATAGACAACAGAGCAAACAGAGTAGAGGGAATTATTACTGAATATAAAAGGATGTCCTAAAACTGAAGAGCACAAGTCTTCAGAAAAATAAAAGTACTGCTAAGTTCTGAGTGGAAAACGTGTCGTGCATTCTTATAAAATTTTTAAATACCAAAGCTATAAAGAACAGTAGTAATAACTACAGCTAATATTTATTGAGCATTAGCTATACCAGCTACTCTTCTAAACACTTCACAAATATTAACACATTTAATTCTCATACCAACCCTTTCAATTAATAGCATTGTCTCCTATGTTACAGATGAAGAAAATGAAACACAAAGAATTTCAGTACCTTGTCCGAGGTCATACCAATTGTTAGTGGTGGAACTGGAATTCAAACCCAAGGCAATGTGGCTCTGGAGCCCAAAATCTTGGCCACTAAACCCAAAAAGAAACAACAGTTCCTCTCAAAGGAATGAGAAGCACACTTCCATCAAATTTCTCATGTCACTGGCTCTTTAAAAGACATCATTGATGGAGTATAATTTCAATGTTCTAAAGGAAATTAAAAAATTTTTTTTTTGGTGAGGAAGATTTGCCCTGCACTAACATCCATTGGCAATCCTCCTCTCTCTCTCTCTCTTTTTTTTCCCCTTGAGGAAGATTAGCCCTGAGCTAACATCTATGCCAATCTTCCTCTATTTTGTATGTGGGATGCCTCCACTGCATGGCTGATGAATGGAGTAGGCTCGCGCCAGGGATCCAAACTGGCGAACCTGGGCCACCAAAGTGGAGTGTGCGGAACTTTAACCACTCGGCCATGCAGCCGGCCCCAGGAAATTTTTTTTAATTGTAGCATTCCTTCTATGCCCAGCTAAACTATCACCATTTCTGATAACAGAATAACGTTTTTAAACATAAAAAAAGACAGAAATTTTCTTCTCAGGCAAATTGTTTAAGGAAGTTATTTAAGGGTGTTCTCTGGCAAAACCAAAAAAAAAAGAGACAAAGCATGTGAAAGAATGAATCCAACCTAGGAGATCAAATCCAGAATTTAACACAATATCCCTACATTTTAACAGGGCAATAGAGCAACCAGGCTGTAACAGAGCAAGACAACTGATGGTTTTGAGGAACAAGTCTCTAGGAAACAAAGGTACATACTCAATGGTAACATGAGTGAGAGGATGGAAAACCTTTAGTATATTACAAAGATATCTTATGAAAGAAAAAACTTAGAAAGTTTAGAAAAACAAACAAGGAAAAAAACTGTACATAAAGTCCTGTCCAAATGTGAAACAAATCAGAATGTGGCATAATTTAAAGCAAATGGTAAGATGTGAGGAAAGTCTATCTGTTTTACCTAATGATAGGATTTTTCTGCTTAAAATAGACATTGCCTCAGTTTACTTGAGCAAGAGTTGATACACTGATCAAAGTTGATAAAAAATGAAATTGTTTAAATTTGTAAAGGTAATCAACTGAAGAGCTAAAAATAATCATATAATTATCCAAACTTGGAAGGATAAGGGCTAAAGAGAGGGTGAAAAGCGAGGAATCTATCACAGAAAAGTGTAAATAAATATTTTCTAAAAGCAATTAATCAATGAAAAGAGATAGGATATTTTTTAGAGTCATAAAAATAAACTTTAAAGGCTAGGAAGCAAAAGTGATAGCTGGGGGTGGGGAACAAATTATACTCCCTCCTGCTGTTTCCTTAATTGAGCAGGAACCTCATTAGTGACGCACTTCTCCCTCTCTCCACCCTAGTAGTGTGTTTCTGATAAGGAACTGGGCACTAGCATACTTCGCCCTTTTCCCTCCTTCTTGTTTCTTAGGAGGAAAGCTACCCAAAGGAAGCTTCCATTCCTCTTTGTTCCTTCTTGTTTTACGTATTACAAGGGCAGGCTCTGTCCTTGAGGAAGAGACATCCGGTGGTTCAGCACTGCTAATGACTGAGGGGGTGACTGCCTAATTCTGAGGAGCAGTGTGAAGAAGACCGTTTGCTCACAAATATAAGTCATATATACTACATCAGTTTTATCACTTATTAAGGTGCTACTTTAGTCCTATTTTACTAGTTAGACATATGTGTCAGTTACTTGGTAACTCAGACAGATATAAGGGTGTTATTTATTGGCTTCCTTTTAAACCTCAACCATTGAAAGAGCTACACTGTTATCTGTGGATGGTGAGATTTAGATGTCTGACTATGTACATGTTTGCTGAAATTACTCTAAGGACACACAAAGCTGCAGAGAAATCTTAAACTTCATTTAGTAGTCTCATTTTTAGTGGTCACATTGTGGCATCTTTATATTGAAAAAAATTATTTATATTGTCAGATAACGAAAATAAGCAATTATGCTAATGTTGTTGGGAAGCAATAGTTTTTAGGGAGAGAAAATCCAAGCATAAGACACAAGAAGAGAAAATTCATGTATTACATTTACACTGGAAATATCAAAAAGAACTCATATTTTATCGGATCTTTTCGAAAACTCATGTTTTGGTACTTTTTGTTTCTGTCCACTGAAAAGACCCAGAAGCAAAGACTCTAGCAAAGTGTTTCCTGTGGAGAGGAGGCTTTCGCTGTGGAGAGCGATCTGGGCTTATTTCATGATGGTTCTTCTTATCTTCTCCCTGCCAGGCCCCCAGGAGTTTCTCACCTCAAGCTAGTCCATGCTCAGCCTCCAGCAGTTAATCAAAATTATTCCTTGAGTGTTCCTACCAGTTTATGGCTCCAGCAGCTTCTGCTCCAGGTATGTAGATTTTGTCTACGTTATTCTAGATGTCCCTCTCTCTCCGGTCTTCAGCATGCTCTGCTACCCAATTCTCTGATGAGGCCATAGAAATTCACTAATTCTCTGTTTGTCTAGTTTTTTCTTATCATAAGGTTGGGAGTGACTACGTCTAAGCTCTTTACATGTTGGGGCTGAAGCCAGAAGTGATTGCACTACTTACTTTGCTTTTGTGTGTTTGAAATTTTTCATAATAACACTTAAGAAAAAGTTTGAGAAGGAAAATAGAATCATTTTTCCGAAAATTATTTCACTCCCTGAGCAGCAGTATAGCAATACAGTACATTGATTAAGGGAATTATATCTTTCAAATCAAACATGCAGAGTCACGTAGTATTATTTACTATGTGACATTGTCACCAACTAGTTACTCAAGGGTGGATTTGGATATTTTAACTGTTTTTCCAAATTGTTCTTTTTCCTTTTGTTATGTTAAGGAGTTGCAATCACCAACCACCCTGAAGCAGACCAAGCGTCACCAGAGAGCATGCCTATGACCTTTGCCTTATTTTTAATGCTAAGATCTCCCCAGGAGGAGCTTAGGTCTTATTACTATAAACTGCAGTGTATGTGGAAGCATGTTTTCCAACCGAGCCCGTGCAAGCAAATACCCATCTCTCCCTTTTGAATATTTACTCCCCATCCGAAATAAATGTCCCTGCTTCCCTTTGTTCAGGGATGCCATGACTCTGGAAATGATTCCTCATGGTCTCCTATTTGCTGCAAATATACTTTACTTTGTGAGACAACTACTTCTGGTGGAGAGTCTGATTTAACTTGCCAGGAAGGAACCCACTTTGGCTTGGTAACGATATGACGTATGAAAAACGATACTCAAGTACATATATGCCCACAATTGTGCCTGTGTGAACTACGTGGGCATGTGGAAAACAACTGAAAGAAAGGACACAAAATTGAGTCTGATCTGCCCCCGTGTGGGGTGTGTGTCTCTCCACTAGAGATTCATTGCTCAGCAATTGCTACTGACGGGAGTGCTTCAGATCCTTGAGGTACGCTGTACTGGGGGCAAGAATGCTTTCGAAACGCCAGTCTAGAGCCACTGCTTCTGTCTTTAGTGTACAGTGGGAATTTCCCTGCTGTTGTTACTACCTGTGACTGTCCTCTCTGAGGACATAGTTTCACATCTTCCTTACAGCAGTACCACAAGAAACAGTCAACCTTTTTACCCTTTTTAAAACTGTCCTTTTTACCTTTTAAACTTTACCTTTTTAAAACTGTCCCCCCTTTCAAATACAATTCCTTTTCCTTCAGTTCAACTGAACATACATTTACATCACTGTTATATGACAGGCTCATGATTGGATTCTGGGGGAAATTAAAACATAAAGAAACAATGCCTGTCCACAAAGACTTTCCAGTATAACAAGGGGAGGGGGAGTTAGGCAAAAAAGTGTCAAACAAGGTTGAATTAATATTTAAAAGAAGATGAGATCACATCTGGAAAGTCTTTGGGAAAAGTATTTGCCGTGGGCCTTGCCCAACAGACAGGGTGTGGACAGACAAAGACAAGGAAGGGTAGGAGTTCTAAGAGAGAGAACTGAACAAAGACACAGAGTCAGGAAGGCTTGAAAAGTTTAGGTGATTATTCTTTTTATTGATCAAATTTAGTGACTGAGATTATTTTATATCAAAATCCCAAAGCAGTCATTTGAAAAAGGTTTAATTTAATCACTTTGAAATAAACTTTACCCTGAGCTCCAAATTGAATACATTTCTGTCCTGAATTGAATTATACAAATTCAACCTGAGGTATGTTACAGAAACAAATAAAGAAGTATTTATATTAAATTTACCAAATACTGATCCTTATTCCTTCATTCAAATGACACCCAGAATTTCAAACAATGTGTTCCCTACATGCATTGGATTATGGTACCACAGACCTAACAGTTCTTGCTTAGAAAGTAGAGTGTGACCACCTCTCAGAATCTGAAAAACTCAGAGAAGGTCTTGGAGCTGGGTTTGATGAGGACATGGGATGATGAGAGATTTACAGACTTGGGAAGAAAATCTGTTGTCACATTTTCCACACTTCAATTGCTAATAAAAACTTGAAAATGATGGCAGAAGTCTTTTCTGGAACCACTTATGACATTGGTAATGACTCATACTGGGGAGATAAATCCAGAATGTAGCAGTGCTTAAGTAAAAGAGATTCTTATTACCTCATTTGTCTACTAATAAGTGTGTCTTCAGAGGGTCCTTTATTATTGATATGGTGAGTGATAAAAGAAGATTATTATTGCATGGAAACACTGAATAACTTACCTTCATTATAGCACATCTACTGGAAGTTTCTCAGTTCTCATGAAAGGGAGAGTCAAGGTTCAGGAAAGTCTGCTTTTATTATGGAGAAGAAAAATTGTGTCCTTGCTAATTTTTTAAAATTCAGCATTATGAAATGATTTTTAGCCACCTTCTTTTGTGTAATTGTGATGTTAGCCTCAAAAGCTAATTTAATACAATCCATATCTATTCTACCCTTTGCTTTGATTTTTAGGGATGATCTATCTTGACTTAGAATTTATTCATTATTTATCACATATTTACTAAATCCTAATATATGTCATGCAGTGTACTAGACATCAGGGACTTGGCTGGAAGCAATTCAAACCAGAGCCCTGCCCTCATGTAAAGTTTTCATCCCAGCATGATCAGTGTGCCTACAGTATCCCTTCTTCTAAATTGTAAGCTCCAGCATCTTTCCATCTTCTGCACTCTGTTTGGTGCTTAGCATAAGGTTTTTAATGCACGTGCTTGCTAAATATTTACTAAGTAGAATTTCAGCTTTCATTTTCTACCTCATATTATAGTTGATTGTTTGCTAGTGTTTTCCTAAATTAGTGACTGAGGAGGCACAATGTGGCAGAGAAGATCTACTCTTCTCCTGGGACACACAACTAGACTACATTTCCCAGCCTCCCTTGCAGTTATGACCACATGACTAAAGCCCAGCCACATGAGAAGTGACTCATTTGACATGTGCCACCTCCAATCCTGGCCATAAAATCCTCCAAGACTGGTCATGAAAATCTCTTCATAAGAGATCCCTCAGATTCCTTGCTGGGGAGATGGCAGCGTAGGAGGACTCTGAACTCACCTCCTCCCTTGGACACAAAAAATTTACAACTACCTGTGGAATAATTACCCCTGAGAGAGAACAGGAAACCAGGTAAAAAGAATTCCCACAACAAGGGACAGTGCTGACTGAGGTGGAGGGGGCAGAAATACCTTTCTGGAGAGGAAAAAGCCACATTCTAGCCATGGTACTCCTCAGTACTGACTTCTCAGCAGAAACCTTACAGGCTATAAGGGAGTGGTACAATATATTTAAAGTGCTGAAAGGAAAAAAACCTATAGCCAATAATACTCTACCTGGCAAAGTTATCATTCAGAATGAAAGGAGAGATAAAGAGTTTTCCAGACAAGCAAGAACTAAAGGAGTTTATCACCTATAAACCAGCCTTACATGAAATGTTAAAGGGACTTATTTAAGGTGAAAAGAAAAGACCATAAGTAAGAATAACAAAATTATAAAAAAAAAATAAAATCACAAATTTATAATAAAGTTAGCAGATCAACCACCTATGAAGCTAATATGAAAGTTAAAAGACAAAAATACTAAAATTATCTATTTCCATGATAAGAGGTTAATGGATACACACACAAAAAAAAGAGGTTAAATATGATATCAAAAAGATAAAATGTGGGAGAAGGGGAGTGAAAGTGAAAGAGTAGAGCTTTTAGCAAGAGGTCAAACTTAAGAGACTATCACTGAATGTAAATTGTTATTTACATAGGTTATTATATATGAACTTCATGGTAATAAAAAACTAGAAGCCTACAATAAATATACAGAAAATTAAGAAAAAGGAACCCAAACATAATACTAAAGAAAGCCATCAAACCACAAGGGAAGAGAACAAGAAAAGAAAAGAAAAGAGAAGAACTACTTAAACACCCAGAAAAAAAGTAAAATGTCAATAAGTACATACTTATCAATAGCTACTTTAAATGTCAATGGACTAAATGTTCCAATCAAAAGACATAGGATGGCTGATTGGATAAAAAACAAGACCCATATATATGCTGCATACAAGAGACACACTTCAGACCTAAAGACACTCACAAACTGAAAGTTAAGGGATGGAAAAAGTACTCCATGCAAATGGCAATGAAAATAAAGCTGGGATAAAAATACTTATATCAGGGCTTGCCTGGTGGCACAGTGGTTAAGTGTGCACGTTCCACTTCCGGCAGCCCAGGGTTTGCCAGTTCGGATCCCAGGTGCAGACATGGCACCGCTTGGCACATCATGCTGTGGTAGGTGTCCCACATATAAAGTAGAGGAAGATGGGCATGGATGTTAGCTCAGGGCCAGGCTTCCTCAGCAAAAGAGAGGGGGACTGGCAGTAGTTAGCTCAGGGCTAATCTTCCTCAAAAAAAAAAAAAACATATCAGACAAAATAGGCTTTAAAAAAAAACTGTGTCAAGAGACAAATGAGGGCACTACATAATGATAAAGGGAATAACCCCACAAGAGGATATAACACATGTAAATATCTGTGCACCCAACATAGAATCACCTAAATACATAAAGCAATTATTAACAGACACAAAAGGAGAAATAGATAGTAACACAATAACAGCAGGGGGCTTTAATAATCCACTTACATCAATGGATAGATCATCCAAACAGACAGAAGATAAATAAGGAAATTGGCCTTAATTGACACATTAGACCAGACGGATTAGTAGATAAATAGAGAATATTCCATCCAAAACCACAGAATACACATTTTTTTCAAATGCGCATGTAATATACTCCAGGATAGATTACATGTTAGGCCACAAAACAAGTCTCAATAAATTTAAGAAGATTGAAATAATGCCAAGCATCTTTTCAGACCACAGTGGTATGAAACTAGAAATCAACTACAAGAATAAAGCTGGAAAAACTACACATACATGGAGATTAAACAAAATGCTGCTGAACAACTGTTAGGCCAATAGTTGTTGAAGAACTCAAAGGAGAAATCAAAAAATACCTGGAAATAAATGAAAATGAAAATACAACATGCCAAAATTTATGGAATACAGCAAAAGCAGTCCTAAGAGGGAAGTTTATTGCAATACAGGCCTGCCTCAACAAACAAGAAAAATCTCAAATAAACAACTAACAGTGTACCTAAAGGAACTGGAAAAAGAAGAAGAAACAGAGCCTAAAATAAGTAGAAGGAAGAAAATAATAAAAATAAGAGTGGAAAGAAATGAAATAGAGACTAAAAAAAAAGATAGAAAAAATCAAGGAAACTAAGAGCTGGTTCTTTAAAAAGATAAACAAAATTGACAAACCTTTAGATAGGTTCACCAAGAAAAAAGAAGATTCAAATAATAAAATCAGAAAGAGGAGAAATTACAATGGACATCTCAGAAATACAAAAGATTATACGAGAATAATGCAAAAAAGCAGTGTGCCAACATACTGGATAATCTAGAATAAATGGATAAATCCTTAGAATCACATAACCTTCCAAAACAGAATCGAGAAGACATAGAGAATTTGAATAGACAAATCACCAGTAATGAAATCAAAACAGTAATCAAAAACCTCCCAAAAAATAAAAGTCCAGGACCAGAGAGCTTCCCTGGTGAATTCTACCAAACATTCAAAGAAGACTTAATACCTATCCTTCTCAAACTCTTCCAAAAAGTTGAAGAGGAGGGAAAGCCTCCTAATTCATTCTACAAGGCCAATGTTACCCTGATACCAAAACTAGCCAAGGACCACACAAAAAAACAAAATTACAGGCTAACATCACTGATGAACATCAATGCAAAAATCCTCAACAAAATACTAGCAAGTTGAATAAAACCATACAATAAAATGATCATACATGATGATCAAGTGGGATTTATTCCAGGGATGCAGGCATGATTCAACAACCACAAATCAATCAATATGATACACTACATTAACAAAATGATTAAAAATCACATGATCATCTCAATATATGGAGAGAAAGCATTTGACAAGATGCAGCATCCATTTATAATAAAAACTCTGAATAAAATGGTTATAGAAGGAAAGTACCTCAACATAATAAAGGTCATATACGACAAACCCACAGCTAATATCATAACAATGGAGAAAAACTGAAAGTTATCCCTTTAAGAACAGGAATGAGATGAGGATGCCCACTATGGCCACTCTTGTTTAACATAGTATTGGGCATCCTAGCCAGAGCAATCAGGCAAGAAAAAGAAATAAAATGGATCCAAATTGGAAAGGAAGAAGTGAAACTGTCACTTTTTGCAGATGGCATGATTTTATATATAGAAAGCCCTAAAGAATCCAACAAAAAACTATTAGAAATAATATATGAATAAAGTTGTAGGATACCAAATCAACATACGAAAATCAGTTACATTTCTATACATTAACAATGAAGTAACAGAAAGAGAAATTAAGAATACAATCCCATTTACAATTGCAACAAAAAGAATAAAATACCTAGGAATAAATTTAACCAGATTTGAAAGACCTGTACACTGAAAACTATAAAACATTGTTGAAAGAAATTGAAGAAGACACACAGGAATGGAAAGATACTCAATGCTCTTGGATTAGAAGAATCAACATAGTTAAAATATCCATACTTCCTAAAGCAACCTACAGTTTGAAGGCAATCCCTCTCAAAGTTCCAATGACATTTTTCACAGAAACAGAACAAAGAATCCTAAAGTTTATGTTGAACAATAAAAGACTCCAAATAGCGAAAGAAATCTTGAGAAAAAAGACCAAAGCTGGAAGCATAACAATCCCTGACTTCAAAATATACTACAAGCTATTGTAATCAAAACAGCATGGTACTGGCAGAAAAACAGACACATAGATCAATGGAACAGAATCGAGATCCCAGAAATAAACCCACACATCTCTGGACAGCTAATTTTGAACAAGGGAGCCAAGAACGTACAATGGAGAAAGGAAAGTCCCTTCAATAAGTGGTGTTGTGAAAACTGGACAGCCACATGTAAAAGAACGAAAGTAGACCATTATCTTATACCACACACAAAAATCAACTCAAAATGGATTAAAGACTTGAATGTAAGGGTCTGGCCCCGTGGCCAAGTGGTTAAGTTCACGCGCCCCGCTGCAGGTGGCCCAGTGTTTCATTGGTTCGAATCCTGGGCGTGGACATGGCACTGCTCATCAAACCACACTGAGGCAGCGTCCCACATGCCACAACTAGAAGGACCCACAACGAAGAATATACAACTATGTACCGGGGGTCTTTGTGGAGAAAAAGGAAAAATGTAAAATCTTTAAAAAAAGAAACCAGATCTTAAATTTTAAAAAAATGCTTGGTTTATTTAAAAAAAATAAAAAAGACTTGAATATAAGACCTGAAGCCATGAAACTTCTAGAGGAAAACACAGGCAGTATACTCTTTATTGTAGGTCTTAAGCAGCATATTTTCAAACACTGTGTCTGACCAGGCAAGGGAAGCAAAAGAAAAAATAAACAAATGGGACTACAGCAAACTAAAAAGCTTCTGCACAGCAAAGGAAAGTGTCAACAAAATGAAAAGACCACCCAACAATTGGGAGAAGATATCTGCAAACTATACATCTGATAAGGGGTTAATACCCAAAACATATAAAGAATTCAGACATCTCAACAACAAAAAAACAAACAACCCAGTTAAAAAATGGGCAAAAGATCTGAACAGACATTTCTCCAAAGAAGATATACAGATGGCCAACAAGCACATGAAAAGATGTTTAATGTCACTAATAATTAGGGAAATGCAAATCAAAACTACCATGAGATATCACCTCATGCCGGTCAGAATAGCTATAATTAACAAGACAAGAAATAAAAAGTGTTGGAAAGGATGTGGAGAAAAGGGAACTCTCATACACTGCTGGTGGGAGTGCAAACTGGTACAGCCACTATGGAAAACATTTTGGAGATTCCTCAAAAACTTAACTACCATATGATCCAACTATTCCTCTGCTGGGTGTTTATCTAAGGAACATGAAAACACGAATGCATAAAGACATATGCACCTCTCTGTTCGTTGCAGCATTTTTCACCATAGCCAAGACTTGGAAACAACTTAAGTGACCATCAAGGGACGAATGGATACAGAAGATGTGTTATATATACACAATGGAATACTACTCAGCTATAAAAAAGATGAAATCTTACCATTTGCAACGACAATGGATGGACCTTGAGGGTATAATGCAAAGTGAAGCAAGTCTGACAGAGAAAGTCAAATAGTGTATGATCTCACTCATAAATAGGAGATAACAACCACAAACAAACACATAGATACAGAGATTAGATTGGTGGTTACCAGAGGGGAAGGGGAGAGGGAGGAGGGTGAAAGGGGTGACTGGGTACATGTGATGGTGACGGATGGTCATTACTCTTTGGCTGGTGAACCTGATGTAGTCTACACAGAAACTGAAATATAATGATGTACACCTGAAATTTATATAATGTTATAAACCAATATTACCTCAATAAAAAATTTTAAAAATAAAAATTTCTCAATTTAATAGCTAACGAAGTAAATATAAAAAGAGGGAGGGAAAAAAGAGATCTGTCCTGTCAGGTTTGACACCCACAAAGTCATCAGAAGCCAGCAGAGCCCCTGTCAGATAAGGTCATGGAAACACTGTTGGAGCAGAGTTCTGTTACTCACCCGGAACTATTTTGGACTGTTTATAGAAACGAGAAATAAAGAAAACTTTAGGATGCTGCTAAGGGATAGAATCGAATGTTAGACAAAGGAGAATTTCCTCCCTTTGTGTCACAGACCACCACTGTCGCAGTCAGTAGATGCCTGCATTCGCTAGAAAACACCAGAGACCAGGAAATCACAGATTTCACTCTCTTATAGATGCTTTATAGTCAAGTACGTGACAGCAAAAGTGAATAGTCATTTATTTGAAATATGTTTTTTCTCTGTACTTAGGAATTCAAAGTTGGGAAAAAAGCGAATACATTGAACCTTTCTGAACTGCCATAGGCTTGCTGTTGAGGCTGAAGTTTGTCTAGACGAAACCAGGAGAGTTGTCAAAATTTATCAGTAAACCTATTTTACTCTCTTTTTACCTACACTTCTTCTCTTCACCCTCTTCTGATTTACCTCAGAAGACTGGGAAGATACCTTTCAAAGTCTCTTTCACTCTGTAAACAAAATACAATTAAATACATTTTGACAGAAGTAAAGATAAAGCTGACATTATCACACAGCCCCATATAACTCACCAATAAATTACATTACTTTCTAAACAGAGAAAAACATTCGTTTCAGAAAAGACTGCGTATTTTTTCTATCACTTTATGATTCCATAGTAAGTGGATATGGTTTAGCTAGAATACTTGGACCAGAAAATAAATGACTCCTGCTCATCCTGTGGGTGCCAACTACGTTCAAGCATGAGGGGTTGCTGGCCCGCAGTGCCAACATACAGCACCTTCGCAGGGAGGCCAAGGCCCTCATGCTCCAGCAATACCAGACGGCGCTCCGATGAGGCGGGCTGCTTCTGGCAGGTGGTAGCACAGGAGGTAGTAAGTGAAAGCAGCTCAGCATAAATAGTTCCAGTGAAATACAAGAATAATATTCTGGCGTCTCCAACTCATTTTCTCTCATTCATGACTCACAATAAACACATATTCTGATGGACAAATGGCTAAACTACCCCACAGAAATGAAGATTCATCTCCAAACCTCTAATGGAAGCTCTCCGCTGATCTGGAAACCTTTCCCCCTCCAGTTAAGCAAAGTTGAACAGATATGATTCTCTCCTCGTTGACCTTGGAAATCTGTCCCAGGCTGTTGGCCATTCTGGTCATCTCTTCTAGACCAGCTGCTGTCTTCATATCAAGGGGGATTTGGAGCATTCCATGGGTCAGAAGAAGGTAATGTGTTCTGGGCCATTTCTACTCCATGGAGAGACCCAGGTGTATAAGATTGAACCAGCCAACAAGACAGAGAAAGAGAGGAAGACGCAGAGAAGCAGAGACAAAGACCAGGGGGAAAAAAATAAATTAAGATCGTAACACATCCATAGACAACCAACAGATTAAAAGTGTAATATCTCCAAGAATTAAGAAACTTATTTTTAGGGTTGAAAAATGTAATTTCTGTGTTTTATTCCTGGGAGACAGAGATGACAATTTATATAGGCTCTTTTCACATTTTTTATATATCTTGTTGAAACTTGATGATGGGTAAAAGAGAATTCGTTATACTATGCTCTCTAATTTTGTATAGCTTTAAAAATACCTACATGAAAATTACAAAAATAAATAAAACATATCTAAATAAATAGTTGACACTAAGACTAACAAGGATTTCTCTTCTGTTTACTGTTTATAACTCTATTGCTATTGTTTCATTTTTTCAGAAATTCCCTATTTCTACAAATAGAATTCTAATAGATTATATAGCTCAGCCACAATGAAATCCCTATGTAAAGGAGAGGAAAACAAGTAAAATACTTAGAAGAAAGACATTAAAGTTTTCAGGAGTGACTAGTCACGAGATAAGAATTTTTAAGAGTAGAGTTGTTTCATTGAGAGCTCCAAAATTTGCAGAGATTTCACAATTTGCAACTGTGTGTCAGACTATGGTACAGGGATGTGCACTGAAACCAACCGCACAGAATGGAAATCTCTGCCTTTTAAAGTTTATCTATTCACTGCAAAATTTACCAGGCCTGGTCCGATAAATAGGCTCCGAAGTGATAAGCAGCACAAACATCAGAGGTTTTAAACCTGCTCTAGTTTAATAGGTCAGAATTTCAAGTTTGATTAAATTTTGCACTCCCCTGTTGCTTGATTTCTGTTCAGCCTCGACTAATTACTTTCAGGACCTTGCTAATTGGGATGACTAGCAAAGACAATTTGCCATGTGCCTCATTTTTCTTAATATTTTCAATATTTAGTGTTCAATGTTTATAAAGTTATAGTAAATTAGATTAGTATTCACAAAAACGTCAACATGCAGCTCCCACAATTTAGCATTTCAAGGTCATCATTGACCCTGAAACCTTCAAAAAGCCATTGAGATTATGTTACTAAATTCTGTATGTAATTATAACTTGGCCATAGAAAAGTTTTCCTCCTTAGGGATTCCTGGTAAATTGCTCTTTCTTGGCATTCTTTTTGCCCGTGAAATGAGGAAAACTGAAGTAATTCTTCTTTTAAATTGAGATGCCCCTTGAGGTGGCAAAATCTTAACAATGTGAGCATAGAGATCAGTGAAAAAAAAATTACTGATAAGGGACTTTAGTTTGAAAAGTTGGGAAAACACATTTCTGTACAAGTCTACAACTGAAATCAGATCCCACTTCCCAGGAGATGCTGGCTACATGCCCCTCAAGTACAAGGGGATGCTGCCACCATCCGTCACTTATAACTGAACATCACAGCATCCCGGGGCTCCAGAACCTGAGACCCAAAGGCTAAAAACTGTGGGATATTTATGCTGCCCACTCTGTGATAGTCCTCCTGGAAAAGCAGGTAATTGATAACTGGATGAACTACTCAGGCAATTAACGAAATACTTACATACATCAAACACTGATTTAGTAAGACCATATGACTTCTGAGGCTTCACTACATGCGTGGTAATTTACATCCAGGATCCCATTTAGTCCTAACAGCACTGTAAAGCAGGTGTTCTTATTCCTATTTTACAAATGAGGAACTGAGACACAGAGCTATTAACTAACTTGTCCAAAGTCATAAGTGGAGCCAGGATTCAAACTTACGTATAGTAGATGCTGTTGGTGCCTTGCCAACATCGTCTTAACCTGATCATTGACTTCCAGCTTCCAGTCTACAGCTGCATTTCTTTTCCAGATGCTTTCTCTTACCTTTGTTCCCTGCTTGGCCAGCTCTTCAGGCAGGTCAGAAACGCCTAGGTATTAACTCCCCTCTGGAGGAGGTCTCAACTAATGACTGACAGGAATTGGTGTACAAATACCCCAGCTCTCTCATGCCTTAAGGAAAATAACACAGTTTTCTCTAATAGGATCAAGCTTCATTCCCATAGTGATAACTTACTTTATAACACACTTTTCATTGTCTTCCTTTACTGCCTGAACTCATGCTCTACTCCCCGCCGCCAGAGTTTCCTGGGATCACATTGCAAATAAACTACTTGTCTCAGAGTCTACTTCAGAGGTGACCTAAACTAAGACACAAGGTCTGCCTGGTTCTAAAGCCTTATGATACCTTCACTCTTCCACACTGAGAATATGACAATTCAGGAGAGACACAAATGCCCAGAATCTATCCTGTTAATAATGAAGAAAATTGGGTGTTTAATATACCTCATTCGATAGTATGTTGCTTAATGGAGCAGCTTCATCTGTTACGCCTTTTGCACCCCTATAGTCTGACACATCACTATTGGATCCAAAGTATTTGTCAGTCTTTTTTATTCTGAGTTGATTATACTCAGAATAATCAAAAAATGGGCCTCCCCTTTCCTCCTAGATCGCTTCTAGGCCTTTCACTGCTGATGCTGCATACTTTACCAGAGACGCCATTATGCCCTGGGGTTAGAAGACCATTCTTTCATTCTAGGGGTGTGAATAGTTAGGCTTCTAGATTAGGAAGTCAATAAATATGTGTTAGAGTTAAGTATAAAATAGAAACTGACATTAATCGAAGAGAAATGATCTGAGGACAAGAGAAAGTTATTGGAGCTGCAGTGCCTCACAGAGCAGATGCTGAGAACGCTTTCCCAGACAAAGGACAGTCTAGTTCAGGCTGAATCTTCAGGCAGATCTTCGTGAATTCGGTTGTGCACTTACTTTGCGCTCTCTAGTGTGTTCAGCCTTGAAGACTCAGAGGTGAGCACCACAGAGGTTCTGGTTCTCAGAGCCCACATTCCATCGCCGGAGGCAAGATTATAAACTAAGATGGATGAGAGGCACACCTTGAGAAGTACGTGAGTAGTGAAGTGTTGGAAGTGCTGTGTGACTGGTGGAGGGTGGGAAGCATTCTGTAGGGTGGAGGAGCCTTAGGGGTGGTGGAAAGGCCTGGGAGGCTTCAGAGAAGGTAACAGTTGAGATGGATTTTGAAAGACTGAAAAGGAATTTATCAACAGAAAAAGACAGAATAGTGTGGGTGGTTTTGAGGAGAGAGGTTTAACCCAACATTTTGGCTCTAGACAGGAAAAAAATTATTGCCCTTTAAAAGACAGATGGTTAGAGAAATAAAGTTATAAAATGTTAAAGTTATCCATTCCTACCTTGGAATGTTGGGGAAAAAAATAACAATAGCTAACAATTGCATAGTGTTTACTCTCTGCCAGACACTGTCCTATGTGTTTTACATAGAAGAACTCACTGGATTTTCTCACAACAATTCTACGTAATAAATATTATTATTATATCATTACAGATGGAAAATTAAGGTACAGAGAGGTTAAGAAAATTGCTCAGAGGCACACAGCTATTAAATAAAACCAAGTAATCTGGCATTAGAGTCTTTGCTCTTAATTAATATACTATAATGCCCTTAGAAGTAAAAGAGAATTAGGACTAACTAACTATAGTTATTTCTAAATATAGAAACTTGAAATGGGTAATAACCAAAGTGAGTAGCACTTTTGTCTAAAATTTCTCTCACGTATAATTTACACTCTTACATGGCCTCTCAGTACAGTTGCTTGAAGGCAGTATGGTACATGGTTAATAGAGTTCTGGGGTCAGCCAAATGAGGACTTGAGTCCATGGCAGCTCTGCTACATGCTACCTCAAGGACCCGTGTCCCATTTCAAAACCTCTGGAGACATCCACTTCTTCCTCTGTCAGACAAGCATAGTAGCAGTCCCCATCTCACAGGGATGTTTGAGAATTAAATGTGATAATGTATATTCTGAACTTAGCACAGTGTCTTGCACAAAGTGAGAGCTTAATAAATGTTGGCTATTTATATTAGTAGCAGAATTTACTGTTATTACTTTATTGCTTATTTTACAGAGCTGATGAGATAGGTTATGCAAGAGTTAACCAAGAGCAGGAGCATGGTAGAGAAGTAAAAGCACTGTGGGTGGAGATGTAAGGCCCTGTCTTCTCCTGGGGAGGAGCAGCAGCACCAAATCTGCCAAGTGGTACCATGACATTTTGTCCTTTGAGTAGTGAGCCAGAAAGGCACAGACCCCAGTGTTTATCAAGGGATTTGGTGTCTATAAATCCAAGTGAGCAGGACCGGAGAGCAGAATCACCTTGGCAGGCAGCACAGCAAGTGGGTTAGTCTCCTCTCTCAAAGGGCTGTTGTAAGGACTGTTACTGACACAGATTCATTCCTTTCTGTTTCTAAACAAAGTTTGTTCTTTAACAAAACGTTGATAGTTAGAGTAATATGATTATTGTATAATATAGAATTTGTTCCTGGGAGAATTTATTTCTCTAAATCTTTGGAATTTCCCAAGTGATAGGAATGCATTTGTTATACATGATGGGCCCTGATAGTTTATGTTAATGAGGTGAATCAAGATGAGGGCTGTCCACATCAGAAAGAACAATCATGTGATTAGAGGGTTGTGACTTTGAGCCACATGATATCAGCCCAACCTCCAGGGAGGGTAGGGGTCATGGAGATTGAGTTCAACCACATGGCCAATGATTCAGTCAATCACAGCTACATAATGAAACTCCAATAAAAACTCTGGACATTGATGCTCAGGTGAGCTTCCTGGTTGTTGATACACATTGCTGTGCTAAGAGGATGATGCATCTTGAGGACCTGGAAACTTCACATTTGGGATGCTGCCATATTTCACCTTATGGGTATACTCTTTTGGCTGATCTTGATTTGTGTTCTTTATAAAAGAAACTGTAATCCCGAATTCTTGAGTTCTGTGAATTGTTCTAGTAGATTATCAAACCTGAAGGAGTGGTGGAAACACCTAAATTTGTAACCAGTTGGTCCAAAGCATTTGTGACTTTGGAACCCCCAAACTTGCAGCTAGCGTCTGAAATGAAGGGCGTCTTTTGGAGGACTATGCCTTTAACCTGTGAAGTTTGTCCTAGCTCTAGGTAGTTAGTATCAGAATTGCATTACAGCGATCAAGTTAAGAAATAAGTATGAAATGATTACTATAAGTAAGACATCATACTCCATCAGGAAAATTATAGAAAACGAGGTAAAATTTTAAAGCTATCTGAAAGCAAAAGACCTGTAAGGCTTTTGAGAAACATAATCTTTCTTTATAAAAAGTTTTTTACTTTAACCTGGAGTTGCTTGCTTACCTTTATTCATATTCATTTGCATGGCTTATGGTGTAGTCAGTGACCATTGAAGGCCTTGAAGTCACTTGCAAGCACTCCAGGTTTTCAATTAACTAAACCATCAGATAAATGTGACTTCATCCAGACAAAAATACCAATGCAACAAGACTTACTCATCTACTTTCTCTCAGCTTGATTCCTAACTTTTTTTAAGTTGTGTGGGAAGATGCTAGATGTTTAAGACAGCCGTTGGTTGTCATAAATGGTTTCATCCAACCATTCATTCACTTCATTGTTAGTGCCATCAGTTGACTCCATCTACTAGTGACCTTGTGTACATCAGAGCACAACCCTGGCTGGTCTTTCTGCACCACCCTCCCACCTTTTGGTGCTATATCAGACAATGCTCCACTGCTATTCATAGGGTTTTCATGGCCAATTTTTTTCGGAAGTGAGTGGCCAGGTCCTTCTTCCTAGTCTGTCTTAGTCTGGAAGCTTTGCTGAAAATGGTCCACCCTGGGTGACGCTGCTAGTATTTGAAATACTGGTGGCATGGCTTTCAGCATCACAGTAACACACGACTGCCACAGTATCACAGTTGACAGATGGGTGGTCTGGTTACCTGACTGAGAAATGAACCTGGGCTGTGGTGGCGAGAGCACCAAATCTTAACCACTAGACCACCAAGGCTGGCTGTCATTCAGTAGATACACGTATATTGGCAACCTACTGTATGTGCTGCTCAGGGCAAGAGATAGTGAAAAGAATACCACACTTGGCCTCAGAAGTTCTCTGGAGGTCTATTTGCAAGCTCTGTGACCATCAGCAAATCATTTGCCCTTTCTGTAAGATAAGAAGATTGGACTAGATCATGTGATTGGGCTTATAAAAGTCCTGTCCAATTCTAAATGCTAGTGATTCCTTGAGTCAGCCCGCCGGTATTTCCTGGGCAACTGGAGCATGAGGCCCCTCTTCTTCACTGTGTTTGCCAACTCTCTTGTGAGTCTTCTCTCAGCTCATTCTCAAACCCCCCTCCTTGTTCCATAAATCTGCATACGAAAGGACCAGACAGCTGTAGCTCTCAACAGCTTTGGTTTTCATCACTGCCTGTGTCATCCTGCTTGCTGAAGCTGCTTTTTAAAGGGGCCAAGCCTCCTTTAAACAATTCTAAATATTTTTGAAGTTACAAATCAGAACATAACAAGCTTACAAATAGATAAAACTGTAGAGTTTTTCCACAGGTGGTTAAACTAACAAGAGGACTTCTCCATGGGAGCTATTCTGTGATGGAGGCCAATCCTGGAGGGGACCAGAGCAACAGTGGAGAAGACTAGGATAACACAGGCATTAAGAGAAGCTGCGGAGAGCAGTAGCATCTTGAAAGGAGGCAGGAGAAAGGGAAGGAAGCCCGCCTTAAGAGAGGACACCCCATGTGCAACCCACTCTGTTAGGTGCACACAACCAGGAAAGAGTCAGAGCTGGTGTAAGGAATGACACTGGAACTGAAAGGACGTCACTGCCAGAACAGCAGTGACTACTTCTGGTCTTGCTAAACATAAATCAAAGGTAAAGAAACAGACGTTCACACACTCACACCTGCCACTCCCTGTTATAATTCTTTCCCTCTAGCTTTACTCCTACATCCCATCCCAAGATATGCCACTGATTTAGAGATAATAAATTGTTCTGCAGCAGCTCAGGTAAGCATATAATACCCAACATTTAAAAATATACCAAGAAAATAGAAACAGTTGGCAAAATGTAGCAGCATAGTAACTTAATACAAGATTTACATTTCAAAGTGTAAAGCTCATGGTCCAAGAATGGGCATTGTCTTTGAGATGACCTTGAGAAACCACTGCCAAAGACTCATCCATGTGACTTTTATACCTCTGCCCCCTCCAGTTTCTCTGAATAAATAGCATTTCCCTTTGTGATGGTAAAATCAAAATGTCTCCAAACATTGGCACTATAAATTTCTGACCCCAATATATTGTAATGCCTGACCCCTTGTTGATGTCTGATTTTCACTTTTTAGTCCTTTGGGTTTCATCTTCTTGTAATCCTCATTGACCTATTTCCTGAAAGAGCAGGGCCATGGCTGAAGAAATGGCACCCTTGGATAAGAAAAGAAAAAGACGTAGAACTTTATAAAAAGTGCAGCACTTGGAGCTTTTAAAGGTGATCAAATTCAAACTTTGTTCACAGGAAAATAAAAAATGTAGTCAGTCACCTATGTGCTTCACTTATAGAAGAGATACTTGAGTATCTAGATTCATGAAGGTTACGGCTTCTATGTTTCCTGTCATCATTTCACTGAGGGAGATTCTATGGACTAGAACCCATGGAACAGTAGAAAAAGTATAATCTTTGGAATCTAGAGGGCTGGGTTTTAGTCCCAGCTCATCCATTTAAAAGTTGTGCAGCCTCAAGTAAATGAAGTGACATATAGGAGCCTCAGCTTTCCTTATCTGTTATTAAAAAGAAGGAGAAGAGAAGTAAGTAAAGGAAGGAGGAGGAAAGAACAAGGCAAGGAAGGCAAGGAAGGAGAAAAGTAAGTAGGAACCGATAACACTTACCTCGTAGGGTGGAAATGAGAGTTATATGTTTGAAAGCAGTATATATAACACAAAATGTTATGTCAACACAGTATTATTTCTAAAAATGATACCTTACATTCTGTTAAAGTCCTCTGCATATTGGGAGAAAAAATCCAAGAAACAAGCTCTGCTTTTAACAAAAGCATCACCTTGAGCTAAACTGCAGAATCTCCACCCCAGGACAACTGCAGTGTGTTCTTGTGGAATGGCAGTGTAGGTCTGGCTTTCTGGGGCATTCAGCTGAAACCCACCTCCTCTAAAGAATGTGTCTTTTTTTCATCAGCACCTTTCACAGACTACAGACTTCTAGATTTGACTTTCCACTGGATATGTTTATCCCTGCAGCCTGAAGTCCTGCACAGGTTAGAAGCTAGCCATCAGACTGTACAATATGTACAGTCCCATTGACAACAGCCCCTGAACTGAAATAGTACATAGTGGGTGTCTGGTGATCGTCTCACTGCACATTGGAGCTGTTAGTTCTGGTTTGGTGTTTGGTAAAGAGAATCCGAATCAGGACATGGAATCTTGCAAGAAAGAGGAACTAATGGAGGTAATTAGAAAAGAACACCTGTCGGTGAGAAATTGCAACCTCTACATTGGCCATAGGCAGCCATTGCTCCCAATTGTTATTCACAACAATGGAGAGCCTCTGGACTGTGAATGCGAGCAGTGATGGACGGCAATAAAATTCGCAAATGAGTTTTCACATTGTCTAATAAAATTCTATGACTTTGTCAATCTGTGTTGACACAGACCTACACAGGACTAGATGATAAAACGTTGTAAAGGGAAGCTAATTGTTTCCTTGGGTTTACACATTTGTCTTTTATCTCTACAGCTCTAGATGCAAATTCTGGCTTTCTTCTAAGTGACCATGAGGATAGTAGTCAATTCTAAGCCCCTAGCAGTCAAATATCTTATTGCCCAGAACATTTCAAGCCAAACAGGGCTACAAACAGGCAGCAAAACAAAAGCTCCAACATGCAGAGCTGAATTTAGGGGTGTGTGGAATCAGGACCACCTCAAACATGGCTCAAACTGTACATTTTAAGTAAATTTATAAACAAAAAGTGGATACCATCACAGAAGTTCTAGATTAAGAATTGCTTTATATCTATTCTAAAGATGCCATCTTGCAAAAGAATAAGAAGGAATGTTTTATGGTCTTAAATTAGCCTCAGAAGATATCATTTTAAAAGTTAACTTCAATTCACAAATAACTTTGGAAGTCGTAACCTGGGAAATGGAAATGGGGAATGAGAGCAAGAATTCACAAAAGAAGACTGAGGTTTGTCATAGATATTCTTAACGTTTATTTGATTTTACACACTCAGCACGAAACATGGCTGAACAAACACATAATTGTGGAGGGAAAGTAGGGAGAAAGGGGAGAAGGAAATTAAGTTTATATACACATAAGCTCTATGTGGTCAAAAAATTTAATTTACTACTTTGCTCCCATTGGCTAGAACAGGGCAAGCATATAACAAATGTTTAGTAAATATCTTTTGAATAAACAAGTAAAAACTCAGCCTATCAACTTTGTCTTGTTGATTAGACAAGATGTTCATCTAAGTTATTTTTAATGCTGCCTCAAAAGAGATAAAACCGACAATTCTCTTAAATGTTCGTCGGTTGAAAATCCCACAAGCATGGGCACATAAATAGAGTACAGCTACCTAGTCATTTTTAATATTAAAGGTGAGAGGGAACATTAGCTATTGGAACAATCACCTACTGTCTGCTTGCTAGGTATGTATATATTAGACTTTACTTGGAAAAGTCCTTTATTGATCTTTGCTCCATTTCTCTGAGACAGTAATTAAGGTTGATTATGCTTGCTTCTTACCTGTCTCAGAAAGGGTTACTGAATTAAAGCTGGTAGCATATTTTAGATTGTTGGAAATAGATTAACATGCTAATTATTTTAGAAATAAAAATTGAAAAATAGAGAGAAAATCACACTCTAGAACGTGATGGCATCTGAGGATCAGATTTCACTGGGACTTAAATCTCATTAGCATCAGTTTTCAAAGCATTTCAGCCAATGGAACCATAATTCACAAATAAATATAAATCAAGTGTGGAAGCCAAAATTACTTCCAATCTCATATTCTTCTTTTGTGCCAAAATGTATTCAAAATCAAACTATAAATTTATGGAATAGTTAGGTCTTTCTTGATTACACAGACCCCCCCCCCCCCCCCCAGTTCTTGAGTAAATTAAATATGTTGTAGGACAGAAGAATATTTTGTATAGGATTTTCACAGAAGACTTTTAAAAACATTTGACACTTAAGATAACAAAAAACATATGACAAATTATCTTAAATAAAATAAATATGATAATACTGTATCAAGACATGAATGCATATGATACATATAATACATAATTTGCATTGTGGTTGGAATTTATAAAAGTGAAAATTTGGGAAATTTACGCACAGACTCTCATTAAGGGAGGTTAAGTGATGACAGGTTCTTGGAAAGAAAGAACTAGCAGAGGTTCTCTTCCCAGCCCCCTTCCAGATTATAAAAGACAGTGAGCTGCCCCCTGAATCAAAGTGGAAAAGTAAGTCTCATGACTTCAATCAGAGCGCTTAGGCAAATCCCTCAGCCCTCCTGTGGACCTCTCTTTGTGGGTTTCTTTCCAATTTCTCTGGGCAGGCAGATGAGCACTAAGTTATGCAGACTGGGAGAAAAGTACATTCAATATGTTGGCCTGGAAGACAATTGCTACATGAGTGCTTATAGAAGACAAGTCAGTAATGTGAAAAGAGTGTCAATCTGGGCATGGTGAGGGCTGACCCAGACTAAAATTGCCCAGAGTATAAATCCAACAGGACTTGCCTGGCTTCTACTCTTTGCCAGCCCTGCCTTTGAAATGAAATACGCAATTGAAGATGAGGTAACTTTTTGTTCCTATCCAGAGAGATTCCAAAAGGTGGAGATCTATATTCACAGCAGCTGGAGGAGCACCACCTTGAGGAGGACAGAATCTTCCCTCATCCTACTCAGCTAACAAAGTGCCACATGCATATTTCTCCTCCACATCTACAAGGTGGCCCATGCTTGCCACGAAGACTCTGAAACTTTCTGTCTTCACACATAAGAGTAAAGTTCACAAGCATTTGCTTTCTCTGGTAACTCAAAAAGCTCTTCCTCAGGCACAAAACTTATCGTCTACAATATAGCTCTGATCATGTCACTCTCTCGCATAAAAATCAAAAGAGTACTTGGCATTCTTCTAGGACGCAAACGCCTTCATTCATCCGGGCTCTTGCACAGGCTGTATCTTCAGCCTGTAATACCCTTCTCAACCTCATGACAGTGGCAATGGCCTCTCTCCCTGAGGTCTTCATCAACACACATTTGCTACCCTGCCCAGACTCAGCAACACTTCCTCTTCCTGAGTGTCCACAGCACTTTGCCTCTATCTCTATTCTATTAGAATTCTATTTGAATTCAATAATTTTTTATGAGTTTAAATAACAGCTCTATTTACTAACTTGCTATGACCTTGGGTAAGTTATTTTACTTCTCTTGGTCTCAATTTTCTGATCTGTAAAATTAGGAGATGGACTAGTTAGTCGCAGTTAAATTTTGACGCACGGTTCTTGGCCCAAATTTAGACTTTGAGAATGCAGTGGTGAACAAGACTAGAGTTTTACCCTCCTCACCTTACATCCTCCTAGAAGGGAGAGGAAGAATAGACAGACAATAAACATCAAACAAAAACTAATTTCAGATACTATTGAGAAGTAGTACCAAGATGAAAATACAATAAGATGATGCTATAGATAGTGAGGGGGAGGAGAGAGGACACTTTAGCCAAGGTAGGAGGAGAAGGCCTCTCTGAGGAAGGGAAACTTCAGTTGAGAACAGAACTGGGAACAGAGGCAGCCTTGTATCTCCATTCCAAGTAGAAGAAACATCAAAGATGCTATAGTGGGAATGATCTGGGTGTGTTCAAAGAGGACAGCAGCGACTGAGATCGCTGACTAAATCAGCATGGTGGGGAAAAATGAGGTCAGAGTCATCAGCAAGCAGCAGATCACATGGGGCCTTGTAGGAGTTTGAATTTTGTTCTGTTGCAACAAAAAGCGTTAGAACATTTTAAGTAGTTGACATAATTTGCCTTATACTTTAGAAAGATCATTCTGGTTGTTGTATGGAGGAGGGCTTTTTTGGAGGGAGTAGAAGCTGAAAAGCCATTTAGGAGGATATTTCTATAGTTCAGGTGAGCGATGAATGGTTTGGGCAGTGTTGTAGCAGTGAAATGATGAAAATCAGGATATATATTAGAGGTAGAGCCAAAATTAGTTACCAGTATATTAGATGTAGAGAATGAAGAGAAGAAATTAATCAAGAATGATAACTAAGTGTTGAGCCTGAGCAACTGGATGAACTTGCTTGGGCAAAAGAGCATATTTGATTATAGAGGTTTCAGCCTTGTTAAGATTGAAGTATCACTGGACATCTGAAGTGGGAGTGGAATTGATGAGTCTAGAGCTCCTGGGAGAGGGGAGTCTGGGAGTCACCTCTTAAGTTTGTAGTCTCCTCTTGGGAATCCTCAGAATGTTACCAGAAAAAAGCCATGGAATTAAATGAATTTGCCTAGAAAAAGAGTGAATGTAGAGAAAATAAAAGAGCTGAAGAGAAAACACAAAAGCTTGCCAATATGCAGATCCAGGAGAAAACATCAGCAAAAGACACAGAGAAAGTAGAGAGGGAGTTAGGTAGAAAAGAAAGAGCAGGCACATAGTGTCCTAGCTCTGGATAAGAATGTGTTTCAAGAAGAGAGCCAACATCTGCTGTTGAACAAATAAGAAAGTATTGAACATTATCTGGCAAGAGATAGGTCATTGTTTTATTGCTGTTATTGTTGTTGGGAAGTGTCATGTCTGACAGTTCTGAGTGCCTAGTCGATATTCGTGGTCATAAAGTCAAGGTGATTTCAGTCATCCTGATGGTGTAATTTTCTCCGTCAACTTTCAGCTCCCCTGGTCTCGGCAGAGGGCTGTTGAGTTTCATCAAGCTAAGGGCTTGGTGAATGTCCATTCTTGCTTGGCAGAATGTCCAAATAGGATATTTTAAGTTTCTTCTGATCTCTAAAGTTTCATGAAATAAAATACATTCTATTTGAATATAAAACTTCAAACTAATTTCTTAAACTAACTTTTGAAAATTCTCCAAATTAAGATTATTTATGGTTGCATGCAAAAACTTGACAATGAAGCAATGGGGAAAGGGATCTTTAGCAGTCTTGCATGCTATTTAAATCACAAATATTGGACTAGGAACATGTATTAATCTGAAACAAATGTCATGGTTTATTCTTCCAATACTTTTCACTTACGTTTTGTGTCCCTTCCTTTCCCAGCTTTGATCCTTGGGAAGTTTAAAAGGATGGACTATGGAAAGCTTGATGCCCAGTCAGGTGTGGCTAAGAGATATCCAAGGTCAAACCAGAGTTGCCATAAAAATTCTCTTAAAAATAAGAGAAAAGCAAGGAATTTATGTATTAATAGAAATTATTTATCTCAGTGAATAATTCAAAGATTAACTATTCCCTCAAACTTTTGACATCTTATAGAAGGCAGCATTTGTCTTTTTTTGTTTCATTTTAGGAAAATCTAAAATTAAAACCTACTTTAAATTCTAAAAATAAGTGGTTTAACTCCTGAAAATTTATTCAATCACATTTTAAACTCCAACATACATATTTCTAGACTTGTAAACATATTTGCATTCTTTTAAATTTAAATAGAAATAGATTTGTTAAAATCCGGTTCTCTGAAATGTTTGGGAGAGTATCATCTGGCTTGATTTTTATAAATTATATGTAATGTTTTTAATAAAATACTGTGGAGTACATGCTACTTGGGAACAAGAATTAATGATTTAACTCTCCTTCTTATGGAACTTTAACTTTTCCAGTGTCCACTCAGTGCACAAAAATAAGTAGTTGTCATTCTCAGTATGAAGCAGTGTTTAGCTTTTGCTAAAAATGCACTTTGTCATAATAAAGAAAACCAACTTGAATTCCAAACATTACAAGTGACAAAACGTTTTATAGAGCATTCATTTTGTATGTAGACTGCACCTGAAGTACTCTGCTTTAATCTAAATGAAAAAGCCGAAGTGAAGTCAAAAGTTATTTACTGTTGCTTCTTCCTTGACATTTCTTAACAGGACATAACAAGCTGGTGCAGAGGGAAGCCTGGACAGACAGGCCTCCTGATCTGTGCATTCGGTGAACCCTGCTAGCATTCCTCATACAGTGGCCATTACGGCAGTGGCTCAACAAGAATAACAATGCCTTGCATTTATACAATGCTTTCTGGTTTACAAAGTGCTTTTTGTATTGGGTTTGTTTCTTTTCAGTGAGAGGGAAAGTTATATGGAGCATTTTATTCCCTTAGAATGCAGGAGACTTTTGGCAAGATTTTGAATCTTTCCTCTGTGGCCAATTAGTGACAATTCCACTTTTGCAAGACAGCCGTCTCCCTGTCCAATTTGACAAGGCAAAGCAAGAAGACTGGCACTGAATTCGATGCCAAGAGTAGTTCAAAATCGCACCACCATCAAAATAGGAATTCAGATGCAAAATTCTAGGGCTTGCCTAGTCTGCTGTGGCCACTGCAGAGGCCGAACCATAACCAGAGTCGGCTTCCGGAGCGAGCAGGTTGGTGGCAGTGTAATTGGTACAACGTTTGTGCAGGGGAAGTTTGGCAACATGTTTCTGATGAAGGCAAAATTGCATAATTGTGCAATCACGTGCATACCAATATGTTTATTTTAGCCTTGTTTATAGTGGGGAAAAATTAGAAGCAACGGCTTCAGTCAATAGGCAGTTGGTTAACTTTATAAAGTATGATACAACTGTTAACTGGAATACTATGTAACCAATAATTAAAATACAATGGAATGTGATCTGGGGATGGGTAGGGTAGACCAGACAGTGTAGGACTTTGTAGGTTATGATAATGCAGAATCTGGACTCTTTCTGTGTGAATTAGAAAGCCGTTGGAGATTTTTGAACATAGGAGAGACAGGATTTGACTTATATCTTCAGAGGATCACTCTGACACAGTGTTGAAAAGAGACTGTGGCAGGATTGCAGGAAGAAGAATGAGGATGTGCCAGCTTAGGACAGATGATAGCTGAGAGCAGGTACTACCAGCAGCGGAAATGGGAAAAAGTTCTTAGTCTGTGAATAGTGAAGGTCAAGAAAGAAGGATTTTCTAATATATTGGATATAGGGTGTGAGAGAAAGTGAAGAGTCAAGGAGGACCCAGACTTTTATTAAACAGTGTGTATGCATGAGTAGATCAGAGCAAAAGAGAATATGCCCCCAAAGTAACTTGTTGAGTAATTGGTTTACAGAAGAGCCTTTATTTTTATCGTTATACTTTTGTTTGGGATTATGCAAGGAACATGTGTTACTTCGATAATTTAAAAACCATTTAAAAAAACAAACTAATGCCAGTGAGAATGAGAAACAATTTGTATATACTTTTTTTCCTCAGCCACCTCTTGTTGCATGACAACCAAACCTCACAAAATAGCAAGCAACAACTCTGGAACATGAAGCAATATCTGACCCCCCGACCTGCCCGATGTTAGGATTCATATCAAGTTGCATCTCTTTATCTGGGCCTTTTCTAATTGAAGGAAAGAATTCACTAGGGCCTCCCACACAATGAACCTGAAGATTAACACCGCGGAGTCAGCACACCTGCCAACCAAACCACAGAAGTAACCCTCCATCTGTGTAGTGAAATGACTCATTCTTATTCTCATTAACCCTCATAGCTAGCATATTTGACTGTACCTCCTTTTCGAAATTTTTATTTTCTGTTTATATTTTCATAGGCCTTATGGCATACATACCTTTTTATTGGTAAGCCACTCGAATCCTTTTTTAAACATGTGGGGAAAAATAAATACATAAACACTTGGCTGTTTTTTCTCCTCCCCTCCACTTGTTTCTAGGTTTATCTGCTTTACTTATGTCTTATTCACAGCCATGCTATTCCCTCGCTTAACTGCTCCCCTCCTTTCTGTGCAGTTGTCAGATCATGAGGAGAACCATGCAGCTGAGAAAAATATTTACGTACGGATGTATATGCAGCACCCAAGCTGTTTGGGGAAAAGGTACAAACAAATCTAATACATGAATAATACATGGGACGCAGGGAGCTGTGTCTGGACTTGGGCAAATACTCCCTGAGTAGACAGAAAGCACAGCGGGCGTGGGTGAACCTCAGCACGTGTGGAGATGAATAAAACTCAACTGTGCCTCAAAAACGGTGACAAAATGCAATGCAGGATGAGCAAAATTGTTTTCATAGCAATGGCAGGTCTTCAAGCATTATATAGAAAGACTTCTGTTGTCTCATATAAAACGAGATGCCTTCTATTTCTTCAAACTTCTCCTCTCCAAAGCAGCCTCACTATTCAATTTCGTCCTTCAACATGTGTGTACCTGGAACCCAATGGATCGGTGGTGATTCCAAGCTATGCCGCTCCCCACCTACTTACAATAGGGACTTTTGCATCTCTAGCTCATCTCATGGCAAATATTCCACCATTTGCAAGTTAGGCACGCAGTCTGTGCATGTACCAAGCGTGTGGCTTTCTGCATATGTCTGCACATCATTTTTCAGGAAACTCTATTTCACACTACACCAGCTTGATGAGTAGCTGTTGTTCACACCCACTGAGAAATAACTCCATGTGAGAATAATACCTTTACAACTTTGAAATGTCCTCAGACAGACTTCTCATCTCCAGGCCATCAACCTGCTGTGAACTCTCATCTTGACTTTTCACACTTACAGGCAACAGTCGTGCAACATACTGTCAAACAATATGAAGGTTTGGGAAACGTGAAGGAGTGCAAAATTAAATTGGAGCCTGAACATCTTTCTAGTTCAGGGTAATATTTAATAATTTAAAAAAATCCACCACACATGCAAGTATATTTGTACTTGGTGTCTATTTAAACTTCTGCTCCGTGTCTCGGAAGCATGTTTAGCCTTCTGATTCTCCTTCACACTCTTTTTGTTGAAGATTGGTGTATGAACTCAGCATCTGAGGTCCCTGTCCTCAAGACACTTTCTACTTACATCTTCCTTAAGGTAAGAATTTCTGGTCAAAAATCTTAATCTTTACTTTAAACCACAATTATTATACTACTGAGAGCTTAGCATGGGTGTGGTTCTAATGAACTGAATTTTCTCTTTGAGTATTATCTAGAAATAATTTTACCAATCCTGTTTGTTGAGAATCAAGCAAAATGTAGGCATTCAATAAATATCTGTTATAGGAATAAATAAAACAACCAACTCTTTCATTCCACAAGTAATTGTTGAGCCCCTGAGACAGGCCAGACCATGCTGGATGCTGCAGATTCAAAGTTGAGCCTAATGTGGTTCTGGACTGAAAGGAAATTCACTTGTGCTCCACAGAAGAGTTGATGTGTTAATTATACTCTCCCTAATTCAGCAGGAACATTTCTCAGCAAAGGCTGAAATACACACATCAAACTTCTTGTTAATTTTTAGTTAACTAGAAAGTTCAATTAAGTGGAAACCAGCTCATTATTAGCGCTTAATTCTTTCAACTAATGTCCAACTAGCTCAACATCTGGAACTCAGTTCAACCTGACAGAAATATTGAGTGATTACCATAGACTGTGCACATGCTGGGTACTGGGGATGCAAAGATGAAAAGACACAGGCTGGGAGGGAGAAGAATGGGTTAATGACAATCCACCAGCCAGGACAGAAAAGTGGGCTAGTATACGTTACGCATAATTCAGAGTAACGTGAGGAACAATAGAAGAATATACAAGATTCGGGAATTGATCTTGGAGGTTAGATAAAGGGACAGGGCAAAGGGGAGTGCATCAAGGAGCCTTCTTTCTATATGTGGATATAAATCAAGAAGGCCTGCGCGAGTACTGACCCAAGACATCTAGAAGTTGTTTTTTCAAATGTCCAGTATTGGCTCGTTTCCTCTTGATTTTCCCCTCTCTTAAAAGGTCAGTAGAGAAAAAATCTGATAAATCAAATCTTCTGAGAAGTTTTATTCTGTTTAGTAAGAGTAGTCATAACTATACATCTTAACTCCCTGAATTTATAAGGTATTTTTGATAGAAATCATACTTTGGCCCTGAAACTAAAAGGATTGTGTATGTGTTTACATAAAAATGTAATAATAGGGGCCAGCCTGGTGGCATCATGATTAAGGTTGTGTGCTCCACTTCAGCAGCCCAGGGTTCATGGGTTTGGATCCTGGGCTCAGACCTATACACAGCTCATCAAGCCATGCTGTGGTGGTGTCCCACATACAAAATAGAGGAAGACTGGCACAGATGTTAGCTCAGGGACAATCTTCCTCACCAAAATAATAATAATAATGATAATAATATATACATTTATATGTACATACAAAACATAAGTGTTGGGGCCGGCCTGGCGGCACAGCAGTTAAGTGCGCATGTTCCACTTTGGCAGCCCGGGGTTCACCGGTTCGGATCCTGGGTGCGGACATGGCACCACTTGGCATGCCATGCTGTGGCAGGCGTCCCACATATAAAAAGGAGAGGAAGATGGGCACAGATGTTAGCTCAGGGCCAGTCTTCCTCAGCAAAAAGATGAGGATTGGCAGTAGTTAGCTCAGGGCTAATCTTTCTCAAAAAAGAAAAACCAAAAACCAAAAAAAAAACGTAAGTGTATATGTTTGTATTAAAGATATGTAAATATACAGTTTATACACATACACAGATAATATGAATATTCTTGAGTATATATTTGCTTATGTTTGCTATGAAACTTTTAAATAATTATTAATGCCAAATATTAATGAAAATAGTTTCACTTGTAACTTAGAATTGCCACAGAAAGTTCGAGAAATGACATATGGAAACATATGAGCCTTGGGAAATTTGTGGTCAACAATGAAGTAATATGCCTCATAGCACAACCACTATAAGAAACTCACTTCTAGAAAATTTTCTTTCTAATTTCTCAAAAGGAGTGGTAGATTTTTTTCCCAACTTCATTTGGGAAAATGTTTTGAAATTCTTTATGATACATAAATAGACGTATGTCTTAGGAAAATGAAGCTGCAGCTACCATCATTTATGAGTTTAAGAAAGACATGTAAGATAAAGGGAATCAAATTTCCTGTTAAAAAAGAAAACAAATTTCATAAGAGTAAAAACTTTGAGATATTGCATGAAATAGTCATAATCTAGTTTATAGTGTTTAAAATTCTTGCAGAAACTCAGTATGTGAACTGTTTTTATCTGTGAACCATTTTCAAACGAATTCTGAACACCAGGATGGAAAGTGAGGCAGAAATCATGATGTAATTTGCCTGTTGCTTCTCCACTACCAATGCTAGCCTGAAGCACAGCCAGCCAGCCAGGAAGTGGCAGGTGTTTAAGACATCTCTATCAACTGGCTAACAAACTCTTTGACAAAGTTCACCAGTTGTTACATCCTCTAATAAAACAACAAAATGAAAACACAAACTTTCCCATTAGAAATAACAGGAGACACAGAGTATTTCAGAAAGCAAATGATTCTACTAAACATATCTCCTCTGGCACTTAGACCTATTGACCTCAAAGACATGAAGAGAATATTTATGAGACAAAGCCTTTTAAAATTATCAATGCTCCCCATTAATACTGTTGTAGGAGTGAATCATCAGTTTTTCTCAAAGGAGACATAAAGAAAGATTTCCAGTGAAAAGTTTTGAGGACTCAGAGTGGGTCAGGCACAGGTAGAGGGTGGTATCAGCTGGTTTTGGTTTCTGAATTGTTGATCTACAATTGATGGTTGTGATAAAGTTTGTCCATCAGAGCAGGAAGTAAGCATGTCCATATTTTAAAATTTATAACCGTGGCCACATCATTTTGATTTAACAGATACTTTTTTGGATTAATATATGTTTTCTGCTGTGTGTCCTGTCTCTCCAGCTCTCTGAAGGCCAGCTACTCATCTGTATCTCCAGCACCAGGCACATCCCAGGTTTCAATGGAATGAAAAGAATTTAGAGCTGGAAAGTGGTCAAGAGGTTAATCCAAACCCTTCTTTTACAAACAAGGAAATTCTTTCTAAATACTAATAGGGCATAAGATCTAGCCATGGCTGTAAGCGCCCAGCAGTCCCATAGGATGCTTGCTGAGCTCAGGGTCCTGACCTGAACTGCTCAGTGCTGTATCCCACCACCCCACACAGTGCCCAGCAAGAGAAGTTTCTCAGTAAATACTTATTAGTTAAAAATTTCTGGATGATTTTACAAAGTTGTCTAAAACAAAATTTGTGATCAATCTTTGTTAAAAGCTGAATATTAGAAATGAGGACACCAATAATTTGGAAAAGGAGAAATTTGTTCTCTCTCTCTAATCTGTCGTTCATCTCTGCTTGCCCTCCTTTTATTCTGATGGATTATAAACCTGCTCCTATGTTATGGAGGCATAAGTTAATGGAATTACTGGGCTCAACATTACTTCCAGTAAACAATTGTTGTATCTGTAGGGTTTTTCTCCTTATCCATTCCCATGAATGATTTCAATGATTCTCAGATTTTCACAATTAATTAATTTGCTCATAAAAGACATAATTCCATCTAACACGTAGCACCTTCTACAGTAATATCACTACCAGAGTTCAAAACAGTGCTAGATGGATGCCTGAGTTTTGAAGATATCTAGTTTATTTTTCAGAACTGAGCTGAAGAAATAAGCTGACACTGTCAAATGATGCTTTCAAATGACAGAGGCAGAACTTTGCAACCTCTGCCTTTGGCATTGGCTGAGTCCCCTTCCCCCATCCCTTGAAGATGACAATTTCTATGAAACTACGGATCCAAATGAAAAACACACAACACTGGGGAAGCAGCAAATCTCAAGTAGGGACCACCCAGAATCCTTAGGACCATTCATAAATACCGTATTTTTTCCCTCAAAGAGAAGCACTATTTCTTTCTCTATCTGTATTTTACAGCCTCAAGCCTGTTTCTGAGTGTTGGATCAGAATGATGTGAATACAGGGAGCGGTATACAGCTGCCAAGAGGGACGGCATCTGGCTCATAGAGGTGTATGTGTCTTCCAGGTCTTTACTGAAGTGCTGCCTTATCATTTATCTGAAACAGTGGATACAGAGATATGGATTCGAGCACACGTACTATTCTTTGAACGATTACATTGCAGAGCTACTTGGAGATTCAAACAGCTGTCTAAAGTGTGGATTAAGTGCTAAACAATAACAGATCATCTGGAGAGTTTTGCAAACGGAACTCTCTCATCATCTTGAGAAATATCTTTCCTGGAAAGGCAGATTCCATTCTCCAAATTCAATGAGCAACTTCTCCAAAGATGTGGTCTTCTGGAATATACAGAATGATGCGAATATTCTAAAGAAATATTGATTGGAAAGGATCAAACTCCTGTTTTATAGATTAAGAAGTGTTTTATGCCTTCTGGACTTACAAGGACTACAAATTAATGTATCCAAATGGGTAGCTGATAAGTGCACTTGCTTTGATAGCTGTGAGATCACATACCACATTAACAGATACCAATTTTAAAATATGCCAGCTCTGTCTCTGGCCTATTTCTTTGTAATAACTCATGACTTTCATGTACCATTACCCATTAGTCATTCTTTCTTCAGTTCATGTTACATTTCTCATCTCTATTGGAAATACATGATAATTTCATGTTCACAAGAGCTAGGAGGCCTAACCATTATGCATGGTTTCAAAATTATTTTTCACAATACAGGGAAATGACACATATGAAGTATCCCAAAACATCAGTTCTCTTGGTAAACACAATTTCTTTATCATTTTTAAAGCCCAAGTAACCAGTAAACAAACAAATAAATAAATAATCCCAAAGAAAAGAAAGATAAAAAATTTCTAACCATATTTACTCTAGTAGAGAACAAAAGATCGACAGAAATTGTCATCTTCCTCAATAAAACCCTGCCTTCGAAAAGTTAATTACAAGATCCCACTGAGTCTAACACTTTGGTTCTAGAGAATTACAGTGCAGTACGCAGCGCTCGCAAACAGAATGAATAATTGAAATCCAGAGCTCTTCTGCTTCAATGAAAAAAAAAACAATATTTCATGACACATAAATTTATTCAGCTTATTTGCATTAAGGTTGAACGATCAAAGCACTGTCCACAGGAAAATAGTGATGGTACCTTGATTTAAGTGTGATGAGCATTCATAAATATTCTTAGGAAGCAAGATGTACCTACATTTAATCAGCACTTATTAAAATTTTATTCCCTATAGTTATTCAACAGGATCTGTGGTATAAAAACATAATTACAAAAATCAGATTTGAGCTCATTTGACAACAGAAGGGTTTTATGGTGACCTATCTCCAAATGTTCCTATTTGTAATTAAATGCAGCGATCAGCAGTAAGGATTTTGAAGCTGTTTTAGTAGTTCCGCTATTCTGCTTAACATGTGGCACCCGTAATAATTAAAATGATACTAACACATGCACAATTTTATGGCCCTTATGGTGCAACCCATTATGCCAAATAAGGGCCTCTGTTTTCACAGCATACTGCACATGGTCTCATTACACCCACTTTTCTTTTCCTGTCTTCACACTAACAACTGTTAAAGTGAATCAACACACGAAACGTACTATAACAGCTTAGTGTTTATGATATGTGTGCTGTTAGTCAGTGAACAGGAAAATCTAAACATTTACTGTTTATGTAAAGAATAGCGTTAGTGTTAGCGAATTGCTCGGGTCTGCTTACTTTATTATCTAGATCACAAATGTAATGATGGGTTTCAATGGCATCTATATTTTCGTTTTGTTTTGTTTTTCAATGCAGATGTCTACAAAAATCAGAAAAATTTAGTATTTACATATCTTAGAATATTTCTCCTCAACCGTAAGATAATTTAGAAATTGCTTTATAGACAGATAATTCAGTATGTATCATTCCCTTTAAAAAAAAAAAAAGAAAAAGAAAAAAGAAAGAAAAAGAAGAAGAGTGAAAGATTTAGAGATATTTGGAGACGATTTCCCCCACAACATTCCGGGGCAAGATCTGGTTTATCTAAGGTGTTAAAAAGCTATAAACCATTTTTAGGTGGTACCACAGTAAAATTCACAAGAAACTGGGAATTCGAGATTAGTGCCATTTTATCATGAATAATTTTGTAATTAAGAAGCTCCTCAAAGACCTCCTACACTCATTTTACAGTCATCAGTTCCGAATGGCGCTCAGTCTTTTTGTTCTGGGACACAGTCCAAAGCTGGTCCCATCGGCAGAACACCAACGGATTGGGCAAGATCTCATGTCTGCCTCTTACATTGCCATTTTTCTGAACATCAGTCGAAATTTCAGATAAAGAATGGCAACCTTTCTTCTCTTTTTTCTTCTGGAGTCAAACTCAATTCTGTCCGTTTAGGGATTTTGCCGTATTGGCGCTAGCTGGGAGTAAGCTGAGCTGAGGAGGCCTTGAATGTTAATGGCTTAATAGCTCAACTGATTGCAAAGATACAAAAGAAAAATGCTCACAGATTGCAGCCTTCACATGGTTTGGCTCGGAGATCTCATCAACAGTGTGACGTCGACCAGTAGAGAACCATGTGGATGCTGTATGAGGACCACGCGCTCGTTACAGATCTGTGAAAATGTGTGGGACCGCAACATGAAAATTATCAGCCAGGAAAAAAAAATGGCAAGACGAGAAGTGGTGGGGGGAAAGCAGCTTGAGAAAGACCTAACACGTTCTTCTATACAAGCTTCTTAGTAGAAAGACAAGGAACATTTAATATTATGTAAATATCACCACAGGTCCAACAAATCTGTCAGAACTCTAGCTCACCCAAGCTCAGAATGTCACGCTCAGACACCACGTGGGGAAGAATTCATCTCTGTTAGGGTGGATTCTCCAACGCTGCTGCTTACAAAAACAAAAACAAAACCAAGGTTTTTCAACAATTAAAGAAGGCACAAAGCTTTCCATTTGAACATGAAGAAAGTTGCATTCGCCGATCACTATTCTTTGATTAAAATAAGCGTTTGTGATCAGCATTAGTATTTACTACCCTATGATCAAAAACAAATAACCCACTTTGTTTGTTTCTTACTGCAAATGAATTAAATTAGAAGCCATTAGGAGGACTCGCTGTTTATATCCTTGTTTCAGCAGTGGTAGTATTTGAAGTTTCCTGCGGTAAGTTCATTACTCGTATTTTGTCCAGAATTAGTGAAGCGTGCTGAAAATTGCTAATGACAGATGTTTCTCCACTCTGTCACACTTCTTGTATCATTTGATTTGGAAAGCAACATACGGTGTTCTGCTCTATCAGTATGTCGCAGACTGTCTGTAAACAGCTGGTCATAACTCAGTTCAGTGAAAACCATTACTTTCCAATGAAGGGCTGGACACCCTCCAAATTGCATTTTGGCATGGCCTCGGCTGCATAATGCACAAAGTTCCTCTGTTCTGAGGTTACCTAAGGAAGATTTCTCACTTTCCCCACTTCTTTTTATGTTTCAGAAAATGAGTGTTTTCTCAGCAATAGATAGAAGATCAAGAGAATATGAAACAAATATATTTTAATGATTATATCAAGAGCTAAAAAGAATCTGTGAATGGTGCATTGCAAAACACAACACAAAACCCACCCAAAATGTGTATCTTAGCATTTCTAGTTAGGTCTCTGGATGAAGGGAGCGTGTTACCAGGGTCAAGACCCACAAGAAAGTCTCCTATAAAACAGTCGTGGCATATGAGCATGACCATGTGGCTGTTCCCATGACATCTAGTCACAGTGAAAGGTACTAAAATCATCCCCTTGTCATTGATACAATAGCGAAACTCAAAAAAATTTGTCTTGCTCTTTTTATCTGAAACTCATCAAGCCAAAAACTAAATATAAAAATTATATAAGTACAAGGCCATACACACTACTTTTTAACATGACATTTTAAAATATGCTGACAATCACCTTCACAATGCCAACAACTATTTGAATAGTCACTACGTACTGAATACCAAGAAATCGTCGGCAATGCCTTTCAGAAGGTTCGGAGTTTTGTCTCCCCATGGAAATAAAAATCTCTCACTGAAAACCTCTGGATAGACCAGAGATAAATAGAGATGTTGAGTATTTTTAAAGCCACTTGGCATTTCCAGATGCATAAAGAGGACTTAACCAGAAGGAAGCAAGTCCTTGTGAGGGACTGGATGGTAAAGGGACATGCCCATCTCAGCTTAGCACTCATTGGATCAAATGTCCATCAACAAATATCAAGTACTTACATGTGCCAGATAATTGCTGGAGATACATTTGTGGGACTCTTTCCTATACATGAAGGCAGAAGCTTATAAACACTGAACTCTAAGAGTATGCTTTTTCCACCTGGCAAACCACACTTCGTTCTAGATCAGGGTACCACATCACCTCCCTGAAGCCTCCCCTGACTCCCCCAGGCAAAGTTGGCCCACATCCCGTCCTTCTCCACACATTCCTAATAACTCCACTGCAGAATTACAGATAGAGTGCAGCTGGAGCCCAGGAGCAAGAGAAATTCATTCTGCGAGAAAGTCAGGGGAGACTTCGGACGAGGTGACATTTTCCCTGGGTCTTAAAGAGTGACTCACGTGCGCAAAGCAGATAACGTTTTAGGACATCCCTATTAAGAGATATGTCCTCAGCTAGTGAAAAAATGCAACACTCTTTGCAGATCAATTGCCACGAGAATAGACAACATATGAGAAAATTTCAAGAAATAAAAACTATATACACTGTGAAGAATCTCTTTAAAACAAGATATTTTAATTGGATCTCATTTTTTCTTACCTTCTTCTAGGCCACAGATTTAATATGCACCCTTTTCTCTTATAGATAAAATCAATAGATCCTGTGTATGAAAGGATGGAAGATTCGACAATTAGCCAAAGATAATTTTTAAGTGAAAAGACACATACTTTGAAAATCATGTCACTCATTACACCACTGAGTAAACTGGTTTCCCAAAACATTAGTGTTTTAAGGCAATACTTAGATAAGAGCTATTTCCATGTGATTCTTAATACAAGAACATTCCCGAAAATTATTTTACATTCGTCTTGCTTACATTTAAAAAAAAAGAAAAAGAAAAACTGCCTTACTGCGGGATGCCTCCATCCTTTTGAATAACAGGCTCTTTGCAGTTGCTGTATTGTAGGTTTCTTGGCTTGGATTTACTTGCCCAGTTGAACTAGGCTGAGCCACTGAAAAGTTTTACCATCTGTAAACGCAACAGCTGAAGGGGCTGGAAAGGACATTCTTCGCCGCCGGTTGCAGAGGGCTTTACCTTGTCAAGGAATGTAGTCAGCTCAGAAAGCAGGTGATCGACTCCTTTAGATGCTCAAAGCTCACAAAAGAAAATTAAAGAGAGAAATGTTTTCATTACTGTTATCCTTTTTCCTAACCCTCTCTGCTCTTTCCTTCTTTGAATATCTACCTCTACTTATGGTGAATCCCCTTCTGGCTCAACCCTCCTTTGCCTCTGCTAAAGTAGTTAGTGAAGGGCGATTGCTTTTCCATCACAGAGAAATCCTCTCACATATCATTAAATTAAGTGCCTTTTTGTTTTTTCAAAAGGTGGCACAGGAACCTCTGCAGACTGATGATGGCAGGTGACGATAACATAAAAATTAGGACTTTTGCATGAATATGACAGTGATTTCTCCTCATTGTTGTTGTTGTTGTATTTCCTGTTATTTCAGTGATGGCCTTTTACTCTTCTTTTTTAACTTCCATTGATGGTCTTGTTTTTCCTCACTGTAAGTAGTGCTACTTCTAAACGTGAGCCATGGCTCCTAGAGCAGATGGGTGAGAAGAGAAATAATTTCCACCCTATAACTTGTTAGAAGAGCTCAATGCCTTGCCAGTTGGCCAGGAGTTTCAGTACTCAAGCACAAAATACACAGATTCTCAAAGGTTGGTCCTCTATGTGGTTCTTATTTGAGTCTCTTGAAATCTTAATAGGGCCAAAAAATTATTCACGTTTTGGCTAATGCAAATTGCAAGTTATGGCCAACATCCTATTGGTAGTCTCCTGTTGTCCTTCTGATCGAAATCCTGGGCAGAAAAAAAAATGATACCATTTCTGTCCAAAATATCCAAAGAAATCAAAGCCACTGGTAGACATTTGCCTCAATGAGCATAATTTTTTTTAACCACATCAGGGAAGAAATGCTTTGCAACAATACACAATTAGAGTTTTTAAGGAAATATCAGAGCAAGGATGAGGAGGAATAGAAAACTGACTTAGTGTGTTAAATATGTAAAATTTATAGTAGTATACTGGCTTCTCTCAGTTTATGGATTGGAAGATAAACCAACACTAATTATCCCTGACCGGACAACTTAACAATTCAATTTTATTTTATTCAATTCCATTGAACAAATATTTATTGAATGTCTGCTAAGTGCGAAACATTTAGAGAAAATAAAGAAGAGTATATTCCCAAGTGTAGGAGAGTGTTCTTAAGAAGGCCAATGGAAATAAGTGTAGAAATAATTAGAATACAAGGCAGTGTCATAAAAGTGTCTTACATATGTATGTGCATAAAATCTCTAAAAACGTGTTAATGCATTTTATAATTTCCAATTTAGGTAGCTAGATCCCAATTTTCCACAAAAATAAAACAAAACCCTAAGTCCTTGCAATTAGATTACAAATAGCTTTCGATTATCTAGGGCCTGATTAATAGAGTGCCTATATAACCTATCATCCAAACAAGGACACTTTCAGAGTGATAAGTGATGCTATTAATAATTATGCCAAGTCAGTAGGAATAAAGTGAGGTTGTCCCAGTCAAATAGGGACATATGGTCACCCTATGGATTACTTAATTTTAGTATTACCAAAACAATATTGTTCTTCTTTTTCCGCTTCGTCCTCCCACCTGCCTTTAGTAGACCATTTTATTTCTTATTAGGTAGTAGTCCACGAGAGACTAATCAGGAATAAAATGAGACTATGTCCCTCAGATCCATCAGTTTTACACAAAATAAAGACTGGCTGGGAGATTGTTTAATGAACATCTATTGGGTCAGGTACTGTGCCAGGTGCTGGTAACACAAAGACGTAAATAAATTCCTGTCCATATTTTGCTCTAACAAAATTAGAAGGGCGTATATATATATATATATATATATATATTCACAAAATTTTAAAATATTTAAAAATTATTTTAAAATATTTTTATTCTATTACTGTTTTAAAGTTTTTTTTAATATTAAAAAATATTTTTAGAGCCAGCCCTGATGGCCTAGTGGTTGAAGTTTGCCGTGCTCTGCTTCAGTGGCCCCACATTTGATTCCTGGGCATGGAACTGCACCACTCATCTGTCAGTAGCCATGCTGTGGCAGTGGTTCACATGAAAGAACTAGAAGGACTTACAACCAGAATATACAACTATGTATTGGGGCTTTGAGGAGGGAAAAAAATATTTTTACAAATAAGTGTTTTAAAACATTGAAGTGCATATGGTAAGATAAGGAGAGAAAGGAGAGGTGAAATTATTCTTTTGCAAAGGATTTTAATTCAGTTTTCCCACTCATGAGTCGTGATAAAGTCCTCCAGAATGTCCCTTCCTACCTTCTTCTCACTTCTTTTAATTTTCTTCTCCAAGTCCAACATAGGAGATTCTGGAGAGAACAAGGAAGCAAGCCAAGCTTACAAGAGCATGGTAAAGGTTTGTGGGGGAGAAAGCAGTCTGGTGTCTTCATGTCCCTTCTCAAATCCAGGTTAAAATGGCAAAACATATGTGCAATGAGCTAAATCAAATTGAAAAGAAACACAAAAATTAGGAAACCCTTAAGGAGATTTTTAAAAATTATATGCATGATGGGATGATATTTAAGGAAAGAAAGTCTTCCATCAAAAACAGAAAAAGTGAAAAGGCGATGCTCAAGGGAGGCAACAAGTCATGGGGACAGGAGGGAGGATATAGAAGACAGAGCATGATGACAAACTCAAATGCCTACAGGAATGGGCAGGTGATGTGAACAGGTGAAGTGATCCAGGCACAAGATGGTCAGGAATACATTATGGAATGGTGTGGACTGTGGCAAATTGCAGAGTTGTGCTCTAGCTAAAGGTGACAGTCATTACTTGGAAACAATTATTATGTGAAATAATACTATTATTAATATTATTATGGATCCAGAATAGCCAGTTATGCCAAACTTCAAGAAAAACTTGGAAACCTATTTTTTTTAGAAAAGCTCCTTACTGTTTTATGTTGGCAATGAAATCAAATGAAAAGCTCTGCAAACCAAACCTGGGCCTCAGGTCAGTATACCAGTCTGGGACTCTGCAAGAAGATCTTTTACTGGCACAAGGATGTAGAAAAATATAGGGCTTTTCCTCCCATATCCAGGCATATTTGCTTTTGCCTTATATCCGATCTTTCAAAAAGGAAACTTTTTAACAGGATTGTTTTGTGTATGTGTGAGTGTGACACGTAGGCTTTGAAATATTTTAAGTGTATGAAATAACTGTTTCTTGTCTATTTTTTTAAAAATGTATTCTATGATTTAAATGTGGAAAATTGCCATATTAACAATTAAAATCATTTGAATGGTACTTAAAAGTGAAGTTCACTTCGGGGCTGGCCCCGTGGCCGAGTGGTTAAGTTCACGCGCTCCGCTGCAGGCGGCCCAGTGTTTCGTTAGTTCGAATCCTGGGCGCGGACATGGCACTGCTCGTCAGACCACCCTGAGGCAGCGTCCCACATGCCACAACTAGAAGAACCCACAACGAAGAATACACAACTATGTACCGGGGGGCTTTGGGGAGAAAAAGGAAAAAATAAAATCTTTAAAAAAAAAAAAAAGTGAAGTTCACTTCAAAAATTCAATAATTCTGTGAATCTTTCTCCACTCTACTTTATGTTAACAAAGTCCATTTCTATTCATTCATTCATTCAATAAATCATTTATGGAGCATTCTATGTACTAGGCTCTATTCTAGATGTTGGGGAGACAACAAAACAGGCAAAACTCCCTGCCCTCATGGAACCTATATTCTTGTGGGGAAAAGAGACAATAGTTAAACTTAAAAAGCAAATTACACTGTACATACAGAGAGGGAATATCCAAAATGTTGGAGAGATGATGGGATTCAAGGTCAGAAATTTCCATTCCAATGTGAAAAATGTCTAAAACTAAATATGATCTGATTGATGTTTTGAAACATCTTCAAAGCCAAATGCTAAAAAGAAGTCATGTTACCATCAATCACCAACCTTGTTTAGGAAGTGGTGCAAAATGTTTAGATCACCAGAAGATAAATAAGAAAGTGACTTATTAAGTGTATGATACAGGAATAAGAGTGCAAGGGCTTACGACAATCATTATACTATCATCATTGTTTTATTATCATAGTCATTTAATTGTCTTATAAAGTGGATAAAAAGATTGCTTTTTAAAATTCAATCAGTAAGGAAACATATAAAGAAAAAAAATCATCCAGAAATAGCTATCATTGGTATTAGATAAATTTCACCTCTGCATGTATATGGCAGAAGGATGGATGCATGGATAGATGGATGGATGGATGGATGGATTGATGGAAAGACTGACTTTTAATAATTGGGATCAAACTACACATGTATAGTGTTATAGAATATGTCTGGGGCTAGACCCTTGCCTTTGCCACTCTCTAGTGAGTGGATGTGACTTGACCACACTGTGTCTTGGTTTCCTCATTTGATAATGAAGAAACTGCTTCCTCATAGCACTTTATCGGTATTAAAGGTAGGAATCCACATACAGCACTTAGTGTATGGAATGTACGAAATGCTCGATAAATGTCAGCTACTATTATTATCTGTTTCATTAGCCCATTAATGATATTGGTTTGATCCTGAAACTATTTTCTTAATTCTGCTGTCTCCCTTTCACTCTCATTCTGTTGTTTCATCATCATCTTTGAGCTATTTATTTTCTTATGAGGTTGTTCTAGAGTGGGACATGCTCATGGGGAATTATTTTTAGTTCCTTGACAGACCGCGTTCAGTGACCATTTCTTCTCCTCCCCCTGCCTCCCCTTCCTTCTTCGTAGTATCCTTACATAGTTGCCTTGCTATCCCTTCTCACTTTGCTCATGTTTAGCTGCTCATCTCTGCTTTCTATTTACTCTGATAGGACATGAACGACTTCCCTTGGACATGTCTTCTGTACCACGTCTGTGTTCTGCTCCTTTTCTTCACACCAATATTTTAATGCTGAGTATTTATTATTCTGTGCATCCTTTCACAGCCCAAGTAGGGCATGAAGGGGCAAGGACAGCTGAACAGAGGCTATGGCAGTCCTGGCTGGGGCACTTGCTCTCTGCTCTCCCTTCCTAGCTTTCGGGAAGTGGTCTGCAGTATTTGGGTTCTCTCTACTTAGTGGCCAGAATCTCATCCCTGAGCAATGCTCTTTTCCTCCAGACTCTCTCCGCATTCAGTGCAGAGGCTGGGGATCTTCAGCACCATCTGACATTTTTCACACCCTCATTGTGCCAGGCTGTCCCCATAGTCGTTTCTTTTAATGCTTCCCCCTCCCCAGAGAATCTCAGCTTGATTAGCACTATCCCTGTAAGATTCTAAATTATCCCTTAACGGGTCAAGAGCACCTTCATTTGCTTTTAACAATGCCATCTTGTGCAAAGAAAGGTCATGCAAGAAAAAGGATGATTAGTCTTACTTGTCAGTGAGAGGAAAACAAATTTAGAAAGAAACCAAATGCCTGATAATAAGGAATAGTCAACAATGAATGGAACATCCTCTCAGTAGAATACATGAAACAACTAAGAATTATATAGACAACAAAACCTTTAATTATATGATGTCAACATGTGAAATTTATTTGGACATTTACTTATTTATAACAATATGGAAAAGTATATTAAAATATTTTAATATTATCTTTAGATTGCCAGATCACAGGAGAGTTTTGTTTTCTTTTTGAAATTTTTTATAATTTTCAAAATTTTTAGATTGTATTATTTAGACAATCAGTAAATAGAATCCTTAAAACACTGTTTAAAGAAAAAAGTAATTTTGTCCAGTGTAGCATTTTCAAATGCAAAGCAAGACAGAAATATGTAGTCAGAAAAGAACAACCCTCTTACACCAAGGCTGAATCTTACTTATTTCTCTTACAGCACATAGACTCAGACATTTATTTTTTACTAACATAGGCATCATAACCCACTAGAGATGAATAAGAAAAGCCTTTTATGTGACAGTCAATTCTGCAGAATTATGTGATGATGACCTTGGTGAGAACCAACAGATGTGCCAATATAACCTCCTCTCCATTTGTCATTCAGCTAGCTGTTCGTACTTTCAGAGGACTGTTTTTACCGTAAGGGCCAATTTCATTCTTTTTTTAAAAAAAGAAGAAAATACACAGATGAATTTTATGATTTTCCTGTCTTTTTCCACCTCTTGAAAACCAAGCCAAGTAATGCCAACGTAAATGCAGGTTGTTCCCACAACAATAAAATCTTAGACTCTGTCTGGTCATGAAGAAAGCCCCTGCTTGTCCAAAGAAAGACAGGAAATCAGGAGTTGACAGAGATTCTCATTCAGAAAAGAATTGTCACCATTTTTGCTGTGCTCCGGCCAGAACAACATATGGCAGCCCAGCTGACAAATATAATCTTTTCCTCTTTTTTTCCCATTTCACATGCACATTTCATTTGTGGAATATTAAAACTTTGCACAAAGTGCCTGTTAACCCCTTGGCACCACAGCATCCCTCATCTGGGATGTGCTATTTCCCAGAATCCTCCTGTCCAGCTGTGAGAGGGTTAAGGCCAATGGAGAGAAAACCAGTGGTCAAAGGCCTTCTGACTCTTTCCTGCCTTCCTCAGGAAGGGGCAGCTCTCAACATTTTCAGGCAGAGTTGTCTTTATGTTAGAAAATTTATAGTTTCCTGGCTTCAATATAAACTGTCTTGTTACTCTGATCCCAGAGCCTTTCAGTTTCCCAAACCAGAGGTATTTGCAGACGCAGCTGTACTTACATCCTGCTGTCCACGGGGGCGCAAAAGCAGGCCCACTCTCCACTCCACAGGACATTGCTGGCCCCCATCCTGGAGGAAGAAAGCCTGCACACATGAGTTAAATAGGAAAACCAAGTTTGTTCCGTTTTCCACCTACCGTCCCAGACAGAAGCGTTGGTTCACGGTTAGATACCTTGTCAACAGAGGCAGGACAGGAGGCCTGCTCACACTCGCCCATATTTCACTGCAGAACCCCCTATAATCCCAGCAGCCTCAACACGCTTCCAACAAGATGTGTCAGTGTATCATTTCTCTTTCCATGTACTCCTTTATGTTCTGTTTTTTATTTAAGAAAATTGCCTACCATAAAATAAGCCTCTCAATATATATTTGTTGAATACATTTCAAACATACAAAAATGCAGAAACTAATACATTAATGTAGACCCATGGGTTCACCACTGAGATTAATCAGAAAGTACCATTTTGCCATATTTGCACCAATGACTCTCTTTTTTAAAAAAATAAGATATAAAATCTTTCAGGAGCATCTGACCCCACTCTAAATTCCTCTACCAGGTTAACCACTGCTCTGAAATTGATGTGTATTATTCTCTTCTAAATGTCCTAATACACATGCATGTATCCATAAACAAGACATATACTAGTGGTTTGTTTCTTTCATATTTTCCATGAATAGTATCATGCTGTACATACCTTTACATATCTTTTGCACTTAACATTATGCTTCTTTGTGCAATTTATTCATGTTCAATCTGCATATCGAGGTCACAATTTTAATTATTGCATACTTTCCCATAATTTTAACAAACAAAACTTTACACATCACCTAAGAAGGGACAATTAGATTATTCCATGTTTTTGCTGTTGTAAACAATCCTGCTATGAACATCCTCGATCATGTTTCCTTATATACGTATGCCACGTATTCTCTAGGAAGGACACCAGACGGTACAACAGCTGAGTCCTAAACTCTCAGCATCTTCCGTTACTAGATTGACAAATTGTTTTCCAAAGCGATTACATCAGTTCTTGTTTTCACCATCAATTATAAAAGTTCCTGTTTCCGCTCATTCCTGCCAGCATTTGGTGCAATCAAACTTAATAACTTTTGCCAAATTGGTATGTAGGTGGTAGCTTTTGTTGATTTAGTTTTCACTTCCCTAATTATGTGGGGCAGAATGGCTCTTCTTATGCAAATCAGACATTTGTTTCATCTTCTTTGTAAACCGCCTTTGCCCATTTTTCTTCAGATTGTTTGCCTTTTTCTTATCGATTTGTACAAGTTCTTTGTGAATGTAAATATTGTCTCCTCCAAGCCAGTCAATAGCTTATCTTTTTACTTTGTTTTTCATATCATTTTTGCTATTTGTAAAGTTTTATTATTATTATTGAATATAGTCAGTTTTAGCCATGTCTTATGGTCATACTTCTTGAATCTTATTTAGGAAGTTTTTTTCCCATACCACAATGCCAAAAAATATACACTCCTTTATTTTCTTATACAGTCAGTTTGGCTGTAGTGTTTGTTTTGAAAATGCAAATTTGTTCCAAGACAATTGATATAATAAGAAAAATATGAGAATAACATAAATTTCCAGATTTTGCCTATGTGCAACTTCTTCAGCAAGAAACACTAGGTGAATGCAAAGAGCAGTATGCAGCTTAACCAAACTGTGGAGGAATGAACAAAACATACATACACGTGTGCCTCAAACATCTACCAGCCAACTCAGTTCACAGTTATCTGCCGCACCCAGTCACGTCTGACGTTAAAACTTTCCACGAGACCTCAGATAACCTGAGATAACTCACTAGCCGAAGCTCTTCTCATGTCCGTTCCACAAGCAACCTTTCAGTTTTTTTCAAGGTAAAATGCCATATTTATTGTAATATTTATGTATTTTGTAACCATTTAATATACGAAAAACTGTACTTCCATTTTTTCACCCCTAGTTTTCTTTTTTGTGTGTCAATGATGAAGTTTTTGAGTGTTGTCACCCAAATCTCATTTCTTCCCTAAGCTTTGTGCTTTTTACTGTGAGATTTTTGCATGATGGGGCAATTTTTAGGAACACATATGTTGCGATATAACAGAACTGACATGAGGGTTTTAGTCTTGCACTTCACATTTAGTGCTTTAATCCATCTGCAATTTACTGTAATGAATGTTGTACCATCGAGATCACTTTTTTTTAATAAAGAAAACTACTTAGCCTCTATTTTAATTATTACATGTGTTTTTCTTTTTTTACTTTTCTAGCCTCATTTTACTAGCTAAGAACTCTAGTGAAACATGGATGAAGACTGAGGTCAATGGTATCAGGGAATTTAAACGTTTTTCAAGTTTCATGATTTAAAATATTTGCTGTAGGTTTTTGGAAGATATATTTTCTCGGGGTAAAGAAACTCCTTTTTATCCATAGTTTACTAATCAAGATTATCAAGAATCATTGTCAAATTTTATCTCATACTCCTTCTGTATCTATTGAAATGATCATATGGTTTTCTCCTTTAAACTCTTAATGTAGTGATTTATAATAATGGCTTTGTTTAGTGTTAAACTACCCCTGTTTCCTTGAGACAAACCCAAATTAACTATGAAATAGTTATATGTGATTGATATACATATATGTCTGTTATATATTATACATGCATGCTTTTGTCTACAGTTTTATTTCAATATAGTTTACAAAAAGTAAAATTCACTCTTTTTAGCTGTATACTTTGAAGAATTTGGGAAGATGTATGTAGTTGTGTGACCACCATCACAATCAAAACATTCCACAACCCCCCAAATCTTTGTCTTCCCGTAATTTTACTATGAGGTGTCCAGCTGTGGTTTTCTTGAACTTTATCTTACATGGAGCTCATTGAACTTCTAGGAACTATAAGTTAATGTTCTTGACCAATTTGGGAAATTTTTAGCCTTTATTTCATCAAATAATTTTTCTACATAATTCTCCCTTCTTCTGGGACTCCAATAACACATGTTGGAATTTTTAGCATTGCCTCACAGATCTTGAGACTGTTCATTTTTCTTTAAATTTTTTTTCCCTTTGTTTTTTGGATTGAGTAATTTCTGTCACACTATCTTCAGGTTCATTGAGTCTTCTCTATGATATCTCAAAAATGTTTTTTAGTCCATCTGGTGAATTTTTCATTTCAGTCATTATAGCTTTCAGCTCTAAAATTTCCATTTGGTTCTTCTCACAGTTTCCATTTTGCTCTCGTGATTTGTTATTGATTCTCTCCTTTTTATCATGTTTTGCTTTAATTCTTTGAGTATATTTTAATCCTTTAAATATATTCATAAAATTTTCTTTGAAGTTTTCATCTTCTAAATCCAACATCTAGACCCACTCAGAGCAAGTTTCTATGAACTGTATTTTTTTCCCTTTGAGTAAGGGTCACAGCTTCCTGTTTCTTTGAATGTCTAGTAAGTTTCGTCAAAACTCAATGTTGTAGATAAGGTATTGGAGAGACTATGGATTCTTAACCTCTGATTTATAGCTGATTGATCAGAAGCACAGGTGATAACCTGGCCTTGCAACTGGCATCTGAAGTGGAAGGGGAGGGCAGTCTTGTAGGACTGAACCCCTAACCCATGCGATCTGACACAATATCCAGGTAAACGGTGTCAGAAGTGAGTTAAATTGTAGGACACACAGCTGGTATCACAGAGAATTGCTTGTTGTGAGGAAAACCTCACAAGCATTTGGTAACCAGAAGTGACAGAAGTGAAGCGTTCTATGTAAAAGTGAAGGAAACAGTAGGAGGTAAGGATTACTGGGTTTTTCTAAAAAAGCAGTCAACTAGAGATTTGAGCAGTTTTTTCTTAGGTTTTGGATCTTAGTCAATAAAAATATCTTCATTTATCCCCCATCTTGATTTGTATTTTAGGTATGTGTTAAATTCTAAGTTGACAGGTTTTACAGTATTTTGAAGACGATATTCCGTTCTCTTTTGTGTTATACTGTTACAAATTAGAAATCTGCTGACATTTTAACTTTCCTTTGTTTTTAGAAAATCTGTCCTTTCTCTCTGGCTGCTTTTATAATCTTCTCTTTGTCTTTGTGGTGTTACAGATCCACAATAATATATTTATGTGGATGTATTTTTACTTATCCTGCTTGGACGATGTTGTGTTTCTTGAATTGGTAGCCTTATGTCTGTATGTAAGTTCTGGAAAATTCTCAGCCTTTGTCTTTTTGAATATTGCCTCTTCTCTTTTAGTCTCCTTTTCTTGAACTCCTATTAAATTTCGGTTGCTCTTTCTAATTCTATCCTTCATATTTTTGAAACTTCCTTTCATATTTCTGTCTATTTATATCTCCAAACCATTTTCTGGGTGACTGAATTATTTCTTCATTTTCCAGTTCAGATAAGGTTTTTTAGTTTGCTAATTCATTCTTCAATTTTGTTCAGTTATTCTAATAATTTGTTGATGGATTAACTATTACTTTTGTTTTTCTGGCAATTTGAATCTTGCTAATCTTCCCCTGCAAGACTACAGGCTCCATGAGAGTGAGGATAAGGTCTCACAATTATGTCTCTTTGTTAATATAAAGCTATCCATTTGCAAATGCAAACCAACCAATGAGCCAACAACTGAGTCTTTAATTTAACAGGCTGATTTTCATTTCTAGAAATTCTATTTGATTTTCTTATCTGCTTTTTTCTCTTAGCATTTTATGCTTTTCTTAAGTTTTTTATTCCTTCTTTTATGTCTTTAATTGTAATAAATATGCAGTCTCCCTCAGATTGTTCTACTGGCTAAGGCTCTAATCTTCCTGATTATGTGTGAGTGTAAGCATGTATGTTAGCTGACTCTTGTTCATGATCGATTATTTTCTTATATGTTTTGTAATTTTGGATTATGAGCTCACCTACTGAGGATTTATCCATAGAAATACTGTGCAATATGGGTTGGGGAAATGTCCCTCCAGAGTTTAATGCTTGCTTCATCCTGGTACCAAATTTCATTTGATTTCTTGGCTTAAGAATTCCTAAATAATGCTGATAGTATAACTGCAAACCTCAAACCCTCATGAAGTTCAGCTTGAGAGTGTTAAATTCTTATGGATATTATTATTATTATTTCACTGATGGTGTAGACCGAGTTTTATGCAGATATCTTTGCTCCAGTTTCTCACCTCATGTAGCCTTAAGGTCTCAGCTTCCATTCCTGTATGGTTATGAAAACCCAAGTCCCTAGATGATTAAGATGGCCAAGCTGTCCCAGAATAGTCACAAAATCAGCTCATGTGCTTATTTCTTTAGTTTAATTCTCATATGAATTTCCAGCTCTTGGGAATTTCCATTTTACTTATTGAAAGCTCAGCCATACATGTAAATGTTGTTGTAGTCTATCCAGCATATATAAACATTTTTAGCAGGAGAATTTTGCATCTCCAACATGTCCAAAATTGAATTCTTGATCTTCACACCAACCAAAATAATTCTTCCTCTAGTCTTTTCCATTTTAGTAAATGGTCCTTCCCTCTGCATTATCAAAGACGCATAGAATATCATCCTTGACTCCTAATTCTCCCTTTCCATCTCTCCACATCAAATATATCATCAACTACTGTCAATTCTTAATCCCATGTACTTCTCTTTTTCTCCAGTGCAACTACTGCGGTCTAAACAACTACCTCTTCTCGGAACTCCTGCAATTGCCTTCTATCTTGTCCTCTGCTTCCGTTCTTTTCCCCTCTAATTCATTCTCTATACCACAGCTACAGTACTCCTTAAAAATTTAAATTAAATTCTGTTACTCCTCCAGTTAAAATTCTTTAGTGGCTTCCTATTGCCTTTTAGATAATGCATAAATGCCTTCCATGCCCCCTATCCTGTATAATTTGTCCCCTGCTGCCTCCTAAGCCCCTGTCATGTTATTCTCTGCCTTGCTCACCATTGTCCTGCAGCACACCAACCAGATTTAAGTTCCTTGAATCACCAGGTTCTTTTCCAAGTTTAAACATGGTGCTCCCACTCTCAAAATGCTTTTACTCCTGTATTACCATAGCTCTCTCCTTTTCCTCTTTTAGTCTCAATCAAGATGTCACTTTTTCCATGGTTCAAATGTGACCTCAAGGGAGAAGTCTTTTGTGTAATGCTATCTCAGTGAGGTTTTCCTCATTATTATCTATTGTTGTACCTGGGGTTTTTTTCCTTTTCAATAATTTCTATACTTTTTAATTATATACACTTTCCTTCATTTCATCATTCTTTGCTTTCCCTCTTAACTCTTACTTCTGTGAAGATAAGGACCATAGTATTTTGTTTAACCACCAACTATCACAGTGATTGACACTTAGTTATCCTCAATAAACATTTGTGGAATGATGAAGACACTTACTGAAAAACAAAAAAAGAAAGAAAAGGAAAGTATTCATAATGGTGGTGTTCAAAGCCAGAGAACACAAAAATTTTGAGATCATTAGCTCTCAGTGTTTGTTTGCAAACATATTTGATGAATGAAGGAAAGCAGCATTTTTTTCTGAGTGTCCATAATGTGCCAGTTTCTTTCACATACGTTATCTCATTTAATTCTCACACCATTATTTGAGGTGAATATTACTTTACCTAATTCATAAAAGTTGCTAACTTGAACAAGAAGCACGAAGACAAAAAGGGGAATATCCAGGCTTGAAACTAGTTTTCTTGGGTCTCCTGATTCCAAGTAGAGAACTCTTTCCACAAGGCTATGCTCTCTTCCAAAAAAAACTGGTTTAACAGGAAAAGGTATATGCTTCATGACATGTAGAAGTTGGAAGCACACATGCTTCTGATTGCCATCCTCATGGGCCTCCTACACTTTCTGTTGAAGTTCATCAGAACACATTAGCCTGTGCCCAGACATGAGGTGCGGCACTGAAACAAACTTGTAAAAGAAACACTTCTGACAGCTTAATTTTTCTTAGCTAAAACTTTCATCCATTTTTAACTTGCATATATTTTCAAAGTTCTTGATTTTGTTCATTTTATAGATGCCTACATCGTTGAAATAAGTAAACAATTTACAAGATTTTTGATGAAGAAGCCCACAGAATTTTGACAGCAAGTGAAAATTTGATCCTACAATGGTAAAACAAGGAGACATATCACGTCTTGTTCAAGTTCAACCATATTCCATGGTAGAAAACTAACACAAAGAACACAAACTAAGTTAAAAACTAGATCCTATTTTCAGCAAATTGGGCAGTTTATTTATTTGAACACATTTGACCTTTACTATTTTCTTAATTTCTTATATGAAAGAAAAAAAGAAAAGGAAAACTTAGTTCAAACCAATGATTATAATAATCACAGATCTGCCCAAACACCTTGACAGCCAAATCAGTACCTCCCGTCAATATATTTGTCCTCAGGATTATGGATTAACAAAATCACCTTTGTTAATATCTTTCTCCCATTAAACATTTTGCAAGTGTTTGAATTCTGTGGGATTTGGGGCCTGTTGCACACAAGGAAGTCCATGAAAGAGCTAGTCCTGCATGGCCTTCAACACACACCTCTCACCACTCAGGGAAGTTGTAGGTCCACACACAAGGTCACCACACATCTCTGTCTGCCTCCGACAGTCCTGTTTAGACCTGTTCTCCCAGTGTAATTATTAAATAGTGTCCTCTTTCACATTCAAAATTATCCCAATTTGGGCAACAATTTGATGGAAACCCAGACATACCATCTTAGAAACTGCATTCTAACTCTGTGCCGGGGGAGAAAAACTTAACATTTTCTTGGAAAGAAGCTATCAATCAATGCGAGGCCTTCACAAAAGCAGAAAGTCAACTTGGAGATGATCCTCTTTAACTTATCTGTACAGATGAACGGCCTCTCTTGGTAGAACACTTGTAAAGTATGAAGTCACTCATTTCCTAGAGGCAAGGTAAAAATGGGACTGCTGGTAGATTGTCAAAGACTGCCCCTCATGCTCCTTAGTAGACAGAGCTGGCTACCAAGGCAGAAGGTAAATTTATATAAAGGTTAAGGGATCTTCTAAGGGGGAAAAGATTAAAATTCTGACCTTTTTTTAGGTTCAATCACATTATACTTCTTTGATGGGTTAAAATGTTTCTAGCTGAGGTTTGCTGGCAGGAAAGGAAACCAAAGTCCCCATAGAAGAACATTCCATAAAGAGGTAAGAAGTCTAGATTGGGGACCCAGAATCAAAGCCAAGACCAGGAAGTTCATCAGTGGGATGATAGTTGCCATACAGTAGCATGATGTCCTGTGTGTTTTTTTTGTGTGTGTGCTTTGGGAATAATGGCAAAGCATGTAAAGTATAAATTGAGAACTTTAACTATAAAAACCTAAAGGCAGTGGATGAGGATAGACTAAACTGGGCAGTATTAGCTTTCAGCACCCTAAAGTCAAGAGCCATCTAGAACTGACAGCTACTGGTAGACTGATAAGAATTTTCTGTTCTCTCTTTGTCCAGTATTTGGAAGTACAAGTCACCTCTTGAGACTGAATAAATGCTTGAAGTTCATGGATAATTCTGTCAAGGAAAACCACAAGAAGCAGAAGAATGGACTTCCTGCTGATATGAGCAGATGAAGAGGATTTAATTATTAATTAGGAAAATAAAAGGGATATGATTGTACTCTTGTCCAGAAAAAAGGACACAACTCCAAACATCATAATTCACATATGAGACAGTAGGGCGTTATCAAAGGTTTAAAAACAGTTAGTTGTGAAGAAGGGAGGATGCCTCTCACGCATAGTATCCGGACCAGAAGACCATTGCTGTAACCAGACTCCTTAACACCCAGCCCTCCCAGCTGAAGTCCGCGGACAGTCTGACTTAGAGGCAGCCATATGGAGAGAGAAAGGCAGTCATAGAGACATTTTCAACTCTGACAAGAAATCTGCTCATAAGAAGATAAGCAAGAAGGGCTAATTAGTAAGTGTAACACTGGCTCCTTAATTAAAATCTCCCTTTGGATGTAATCTATTCCATGGTATGACATTTAATAATATTGAGTTATAGTTGTGAATGAATTTGCCCAAACGTTTTCATCTTTGATTAAGATAAGCATTGCCCATAGAGAAACAACCCTCCCAGGTTAAGTCATCTATGAATGGAGCTTTAGCAAATCTTTTTATTCTGGAGCTCAGATCTGTGAGCATTGGCTACCAGAGGGTACACTGAGTATACACTTTTCAAAAGCTACCAAGAAAGACCACGTGTCCAATACTATTGCCACACACTTCAACAGCAAGCATATACATATATTTGCATGTATGCATGCATATATAGCAACAAAAGCTATCCCTCCATTAGAGAGCTGAAAAAAATGAGAACGACTAAGTCTTTATTGTACCTTCAAGACAAGACTTCCATTTCCCCATGCCATCTTCCGAAACCATGATGGTCAATCTGCCCTTGCTTCCACTAAAGACATTTTGTTGAGGCTGAGTAAAAGGACAAAGGAGGGAAAGAAGTAATAACAAAGCTTTGAGTTAAAAGGATTTCCTTTTTCTAGAATCAATTGCTTTTGAAAAATAATGTTAATACCCAGATATTTGTATCTACACCTTTATTCTACTTCATTTCCATTGTTGTTCACGATGGACTACTTTCCAGAGGAACCAGGTCCTCTGGGACAATAAAGACAACTGTCCTTGTTATTTGTTGGATAGGTCCGATTTTCTGAAACATTTAAGATCAGTCATGTTTTTTCATTTGGGCTAAAGTGTGGCATCAAAGATGACTTTCTTTTGCTGGGATTATAGTTAGTTGTGAATGTGTCTAGTTAATGCAATCTTTAACATCAGGATTTATGTTTTGTTAACTATTGTACCCCCAAAAAAAACATCTATAGAACTGAAACTGGACTATTACCACGGTCTTCTAACTAGTCTTCACTTACAAGTGACAGAAAATCTAACCCAAATGGTTTATGCAAAGAAGCAATTTATTGGTTCATAAAAAGGATAAGTCCAGGGGCTGGCCCCATGGCCGAGTGGTTAAGTTCGACGCTCTCCTGCAGGCAGCCCAGTGTTTCTTTGGTTCGAATCCTGGGCGCGGACATGACACTGCTCATCAAGCCACGCTGAGGCAGCGTCCCACGTGCCACAACTAGAAGGACCCACAACAAAGAATATACAACTATGTACCGGGGGGAGAAACTATGTTTGGGGAGAAAAAGGAAAAAAAAATAAAATCTTAAAAAAAAAAAAAAGGATAAGTCTAGTAATAGAATTAGCTTCAGGCATGGCTGAATTCAGGAGCCCAAATATTGTCATCAGACCTTGATCTCTTGATTTAGTTCTCTTTTCCTCTGTGTATTGGGTGTTATTCTCAGATGATTTCTAACATTTTGAACACAAGATGGCTCCTGCAGCTTTAGTTTCCTGCCCTCCCAGATTCAAGTACAGAAAAACAGAAGAAGCCTGTTTTCTAGTATCCCATGAAAAGCCGTGAGACTTATTCTAACTGGATAAGTTTAGGACTAATGTTCGTCCCTAAATTATTCAATGTAACCAGAGGTGAGGATGTCCACCACAGAACCAAGGCAACACCCTACACAGAGGTGTCAGATTATCTGTCAGCAATTTAGCACCATTTTCTCTCTTTTATGCTCTCCCCCTGACTGCATATTTGGAAGCCTGAGAGTTACATTGCCTGCAGAGTTCCAGGTTGGGTTCTGACAGTGAGAGAACTAGCCTGAGATTTGGAAGTCAAAGGAAACACACACGCCATGTTGCTCCAGGAGTGGTGGCAGGCCAGGATGTGGGCTTTGGCAGAGAGTGAATACAAGGTTTTGATGGCAGCTTCCTAGCATCTTCCTGCAAATCACTAAACTTTGATGCTACAAGTTCCTGAGATTATTCCCAGAATTTCTCTGATTGTGGAGCTTTTTGATTTCCTGTCCACAAATGACAGCTTCCCTGACACTCACTCCCCTCATTCTTCCATTGGTTTCATACACCTCTAATTCCTGCATTAAATCCTTCCTGCTTGAAGTTCCAAGAGTGGTTTCTGGCTTCTGTGTGAATCTTTACATCAGGTCACGTGGGCTGAGAGTACAGAATTGATGCATCCACAAACCAAATCTTGACTTGTAAACAGATAAGAGAATGACTGGAGGTGAGGTGGAAAACAAATGTTCGCTTCGCTTCAATGGCGCCATCCCAATCTACTCTATACATCGTAGGAATCCATCTTTGAAAACACCCAATTCATATGGATTAAAAAACTACAGTAGTTTCCATTGTTTACCAAAGTAGGAAGAGAGAGCTCAGCCTGTCCTTCTGCATCCTTCAAAATCAAGTCACACTATCTTTCCAGTCCTATCTTTCACCAACCCTCTGCATGCCCTACAGAAGTGGTAAAAGAGACTAGCTTCTATTCTTGGAACATACCCTAAGCTTTCCTGCCTCCATGCCTTCCTTCATGCAATTCCTACTCTCTAATCTCTCTGGTTGAAGATTTTCATAAACCCCATATCCTCTTTTCACATATCCCTTAAACCTCATATCGTCCTTTCAAATCTTCCTTCTTTTTTTCTTGCTCCTCCTACTCCTCATCAGCATGGTTAACACTTAAAACACACTTATCATGTGTCAGACATTGTACTAGCTCTTCACATCCAATAACTCAGGTAATCCTCAAAAGACTCTAAGCAGTAGGAGCTATCATTACCATCAACCTACACATGAGGAACCTGAGGCTTGGAGAGGTTGCATCCTTGCTGCAAGGTCCAGTGACTCTAATCCAGATCCAGAACTCCTAATCAAAAGAATATCCCTCTTCCTTGAAGGGTCTAATAAAACTTATATTCTATCTTGGATATGAAAAAAATAAGTGAGTCAGTAAATTTTCCCAGGTGTTTTTCCCAAAGAGACTGACAAGAGTTCCTCAGGCTATAAGGCTGGGATGCTCGGTCACCTGCCACTCATGCCTCCCTGTTGCTAAGGAATTTCCTCTTTCCTGCTTTGTATCTCCAAGTCATCTGTTTCCTCTCCCCCTGGGCCTCTTCTCCCTCCATGTCCATTGTCCTGGCCTCTGATAATACTTCCTTCAGATAACCTCACATGTGCCTGACACATGAATGCTTTATATAAACTTTATGGAATAGCAGCTGGTTGCTAACTGTATGATGCACATGTATCTGAGTGAAATACTGCCAGGTAAATTTGCTGTTTTGAAGCTTGACCAAGGACTTACTTTCAACATAATTATCATGTCAGATGTTTGGCAGAGTCTTCCTTAGACTTCAAAATCCAAAGCAAGTTCTAGGATTGAGTGAGCACTACCTTAAGGATGTCGGTTTCTCTGTTGTGTTGTTATTGCTGCATCTTGGCTTCAAAGTGAATGGTATCATTGAGTAAGTTAAGGTAATACAGTATTATTCCTACAGAGCATTGCCGAGATTGTTATTTGATCACCAAAATCCATTTGACACTTCTGCCTGAACATGTGATTTCCCCATGAGAAATACAGTTCCCAGCCTGCCTTTTGGTAAATTAGAATGTGAGTGGAAGTGATGTGTGCCACACCCATATCACTTTCTTAAGAAGGGATCCTTTGTCCTGGATTTACTTTTTTACCCTCTCTGTGAGTTGGAACACAGATGTGCCTGCAACTCAGAGATGAGGGCGAGCTATTTACCAACAAGGACAAGTTGCTTGCTTTGGGGCATTTGCATGGTCTTATAAGAGAGAAAACATAAACTCTATTTTCTTGAAGCCACTTTAATTTAGATCCTCTTTGTCTAGAGATTTGTTTAGAGATTAGGTGTCACCATAATTAATAATTATAATACATATGGACTTCAAACAAAGCAAAGAATTGTGCTCCCTTAAACTAAAACCCAGTATAATCTCATTTAACATACAGTTGATCCTCATTATTCACAGATGCCATATTTGCAAATTCACTTATTCCCTAAAATCTATTTGTAACCCCAAAATCAACACTCATGGCACATTCACAGTCATTTGTGGACCTATGCAGAGCAGAGACAAATTTGAGTTGCCCAACTTGCGTGTTCCCCACTAAGGGTGAAAAAGCAATGTTCTGGCTTCTTGTTTCAGCTCTCATGCTGTAAACAAGTGTCCTTTTCATGGTCTATTTAGTGCCACACTTTTCACACTTTTGCACTTTTGCATGGAAATTCCACTGTTTAAAATGGCCCCCATGTACAGTACAGAAGTGCTGTCTGGTGTTTCTAAGCACAAGAAGGCTGTGATGTGCCTTACAGAGAAAAACCATGTGGTAGACAAACTTCCTTCAGCCATAGTTACAGCGCTGCTGGCCCTCAGTTCAATGGTAATTAATCAGCAACATATATTAAATATGGCATCTTTAAACAGAAACACACAAAGTTATATATGATTGGTTGACAAGAATGTTGTAACCAGAGGCTCGATCTCTCCTAGGAGTAAGGGTTCAGCATTCACTAATTCAGTATTCATGACCACTTTATAGAACCTAACTATTGTGAGAAATAAGAATTGACTGTGTTTAATAGCCTTGCCCCCTATATCAGTATTATCACGCAGTCCCATCCTAAGTGACACTTGCCAGCTAAATGACATAAAAGGAAAATCTACCAGCTTTACTTACACATCTGGAGGTGGGGTAGAGGGCACTAATAAACAGTAAATAAAACTCTTATTTGCCTGTACTATATAGACTTTTTGGGCAATAAGACTGAGAATATAAATCAGGCACAGCCATCTTACCCTTTCCAACGCACTCACGGTAAAGCAATGTAAGTCAGTAAGGAAGACCTGGAGGGTCCAGCTCAATCCCTTCTTAACACAGATGAGCAAAGCAAGCCCAGGGGCTTAGGGCCACACTACTAGCTGGTGCTAATACCCGGCCATACCCCAGGTCTCTCAGCTCCCACACCAGGTCTGCACAAGGCTTGCTAGGGATGGTCATGGGAAGAAAGCAAATCCTTTCTTTCGGTGCAATGAAAAGAAGTAGATGAACTGAGCACCGTAAGGAGGGAAAATTGGATGGAGAGCCAGGACCACCTGATTCTAGGTTCTTATATTCCCGAGTTGGAACTAACAGTCAACCTCTGATATTCTATTTGAAATCAGCAAATAGTCCTGACTGTTCAGGACCCTGTACTGGTGCTGCGTCCCTAAACTTGTCTATTTCTCAGCAGATGAGTTTATTTCTCTGCAGAGCAAGAGCTCTGAGTTTTGCATTGAGTTAAATGTCCTGACCTGAGCTCTGCTTGCTACCCTGTTTAGATCAAATGGTTTGGCATTCTTAAGTGGTCTAGTTTTAAGGACTCAAAACCCTTCCTCCAATATTATCATGTGCCCCATCCCTATTAAGTACTTATCACATCTAAATAAGTTCTTAATTGTAGAATATTCTATATAGTCTTTTTTTAACTTCTGAAGCATAGCTATTTGATATATGGAGTTTTCCCAAATGACTCTCTGTCAGCATGTTTAAGGACGCTAATCCCATTGAGAGATACAGAAGCGCATTCCTGAAAATCAAAGGGCAGTCTCCCAATAGCCTTACCTGTGGTGCGTGGATGGGTCAGGAAGCCTTAGAAGGTAAGTTCCTAGAGGACAAGAAGCTACACAATGAGTATCAACTACACACAGCTAAGCTAGTGTGGGGATTTTTAAAAAATATTAGCTTACATTGTGACTTCAGCATGCTGAAACAATGTCTGTGCAATGCCAAAAACATCCAGATGGAAGTGGAGAACTCAGCCACCACCACATGCTTCATCTGCACCGATGTCTTATGGAAGCAGCCAGCATGGATCTCTGGGGCCTGGAAGAGTTGCCGGGCAAGAAGCCAGAGGAGAGAAATATTGCCAATACATGTTTAAATTAAATTAATTAACATTTATATAACTCTCTTCGTGGTATAAGAAACTTCCATCAAATATAGTGTCTCATTCAATCAGAGCCACCACCCTATAAATTAGGTATTACTATTTGCTACATTTTATAGGTAAAAATTTTAAGCCTCAAAAAAAATTAGATCACACAGCTAATAAAGAGCACAGTCCGGATTTGAACTCATGGACTCTATAATAATGATTGAGGCCTTACTATGTGCCAGGAACTTCTGACGCCAATGAAGCCATATTCTTGTACTGTAATTAATGTTTTCTACATAGATCTGTTATCATAGACAGGGAAGGCAAACATAAGTGACTCATATTGCATTATACACCTGGATTTTCATTATATAGATATCTATATGTAGATAGACAGAGATCTTCACTTTTATATGTTCCTACAAAGTACTGGGAAGCAAAAAAAGAAAGCAATAAAAGTGGAGGCATAAATTGGATCTGTTTGAAATTCAGTGGATTTTACTCTGTAAGGTCCTAATACTGCAAACATGAGCCCAGACAGGTTTCACATACCTTCTTGGACTATCCACACCTCACAAGGCATATGCTTCAGTGAAGACAGACAATAATAATCCAATATGTTTGTAAGATTCACAAGTTGACAATGTGGGGCAAGTTGCCAATTTTGCATTCCTGAAAATTATTCTAAGTAAGGGCCCTGGTTTAATGGTATTATATTCCAGAAAAATAGTTCTGGGTTTATTCTTGTTTCTAGAACCATGCAGATCAACACAATTCTGTTTGCACTTTTTTTTACCAACATGTTTTTATTCCCTCTCATTCCTCACCTTGGCCATAGGTATCCATGAGAGTGGATTGATTTTAGGGGAAAAAAAGACATGCATTGGAAACACAGCACTAAGTTTGGAATCACCAATTTCTACAGATTGAAAAGAGGAGAACCAAAGTTCCCTTCAGCAAAGAAGAAAGTGCCATCAGATGAGAGACAGATACCACAGACATGCGCAGCCAGTTTCTGAAGTTTCTTGGCAACTAGGAGATAGAAATGAGTGGAAGCATGAAGGGTTCAGCCATTTATGTGTGTCCTGGGGCAAATGCAACTGCCTGAAGCCTCATACCCCAAAGCTGAATTTTATATTCAAGGCAGACAGATTGTTCCAGAATGTTAGTTACCTCTCCACAACAACTTATACTTCCATCTACTATAAGACGATTTTCGATGTCAACAGATGTCTATACCCAGACCCCTGCTTGGATGTCTAAATTCCGCCTATTCCACAGGTTCAGAAAAAACAAGATTGTGAGTTATATCCAAGCAGTCAGATTTTGGGATGACTATACACTTCTTTTTTCTTCTTCTTCTCCCCAAAGCCCCCCAGTACACAGCTGTATATTCTAGTTGTACGTCCTTCTGGTTCTGCTATGTGGGATGCCACCTCAGTGTGGCTTGATGAACGGTGCTAGGTCCCCGCCCAGGATCCAAACCATCAAAACCCTGGGCCACTGAAGTGGTAAGTGAGAACTTAACCACTCAGCCATGAGGCCAGCCCCAATTATATACTTCTTAAGTTGCAACCTATATAACCCAATAAGAACATACGATTCATGCCCTATTTACACAAGCGTTGCACTTTGAGTATCCAATGTATTATGAATTATATATTTTAGAATTTTAGAATTTTACGTAATTATGCACATGAAATAGGTACACTATCCCCTTCTTAGGCATACTTTTTCTATCTACCAAAGGTTTCCATGGCAAACACTATCATCATCTTTACATACTTTAAAGACATATTTTACAGCAGGAGTCAGCAAACTATGGCCAGTGGGCCAAATACAGCCTGCAGTCCGTTGTTGCATGGCAGTGAGCTAAGAATAGTTTTCATAGTTGTAACTAATTGTTTTTAAAAATCCAAAAAGCAGGAGCTGGCCCCGTGGCCGAGTGGTTAAGTTCGCGCGCTCCGCTGCAGGTGGCCCAGTGTTTCGTTAGTTCGAATCCTGGGCGCGGACATGGCACTGCTCATCAGACCACGCTGAGGCAGCGTCCCACATGCCACAACTAGAAGAACCCACAACGAAGAATACACAGCTATGTACCGGGGGACTTTGGGGAGAAAAAGGAAAAAAGAAACAAAAAAAATGTTTAAAAAAAAATCCAAAAAGCAAAACAAAAAAGCAAACAGAAACAAATAAGACTATGCAACACAGACCATCTGTGGCCTGCAAAGACTGAAATATTTACTATCTGGCCCTCTATAGAAAAAGTTTGGTGACCTATATTAAATGATGAGTTGCAAATAAAACTATTTAGTTTATTTACTTTATTTATTTATTTATTTTATTTAATGAGGTATATCAATACCACATACCTGAGCTAAGGGATGGAGGCTTCAGTGCCTTGCGATCAACAGTGACCACCTGGAGCCCTATGTACACAACTCTGAGGCCACATGCAAGAGCGGCAGAAAAGATGCTATTAGCAATTAGTGGAGCCTCTACAAATGTAGGAGGGTGAAATGGAGTCACAAACCCCACACATTGCCCTCTCCACCTTATCTCTTAGGGAGAATTGTAGTTTTGGGGGAGGCTTTTTTGGTTAGGAAACTTGTCACTGAGCTAACATCTGTGCCAATCTTCCTCCATTTTGTATGTGGGATGCCACCAAAGCATGGCTTGATAAGCGGTGTGTAGATTCACACTTGGGATCTGAACCCGCAAAACCCGGACTACCAAAGTGGAGCACACGAACTTAACCACTATGCTACCGGGCCGGACCTAGGGAGAGATTTTTAAAATGTAGTAACATTTATATGTGTAATAAAATATGCAAGGGTAAGAAAAAAATATGTTAACAATGCAAGACTACACAGGTAAAAAGCCAGCCTTGCCTGTAATATCTCATGCCACATGGTCACTAGGTGACTGAATTAGCTTTGCTGAGCTGCATAAATAAAATAGTTGCACCAGAAAATTCAGGTCATTTTTTGAAATGGGCATCTCCCCCAGTGTGGGTTGTAGCTTGGGTACTCTAGAACCCCGGAGACTCTACGCTCAAGCTCCACCATCAAGCATTTAGATCATTTTAGCAAATATTCATAAATATTGGAGGAATGTTACAATAGCCGAGGATGGCCTGGCTGGCTGCTTCCTTATAGCAGATTACATATTTTCATGTGCCAATTCTCTTCCTTCTTGTTTGAAGAAAGAAAGACCAATCTCCAAAGAGGAAGGCCACTTTTGGGTCCGCAGTTAGCAGTTGAGACCGGTAAGTCAACTCCTTCTAACTCTGACAAGGCCATAAGCCAGAAGCACAACCTCACTGTCGTGCTGAAGTTTCAAAAGCACAGCATGGTATATTTCTGTGGCATTGCTTCAAAATGTATTACCTCATCAGTTCATTTCTGAAAAAGTCAAAATAGTGGAGGCAGTCTATTTTGCCAACATTTTGAATCAAAGCTGTTTTGAGTTCTTCAGGCACCAGAAAGCAGCATTACTTAATGAGCCGCATCCTCTCCCAGCATTGGTGCAGCTTTTGGGTTCAGAACTGAACATAATGTATTCATTCACTTGTTCATTCATTCAACAAATATTCATTGAGGCAGGACTAGCTATCAGATAGTCTACTCAGCTCTGGAGACACCAAAGTGATCAAAACACAGTCCCTGGACTCAAAATCTAGGTGGAGAGGTGGATGAGTAAGCAAATAGTTGAGAGGCAGTGTGGTAAGTGCTGTGAGAGGAAAGGCTTAGGGTTCCATGACAGCATGTAGGAGGGGCACTTAGCCCATATCTATGGGGACAGGGGTCAGGAAAGACTTTCCAGAGGAGTCAAAGCCTCTGCTGAACTCCGAAAGATGAGAAACCAAACAATATGACTTGACTCGCACCAGCATCTGTGTGCTCAGGGTGTAAATGGATAGGACACTGGCCAGCAGGGAACTCAAGGGGAGCATACTACATACGAGAAGGCTCACGGGAGGACTGGAGACAGCTGTGGTGCAGCAGGGCCTGGGCCACACCCAGCTATTTAGTGCCTATTAACATAATGGCACACATGTTTGCTCTCTCAAAAGACCTATTTCTAGAGCTGGGACATGAAGAATATAAGATAAAGATGTATAACAAGACTATCACAAGTTCTAGGGAGAGTGTAGGTTTCAAAGACTCTCTCTTTACAATCAGGCATCGCTTAATGCGGGGATGTGTCCTGAGAAATGCGTCATCAGGCAATTTTGTTGTCGTGCAAACATGGGAGAGTGTACTTACACAAACCTAGATGGTATCGCCTACTTCACACCTAGGCTGTACGTTTTAGTCTGTTGCTCCTAGACTACAAAGCTGTACAGCATGTTACTGTACTGAATGCTGTAGGCAAGTGTAACACAATGGTAAGTATTTGTGTATCTAAACACAGAAAAGGTACAGTAAAAATATGGTATAAAATTGACACACCTGTACAGGGCACTTACCACGAATGGAGCCTGCAGGACTGGAAGTTGATCTGGGTGAGTCAGCGAGTGAGTGGTGAGTGACTGCTAAGGCCTAGGGCATTACTGTACACCACCGTAGACTTTATAAACACTGAACATTTAGGCTACACTAAATTTATTTTAAAACTATTTTTCTTTCTTCCATAATAAATTGAACTTAACTTACTGTAACTTTTTTACTTTATAAACTTTTTTTTTTAACTTTTTGACTCTTTTGTAATAACACAGCTTAAAACACAAACACATTGGACAGCTGTACAAAATTTTTTTCTTTCTTTATATCCTTATTCTATAAGCCTTTTTCTATATTTAAAAAAAATTTTTTTTTTTTTACTTTTTAAACTTTTTCATTGAAAACTAAGACACAAACACACGTTAGCCCAGGCCACACAGGGTCAAGATCATTAATATCACTGTCTTCCACCTCCACACCTTGTCCTACTAGAAAGTCTTCCGGGGCGATAACACTCATGGAGCTGTCATCTCCTATGACAACGTGCCTTCTTCTGGAAAACTTCCTTAAGTTCTCTCCTGAGGCTCTTGTTGAGGAGGTGTCACTCTTTTCAGAAATATGACCATAGTGGCTTGCTTGGTTTGTTTCTTTTTTTCATCACAGATTTGCTTGTAAGAAAATAATGCACCCAGAACATTCCTCTCTATTAATGAAAACCTTCTGGTGTTGGAGTCTATCTTTTCAGACTTTTTGAGAAGCTTGTTGGGGTCTGCAAAACCTTCTACTAACTCCTTCACTGTGAATTTTCTTGGAGCTTCTTCTTTTTCTTCTCCTGCAGTTTCCTTTTCTCTTGCCTCTTCTTCAACTATGCATTTCTCTTCCAGTACAACAACTCCTCATTAGTCAGTTCCGCAGGAACCACCTCTAGGAGCTCCTCAGTGATATCCTCATCCACACCCAGGGTAAAGTTGTCCTCCATCTCAACCACAGCCTGTTGATTTTTGCGACCTCCTCATCCTTGACAATCCTTTGAAGTCATGGACAAACCTCTTGAGTGTCTTCTTCCAGATGTCGTTCATTCACTCCTTGGTGACATCAACCCAAACCAAAGCAAGGTTCTTGATGCAGTAATAAATGTTGTAATCTTTCCAGAATTGCATTGGTGTCTTCTCAGCATCTTCCTCACTTGCAGCAACAGCCTGGGCAAAAGTCCTCCTCAGGTAGTAGGCCTTAAAAGCTGCTATAATTCCTTGATCCATTGATTGGATCAAAGAGGCATTGTTTGGAGGGAGAAACACTGCTTTGATATTGGGATGAAGGACCATCAATAAAAGGAGGATGTCCGGGAGCATTATCAACAATAAGCAAAATCTTGAACGGTATGTTATTCTCCAAACAGTACTTTTCCACTTTGTTGGCATTCAGGAGGGCATCTTGGAAGAGGAGCTGGGTCATCCACACTTCTTATTGCTCCTGGAGTACACTGGCAGTGTGTGCTTATTGATATGCTTGAAGGCCCTGGGGTTCCCACTGTGCCAGATCACAAGGGTTTCAAGCCTGCAACATTGGCCCAAAGTAAGACTGTTATCCTGTCCTTAAAAGCCTTGAAACCTGGCATGATTTGTCCTCCTTATGGATGAAAGTCCTTTCAGGCATCTGTTTCCAGAATAAAGAGGTTTCATCCATGTTGAATATTTGCTCTGGAAAGTAACTTTCCTCCACAATAAGCTTATCTAGAGTTTCCAAAAATTCTTCAGCTGCCTTCACGTCGTCACTCACAGACTCATCATTTACTTTCACATTATGTAATGAATAACAAGTCTTGAATTGTTAAAACCACCCAAAGCTAGAAGTAAATTCAACATCACAGGCAGGTCCAGCCTTTTCTTTCAACGTCACAAACAAACTTTTTGCTTTGGCCATGATTTTCACGGTGCTGGGAGGGATACTGTCTCTGTGTCAATCCAGGTCATTAGAAGTTTCTCCATGTCTGATACAGGCCCTTCTCAAACTTTTTTAGTCTCATTGCCTTCAATGAAGCAGATCCCTTAACAGCTTCCATCACCTTGTTCTTGTTCTTCAAGATTGTAGCTATGGTAGAACAGGACATGCCTGACTGGCAAGCGATAACCATCACTGATTTTCCATCTTCATAGTCCTTAATCACTTTTAATTTTGTTTCCAGGTCAATCACTTGATGTGGCCTCTTACTGGCAACATTAGCAGTGGATTTTGTATACTTAGGGGCCATGACGAACAAAACAACACAAGATTAAATCAAGCGCAAGAGAAAATGATGCAATCAAGAGACATGGTAAACATGACACATTTGAGGCTGCTGCCAGCGTAACACGGCATAATCTTTCAGGTAAACTTTTTTTTAATAAATAGAAAGAGTACACTCTAAAATAACAATAAAAAGCATAGTATAGTAAATACATAACACTAGTAACATAGCCATTTATCATCATCATCAAGTAGATGTTCTATACATAATTGAGCTATACTTTTATATGACTGGCATCACAGTAGGTTTGTTTACACAAACATGTGAGTAATGCGTTGCACCACAACGTTATGATGGCTATGATGTTGCTAGGCAATAGGGATTTTTCAGCTCCCTTATAATCTTATGGGACCACCATCGTAACGACTGAAATGTTATGCAGCACATGATGGCATTAGTTTGCTAGGGCTGCTGTAGCAAAGTGCCACACACTTGGTGGCTTGAGAAACAGAAGTGTATTCTCTCACAGTTCCAGAGGCTAGAAATCCAAAATCAAGATGGCAGCAAGGTTGGTTCCTTCTGAGGGCCATGAGGAAGAATCTGTTCCATGCCTCTCCCCCAGCTTCTGGAGGTTTGCTAGCAATCCTTGACATTCCTTAGGGAGGATGTTCTCCTGTGTCTTCACATCATTTTCCTTCTGTGCATATCTCTTTCTCTTCACATGGTGTTTTTTTACAAGGACACCAGTTATATTGGATTTAGGGCCCAACCTACTCCAGTATGACCTGATCTTAACTAGTCACATCGACAATGATCTTTTTTCCAAATAAAGTCACAATCTGAGGTACTGGAGGTGAGAACTTCAACATATAAATTGGGGATGGGGGATGGGGAAAATTCAACCTATAGTGCCCTCCTATAAGAAAGCGTAGGAGAATTTCCTTTCTGCTTCTCTCCACAGAGCTGCAGCAGCAACAATGACAATCTAAGGACACCTACAAAGTGGAAAGGACAGGATCCAGCCCTGGGAGCCAGGACCTCAGGGTACCAGGGTAGTAGGGACAAGGAGCAACTGGAAAAAGCCCAGCCCAGCATAAGGATAAAAATCTCCCCATTTCAGCTTTGAGTCCCTAAGTAGTCATCTCCTCCACCTTGGTTTTTTACCTGTCTTAGTCACTAGATCCCAAAAGACAGAACGAGGCCCCCTGGAGGTGAGTAGGTTCTCGAGGTGCGCCTGTCCCCTGCAGCCCGTCTTAATCAGGCAAAGCAGGCTTTTCCCTGTTGTCAGGTCAGGAGGCAAAAGCTAGACGCTGGAAGCAGAACCTCCAGGCTACAAGAGGATGGGAAAGGAGGACAGGGGCGGAGGGCAGGAGCGGAGGTCATCTGGTCGTGTCCTCTGAGATGCTGGAGCCCACGGCTGAATGTTATTTTAGAATTTGGTATGTCACACCAGCACAGTATCGCCTGCCTGCAGTCACCCTCCTACCAAGTGGGGAATTAGGCTAATTATGTCTCCAGGCAGGTATTCCCCTAGTTTTAGGGGAACATAGACATAAGTAGGAAAGTTGCTGTGCAATGGAAACTGGGGCAACGACAGGATGGCAAGTGAACAATGAACGAATGCCTCAAAGGCCTGTCCTACCCAGAGGCCCTCATTCCCATTTCAGAGGGAACTACTAGAAACAGGACAGAGGGGACCTCAAATGGGGTCACTTAGAAGGGTTGCATGTTACAGGTGTCAGCTCATCTCGTCCCAGACTCCTTATCTTACAAATGAGGAAACTGAGGACTCAAGACATAAAGAGACTCGCCTAAGGCCCCCAGTGGGAGAACAGCCATAAACACTCTGTCACCAAACTTTCCGTTCAAAGCTCTTTTCATGCCACATTCTGCCTCAGAGCACTTGCCACCCTGTATCAGTTCCTTAGAGCTGCAGTAACAAAGTGACACAGACTGTGTGGCTTAAACAACAGAAACTTATTTTCTCACAATTCTGGAGGCTAGAAGTCTGAGATTCAGGTGTCAGCAGGGTTGATTTCTTCTGAGGCCTCTCTCCTTGGTTCATAGATGGCTGTCTTTTTGCTGAGTCTCCACATGGTCTTTCCTCTCTGCATGTCTGAATCCTAATCTCCTTTTCTTATAAAGACCCCCACCTTAATAATCTCATTTGAACATAATTACCTTTTTAAAGGTCCTGTCTCCAAATACAGTCACGTTCTGAGGTACCAGGAGTTAGGGTCTCAACCTATGAATTTGGGGGACACAATTCAACCAAGTCCCCCAGAGCCTTTTCTCAGGAGTTCCTTCCCCATAACTTGCTTTGCCAGTGCCACCTGACCCTGGCCCTCTGAAGAAAGCCAAGTGGACAGGGGCCAGTGAGCTCCTGGGGTTCCATCTCCTGGCAGCCCCGTAGCCATAAAGTTGTTTGTGACAGCTCTTCTCAGTAGGGACAATGGGTTGGACCAATTCAAGCTCACTGGAGGCAGTTTAAACTTCAAGACCTGGAGAGAATGCTGAGGAGGATCTGAGTAAAGCAGAAGGAAAACAGCAGGCAAGGAGGAGCTGAGTCTACAGAAGGGGAGCCCTAGATGAGAACCAGAGTGCCTGCTGCTGAGGACGAGAGGAAAAACCCCGGACACCAGAGCCGGGCTGGACTCCAGATGAACTTCCAGCAGCCACACTGCTCAGCCCCGGGGAGGCCCCCTGTACAGCAATTCTGGGGTCTGGAGCTGCCAGTGTCTGATCTTCCTTATTTCCAGGAGTATCTTGATGTTAAAAACCAATCAAGAAATCAATGTAACCAATACCTGAAATAACCATGGTAAAAATACCAATCACTCTAGATTGCTTTTTTCCCCTCTGCCTAAGAAATGCATGTTCCCTGTGGTAAAGAAAAAACTCGAGCTTATGCTTTCTTTTTTCTCTGAGACTGTGAAAGTCATGAGGGGTTGAAGCAGAGCTGAAATTGTCCTGCTTCTTCCTAAAACAAGAAAAAATAGAAAGAAAGCCTAGAGAAGCAAAGTCTATGATGGTCACACAGTAGTGGACTGCATTCTTTCTATTTGTATCCTTAGTTGTGTGTAAGATAAATCTGAGTTCAAATGCAATGGAAAGAAGGAAGGACAGTAATTCATTCAACAAACCTACTATGAATGTCCTCCCCCAAACTGTACTCCTCACCTCACTTTTGAGAACATTTCAAAACAGATTTTCAAGAGTCTCACATCATTTATCTCATTGCTTCTAGTTCACCCTCTTACATGGCACTTAATCACCTATTTGCCCTTTTCATACAGTACATTTAGGTTTCTAAACAGATTCCAACCTTTGCCATTACATTCAAAGGAATGATTTTTTTATTTCTTTATCTTTTTCCTTGCCCATTTCTCTTATTCACTTGAGATATACTTCAGTTTGTCTTTATCTTTCTCAGAGCCATGATCCCGAAATACGTTATAAGATCTCAGAGGCATTCGTTGCAAGCCTCACTGGGGTAGAAATCAGGTCCCTGGTTTTCATTCTTTTTCCCCGCTGTGTCTGTGCAGTGCCCTAGCACAGGAGGCAGAAAACAAATATTTCCCAACTCTTTCCTTTATTCAGGCTATTTGTGGCGAGAGGGCCATTTCTCCCCCAGGGCAGTGGGACTGTTCACATATCACACATGGAAACACTAAGATTCTGGACCTCTCTTACCTTCTAAATGAGGATTAGTTACCTCACGTCTCTTGTAATATCTTCCCTTGTTGACCTGAAGCCACACTGAGGCTACCAATTTACTTGTCATCCCTGAGTCTTTACATCAGCTCTGGAAAAATCCAGATATGTAACGTGAACTCTTCTCTGACCCTAAACTTGCTCACTTGCCCTTGAAGGGGTTGGAAGTTAGAAAAACATCTTAACCTTGGCACTACTTCCCTCAGCAACTTAGAGATCCCTGGACCAAAGCTTCCTTTTTAGAATTAACAATTTCTTGCCAAGAGATGCCCCAAAAGGCTTCAGAGGCAAAACCACACTGACAATAGCTGATGAGGATGCTGCAAGGTTAGCTGAGCAAATACATACCATATTTCCTACGGGAGATGCCTGTGTGGATGAAAAAAAGGTGACTTTTTTCTAATCATGCCTAAGTATCCCTTTTTCGTAAAACAGTTGAGCTGTTAACTTCTATGCTAAGGCACGTATGCACTTTGGAAAGGTAATTTGAAAGCGAGTTGAGCCATGACAAATAGGGACAGCTGGCCTAATTGAATCATTTGATCTAAGACAGCTCAACTTGGTTATCCTCACTGCAGCTCGCACTGATATTAGCGAGTGAATCATTAGCCATGAAATCATGTCGACTTTCCCGGCTGCAGCGTTCTTGACATGACAGCCATCGCAGTCTGCCTTCCATTATAGCCCGAATAAGTTCTTTAGTCTGTCAGGAAAACAAGAGAGCAGCTTGAAAAACTTTTAGGCTCAGCTTCAGGAAGTCATTTGCTCCAACATACCAGGTAGAGCCTTTCAAAGACAGTACGAGTTAGCTGCAGGAGCAAGCTAGGTGCGTCCAAGCAAGAGCGCCCAGGCTGGATGCGTCGGAGCCTCTCCTCCAGCATCCACACCTGCCATTAAAATGCAAGAGCAACTTTATTTTGTAAGCACCAGTTTGTGGTCACTAGGGAAAGTGGGCTCTAAATGGAGTAACGATAAATACTTTAACTCTTGACCTGCAGACATCCCTAATGGGAGTCTTCATGTAGGGAGGACATTCCTGTCATCTTTAATTTAGTTTTTGCAAAAGGAATGGAAGGGGTGAGTTCCTCTTTTCACTGGGTTTTCAAAGGCAGGTGGTGAGGCATTTAAGAGAGCTTAAGTGGAGGGGCCGGGATGTTGAAATGTGGAACAGCCCTTGGGTCCATACGGCATGAAAGCTTTAGGAAAATATGCTACATCCTTAACTTACTCCTCACAAGTAGAATCCTTCTTTAGGTCCCCCTCTCAGCACTGCATCTGAGGGGGCACTGGCCTTGATTCCCCAGCACTCAGAGACTGGGACAAAGACCTGTGAGGACCAAGAGGAGTGAGACGGGGAAGGAGAGAAAGTCAATACAAGATACGTCAGCCTGTGCTTTGAGCAATTCTGCTTGATCCTGCTGGAGCCTTCTAAGGAGCCTGTGAAAGGCATCTCTGGACTGTCGTGAGGGGAAGAAGGCAAGAAGCACTTATTCACCTGCCCCTGCTCCCCGCTGGTCAGAGATGGCCCCACAAGGATTAACTCGTTGCACTGCCGGGTTACGCACGTGTGACTGATGAGCACTTTCCTTGGCTGGCCCATACAGAGCAGCCAAGGCAAGCCACCATCCAGTTCCTGCTCCACAAGCCTTGCCAAAGCCTGCCTAGCACTGGTCTCTGCCTAAGAGGTGGGCCAGTAAGATTTTGAAGAAAGCGTATTGATGACTTATCAGAAACAGAAGTGTAGCTTGGACGCAATTAATGGCAGGTAAAATGTGGACAAATTGATACATTCAAAGATTTCCAAAAAGGTCTGAGTAAACAACAATGACACTTGCAGAAAACTTTTATGCTGACAATGCCATCAAATTCAGAACCCAATAGTCAACACCAAGAAACAAGAACTGATCTGGCTCACTTTCACAGCCGTCTAAACAGGAGGTGAATCTGAAAAGCAATGACAGAAATTTCTTAAAATGAATGTTGAGTTGGAAAGCCCCCCAGTGCTGTAGGCGTGTTTGTGCATTTCCAGGTACAACAATCAACCTGAATCACAGAACTTCAGAGCTGGAAAGCAACTTGGAAGTCATCTCCTCTAGCCCCTCTATTATTACAGATGAGAAAATCAAGCAACTTCAGATTCCACTGCGAGGTGGTGGCAGAGTGGATTCCTGAACCCAGACTGGGCTTCGCTTGCTGGCGAACTTGAGCCATGGGACCAGTTTCACCCTCTGAAGGGAGCATGGCACACCGAGTGAGTGATCTGACCTCGAGAGCGGGTCATTTTGTAACACCCCGCTCCTCTACACAACAAGGATATTTTCTTAGTCACCATGACTTGAAACAAAGATAACAGCCAGAAAAGAATTGCAGACAATGAAAAAAGTTTAATGTACTGCATAAATACAGTTATGCCAGGAAAAACATTAAAAATTTAAAATTAAAGGGGCCGGCCCGGTGGCGCAGCGGTTAAGTTCGCACGTTCCACTTCGGCGGCCCAGGGTTTGCCAGTTCAGATCCCGGGCGTGGACATGGCACGGCTTGTCAAGCCATGCTGTGGTAGGCATCCCACATAGAAAGTAGAGGAAGGTGGGCACGGATGTTAGCTCAGGGCCAGTCTTCCTCAGCAAAAAGAGGAGGATTAGCAGCAGATGTTAGCTCAGGGCTAATCTTACTCACACACACAAAAAAAATTTAAATTAAAATAAATATTATAGTACAGTAAAGGAAAAAAGCATAACTATTTATTCAATGGTTTTTAATTATGCCTAACAGTTTGAACTTTGATCCATTGGTTACAGTTCACTATAATAATATTTTATGTAAATCATTGTCCAGTAGCTAATTTATAAATTTTAATAAAACCAAAATATCTACAAGAGGTACAACGTAGGAATTAATAAACAGTGCCACTTATGTGACTTTTTGTTTTCTTGATTTTTAATAGTTCTAAAGCAATTAACAATTTTAAAAGAATATATTTTAATTTAAATGCATATTCAAATTCAGCAAAATATTTCATGCAGAGCTAAAATTTGTCTTTACCAACAAAAATCTTACACTTGCTGCTTACACTTGGCTTTACTGTTTTAAATTGTCATTAATGATAAAAACTCCAAGAAGTCACATAGGGTGATAGAATTAAAGAAATGCAAGTTCTCATCCTTCACCTTGACAATTACTACGCTATCGCTATTTCCTTCCAATCTATCGTTTAAAGTCAGGGATACATCCTTTCCCAGGGATTGGCACACATGCTACACCCAGAGCAAGCCAGGACAATTCTGAGCCGGAGGAACCTTCTCCTGAAATCAACACTTTGTAGAATCCACATGTTTTGAGGGCCAACTGTATAATCAGGAATTCTTTAAAGTAACTTCCGTGTAGAATACTATGTTTATTAAAGAATAAATAATGACAATATACTAGTTAAGTTATTTAAACTCAACTGTAACCCCAACAATTATTAGGACTTAGATCACAAAAGGTTTTCTCAGAGAGTATTTTGTCACTGACCTTGGTTATTATTGCTGGCGAATGGTGACGTCAAAAAGCAGACCAGCTTTCGATCCGTTTTACAACTGTTTTTGAATTCTCTGCAAGCAGACAGTTTGCCCCTGATTGCATGCCCCAGATGGCCACTCTGTATTGTGAGCCCTGTTCTTGAACACTGTTAGTGACGTGAGTGACGACACAGTGGCTCTGGTTTAAGAGCACAGGATCCAGCCTAGCCTGTGCCAAGAGCGTGTTGTCAGGAGAGACCATTTTTCCTGTCATACAGTCTCCCTTTTTTATGCTCATATTCTGACATAATTAAGAGCTTTATTTCCTGTCACCTATCTCTGAGCCTTGACTTCAGCCATTTTTTTCCATCAAAAAATTTCTTTCCAGGGGCCCACCTGGTGGCATAGTGGTTAACTTCACATAACCTGCTTTGGCAGCCTGGGGTTCGCAGGTTCGGATCCCGGGCATGGACCTAGCACCGCTCGTCAAGCCATGCTGTGGTGGCATCCCACATAAAATGGAAGAAGATTGGCACAGATGTTCACTCAGGGCCCATCTTGCCCCCCCCAAAAAAAAAAAAATTCTTCCAGAGCCAACCCCAGTGGCCTAGTGATTAAGTTCAGCGATATGATCACGGAAGTAAGAACAATCCATTTTAATCTGATATTTTCATAGAAAGCCTGTGGCTCCTCTTTGCGGGCCCAGAGTGGTGGGTCTGTAGAGAGAGGAAGGATAGAGTTGACAGATTTTCCCCATTCTGTCAGTACTTAGAGAAGCATTAGGTTCAGGTGAGAGTTTTCCAGAATGACTCATCTGGTAATAGGCACACAACAAACAGGCAAATAGCACCAGGCCTTGCCTCAGAATGCCTCGATATCTCTCTGGGTGTGTAGCGTACACGAAGGCTTTGCTTCTCCGTGTCACTCCTTGCCCTTTCTTTCTCCCGTGCCCGCGTGCTTTAGCTCTGTTGATCCCAAGCACAGTCGGTACTTCAGTCTTGGGCTACAAAATCATCCACCTCATTGTCATACAATTATGAACGGATGCCAAGGTTGATCCCACTGTTACTTCTCAGTTGTAATTAGTACAGATCCTCATCAAGGCCTTTCAGAGAACTCCAAATTTAATATATTGTCTGGTGGTTTTAGGTCATATGCCTTTCTCCTTGACCTTAAAACATTTCCAATCTTCCTCCTCTGGCTTGGGAGTCTGATGAGTTTTAAGCGGTCTTAGAACATCCCACATCTCCTTCCACCTCTGTTCCTAATACTCTCACTCCTTCCGTTTAAGCCAGCCCGCAGCATTCTCAACACTGCCTTATTTCGCATGTCCAATGCACTCCTGTAATTCGCTGTTTCAGCCTATACTGTTAGTCTTATCTTATTTATTATTTCAACTGGGTTGTCAACCCTTGATGGTAGGATCCATGCCTTGTTCTTCTCTGCATGTTTTATAAGATTTAGCACAGATCTAACACATGGTAGGTGTTCAAAAGCATGAATTTCATTAAATTGAACTTGGAAGCCTATCTTCCATCTTTTCCGGGCCTGGACTCCCCTGAATCACAACATTCTGAAGGCAGCGAAGCTCACAAAGAGACATGCATTTTCTGTCTGGCTTATTCAGATGCACAAGCATAGCATCCTGTTCATCCCTAAAGAAGAGAGTATGTTTATGGAGGCAGTGTAATTCTCCCAGGAATGGGCAAAAATTGTGCTAAAGATGTGGTGGTAGGAGAGAAAAAACACAGCATTTTCTCTGCCATGAGGAAACCAGGCTTAAGGAAGGAAACCCACTTTAATGCCAACCTTAAAATGCTACGGCTGAGACCCCGCTCTACACGAAGTGAGACACAAAGCTATAGCTGTTGCAACGAAATTGGGAAAATCCTACCATCAGGCTGACTTCAGATACAAAAGAGGACTACTATGCTTACCCCACCTTTTCTGGACTCTCTGGCTGGCTTCCTCTTGCACTGTAACAAGTCTGTCTGAAAAAGGAAACTTTTGAATCAAGATGCTGTAGACTGAATACTTGTGTTCCCCCAAGTTCGTATGTTGAATCCTAATGCCCAGTGTAACGGTCTTAGGAGGTGGAGCTTTTGGGAGGTGCTCAGGTCGCCAGGATGGAGACCACATGAATGGGATTCATGCCTTATAAAAGAGGCTCCAGAGGGATCCCTTGCCCCTTCAACCACATAAGCCAGAAGGTGCTGTCTGTGATCCAGAAATCACTAGACACCAAATCTGCCAGCACCTTGATCTTGAACTTCTCCAGAACTGTGAGCAATAAATTTTTACTGTTTAAAAGCCACCCAGCCTGTGGTATTTGTAAGGCAACCCAAACAGAATAAGACACAAGAAGAGCAATAAGGCCTCCATGGAAACCCCTTGAGAGGCCATGTCACTAACCAAAAGTTAGGAATATTGGAATCCTTGGCAATGGGATCAGTTGTTTTCAAATTTGTGATTTTGGTTCCATTTTTCACAATATGAATACCCCTCTGATTTTTCAGGGTTAATTGAACAATTTGGAAGAGAATATGCCCACCTTTTCAAAGATGTCCAATGTTTTCCCCAAATATTTCCATTCTTTATTCTTTCCTGATTTGCACATCATTTTCTCCTGAACAGACAGCATGCTGTGTGCCAGCTGGACCTGGACTACAGCAGGTTTGTTTCCAAAGTAGGTTCATGTCCAGAGCACTGATAAAAGCCCAAAGAAAATTAACCAGAAGAAGGTTTTCTAGGAATATTTGAAGTAAAACAATCAAAATCTAAATTGCCATTGTTATTCAGTGGGAGGCAGAAAAAATTTTTAAGTGTCAAGTGCAGATCCCCCACATCTGCCTTTTTTTTTCCCAACCCAGTATTCCCATGCCTCCATGTCCTTACTCATGACCACCTACAAGAAAGAGAGGGAGGCAGGAAGGGAGGGAGGAGAAGGGAGAAGGGAGGAAGGGAGGGAGGAAGGAAAGAAGGAGAAAGAAAGGAATTAATTTGTAACCAAGTAGTTCTAGTCGAATCCCCCAGTCATCACAGCATGCTATAGACATCACTAACTGCATTGTGATTAATAACGTAAGAGTCTATCCTCAATCAACAACACAAAATACCCTGAGAATTGTCAAGGAATCACTTTTAAGTTATTTGCTACTCAGCTCCTATCAAAAGCCCTGCTGTTAAAAGTTAGATAAACAAGCAAACAAAAAAAATCATCTGAAGGTCGCACCGCGGATCTCCTCTTCTTGTTCTAGCCTTCAACCTCTGTGAACTACATCCTTTAAGTGCCTCACAGACTTGCTCTCCCAGAGCTGCGGTTTCACAATAAGAGAAGTCCATCCCTGCCTCTGTTATTAAAATCACGTTAAGGTGAAGGACATTGTCCACTGTCACACGTGGAGCCTCTGCCCATAGCTTACTGTAAGTGATTTGCTTTGGAATTCGAGGGGGAAGAAAAGCTTTGTTTCATCTGGGGAAGTGGACTGGCGACTGTAATGAGAAGTCTGACTCCTGCTTGATCTTTAATGGCTGACAGCTTTTAAGCGTCTCCCATCCATCTTCCCCTTGTGCCCACATCTGGACAAGCTGGTAACAAAGCCTTTTCTTTAGCGGTTCTGGGAGATTCAAACCACACAAGCCCTCAGGAACCTTCACCCTGGCCCCCACCCCCAACCACAATAAGAACCCAGGAGGCGCTCCTTTCCTTGCTCTCTCAAGCCATTTCAGCCTGCTTGCCAGGCCAGCAGGCTCTCCCCAAAGACCTCAACTGTGTAGTAACAAATCTTTTCATACCCTCTTAACGCGCATGTGGTGTCATCAGTCTCACAAATTCCAGGTGCGGGGTCCCTCCTGCTTGACAGGAGAACCATAACAGCTACTTTCTTTCTGAAGTGAGAACTAAGTAATGTACATCTCCCTTTTAATCTTGGCCAATGCAAACACCAAGTAATTATGGCGGGCCAATGTGGTCTGTGTATTTGCGGACACCTCCAAGTCAAGCAGAGGGGCACTTCATGGTTATGGAAATTATCTCCCAGACCCAGTTGGAGTCCCCTTCTTTGCACTCTCCTAGCGCCCTGCACTCCCTTATTACGGGAGTGTTTACCAGGCTGATTCTCTGCTGGACTGTAAGCTCTGTGAGGACAGGTATCTGCCCATCGGGTTCATCACAGCATTCCAAGAGCCTGGCACAGGGTGGGCACTGAGCAAATGTTTGATCAATGAATAAATGAAAGAATGAAATTTAGGTAGAGAAGTAATTTGCATAAAAGCAGGGCAAAGATTAATAAGTGTCCCAGAAAAAAAAAGAGGCTTGTTTTGTACAGAAAATGAGAAATACCCAATAGAAACCTATTTCTATCTAGAATAGAAACCTATTCTAACACAGTGAAGCTGCCAGTGTGGCATCTAATTGCCCAGGCCCTGCACCACCACAGCC